>NC_137872.1:31556931-32156931 GCF_963924005.1 Protomyctophum bolini
CAAACTGCGATTGCCGTCAGAGAGGGAATTATTCATCCAGAATCGTTATCCTATCGGGGGCTGTCGAGTCGTCGAGCATTATACGTATCTGTGGTGCAGAGTGTCATTTTTTTAAAGGCCCACTGCCAAGACTTCTTCTGTATACTATACAGTCATGTGTCTGTTCTGAGTTATATAACACCACGTCTGATTGTTTGTTATAGGCCAGAACCGCTTCCCGGGGTGCAGGTGTAAGACCCAGTGCAACACGAAGCAGTGTCCCTGCTACCTGGCCGTGAGGGAGTGTGACCCGGATCTGTGTATGACCTGCGGCGCCGCCGACCACTGGGAGAGCAGGGTGGTCTCCTGTAAGAACTGCAGCATCCAGAGGGGGCTGAAGAAGGTACATATAAGGCCTATTCATACTCCAGTGACCACGTGGTCACCTCATCACCGAAAACTGCGCTGGTACGAATGGGTGCAGTGCTAAGGTCCGACCAGTCGGACCCCGTGTACGAATAGGCCTTACAGCGCTTAAACGTCTTGTCCAAGAGCAGCATGTAAACCACCTTGTTTGTGATGTCTTGACGTTTTGTTGTTTTTTATGTCCTATGTTTGGAACGGTGCTATATAAATAAAATGCGTTCATTCATTCAAGGGCAGCATGTCTGAATCAAACCGCTCAGACTCTCTTCCTCCTGACCTCACATACGTCTGACCTGCTGTGTTTCAGCACCTCCTGCTGGCGCCCTCAGACGTGGCGGGCTGGGGAACCTTCATCAAAGAGCCCGTTCAGAAGAACGAGTTCATCTCCGAATACTGTGGAGAGGTGAGTACATTTAGGTTCTCGCGGCAGCACGACGTGGAACGGGGTGGATTGAAATATTTATCTCGGCTCAAGAATGAACGGAATAGGTTATACCGTTAATTTTGTAATAAAACTGCTACTCAGAGCAATGCATGAATGCCCCCACGCCCTTACCTTCACCACACTACACCCATGATCCATGCCTAAACTGAACCATAATAACGGCTTAACGTACACCTTAACGTACCCTTACCTTCACCACACTACACCCATCCATGCCTAAACTGAACCATAATAACTGCTTAACGTATACAGTCCACCAAACCAATGTCTAAACTTAACCCTCTTTAACCTAATGGCTAAACAAAAGGTGGTCAGGACGAATCATTTCATGAACAGCACAACTAGAAAATTAAAGTTTCTGTTTGAGTCAAGTACGATAGCAAGTTTCTGAAACTTGCTAACGTACTTGACTCAAAGCAGAAGCCAGTGGCATGCAATCACATTTCGGGTTGTTGGAATGATCTATCGCTCTAGTCTCGAGGGTGTGTTTGCAGGCGGACTCCAGCAGATTGCCACTTAGAGAATGTTTGCAGCTGTGAACCTTTCTATTTTGCAACAGCAACTCCACTTTCTACTCCGGTGGTTCTCAGATATTTTCATTTCAAGGACGTATTGTATTGACATGAAAGAAGTTCTGGTCAGTGTGTCCAAATAGATACAATTTGTATCTACAGTATTTGTATTAAAAACAACACAAAAGAAAACACAACATATAAAAGGGGAAAGTGCTAGGAGAAGGCAAGAAGCCCAAATGGCCTATACGAGGTAACACAATAAAACATTTAGAACATGATTTGTTAACAAGATAAACTGAATTTCCGAAAGACAAATAGTACTTTGCAATGTAATGTGAGCTTGTAGATCGGCTATTTTCAAACAACCACCGTTTAAATAAGGGTTAAAGTGGTTAACCCATTTTGGGGTGGGGACCCCTTTTGGAATCATTTTTAGAATCTGATCTCAGGTCAGAATGGGTTAAACTGATTGTAATCCTGTGTGTGTGTGTGTGTGTGTGTGTGTGTGTGTGTGTGTGTGTGTGTGTGTGTGTGCGTGTGCGTGCGTGCGCGTGGGTACCTGTGTACAGTTAATCTCCCAGGATGAGGCTGATCGGCGTGGCAGGATCTATGATAAATACATGTCCAGCTTCCTTTTCAACTTGAACAACGGTACGCGTTCCTCTCCTTTCCTCCGTGATCGTATGAACTGATAATACAGCAGATTTATTCACACGTCATCCTCCTGTCTCTCAACAGATTTTGTCGTGGACGCCACGCGGAAAGGGAACAAAATCCGCTTTGCAAACCATTCGGTTAATCCCAACTGCTACGCGAAGGGTAAGACACCACTTGGATGTAATACCAGTAGCGTTGTAACCCTAAGGTATATATACAGGGGGATTGTTCCTTTAACTGTGTTGGCGGGCTGAGGCTGGGACGAGGAGTATTATGGGATATCTTGTGTTTTCTTTCTGTTCTGGCGTGCAGGGAAGCGGTCGCATTATTGAGAGGAAGAGAGATATTACTTTGTTTGTTCGCTACGGAGGTTGGATACAGAATTAGAACCCTGGCTGATCACGTTTGTCCTTTTTTAATTATTATTTTATTTATTAAACCACCAGTTCTGCAACACGGACTCCTTTTCCTTGACAGCATAGCAAGAAAGCACAAGGATTATTCCGGAGAGTAGAGAGGTGGTTATAGAGTGTAGTACTAGTAAGATGTAGTAGTACACACAGTACTTCATGTAATACTATAGTAGCATGTAGTAAGATGTAGTAATACACACAGTACTTCATGTAATACTATAGTAGCATGTAGTAAGATGTAGTAGTACACACAGTACTTCATGTAATACTATAGTAGCATGTAGTAAGATGTAGTAGTACACACAGTACTTCATGTAATACTAGTAGCATGTGGTAAGATGTAGTAATACACACAGTACTTCATGTAATACTAGTAGCATGTAGTAATACACACAGTACTTCATTTGAGCATGAGAGCATTGTTTGCTGCTGTTTCTTCCAGTGGTGATGGTGAATGGAGACCACCGCATTGGGATCTTTGCCAAACGGGCCATCCTTCCAGGAGAGGAGCTGTTCTTTGACTACAGGTAGGGAGATCTGAGCCTTCACTCATTCGGCGCCGTAATGGCCTTTAGACGGCGCCTCCCGGTCCAAACGCCCTCTGCGCCGAGGTCACCTTTGGACGCCTATTTTAATATCAATTGATTACGGTTCACAGCTGTGTCCATAACAACTCCGGTTGAGGTGCGATGAAAAAACACACCGTTTTTAGAATCGCAATATCTCGGATTCTTGTTTTTGGCTCAAGACAAGCTTGATTTGCGGCTCATTTCTGTAAACGATATGATCCTCGGGTTACAAAATGTATGTTTTGGGTGAATTAAATAACAATCGAGGCACCTGTGCAGCGATAATTCACTTCCTGACTCTCGGTTTCTGAGTGAAGTGGCTTTCAAACTAAGAGTCTCGCCCTTAGAGTATATATGAATAGAGATGACATCCGAGTTCTCCTTCCATCCACTTGCATTAAGTTGCTCAAAAGCGCATGAGGCGATTTCACTCCTCCTTCCGGGTAGGAACAGAGTGCATTCTGGGATGGATTGCAATAGTGAGTGGACCCCCAACACATGAACGCGCTGCCGTTGAACGCGCACGAGCGTGCTGCCGTCGTGAACGTGCACAATGATAGTCAACGGACCAGCGCGTTCGTGTGTTTGGGGCCAGGCTGCAATATCAAAGTCGGCCACTATGTCCATTTCGCCTCAGGGTTTCCTCTGGGTGCCGTCTCTATTCATATATACTCTAAGGTCTCGCCATATTAAAAGACCTGTTCCTGGAGTATACACTTTCCCGGCACCAGATGGCAATGTCGACAAATCATGTCAGTTTTTCACATTGAAATAAAAAGATACACCAATGTATCAGACCAGTGTATACAATATTCTCACAACGATGCATCGTGAAAACAAACAACGCCTCCCGCTTTGTGTCTTCCTCTTGCAGATACAGCCTCGCCGACGCTCTGAAATACGTGGGCATAGAGAGGAGGGAGTTAGAGATGTCTTAGCTCCACCGGTTACACGACTACAGAGAGGGAGTTAGACATGTCTTAGCTCCACCGGGTTACACGACTACAGAGAGGGAGTTAGACATGTCTTAGCTCCACCGGTTACACGACTACAGAAAACCCCTTCCTGAACATCTCTGCCATCCATCCATCCGCTAAAGCTTCTGCCCTATAGTCTGGCCTAAATGGGCTTACTGACTTGGCCCGCGCTGCTGCACTTCCTAACATAATAAGTAAAGTTCCACCCCGGTTGTTGTTGTTGATGGTGGTACATATTACTGCTCTGCAAACATTGTTAACACCTCCTCCTCCGGGAAAATCCTCATTGTATACTTTCATCCACCCCCCCTATGCAGTACAGTCAAATCCTCAATGTTCATTTTGACTCTGAGAGTGTATGAAGGTATAGGAAGGCTTGCACATCGAGAGTCCTGTGGTTCCCAAACTTCTCAGGTCGAGACCCAAAAGAGAGATTAGACGTTTGCCCTGGACCCAAACTAGTGAAAACAGCAGATCTCAAAGCTCACAAGGCGTCGCTTCGCGCCGTGTTGTGAGCTTGTAAAGCGGCTATTTTCACTACTTTTTAATGTAGGAATAGAAAATAGGACCCACTAGGCTTATTACCGAGAGCTCAGCGTTAATGTCCTCAAATGAGAAAAGGCTCACACGCAGACAATAAGAGGCAAAAAAATATATATATTTTATATTACACACGTGAAAAAGGTGACATAAAGTGCATAAGGTGAGCGGTCCTCAGACCATCAGAGGACTGTCACTGAAACCTGTTATTTGTGCACTCTCTGAGTTACAAATGGATACATTAAAGCACAGAGGCTTTAACTGTACAAAACCACGCCGCCAAGCTTATATGAATACTAAACACATTTTTAATGGCAATAATCTACCTACTGTTTGCTTTTTTTCCGTTTTCATTCTGTCAAAGCAAAGAGGCAACGGTTATACTTCTGGTGACTATCTGGTGCTCTCTCTCTCTCTCTCTCTCTCTCTCTCAGTGGTTTAGTTTCTGTATTTATAGCCAGACTTCTGTTTTTGTTTTATACCTTTCAGTATGTAACGCAAGCTTCTACATTGTACCTAACAGTGAAATACATAACAGTGCATGTGTTTTCTCTGGGATGAACAGACCGTTAAAAAACACGCCAGAGTGTTAGTTTCACTCCGATGCCGCTCTATGTTACCCTAAAGCCTAATTTATAATACGATCATGTTGCTCGCTTAAAATAAATTATTTCTTATTGTTTATTCTTATTCTGGGCGGGAACCCCTTTTGGTGTTTTAAGCATTATGTTATACTTTAGCTATTGAAAAATAGCAGATCTACAAGCTCATAGCGTGGCACTGAGTGCAGCGCTACGAGCTTGTAGGTCTGCTATTATTTTTTTTATCGTGAAAATGTGGCGCAAATCCTTGAATATATATTCTTTCAGAGCGAACATTTTTAACTTTTTAAATCTTTTTAAATCTGACAGAAACATGAGGTTTTTCAGAAAACTGTCAGGATTTAGAAGACATTTTTTAGACTTCGACGTCAGCCCTAAATGGGTTAAAAGCCACACAATGCATTATTTTCAGTGAGCAACAAAGTCACACAACTAAACATAGATTAGGCTTTACTGTTCCTCAGAAGATGGCTCCACTGTCTGGCACTAGCCCTGGTTCAGGAGTTTCTGTAATGCCCAAGTAAAGCTCTGTGTGTGAACCTGTACTACTACTGTGGCTATAGCATCTACGATAATGGTGAAATACGTTAACCGTGCATTTATGATATCAATGTTCTGCAACAACAACAAAAAATATATATAAAAAGAAAACAATATATATGAAATAATATAGGCAACTGACCGAGAAACCGACTGACTGAATGTAAATTGTAGTTGGTGGTGGAGAGAGATCTCATTCCTGTTCTCATTTTATTGTACAAAATGTAACCTGTGCCACGGATACGCAAAGCAATGTACATTTACGTCTATAGCCTTTACCATCATGTTTACATGATCCTCATTCAGTCATTGAACTTCAACCATATATGAATGAGTCTTCTCTTCCTTTGATAAATCTTCTAAGTGCCAAATGATTCCACACGGAAGGTTGTTACAGTGTGGATGTGTTGCTGAAGGTAACCACAGTAAGGTTATTATGAGCTTGGGAAATAGCTAAATTAAGCATTTGACCAAATATTAAAGTGCCCCACATCATTTGGATTGGTTTTTGTTTTCACATACAGTATGTCTGTATTGTTTTGTACTGCATCCAGGTCTTTATCTGTATACTCATACTTTGCAATTGTCAAAACATGAAAGTCCAATTTCACATGAGATCTTTTCTGAACAGAGATGAGTGAAAAACAAAACACAGTAATCTATTGTCTAATGTACAGTGTATGCCTATAGAAATAAATCTTTAACTTTATACATTACCCATGTCTCTGGTATCATTGGTGGTGGCTGGGCTGACAATCCTGATACTGTACAACTTGTACAACTTGTTGTACACATCGTGTCGCACATAGAAAATAGCCCATCCATAAGCTCTGCTATTTCTGATTTCTCAACTATACTAGGCCTCAGTGGCGTGGACAGATAGACACTAGGTGGTGCTAGAGGACCTGCCCTTTGCCCTCTGGACAGCAATGTGCCCTTTTTGTACAGTGTACAGTGTACAGCAGTGATACTCAACCTCAGGCCCGCGGGCCACATCAGGCCCGCGGGACCATTATGACTGGCCCACCAATGAAAATCTAAAAAAAAAGAAGAAAAAAAAATCTGGAAAATGAAATAAAAATAAATAAATCTGAATGAAGTTATCTTTAATTACATTATTATAAGTAATACTATTAGAGTTGTACTATTACTCGAACGAAAGGGGGGGGAGATGCAATGCAAATGAAAGACATATACTGTGTATCCCTATTCCCTGACATAATTTTATAGCTAAACGGACAGAATTCTATTTTATTTGAATGATGAAACCCAGCTGCCATTAATAGTTGGAAATGGAAATGGAAATTGCGGAAATTGTAATTGCGGAAATGGTGGAAATGGAAATTGCGGAAATTGCGGAAATTGCGGAAATGCGGAAATGGAAATTGCGGAAATTGCGGAAATGGTAATTGCGGAAATTGCGGAAATGGTGGAACTGGAAATTGCGGAAATTGCGGAAATGGAAATTGAGGAAATTGCGGAAATGTAAATTGTGGAAATTGCAGAAATTGCGGAAATGGTAATTGCGGAAATTGCTCTTCACTTATAGCTATCTATTTTCAGGTAGATTGTTTTATTTTACTCAGTCAGCCATATCACTACTCATTTTTTTTCATGAAAAAGGTCATAGCTGGGTAATCTATTTTCAGGCAAATTGTGTTTATTGTATTTTATTTTACTCAGCCATAACAATTTATTTTCTGTTAACCAACTTGCTGGCTGGCAGGCAGGCAGACAGCTACTCATAGACAGGCAGACAGACAGACAGCTACTCCACGCGCTGCAC
Organism: Protomyctophum bolini; assembly: GCF_963924005.1. NCBI lineage: Eukaryota > Metazoa > Chordata > Actinopteri > Myctophiformes > Myctophidae > Protomyctophum > Protomyctophum bolini. The sequence continues at coordinate 31,564,381 of NC_137872.1, forward strand.
AAGGTGGCCTTTTTTCACTTGCGCACCTGCCCCTCTAAATGTCTGTGCACGCCACTGCTAGGCCTTATTTTATACAGTAGATACCACAATGCAGCAGTGATTATTTCCTTCAAGCTTCTTTTATTGAAGTGACAATTTGGTTTTGCCTCAATTTACATAGTAATGGTCATTTACAGTGAAACTATTACAAAACAAAACCAAAGCACACCAAGGAAGAAGTAACGGAAAGGTCCTTAATGTCAGTGTGATCACAAACACAACTTTAATGTGACGTATCGATTCGTCATCAACCTGCTTGCGCATTGCTCCTCCCTCATGGCCTGGTCTCCCTCCCTCTCTCCTCTGTACAGTAAAACACAGTGTTCATTTCACTCTCAAAGTGTTCAGGTCCATTTTTCTAATGGACAAACGGCGTCCTCGTTGCCACATAGCGCTAAATCATGGCTAGTTTCCCAACTCCCCCCCAAATCTTATTTTGCCTCTGTTATCAGGATGTTGAATTGGGCTTATCAAATGAGCTATGCTCAGTACAAGATCAGTGCTCCCAAGTGTGTCTATCCTCAGAGCATCAAGGGCTTAGGCTTAATTTATGCTCCATGCCGCCAAAAATAACTGATCTACAAGCTATATTGCACGATGATGCCATATAAAATTAGGCATAATTACGCAAGAGCTGAACTGGGAAACGCCATTCTGGGCAGCTATAGCACCTATATAGTCTCTCAAGGCAGAAAACTCTTCCACGATCTTCCAACGCTTACAGAGAGCATATTATGTGACTCCACCTCGCAAAAGTTGTGACAGGAACCCCTGTTTGTCGTTTCAGTTCACGAAAATATATTTTAAAATGTCTTAAAAAATATACTTTTATCATTTCCATTTCTACTAAACGGCAAGCTAGACAGGCTTCGCTTCGACTAGTTCAATTTACAGTATAGGACTTAGGCGAAACGTACGTGAGGGGGAGGCAGGACATCCGCTTTATTTTCTTCACATTTTCAGCGATTGGGATGTACAAGCTATTAGACGGAAGCACATGAAAATTGTGTGAGACAACAATCTGTCTGGAGAGACTATAGACAGCGCCTGACCTACAGTAGCTCTGTTATCTAGATCAGTGGTTCCCAAACCTTTTAGGACGTGACCCAAAAAAGAAATTGGGACGTTTGCCCGGGACCCAAACTAGTGACAACAGCAGATCTACAAGCTATTTTCACTACTACTGGAATGAAATCTTCATGAAATTACTGGAAACAAAATAATTTAATTTTTGTTTTTAATTCATGAAAACTTTTTTGGGAATGTTTTTTTGAAAATGTCTTGAAATAATAATAATTATAAAAAATAAATAAAGGCACCCATAAAAATGTGCCCTCGACCCACACGTGAGTCCCAGGAACCAGTGATCTAGATCACCTTAATACTACTGGTGCACAACAACTAGTGAGGTGGATTATTATGGGCTTTATGTGTGCACAAGGTTTTGATTAGACATGTTGTTCTGTTGCTCAACATTGGTAGGAGGGGGAGGGGGGTCTTGGTGAACAAACAAACTATGAATACACAAACAAACATGTCTGCACATTCTGTCACTCACACACACAGTCACACACACACACAGTCTCCAGGGACCACGCGCACTATCAAATCCTGACGGCTGAGAGTATACCAACGTGGAGACATTTGTACACCGTCAGTTACATTAACGCGCCACAGACATCATCGTGCACGTGTGGGTGAAACCAAAGAAAAAACAGCGTTGCAGCGATGCAGCCAGGCAGAAAGCACGTACGTACCAAAGTGTTAAAGAACATTACCTTTAAAGGGTGCAGCATATACATTTATATCAGGGGTCAGCAACCTTCTTGAAATAAAAGTGTGCCATGTTTGTATTCTCTAGATTGGTCAGCGTGCCGTCAGCAGGTGTCAGCATGACACCTCATTAGACTTGCAGCAATAACCCCACCCATGCTCTCCCAGGTTCAAGTTTGAATGAATGTCGAGTTGTGTGCAGGATGTCATTTGCATACAGATTTGAGGGGACACAGTTTATAACCCTCCCCTGTGCAATGTCGGCACTATAAGGTTGCCTACCCCTGATTTATATGATACATTTGTGATTGTTCATCTAACTAAAAACTAAAACAAAGCACAACCAACTCTTTGCATTGATCAGCGTTCACTCGACTTCCCCACTGTTCACTTGTTCAGTCAGCATTCGGCGTGTAACAGCTAGCGCACTCTTATAGAAATAAAAAGCCAGGGATGGCCATATTATCTGTACATGTTTCATACAATAGTAATTCCTGCAGTTGTTGATAGTATCGCTTAATATACAACCACTCTCTCACGGTGCAGTACATATAACAAGTCCTACCTTTATCCTGAGCATACTATAGAAAGCTATGATGGTAGTTCCACTACAAAGCATGTAATGGTACCTCCACTACAGAGCATGTAATGGTACTTCCACTACAGAGCATGTAATGGTACCTCCACTACAGAGCAGCGTACGTACATCAGGGGAGCAGGGCAGGTCTCACTGCGGTGTCCACCTTCACGGCAAAATCCTCAGGGTTAATTTCAACATTCACGATTCAAGACGATTTATTTGTCACTCTGGCCCCTTTTCCACCAAAAGAACTTTGGTTCTTGAACTAATTCGTGGAACCTTATTGGTGCTTTCGTGGAACCGGCAAACATTGTTTGGTTCCCGTTCTGAACCAACGTTTAGGGTTCCTCTGAACCAATTCATTTTCAGTGGAAACACTCTGAACTGGTTCAAATAACTGAACCGGCTCAACCCGGTGGAAAAGAGGCCTCAGATAAGTACAACAACAAGCAGCAAAATGTTGGCGTGGTAAGTACTGTAGACTCTGAGAGTGTACATAGTCAAGATAGACCTATTCCGGTTACAAAACGGATGCTTGTTTGGTTACATTCGTATACTCTCTTGTGTTCTAATTTATAAATTGACACTGAGGATTTTACTCGTGTGTGTGTGTGTGTGTGTATATACAGTACATCACAGTCATATGATTTACATTCAAAACACCCCTTTTTTCTAGCTCTTTTTTTCTTTTCTTTTTTTTAACAAACCATAAGAATATAAAAGTCAACAAACACTGTTACGTCTGTTACTACATCCTAATCACTATGACAGTAATGCCTCATTTATTCTCTGTCATATGACAGCCGCCTAGAGTCTCGTTGCAGTGCACATTGTGTATTCAACGCGTTGCACGCACAATGTGCTTGATGCTTGTAGTAGAGTGGCTTTTTTCGGCACACAATTTCGTCATAGAACAAAGTACAAATGAGTCTCTACATACAAGTCTCTGCGGATGAAATGGGACACATAACACCATTGGTGGATAATGCTGGAGAAAAAGCTGATATTATTGCATGTCAATTCAAAGTGCGGTATTCATGCTCTAGATATGCATAGCTAATTATTAGGCAGATGGCTTTTTTTCTTCCCAACTATAGAGTAGTGTCTTAACATCAAAGAGCGTTACTGTAGGTGATGATAGCTCAAAGCTTTACACACACCACAGTTTCACCTCTTTGCAAAGGGAACCTTCAGTGGGTTCTTTTCTCTCAGATGAAAGCAGCTAAAGAAGCGATGACATTGCTGATCCCGTAGCGGATGCAAAATTACAGCGGCAAACGTGTAGCGTTTTGTTGAGAAATACATTTACACTCTCGTGGTCTTCTGTACAGTGTCTGTGCCCAGTGTGTGTATAGTACATGTTTGCTTGCCTTTTTAAAGACGGTCGAATTGGGGGGCTATTATTCACCCTTAAAAGATGCTCGTTTCGGATGTAATTGATAGAACTGTGGCAAGTCTCACTCTTTTCGCCCACCATCAGGCGAGGGTGTTCAGAGATGCCATACTGTTGACTGTACTGTAGCGCCCAGCTCTCGGCAGCAAGTCCATAATACAAGCAACTGGAAATAATACAGACTCTAAACGAGACCTTTTTAAGTTTGAATGTCCCTGGATATATTTTAACTCTGGAGTTGTTTCTGCACCAAGTCTACTGTGTTGTTCTGTCCCCTACCCAACTCACTGACCATTCGGAGGATCCTCATGTAATCACACATTCATTTGTAAAGCCCCACACGGTCGAGGATGTGAATACCCTATTTGGCAAAGCTGCTTATCTATTAAAACTATGGCGATTCTGAACCGTTAACGTGTTTCTTTTCTTTTTTTATAGGTGATAAAAAGTCATAGGCTGCAATACAACAAGTACTGTATAAGCATTACATACTTTTCCTTGTCTTTAGTTTAAATTCATTATGTATATAGGCCTACTGTATAATCATCTCAAAGCTTCACATGGCAAAGCTCCATGCTTGTCAGGTTTGTTCTTTCTTCCGCTGGTTCAAAAGCAGGGAAGAAAATGTGCTTATTTATGAATATCAGCGTTGTTTGCTTGTTGCTATGTTTTAGCTTTTTTGTCTTTTCCTTGGCTCTCGATTATTTTACCAGTTTTCATATTAGCCCCGGCTTGTTGTTCATTTCAAAGCTATGGTGTAACAAATGGCTCTCAAGGCGAGATTGTCATCAAGATAATAACATAGTGTATACAGCAACATGTTGGTATAGCTTCACCTGTAGTTTGATTACTAATCTTTCACTGTGTTTTTGGCCAAAGACGGGAGAAACAAGAAATGAAAGACTGTAACTCTTGAATACGTCATTGGACATCGCAGTATAATTAAACTTCACATTAAATCCCATTCCCACAGTGTCAGATTTTAGTCCCAGTCTGAATAAGGGACCCTCAGGGTTCCTCGAGGGGGTTCCAAAAATGGTCCCTTACAGGTCTGTAACTCTGAGAGTGTACAATTATTTTTATATATTACATTATTCGTACACTCTCAGAGTTACGGGGGTCCTTGAAATGAAAACGTTTGAGAACCACAGTGGTAACGTGGTAAATTCTGATCAAGCTTGCTCCGAGGCACTTCAGTATGTCACCCTGCTGTACAGTGTGAGACGTGTTAAACCTATACTCACATTATAGGGGGGCTCCATTTGAACGTTGAACCTAGCTAAACCAGAACCTAGCATCATAACCCTATGTAGAGCACCAGGCATCGTATCCTATATTGACGTGGGTGGGGGAAATGAAAAGAAAAAAAGAAAAAAGAAAAAGAAAAAAACACCGGTAAATAAAAAAAAGAGAGGACAAAGGTTTGAAGGAATTATAAAACAATAAAACAGGTAATCATGGTTGTTGAAAGCACCTGTCCCCTATACTCAAAACCCTGCCCCATTTCCCTAGCCTGGTTTCCAGCCTGATTCGCTGGCATTCCGTGATTTGCTTCGCGAAGTGACCAAACAAATCACGGAACGCCAGGGAATCAGGCTGGAATCCAAGCTATACCGTTCCCCATGGGTCCTGTGGGCGGTGCTATTCGCTCCTGAAGTCGTCCTCGATTTCGGGAAGGTTGCGCTTTTCTTTCCGCAGGGTGTCGGTGAGCGGCCGGGCGCTGCTGGGGGACTCCAGGTGCTTGGGCTCGTTAGTGTGGTAGCTGCCCTTCTGTTGGTACACGTAGATGTAGATGCTGTACATGGCGAAGAACAGCATCAGCGCTGCCAGGATCACTATGACTGGAGACACAGAACAGCACCAGTGTTAACGGCCATGCGGGAGGTGCAATGTGTCGCCACTTCTGCAATATCATGTAATGTATTGTTGGTTGTGCAATATGCCGGCCATGAGGATGTACTGTACTGCAATGTATCATTGTCAGTAGGTGACGTGTGTGTGTGTGTGTGTGTGTGTGTGTGTGTGTGTGTGTGTGTGTGTGTGTGTGTGTGTGTGTCAAAGTACTACTGTATGTATATGTAATTTTTCAATGCAAAGCTCCTTATGGGGACAATCATTTCTTATCCCCAGTGCTCCATTGCTCATTTCATTTACAAATGGATGAATGAACATTGAAGCTTTTACTGAGCACAAAGAGAGAAGAGCGAAGCCAGGGGGATGATGGTGCATGCACCACCGGACTGACTTTGTGACACTGCCACATAAATGTGTCAAAGGGTACATTTCCTGTCCTCCATGTATGGGTATTGAAAGACACATAACATACTTGTTGATAAGAAAGGGAATATATTGGTTTAGTTTTTTTGTTTTGAACACATCCACTAATTCTGTTGCCAGGGTTCATTTCATATAGGGGGAGCTGTGGGGAAAAGTAGCACATGCAGGCCTATCATTATGTGGTAAAAGTTCCAGGAAGGAAGTGATAACTGGTTGAAAAGTTCCAGGAAGTGAGGCTGGAGTGGGGGATTCCATGTTAGCTGTGAAAGAGTGTTTGTTGTGGTTTGATCAAGAGACTCTTTAAACATACATTGTAATCCAAAAGTTTAAACCTTTGTATATTGCGGTCTATAACGCTAAGATCTAAATAAGGGAAGCTTTGTGCAAATCAAGAGGATATTCATGGTGGTGGATATTATGAACAGAAGAAAAGGAACAAAGACATCTCCTGGATCAAGCCTGACATAGAGGTTAGTTGAGAGGAATATATGTTTTTCTTTTCATGCTTTGCTGCTATTTATCCTACTGAGACTTTGGGGATTATACTTTGGGCAGACAGAAGATAATCAGTGTTTTGGAATATATACCTTTTGGAACTTTAAAGGAACATACACTTTTTGAACTGAAGAATGGACAAAAGATCTGGTTTGGCTAGTTTTCTGATAATTTAGTAAATTGTAAATCAATGCAGTGTGCACTGACTGAAACCAAATGGACTCTTATCGGGTCCACTTGGTTTCATTTTACACCATTTAGCTGGGGAGAAATGATTGTTGGTGGTCTCCAGTGGGGACTGCATGAGGACCACCTGGATTATATCTGGTTTCAGTATTCATTTATGTGGAATTTTCTCTATTATTATGGTTATTTTTGCAGTCATTTTTCATTGGTGGTGGGTATGGGGGCGTTGCGGTGGTCGCGAGACATGGCCAAAGCATTTCCAGCTAGGGGTCCCCAGCCAAAAACGTTGAGAACCCCTGGTGTACAGCATAACATTTCACCTCCTAGGCCTCCCCTCAATACGATAAGAGATGTTTCTCGGGTGGCAGCAGCATAATTATTGTTGTGAGCAGCTTATGAACCATGGCTGATGTGTGATAACCAGAGAGAGGTCATTGTCTTGCACTGTTATCGTTAATGACATGCTGCTGTTCTGCATCAGCATAATATTACCTCTTCAGTAAGCATTTATCAGAGCAGAGCTGAATACTAAATGGCGTTGGGGCGATAATAGCTGGGGTAATGCATACTCCCATCGTGTTGGGGTAATAATAGGTGGGGTAATGCATACTCCCATCGCGCAGCAGTGAGTGAAGCTTACTGACAAGCAAGCACTTCATGACGGGAGTGTAAATTAAAGCTGCAATCTGGTATGTTACAATGCGACGCGTTGCTATAAGCTTGTAGATCCGCTAATTCTGCTAGTTTGACCGTTTTTTAAGTATAAAATCTATTAAAATGCCAGGAATTTCTTGGTATATTTCAGTTATTCTACTTTTGATACTTTCATTACATTTTGATATGAATTTGACTCAAGTAAATTTAGAATTCCAAACTTTTAGACATTTACATTGCAGTATTGATACTTTTACTTAAGTAAAACATTTGAGAGAGCATACCAAGACATAAGACAAGGCATTCAAGTATAATTATTAGATTTAATTGGTTAAATATCACACACTTATACATTCTCTAGGAATACACCCAGGGAGATTAATTAAGGAATATTCCATAATTCATAACCGGATCAGACAGCCTAATTCAGGCGACGGACGGAAGGGGAAGTGGATGTACTGTTCTTCAATATTTGACGAATAGTTATTCAGTGTGAAATTATAGCATGTCTTCCTATCTATTTCTACAGAGCATACTCTTTTCTCGGTTCTGTATATTTTAAGGTCAGTCAGGTGGATTTATCATACACTCTAATTTAGGAAGGTTTTAGGAGAATAGGAAAGGCGTGTGCGTGCAATACTTTACCACACTCTATAATGGATGGCACAGACTTACTAGTTATCCAAAACAAGCCCAGGTCATCATGGATATAGATATATTCTGGAATGGAAGCATACATACAGTACATACATAAGTTTGCATGAAATTAGAATCATAATATATATCAGAACGGTGCAGCAGGTCTAGGGGGTTTCTGCTTTGTCAGAGCTTCCCCTGAAAAAGCACTTAATAATTGCATCACAATAAATTTTAACCACTTCAATCCATTTTATATGTTGGCTATTCAAAAATAGAAGATCTACAAGCTCACAGCACGTCACTTTGTGCCACGCCGCAAGCTTGTACATCTGCTATTTTTGAACATTTCTCAAGAATAATCTTGCATTTTGTAAATATTGTCTTCTGGGATGCTCTGGCAAACTCTTTTCAGACGGGGGGGGTCCGTGGTCAAACGCATATAATTTTGGGGGTGCTTGACTCCAAAAAGTTTGAGGAGCATTGCAGCAGTATTGGTTTTCGATTTCGTTATTTCACTGACGAAAACTAAACAAAACGAAGCTATGATGCAAAAATGAGACTAAATTATTTAGCCTTCTTTTTGTATCATATAGCCGATGCTTGTAGATCAGCTATATATTCAGCATGCAACCAAGGGTAAAATCAGTGATTACGATGCCATCAAGGCCCACCCTCCCAAAAATGTGTCCACTAAATCAACTGTACATTTAGTCGACAAAAATAAATGATGATATTCAAAAGACTACAGTATATGACTAAACCTAAATCAAGATTTGCTGTCAAAATCAACACTGTACAGAAGGTGTAGTCTCACCTATGCCAGTGAACCAGGGGTCCACCTCCCAGGGGACGTAGCCCAGGAGGGGAGTGAAGGCCCCGCAGATGGACTCTGTGACGATGCCCTGTACGGTCACTGGAGGGTTGGTCTCGTTGGGCCGGAAGTGGGCCTTCAGAGGGGCGTACACATTGTACCTCACCCCCGATATGCAGCCGATGAAGCCTGGAGCGTTGTGTTTCTGGATGACGTACTCAATGTCACCCACCTCTGATGGATGGGGGAGGGAGACGGATGAAGGGATTAAAACGGATTGTCTGCCAGACAGTAGGATTTGTTTATTAAAATGGGATGCTATTAAAAGCTACAATACTGGACTCATTTGAACGATTTAAAAAGGTATTTTAACCAATCTGTAGAGTATGTCGATATAATATAACACTGCAGTAGTTCGAGGTGGTCTTCCTACTAATTTCTCAAGGGGAGAGTAGGAAGACCAGTCGTGTAGGACACCAATTTATTGACGGTGTCAGTAAAGTTATTTGAAGCAGATTTGGGGCGCCACCATCATCTTATACACCATGTAGTTTGCGGCAGGTTTTACAGCATGTCTGATACAATGAAAGTAACACTTGTGGATTGTCCGTTTAAGTGAAAAGTCAAACCGTTTACCCATCACTCTGCCCAGGAACATGGATTTAGGAGAATCAAAGTTGGAATCCTCCACCATCGTAATCTTTTCCACTATGGGCTCCATGTAATCCACCTACAGGTTAGGATTAAAATAAATTATAAATTAAAATCATCTTTAGATCAATGTCAAAAAGACAAGTTATTTTACGCTTGGGAGCCGGTCGAAAACAGGTGGTGGATTCTATTGGTTCAGCGATCTGAGCGCCCGCCCCCTCCTCCCCTCCATGTTAGAAAACGGTGGAGAACACTGACATCACCAGATTTGAACACTCCTAGTCTGCACTGTTATTGGTTAGCGAAATTCAAATTGACTCCCACTTCCTATGCCAGATTTTCCAATGAGATTCCCCAGGCTTTTCTTTTTGAGCCGAATGTGAACCTAAATAAAGGCCTGTGTACTGAGTAGGGATGCGCCGATGTTATCGGTCAATATCGGCAAATAAAACTGACATTAACCGATGGCAGCAGCCGATATTTATCTGTTGTTCACGAGCATACATTTTGCGACAACACTATGTTGGTGTATTTGCAGCCTATACCAAGCTGTAGATTCTGAGCATTTATTTCTTTGTATTGAAGATGTATTTGTAACAAAAACTAAATATACATATATGGGTATCGGCTATTGGCCAAATTGTTATTTTAAGTATTGGTATCGGTATCGGCCAATAATTTCCATATCGGTGCATCCCTAGTACAGAGACTAGAACGATAACAATGTGCAAGAGCGAGCAGTCACCTGTGTCTTAATGGTTCGGTTGTGTCTGGTGATGTTGATGTAGTGTGGGTATCCGTCTGCCAGGTTCCTCGTAGTCAGCTTGTACGTGTGGCTCATCATCCCCAGTTTATACATCAGGTCTACCTGACCTGTGAGGGGAAATATCAGGTGACAAAGAAGACATCATCATCATGAGCGTACAGTCATTATGAATAAGTACATTCCACGTTGCGGTGGTGGTGGCTGTGGCTTCACTGTGCCATTCTAGTGCTCAATCAAGCTGACCCACAAACTATTATTATTTATAATATAGAAACAACAATATTCATGATGTACATAGAAAGAAATTAAACAAAAAGCGCTTTACAGGAGGCAGGCAGGCAGTGCCTTGTCTGTGTTCCTGCAGTTTGCAGGTGTTATACATTCCAATATGCAATGTCCCAGTTGCATATAAATATGAGCACCGGCCTGGCATGCCATCTATGGCCCCATTACATTAGACTGATTCATACATCTTCTAATGTCAAGATCACTATTTTGCCATAGACGCAGTGAACAAAACAGTGACACCGAAGTAGCAGCTAAAACCAGGAAGTATAATGGTTGTATTATTCATATTCTCTGATTGTAGAATTACTGGGGTAAACCTTCCGCATGGTTGCAATTAACCCGTGGCAGGTTAAAACCAACCCGTGGGCCCCAACATGCGTGGCAGGTTAAAACTACCCCGTGGCAGGTTCAAACTATTGATCCTGTGAGGTTAGGTTTTGGGTAGGGTGTCAGACTTATTCATAGTCTAATACTTTCGAACTACAACATGACATCACTGGGCCGCGGTGAAGAGCAAACCACCGCTCTCCCCAGCCCTTCTCTCTGTTTTTACTCACCACCGCTCCACGTTATTACAGCTCCAGTGGTCACCTCACCACCGAAAATCCAGACTATGAATAGGCCTTAATGCCTGTCGGACTGCTCAAACACACACCCCCTGATCTCTCGTACGTACCGTCGGTGTTGAGGAGCACGGCGATGAAGTCCTGAACGAAGGAGCTGATGTAGAGCAGCACGGCGGGGGTGTGCACCGTGCTGAAGCTGAACTCGATCATGTCGGCCGTCTCGTTGTAGCCCAGGCTGAAGTTGTCGTAGTGCGGGTCGATCCAGATGGCCCACGCCGCCTCCTCCGTCGTCGGCTTCTTGCGGATGTCGTAGCGCAGCCACGAGCCGATCTCAAAGTAGGCTCCGATGTCTGGATGTGTGTGGGATAGGAAGAGCGTTGTTGTTGTTGTGGAGTGCCGTAATTTCCCCCTTCCCAAAACATGATCATCAGGTACTGTACTATATAGGCTGCTAGGAAGATTTATTGTTGTTTTTGTGTTTTTTCAAAAAACTGCACAGAAAGTGTTAAAATTGTTTTTATGTGGCCACACCCACCAGTTCATTAGGTATGTGGTTTTCACCTTAGCACCACCCACCTGAACATAGGCCTCCGCTATTATCAAAAGATTGTTGAAAACTTGAAATGAGACTGCACATACATTACATGCACAATGAGTACGTTTTGGCACTTCAAGTACATTTTGATGCCAATACTTTTGTACTTTTACTCAAGGACATTTTGAATTCCGGACTTTTACTTGTTACGGAGTATTTCTACATTGCAGTATTGGTACTTTTACTTAAGTAGAACATCTGAGTACTTTTCCCACCACTGATTAGTGCTCTTTTTCGTAACGTGTAAACTGACCTTTGTGACAGTAGTATCCGTCGAAGGCTGTGTTGTTGCAGTCGCACCAGTAGGAGGCGTAGCCGTCGATGCACTGCCCGTCGTTCCGACAGGGTATGCTGGCGTTGAGACACTGTCCGGTGCAGTTCCTCCGTATGCCCTGTTCCTCGTTCACCTTCCCCTCCAGGTCCAGAGGCACGCCATTCATCCGCAGGCCACGCATGCAGCCCAGGAACGGTCGGTGCGTCTTGTTGGCCGCACCTGCAGGGCAGAAACCTAGAGTCAGTTATAATATCCCTAGAGTGGTAACCGGAAATTAGCCTGGCTTGGCCATATACAAATTGTTTTTTTATCACCGGCAGATTCACGTCTGGCCACTGCGAGGCTATAACCGGAAATCCCCACCCATTCATTTCTTTGTTGTTGCTCACCGAGCACATACTCCATTTATGTTGCTTCTTTGATGTTTGGTGAAGATGAAGGGCCCCATCACATGCGCATGATGCACAGTAGTGTCCACGTGACCCTGTTGCATGTGTAGCATTGCGCGGAAGCGGGGATTGAACCCGGGCCTCCCACTCGCCAGAGCAACGCACAACCTGTAATGCCAATAGGGCTGTTGCGGCCTGGGTCCTTGGCTGGGGGCTACACATGCATTGTATTGCCTACCTCGCAATCACGGGCACAAGTGGTCCTTGGTCCTTGAAATTCAACAGGTTGTAAATCAATACATACTGCTTAGTGCTTACCTACGAGGAGAGGCTGTGTAAAAGCCATGGTGACAAAGGTCTCTCCGGGGAAGCGCTTGACAGTCCACGGCTGCCAGTCAACTTTGATCCGGGCCACCTTCGTGTTGAGCTCAGCTTGGACAAAGTGCCACTCGTTATCGTTGAGGGGCACAGGTGAATTCAGTGTGACGTTAACGATGCCGTCGCCGACCATGAATAGAAACACGAGGTTGTGGGTGGCTGGGAAAAAGAAGAGAAACATTATTCCAAACTTTATTAAGGAGGGATTTTTATATGCACATTGGTGGACTGTAACTACATTTACTTGAGTATTGTATTTTTTTATACTTTCACTCCACTACATGAGACAAATTTTGTCTCCACTACATCTACAGTATAGGAGGTAGGGCTGGACCCAGAATGAAAGGACTAAGGTGGCAGTCGAACAATTTTAGGGGGCACCACACTAATGTTATTTTTATTTCATACAGCTATTGCATTGTTAAAGGTAGAGTAAGTGATTTCACTTAATTCAAATATCACTTATTTTTTTGTTTTGTTGTGATAATCCTCTCTACTATAGAGTGTGCTGACCATATAAGGAGTTCCTCCCTGTCCCCAGTTAACCCCTGGGGGTCAAAAAACCTTAGGTTTCGTTTTTGACTCTCTATCCTGATTGGACGAAGGCTTAGGTCCCACAGCCAAAAACAAAACCTACGGTTTTTTGAGTGAAATCACTTACTCTACCTTTAAATCAAACAGCTAGGGTGATAACTACAGCAGGTGCCTCTTCAAATTCCCTTGTCATGGCATTTTCAGAAGACATCACTAAGCATTTACCAATTCGAAAGAATCTGCCTGTATAGATTGCAGCAGGTATTCAGACAGAACAAATATGCATTGGTTTATTCATGGAGGTGTGACACATTCCTGGTACTTCATAAAACAATAGGTGTTTTGGCCTTATGTAAAGTCATAAGGGGGTCGGGTTGAGGGGGCCCCCCATGGCGCCAGGCCTAAGGAACCACTGCTTCCACTACTGCTTGTTTATGGAGCAGGTGCACAGAGCGACTCACTGTTGAGCTCTAGTCGTATGAAGTTGCGGAGGTGGTCATCGGAGTTCTCCAGGAAGACGCTGTTGGCGCGGTAGGTTTTGAAGTGGAAGGAGATGTCAGCGCTGGGCCCGGGCTTGAAGGGAGGGAAGGTTATGTAGGTGGGCTTGGTGAACGATACGGTGTTCCAGATGCTTCCTGGAGGAGAGAATGACACAAACCGTGATGAACTCTCATTAAAACAATCAGTGGCGTGCACAGATAGACACTAGGTGGTGCTAGAGCACCTGCCTTTCGCCCTCTGGACAGCACCGTGCCCTTTTGAGAAAAATAAATGTACAGTGTACACTGTGTACAGTATGTGGACCATGGTGACATTGATCAATTATTGATTAAAAGCTTCTAACATATTATTTATGCGCCAAAATCACCTCCCCCTCTAAATGTCCTACCAACCAACTATTCGCCCTACTCTCCCTACTCTCCTTTAAAACCGTTCTAAAAGAACACTCTTACACCAAACTACAAGTTAGTTGTATGCTATGGAGTTAGAATAAACTAATAATAAACTTTATTTATATAGCATCTTTCATGACATAAATGCAGTGCAAAGTGAAAACCACTGACTTACGGTCTCCGTGACACCGCAGGGGCCCGACACTCCACTTTGCCTCCGAGTTGGTCCTGTTGGTGTCCCCTATCACTATCCTCCTCATAGGCAGATGGTCTCTGAAGTCCAGGTAGCCTTTGTCTGAGTACCTGGAAAAGAAAAAACACAAAACGTTAGACTTATCTACTGTATCAAGCTCTGAGACGGAGAACCCTCTGAGGTTCGTCTGCTGTGCTGTCTCACCATGATCGATAGTCTGCGTCACAGTTGCACTGGAACTTGGAATCCGTGCAGGTCTGGTTGATTGAGCAGCCGCACTTCTGGACCTCGCGGAACGTCCCCCCCCAGTAATGGTGGCTCTCGTTGTGCCGACCGATCCACCATCCATACGGTCTTCCATCTAACAAGAGAAGCGTACTGGACAGCTCAGTATGGGGGGGAGGCTCAAATCACAATTATTTATAACCTTTGCTTCGATTATAATTGGAGAACTATTCTTTTAAAATGGTTCAAATCTAAAATGACACGTATGTCTTCCCGGTTTTAATAGGTTAGTTGCCCAGCCCTATACTATACGATCCCATCCTGGCCTTTTAGATCCAACTCACTGGGTGTGTTGAGAAGTCGCGACTTGTAGCAGGAGTAGTCGATCCACTGCTCGCAGTACATGGAGGTGTTGGCCAGAGCGGTGACCTCCGCCCAGGACGCGTTCCAGTAGTTGACGTCTCCGATGTACGGCCGGTCCACCGTGCTCCCGGTGACCCTGGTGTATTCCACGCGGTCGTGCATTATGACCGTCCAGGCCTTGTACACTGCACACGCAGGGTTAAAACACTCATATCAGATACATAGTAACATCCACAGTAAACCCCTTAAAAAGCACAAAACTACACCAATGGGTCGCCATGCAACTCCTTGCAACGAATGGCCGCAAGCAACCATTGAATTGAACCAACTGAATCACTTGCGTTGACTTGCGTCGACATGCGCCACCATGCACCGACGTGCAACAGGACATATAACACCGCTGCGACAAACCCGAACGCTAAAACCGGTTTGTTGCGTCTTGACAGATTGCTGTGGTTCGGGCTTAACGCCTCATTTATACTTGGTTGCGTGCCGCTGTCTGGCTCAGTAAATAGCAGATGTACAAGCTCACAGCTTCTTAAGAATCTTTAAGTTTGAGTTGATGTGATATTTTGATGGCAGCAGACCAGGGTTTGAAAAACAAGATAGACTCGGTTACATCATAGTGGCCCAACACCTAATGAGTCATTCATTTATGTACCATCCATTACACACAAGCACCCTATAGTGCTAACACATAGGCACGCACACGCTCATGCACACACTTACAGACACACACACACACACACACACACACACACACACACACACACACACACACACACACTGGACACAGAAACAGGTGGACCAATCTCGTATACACCCTTTACATTTGGACCCCCTGTAATTTCCGCAGACAATCCTTATTGTTGAACCACACAACGTTGATAACTGGCATTAATTCCCGCTGCAGATTGCAGAGAGGTGTTGCTTACTTACATCCCATTGAGCAGTACACTTCAAACGGCTTGAGGGGGCCGCTGAGGTCAGGGTCGATGGTGTAGTTTCCTGACCAGTACTTGCCGTGGAGTCTGTACGCCTCGCACGACTCTTTGTACACCGCTGTTGAAGGAGACCATGACGTGAATGTTGATATTTATTTATTTTATACTTCTGCTAGTCCATTACATCTTAGATGCAAATATTGTAGTTCTTACTCCACTGCAATTATTTGACAACTTTAGTTCTTTCAAGTTCCTTTGTAGATTTAGATTATACAAAACCTACATTAGCACCTTTTAACAAGCCTATTGTATGCTCTTAATCTTCTCAGAAATGGCCCATAGATTTGCTATTTCTGAATACTTTTGGCATTCATACCGAGTACTGTGCTTTTACTTTCAAGTGAAACTTTAAACGTAGGACTTTTACTTGTACAGTGTGGTATTGCTACACTTTTACTTAAATGTGAGTACTTCTTTCTCCACTGGTACGGTAATTAGTACGGCACTCACACATGTGACACACTTCTCCTTTGTAGCCCGTGTTCTCACACAGGCATATGAAGTCGTCCCAGGACTGGATGCATCTGCCTTCGTGTTCACACGGGTTGGGGGTGCATCTGGAAACAAAACGTACAAATTGCCTTCAGGTTTGGTTGGAGAGCGTGGAGATAGTGATGTCATTTTTTTCCTATGTGACGAGTCAAAGATCCCCCGCATCCATGCATGTCATGTCGTCCCATTTTCTCTTTGATCTTTGTGTCTCTGCAGTCTGCTGCACCAGACCTCGGGCAGGGTTTATGCGTTGGGATGTGGGATTTAAGGGCTGTGGTCTTAACTCGCTAAACGCTGATGACAGGAGTGTCATCAACCCCGAATGTAACAAACAGACATAATTCACACATCTGTGCCAGGCCCACCATGAGCTCATAAGCACTGCGGGTCATAAATCTGTCTTATTACATTACTTCATCACCTTCTTAAAAGTTTTTCAGAAATCAGAAAAGGATTATACAAAAATGATCAGTATGGTAATTCTTAATCATTTCACCCAAAGTTTATAATAGCCATATGACTATTGACATAAAAATATCACTGTCAGTTATGTAACATAAGAGGATGAAATGGCTTGGGCCAATTTCTATTTTGACTTGGGCACATTGTTTGGCCTAATGTTGCGTTCACACTTCACACAGGCAGACGCAAAGATCGCATAATCTGCGTTGCTGTCAGCTACATGCATCATTGCGTCTTTGCATCATCATGTCTCTGGCTTCCATTGACAATGAATGGTGGACACTGGACTGTATCTTTGCGTCTGTCCGTGTGAACGCCCAATGTGATTTAGGCCCAAACTATGGCCTATAAGTCACACTCTTGAGATAGGCCATTTAACTAAAAATGGAGCCAGGGAACAGCATGATCCTTTTCAATAAGGACTTCTATAGGCCGTTTTACCAGAAGTGGCTAGTGTCATGAAGAGCTGACCTGTAGGCAAAAATATAATTTTCCACAAAAAACGACTTAGGCCATTATCTTAACCCATTTAGACCTGACATCGAAATTTAGATAATGTTTTCTAAATCATGACGGTTTTCTGAAATACCTATGTTTCTATATCAGTGGTGCTCAATATTTCATGTCAAGGACCCCAAAAATTATATGAAATAGGCCGCCGACCCCCAACTGAAAATATGTTGTTCCAGGGACCTCCCCAGAAGCAAAGGTTAGAGTTAAAATCGTTGACTCGTAGCGCGGCTCGTAGCGGGCATAGACTGGTAGCGGGGCACTCGGTGCCGCCCTATGAGCTTGTAGATCTGCTATTTTTCAATAGCTAAAGTGTGACATAATGCTTAAAACACCAACAGGGGTTCCCGCCCCAGAAATGGGTTAAGAAGATGACGCGTAAATACATCCCTGGACCCTGACACTGATGGGCTAATGATACTCTCTGCTCCATGGATCCCACACTCCTCTCCTACCTATCCACGATGCCACACGTTCCCAGCAGCAGCTCGGCGTAGCGCCCCCACCCGCGGTACAGGATGAAGTCGATGTCGAGCTGCTCGTTATCGATATAGATCTGTTGCATGCAGCCGTGGAAGTGGTTCAGCTTGGTCTCACATCTCAGCACCGTGTTGTTGGTCTTCGGACAGCCTGGATGCATGGTGGCAGAAACCGGGTGGTCGAGTCAAGTGTTAACAAGTAATTCTGTTTTTGACAAAGGGAGACGAACCACTGTTTGATTGTGTCGACTAAACTATGACGAAGAATGTCAGTCGACCAACTTTTTCCACTGACGAAAACTGAATTAAAACGAAGCTACTGTGTGATGACAAAAACTAAATATATTGACAATTTCGTCAACAAATAAAAACTAGTGGAGAAGAGATCCAGTAGAACTAAAAGACAAGTCATTTTATGTTTGGTTGCGCTCGGGTGTTGCACTCTGAAAATAGCAGATCTACAAGCTCGCAACGTGTTGCGCTGTGGCGCGCTGTGAGCTTGTGATCGGCTATTTATAGCATGCAAGTGTAAAATTAGCCATTACGACGCCATCAAGGCCCGCCAAAATATGTTGTCGATCGTACTGTAGATTTAATCGATTATTAAAATAAGACTAGTCGAATAAAACTAGGCTAAAACTAAAACTTTTCAGATATAACTAAAATATGACAAACTAAATGACATTTTATTCTATGATTCTATGGCTAAAACAAATTTGCTGTCAAAATGAGCACTGGTCAACCTCCAAAGAAGTATCGGTCTCCTGTGCGCACTGTGAAGGGGTTGGTGATCCTCAGCGGGGAGCCCTCCTCCTCGTCGATGGTCAGTGTCATCAGGTTGTCCCTGGCTGCCAGGTCCACCGTGTGCCAGTAGCCGTCATTCAGTCTGTATCCTAAAAACAAGACGGTATTTCAGTCTGTATCCTAAAAACAAGACAGTAGCCACCATTCAGTCTGTATCCTAAAAACTAGACGGTATTTCAGTCTGTATCCTAAAAACAAGACAGTATTTCACTCTGTATCCTAAAAACAAGACAGTATTTCAGTCTGTATCCTAAAAACAAGACAGTAGCCGTCATTCAGTCTGTATCCTAAAAACAAGACAGAAGCCGCCATTCAGTCTGTATCCTAAAAACAAGACAGTATTTAAGTCTGTATCCTAAAAACAAGACCGTATTTCAGTCTGTATCCTAAAAACAAGACAGTATTTCAGTCTGTATCCTAAAAACAAGACAGTAGCCGTCATTCAGTCTGTATCCTAAAAACAAGACAGTAGCCGCCATTCAGTCTGTATCCTAAAAACAAGACGGTATTTCAGTCTGTATCCTAAAAACAAGACGGTATTTCAGTCTGTATCTTAAAAACAAGACAGTATTTCAGTCTGTATCCTAAAAACAAGACAGTAGCCGTCATTCAGTCTGTATCCTAAAAACAAGACAGAAGCCGCCATTCAGTCTGTATCCTAAAAACAAGACAGTATTTCAGTCTATATCCTAAAAACAAGACAGTATTTCAGTCTGTATCCTAAAAACAAGACAGTATTTCAGTCTGTATCCTAAAAACAAGACAGTATTTAAGTCTGTATTCTAAAAACAAGACAGTATTTCAGTCTGTATCCTAAAAACAAGACAGTATTTCAGTCTGTATCCTAAAAACAAGACAGTATTTCAGTCTGTATCCTAAAAACAAGACCGTATTTCAGTCTGTATCCTAAAAACAAGACAGTATTTCAGTCTGTATCCTAAAAACAAGACCGTATTTCAGTCTGTATCCTAAAAACAAGACGGTAGCCGTCATTCAGTTGACGGAATTGCCAAGCTGTGCTATTTCACCGTGTTTGGCTAAGAACGGGCTGACATTATTTACGATTCTGTGCGAACTTCGCAACGTTTGCCACGGCAACTCGCTCGTTTTAGCTCGCTTGTTGGTGGCTCTTGTGGCTCACGTTTGCTTGAGACGGCGCCCCTCTGTCACGGTCTATGGGGAGGGTTTCAGTGTAATATGTACGATGTGTTACTGTTATTCTTATTTCACCGTGTTTGGGTGAGACTGTGTTGCTGAAGTGGTAGCATTCAATAGTACACGTTTTAGCTCAAAAATCAGATTTTTACACCAAGTCAAAGTGCAGACGGCCCACCTGCAGCAAACTGCAGTTTCTTCTTGCCAGGCTGAAATATGGTGACGTTGACCTGTCCCTCGCTCAGACCCAGCTCCAGAGCGCCCAGGTCGTCAGCGAAGCGTGTGAACATCAGCAGCCCTGTGTAGTCCCAGGAGCGGAACTTGAACTTGACAAACAGATTGGGCTTCCTGAAGTAGCCCGGAACCTGCAGGAAGTTGTTGGGCCCGGCAAAGGTCATGGGTTTGCGTAGAAGGTCGCGGCAGGCGTAATGCATCTTTTTCTGAGGAGAAGGAGAAAATAGAAAAATAAATTTAAAAAAATGACGGTGAAATTTTTGCTTTCTTTCTTACACTGGAAAGTACTCAATGTTTTACTTAAGTTAAATTAGTATCAATACTGCAATGAAGAAATACTCCCGTTACAACTTGTAAAAGTCTGGAATAAAAATAATACTTGAGTAAAAGCAAAAGTATGTGTATTAAAATGTACTTAAAGTACCAAAAGTAGAAAGTACTCATTGTGCAGATGAATGACTAAGTTCACACGTTTTAAAATGTATAAAAGGAAATGTTGTACCTTTCGCGGGATGCGGATCTCAGGCTCTTCATTTTCAGCCATGTCGATGATGTTGTTCCCGTTGATGAAGACATTCTCCAAGCAGCCCTGGAAGTTTGGCATGGTGGGGAGGTGGGGCGTGTTGTTCTCGATCCAGCCACCCACAGATAACTGCAAGACGGGCGGTCAAGTGGTCAGACATCCAAATTAAGACCATTATCACAGAGTTCTTCACCACAAATGGGACAAATAGTTGTTTTCCGTTAAACCAATATAATTAAGTATTTAAATGTGATGTGATTAAATATTTGATCACACTATCAAATTATCCTCGTGAAGTTTTAAACACTATACGTGCCAATACCTGAACCAAACCAAATCATCTGTATTATCACAGTTTTACAAGTAAAATAGTGGATGAAATTCGTTTTTGTGCATAGTTAGTTCCCATTCCAAGAAAACAAAGAAAGGCGAGAAAAGGGTTGGTGGTTGGTATTGGGTTCTGGTGTGTAAGGAGATCAAGGCAGGAAAGAAGAACGTTTGTGCGCTTTTACCGTAGCTTATTTACAGTGCAACTAAGGGCTTTCTAAAATCCTCAAAGTGGCCCAATGAAAACAGTAGCTTCAAAAATAAGCCCTGCATGGTAGAATCGTGGGTGTTCATTTCATTATGAGAGTGTACAAATGGACACAAAGCCGTGCCGGCCCACCTGGCCATTGTGAGGCCCATCTAGAATCTCCTTTCTGGCTGCGCCTCTGCTTAAAACTATGATATGACTGGCCAACTTTCAAACACGCTGATGCCATTCATTAGGCTAATGTGGTCTTCTATTTTTTATAGATGAAAACCGATTCATTTTCCAATGTGAATCGGTTCGGCAGCATGCTGCTGTCTGCCCCCCCCCCCCCACACACACACACACACACACACACACACACACCGACAATACGGAGTCCGTAACAAAACAATTTCAATAGGCCCTACTGCATGCATTACTACACTAAACAATGTTGGATTCGTACAGTGCAGAATGCAGATAAGTGTACATGTTATTATAATTGTGACTCTGAGTTTGTTTTTTAACATGCAGCGCGAGTCCGCGAGAGCCGATCTACAAGCTCACAACCGTTGCACTTCGAGTAGAAGGCTGCCGAGTGAGCAGCCCCAATCGCGCATGATAGAAATATCCTAATAAATAAATAAAAAGGTGTGCTTGCGGGGGCAGTTTCTGTATGGGACTCTAGGCTAACTTGCCTCTAGAATGCATGCATTTAGGCATACAAGTGCATACAAGTGCACTCTGCTTTTATATATAGGCTATCATTTTTTTATGTGCTGATCGACCAATGTTGGGGACACGTGCCTACATATTTTATCTGAGATTTGGGAACTATTTATTGATTCAGCATGAAGACTAAAGCCTTCTGAATAAATCTACGCAAACGTGTACGCCACCTACAGAGGTGGCGGAGGATCTTGCGGAGTTTCCGACCAACCAACGTCAGCGTCAAGTTCACGGTCATGTCCATGAATTCCGAATTAATGTGGGAATCCACGTAAATGCCTGTCCGCTCACGTTACGTAACGTTATGAGCGTAAACGCCGTTGTGAATGAGGACCAAAGGATTCATGTGTACACTCTTAGAGTTAAATGGACACTCAGACATTGTAACTAGGACCGCATGACATAATATTGGCTGCGGCAGCAGGAAAGTAAACAACCCGCGCGAATGATAAGAGTGTTAACAAACGCCTGATAGCATCAGGTTCAACACGTTTTATAAACCCCTCACTATCGTGTCGGATGTGTAGGTCATGTCTTCGCTTGCTTTCATGAATAGAGGATTTTCCAAGGGCAGAGTAAATGTGTTTACATGGCTACCTGAGTCCAGGTCCAGTGTCCAGGCAGAGTAAATGTGTTTACATGGCTACCAGGTCCAGATAGGTGAACTAGCTAGTGAACTGTACCTGTTTGTCCAGGTCCAGATAGGTGAACTCTCCGTTGGTGATGCCGGTCACTGTCTGGCTGTCGACCGTGAGGTTGACCTGCCGGCCGTGGCGCTTGACGGTCACGTAGTGCCAGTGCTGATCATCCAGGATGTTCCCAGCTGTCAGCGTGGTGCGCCCGTCTATCTTGTGCACTGTGCTGGATCCTGCAATGAAATGAAAGAGGAGATATCCGCACACCGTTTTTAAAAGTCCCTAAAAATACTATTGAGAACAGAGCGTCATACCTGACGAAGGCCCCTGTTTTCCGTTCTGTAATGTTGTCAATAAAATACTTTTGGGAGCTTTTAAAACGGTGTGTGGATCTCCCCTTTCCTTTCTTAGTTATTCTTTTGGATCCTGCAGCCGTTACAATGTGTGGATGTGCGTGCACCTCTTGACCACTGCTTCCTAGTTCCTACAATACCACAGAAACAAACATGCTAGCCTGTGCACTGTGCTGTTTAATAATAAGCAAACATACTTATCCTAATCGAGAAGGAAACTAAAAAGTACTCGAGGGAAAAATGGAACCCATAGTATAGGCAGAGATTCAGCCATCGTCAATTTGGTGTTGCTGAGATCGCCTCCCACAGAAAACGGTGACTTAATGACTCCATCCATTCACATATTCAGACAAACCAGCTCAGCTTCTCGCAGACCAGAGATGGATGACTTCCATTTGCAGAACATTTTCGATTCTGGAGAACCCCACCACTGCAGTTTCCTATTTTGCCAGATATTGTGTCCCTGTTTATAGATGGATGCATCACATAAGGTGTGATATTTCACTCTCTCAACATTATCGTGAAAGCTGTGAAACCCTCCATAAACCTGGTGGGTTTGTACATCAAGCTGCCACACGCTACAGAAACAGGAGATGGGTTCATGCCCACGGCAAGGCTTATACTGTACTTTTCTCCAAGCACTATTAGTTTTTGTCTATTTTGGCTGCACAGCGAGGATGAGCATGGCAGTCTGCTTTGTGTCAACCTTTTGTGTCCCTCAATCTGCCTTCAAACCACACCAAAGGGACAGGCTTTAGACTGAAATCTTATTATCTGGCCTCTGATGGACCAGATACTGTCCCTAAATCACAAACACAGCCAACCTATTGCCAGATGTAAGAAAATGTATTATATCTTTGAACATGTTTTTTGTTTTTTTTAATGGCTAATCTGATATACTTGCAGCAGGAGACCAGTCAAGCTTGAACCATATTCAATTACTGTTTTTCCCTAACCTGGACAAAAAGCAATCTAAATACAAAACAGCCTATGGTAGTTCCATTAGTACACATTGTCAGAGTTAAATTATCAACGTGAACTTTACAGAGATTGGGGACCTAGAGATTTTTAAAACATGTCTATTTGCTCAGACACTATGACGTAAAATTCTCCATTCATTGCCGATGGGAATTTAATCTTCGTGTAGGACGAAAATAGACAGCTGATTTGATCAGACACATATGACGTAAATTCTCCATTGTCAATGGGAATTTAATGTTTGTGTAGGACAAAAATTGCCGATTTGCACACATATTATCTATATCAATCTTTCTAATCTACATCTATCTACAGTATCTATCTATAAATGCACCAAGTCTCTGTCTGTCTGTCTGTCTGTGTGTAATCCACGTAACTCGAGAATCGTTTGCCCCACCGACTTCATATGTCACGGTGCGTGTCAGGTGAGGACCCAGAAGCAGAACACGGCAGGCAGGCAGATCAAGTCCAGTATTTATTAACAGGTATACAGGCAGGAACACAACGTAACAATAACTTATAATCTAGCAAGGAAACACTGAACATAGGGAGACTTAAATAGACACAGACTCACTACACACAGGTGAAACAATAACTACAAACACCACATGATTGGCTGAGAACCTAACATGACACAGGTGGACTCAAGTTAGCAATCAGGGTAGAGACAAGACAGGTAGTAACAAATAGAGTAGACAGGAAACACTAGGAACATAACTACACAATAAAAGATATACAACAGACAGATCGTGACAGTACCTCCCCCCAAGGAATGGATCCCAGACATTCAAAAAAACAACAACACAATACTTAGCAGGGTGGGTGGAGGGGAGTCGGAAGGAGGGTTCAGGGGCTACACAAAATACTTGGGCACAGAACAGAACAGGTAGGACAAAAGCAAAAATAACAGATCTACAAGCTCAAAAGAAGTTGGGACAAAACAAACACTGGACAAAACATACTTAGGGCAGCTAGGGCAAGACAAAAAGTTAAACACAGGGGCCCCAAAACAAACAGACTAACCGATAGGGAGACACACAGACAAACATGCAGGCAGACACACATTCAGACAGGCAGACAGACATACAGACAACCAGGTTGAGAAAAGGTGAGAAAGACCGAGGTACAGACAAGTGAACAAACAGATGGGTAGGCAGGCAGACAAACAGGCGACATTACATAGAGACAAGTAGGTAGATAGGTCAGAAAGAATACTGGAGGACCGGGGAGTAGACTGACAAACAAAAAGGCTTGCAGACAGACTGGCACTCACACAGGCAGACAAACAATTAGGTGGGGCGGGGGGCCTGGGAGGGCTAGCAAACTGGGGAAAGAGAGTGTTATGTACCTGAGAAACAGGAGGACTGATGAACTGAGGAACATGAGAGTTTGTGACCTTCAGAACAGGAGGGCTAGGGACAGGGCTCTGAACACGACTAAGAACTGGAGTACATATAGGGTTAGGTGAGGGCTGAAAGTCATTAATACAGACTGCTGAAGAGAGCTTGGGGCGAACGGCGATGATCTCAGGTGGGTCATCAGCAGAGATGGCGGGTTGATGGTCTGTAGCGCCACTGGGCTGCAGCACAGTCTCTGTGGTGCGAGGCTGTAGCACAGTCTCTGTGGCACCGAGCTGAAGTACTGCCTCAGTGATACCGGGCGGAGCCTCTGTGTCACTGGGCAACAGAGAGGGCTCTTGGACGTTGGAAAATGTGGGCTCTGGAGAGCTGAGTAGCATCGGTTTAGGAGCGCTGAGCAGAGCAAGTTCTGAAGTGCCGAGCAGAGTAGGTTCTGAAGCGCCGAGCAGAGCAGGTTCTGAAGCGCCGAGCAGAGTAGGTTCTGAAGCGCCGAGCAGAGCAGGTTCTGAAGCGCCAAGCAGAGTAGGTTCTGAAGCGCCGAGCAGAGCAGGTTCTGGGGCGCTGCGCGGTGAGGGACGCGGGTGGCGCCGGGAACGACGACGACCAGGCCTCTTGCGAGAACCCAACTGTGCATCAGAAGGAGAGGGGTCTAGCAGCTCAGTATAGGTAGGAATCTTAACCTTGCTACTAAAATAGTGCAGCAGGCTCACTGATTCCGTCTTCAGTGGGGAAGACTTGGGGCAGGCAGGCTGCAGGAACATGACCCCGAGTCTGACAGGAGGAGCAGGCTGGGAAGCAGGGGTGACAGGGGTGGAATGACGGAAATCTTTTAGCCTCTCACAGACAATGTTAAGGTGAGGCACAAAGTGGCTCACCCATGGCCGCTCCTTTAACCATAGCTGCTGGGTAGAAATCCTACTTTCAATGTCAGCACGCTGATTGGGAGCTGATGTGATGAGGCAAGACACAGCATTCTCAAATTCATCCACCTTTAGCTGAAATAGTTTCTGTTCTGCTGGGTCCATTTTATGGCTAGATTATACTGTCACGGTGCGTGTCAGGTGAGGACCCAGAAGCAGAACACGGCAGGCAGGCAGATCAAGTCCAGTATTTATTAACAGGTATACAGGCAGGAACACAACGTAACAATAACTTATAATCTAGCAAGGAAACACTGAACATAGGGAGACTTAAATAGACACAGACTCACTACACACAGGTGAAACAATAACTACAAACACCACATGATTGGCTGAGAACCTAACATGACACAGGTGGACTCAAGTTAGCAATCAGGGTAGAGACAAGACAGGTAGTAACAAATAGAGTAGACAGGAAACACTAGGAACATAACTACACAATAAAAGATATACAACAGACAGATCGTGACATCATATTCGACACACGCGTTCCATACCACCACAGGGGTGGTAACAGGAAGAACTTCACTGATCTGTGGAAATTCATTCTAGAGCCCAGAGGGAATTCTGGCCCATGTTCAACATAAGATGTGCTGTTGCTGCATGGTGGGAGATCGCATCATGTTCTTTGGATCATTGGGCAGACCTGATGAACTGCACGTCTTGTTGTGCAAACTAACTATTACGGTTATTCAGCACAATCTGAAACAGATCAGGACTCCCACACAACATCAGGTGGGAACTGGCAGCCATGACTAACGGTAGCAACAGAAAGTAGAAAATATTGTTCCTGAAGAAACAGGGTGGGCTCGAGAAGCACAGCAGACAATGGATATCCAAGCTAATTCTTGCCTCTGCTGCCTCAGGCCTGCTCCCCTGCCCCTCTCACACACCAGGCACACACACAGTTAATGATGGCTCGTTGCCTGCATTTTTCACTTCAAAGACAATCAGCTGAAATGAACGGCAGCTGCACACGTTTCTGTCTTTGTGTGCACGCGTGTGCGCGCGCGTGCGTCTATGGCAAATAGACGTAAGGAGGTGTTTGACTCACTGACCTAAGCTGATGTGGAGGTAGAGACGTCCTTTCTTCAGTTCCAACGAGAGCAGGTCTCCCTGAACACCTTCACTGTGCAGGAGCAGACCATCCTGCTCCAGGGTCTTGAAGTTGATGGCGTAGTGGTCCTGCAGAGTGCGGGACCTCTTCCCTGGGAACATGTAGGCTACCGAGTCGTCCCCGTTGCACTGCATGACATACGAGTCTGGAAACACAGATAATATTCAATATTCAAGGACCGGTATATAATAACCCAATAATATTTAATTCAAATTCAAATTGTGGTGACTTGATTGCTTGATGAGTGTTGCCGTCTGTGGTGGCATTACAAATTAAATACAAAAAGTACCTACCTATTCCATTTCTCCCCATCAATTTCCCATTCAAATACCCCCTCAGGTACATATTTAAACAATTTTTCAGCAATGGTATAATTACAGGGGTGCCCACACTTTTTTGACTTGAGAGCCACTTTCAAAATGACCAGCTCAACAAGATCTACCCACCAAAAAGAATATGATCCCATTGCTGAAATTTGTTTAAAAATGTAAAGGGGCGTTGGAATAGCGTTGCTGGCGTCAAACACACTTGGAATGGGGAAATAGAGGGGGAAATGGAATTGTTTTTTTCCCTTTGTTTAATGCTACTTTGTAATGCTACTGAGTCCTGAAGTCTGTGGCTGCCCAACAATCTTGAAAACAAAGTATTGTTTGAGCTGACAAAGTCACCTTAACTCAAGTGTCAGCTCCCAAAAGTTATTTTTTATAAATAGCCTATTTAAATTATATATATTTTAGGACCATGCCATGCTGTGATCTATACCGGCACAGCCTTTGTGATCTACTGGTAGATCTACCTTTTGGGCACCCTGGTGTACACTGTCACTTGGTATGAATCAGTAACTGTGAGCCCCCCATGGTGTTTAATTCCCCCATCACTATGACCACACATATTTACCATAGGGACAGCCAAACAGCTCAAGCCTCACGCCAATCTTCCCTCCATTCTCGGTGTTCCATGCCAAAGGCAGCAGGCGAACGTGTTTAGCAGTGAAGGCATAGTGGAAGACATTCCTCTTCACCTGATAGTAGTTCCAGTTTCCAGGCATTGTCTGCGCGCACACAGAGAGAGAGAGAGAGAGAGCGAGAGAGAGGGTTGCGTAACGTTACTGACTCAATCCCTTGGTGTTACTTATTACGAAGCTGGAGATGAGCAGACGAAGGGATTAGCCTTGGCATTGCTGAGATCTAACGGAGTGTTCTGTGTCATGTTGTGCCAGTCTTTATTGCCAATGAATGAATGAATGTAAATAGCATGCAAAATCACTTTTTATGGCATGGATCAAAATCTGAATGAATGTTGTAAAGTCCTGTCACATCGGATTAGAATAGTCCCCACTCCTTTGGGGTGTTTTTGTCACAACTAACAACTAAGGAGCAGTGAGCAGCCATTGGATTCTACGGTGCTCGGGGAGCAAGTAGGGTTTAAGGGTCTTGCTCAGGGACACACATTGACACATTGCTGGCCTGGCCTGGAATCGTATACCAGGGGCTCTGGTTCCCCAGGCAGCTCACTATACCACTCAGCTATGGCCGGCCCCTAACTTTGTTTACGTCTGTACGGTCCGAAACTCTGCTCTCCCTTTGTGGAAGAACCCACCGAGTTGCCCCCCTTCATGACGTAGGGCGTCCAGGCGTCGGGCCGGTCTCCATACAGCAGCGTGTACTTGGAGACCCAGTCGAAGGAGTTGAAGGTGCCCTGCGTGGCGATGGCCACCAGCCTGTACTTCCTCTTCAGGTCTATCTGGAGCCATGGCTGCCTGTCACTGAGGGATGGGGACCAACCACTGCTCCCTGGAGATGAGAACACACACACACGTGTGCACACGCACACACACAGGCGTGTGGAGTACATTAAGATTAGAAGTACGTACATTATGATGTGTAATATTATATATAAAATATTCTCCATGTGCTGATGAGATGAATTTTTACGCTATTTGATTGGCCCGGGGGCACTCGCGTGGTTGTAGCTTGCATGTGGTTCAGGCACAGGTTAAGTTTAGTTTTGGTGAGGTTAAGGATCGGGTAGGAGGACATTCACAGCTTAATAGTGTCTATAGTGTTTCCTTTACCAACGCTGTCCGATGGCTGAACATTCACTATGCATTTTGTAACATGAAAATGGACTTACCGTAAAGTTTGGCAAAGTTGGCAGAATACAGGAAGTTATATCGGGAGGATGCCAGGAAGGAGTTGGAATAGAGCCCAGAAACCAGGGGCTCAACACATCTTTCCTCAACTTCCATCAACAAGGGAGAGAAGAGAGGAGTGAGTCAATACACACAGGAATGAGAGGAGTGAGTCAATACACACAGGAATTCTGAGAATACAGAACACCGTTTCGTTTGTTACTGTTTTGACGAGATACATGTCTGAGAAACAATGCCTGGTACAGCTTTCTCATTTGATAAGCAGTGGTGGAAAGTAACTATACGTACATTTACTTAAGTACTGTACTTGGGTACAATTTTGAGCATTTGTACTTTACTTGAGTATTTCCAATTTCCAATACTTTTACCTCTACTCCATTACATCTCAGAGGCAAATTTTAGTTACTAGTTACTTGTCGATTTTGATTATGCCTGATTTTGACACCCACTTCAGCCCTATATACATTCCGGCCATTTGAAAATAGCCAATCTACAAGCGATGTGATGCATTGTCAGCTTGTAGATCTGCTATTTTCAAATGATTGAAAGGACATTCTGCATGAGTACTTTCTACCTTTGGTACTTTAAGTACATTGTCATGCTAATACTTAACTTTTACTTGTAACGGAGTAGTTCTATATTGCAGTATTGATACTTTTACTTTTACATTTACGCCTGACGTCGAAAAAAAGAAAACGTTCGCTCTGAAAGAATATATATTCAAAGATGTGTGCCGCATTTTTACGATTAAAAAAAAATAGCAGACCTACAAGCTCGTAGCGCACCACTCGGTGGCGCACTATGAGCTTGTAGATTTGGTATTTTTCAATAGCTAAAGTATAACATAGTGCTTATAGTTAAAACACCAAACCGGGTTCCCGTAACAAATGTGAGTATACTATCAACAGTATGGCAATCAGTTTAGAAGGGAGGCAAAAGCATCTATATGTTCTACTTGAGCACTCAGAGATTCACCTTCCACAGTGCTATTGCTTATATAAGTTCCTGAAGCTTATACAAGTTTGAGGAGGTCGACCAGTGACTATTAATCCTAAGGACTAACAATCTTAAACCCACGCCTCAGACAGTCAGTAGATATATCACATAATCCATCCTAATGACTTCATTTCTACTTTGGTGCGGAGGGTGAGATCAGCTGCAATGCAGTGGAAGCGGTCTTACGCCATTACTAATGTCTCGGATATAAATGACTGTATCAAGTAAATGCATCACAGCTCATTTCCCTTCCTTGCCACAACACATGCACAAAATGGGCCTGTATGTTGAGCTTCTTGACGTGCAAGACCATACAGAGTTTTTGTGTATACAGTATACTATCTCTGTCTGTTGTGCCTCTGTTGTTGTGCAAGGGTTTATGTCTGCTGATTTGTGGGAAATAAAACGGTATACAGCAGAGCGATGGTCTTATCCTATGTACAGTATGCTTATTGAACCGATAGAGAAGAGAATAATAAATCACATCACACCATCACCAGCCATCTGCTCGGGCCCATTCTCCCACCGGCATGCAATTACAATTGACTGTAATCCTAATCTTCTTTTTGTCATTGCCACACATAAATGTCCAATGTCTCGATTTAGAGCTGCACGATAACACGGTCTCTATATAATAACCCTAATGGTATTATATATAAGCAATGAGCTGCATTAAGCTGTGGTTTACAGTGACTAGACAGGACAGAGAAGACAAAACATGTCTTCCAGAGTAATTTTTGTGGTGGCAAATTGTAATATTTTTTTAATCTTATGTTTCTTTGTGAACTTTGTTATAGATCCAGGTACAGAAGTGAGGATAGCTCCGTTTACAGCTTGCATAAAGTCTTTCACATCAATCAACACTTGCATCTCATCTTCATACACTGTTTTTTTTCCATAATATAAGACATGACTAATTGTTTATCATGTTTTATTTTAGATCTATTTTATGCATCTTATTACATTTTTAACCACATGAACCCTTGCTTCCCTATTTGGGCACGTCACAATAATGGTGAAAATAGACGAATATTGAGGGAAAATCTATTGACATATACAACAACGTTTAAGTGGTTAATATTAGCTATGTTTTTACCGATTTGACTTGTCTTCATTGTACTGCTCTTTGGTCAACATATTTCTTTTAAAATGTGCTTTAAAACAAGCTGTCTATACTTGACTTGCCCCAGCTAGCTACTCGTGCATCTGTGGTTGTTTATCATGGCAGAGTATAGGGCTGTGGCACATCATTATCTGTGCCCGCAATCACAATGCTCACTGAAAGCTGCTATACCTCCTGCTGGCAGGAAACAAGTTGGCAACGCAGGCTGCAGATGGACTCAAAGTGAGGCCGAGGATGCAGTGCAGCTTTCTAGACTACAGGAGCTATACCAGGAAGAATTTATGAATGAATCGGGCCAGCTGTACTGATCCTTTATTTATAACTCCCATGCACACGACGAGTGATTCGTACTTTCTTGTGTTGTGCATTCATTGCCATGTCCGCCTCGCTTAGAAGATGAATGAAATCTCGTCGTCATGAGATGAGTTCTTGACTTCTGTCGCCCTTCGTGCAGGGGCGTGTACAGTGCACTGAAGTGGACGCATCGGCATCACGCTGAGCCAGGGTAATGTCACCTTCACTCTGTGTCTCTGGATGCCTTGATCCATGTGAAGGTTGGCTCTATAAATGTCCACGTCTGTCCTGTACACGTTAAAGGCACGGAGACTATAGCTCAATTTCACTTGAGAATGTAAAAATGGGCTTTCCACTGACGGTCCACATTTTACCATGCAGGGATGTCCTGCTTTTCCATTTCAAGCCTATTGCAGTAATGGGCCAAGGAAATTACATTTCTAGTTATCGGCTTAAGGTTTATTAAAGTGCTTCTTGTGAGCAGGACCGGGAGTCTGAGGACTGAGAGGAATTTAAACGGCAGCATCCTGCAGCTCGTCCCACCCCAACGACGTCGGGTTAACTGAGGCCACTCATGTCTTTTGCGCAGTTCTCATGCTAACATCGTCACATGCTGTTCCCCTCCCATCCAATGATCCAACATCTCTCTCTCTCTCTCTCCTCTCCATTCCCAGTCATTGTCTCTTCACCAAATCATCCACTCCTCATTCTCTTGCTCTCATCTGCCTACTCTCTCTCCCCTCCCTCCTTCATTCCCAGTCAGTCTCTTCACCAAATCATCCACTCCTCATTCCCTTGCTCTCATCTCTCTCTCTCTCTCTCTCTCTCTCTCTCTCTCTCTCTCTCTCTCTCAAGCTTTCAAGCTCTCACTCACTCTCCCTCTAGCTACTGTATCTCTCTCACAGAGATACATAATAGACATTTCAAGTAGGCGTTGTCTGTCACGTCACAGACTACAGTAGTTACCTGAAGCTTAAAACATTAGAACATTCTACACCCCCCCTCTCTTTCTCTCTCGCTCTCTCTCTCGCTCTCTCTCTCTCTCTCTCTCTCTCTCTCTCTCTCCCTCTCCCCATCTGCATAACAGTGCTAGCTCATCTTCCATACATCATTAAGGGGCTCTGGGAAACGGTGGGGCTGTGAAGTGTGAATAGCCGTAGAGCCAGTCTTGCTGACTCATCATTCTGGGAACACTGTAGGGTTGGCTGTCTCATCCAGGCGAACACGTTTGTTAGTGTGTACCCTGTATGCACAGAGCCGGCTCTACACGACACGGAACCACGTTTCATTCACCCTACAGGCAATCAGCCTGCAAGGTTTGTTTGAATTATTCATGTGAAGTCGGGCGTTACAGAAGGGAGTGTCTGGGTGCCACCGGCAAGGTGTGCAAAACATCTTACCACGGGCACACGTCTCTGGAGGTTCAGTCAGGGGTCATTGCAATGCCGCCTTGTGGTGGAATTATTTTTCCAAATTTCCATTATTGCCACAGACATACAGAGCTAGCCCTGAATGACTCTGAGAGTGTTCAAATGGACCCATATGGTCCATTTGGTTCTAATGCTGTTGCATTTAGAGCTATGTTACCGATGACTTCCGGGGCTCGCTTAAATGCAGACCAGCCTGTCGTCTTTAGTGTAAATAAAAATAACGTTTTTGCTGCTCACCAAAACAAAGGCGGGTTGTGTCATTAAAAAGCCTACTTTCCTTAGTGGAAGCACTCTGAGCCCAAGGAAATGACGTTGATGCTTTACAAATCGGTGCTCAAGTGTTGTGATTGGTCGGGAAAATACTGTATCCGGGGGAAATACATTTGAGGATACATCCGCCGATAGCTTCTCTGCCTTACGTTGTGACCAGGCTTTTCTTTTCGCAGATAAGTAAGCCTGGGACCGAGGCTAGCTTCCACTAAAGAAAGTAGGCTTTCTAATGACACAACCCGCCTTTGAATTGGTTATCGGTAACATAGCAACGGCAACGGCATTAGAGCTATGGATCAGAGCTAGTCTTTGCCATGCACGGACACAATTGTTCAGTCTTCTGTCTAATGTGTGTAATGTATGGTCTGTCGTACAACAAAGTACAAATCAGATTCCAGAATAGAATAGTGAGGTTTCCACATGCAGCATCTCGTCCCTCCTTCACATCATATCATTTCCCCTCACATAGACCTGCCTGTTTGCCTCAGAGTCTCACACAGTGACAATGACAAACAAGCATGCATGTGTGCACAGTCGCACGCGCGCACACACACACACACACACACACACACACACACACACACGCAAGTTATGGCAGGAAGTGAGCAGATAAAGGAGAGAAGTGAGAGGACTGCATAAACAGAGGGCGAGGGAGAAAGAACAGTTGAAATCATATGCAACTTCCGCCTGTACAGTATTCATTATTAAGAACATACCATATGCATGTTTGTACACACACACACACACACACACACACACACACACACACACACACACACACACACACACACACACACACACACACACACACACACAGAGAGAGAAAAGCTTGCACACCATACATTCACTCTGGGACCTGTCCTGAAAGCTCCATTTTTATTTGGCACAGCTCCACTGTGCCCCGGCGTTTACACAGCACATTTACAAATGGGCTGGCCTTGGGCCCTTTAATGGGGCACTGGCTGCTACTGGCACTTACTATAAGTCCTGCATATCCTACGGTAGGCTACACACCACCATTATGATAAACCATATTATATAATAGGAGCATTTCACGGGCATTTCAAGTGCTAAATTAGATAGCATTTACAAAACATAATGTAGGGTGTGACATAGGCCTACGGTAAGTTACAATTAATTGCCTAAAGTAAATTTGCCACCACCTATATAGTCTCAAACAGTGTGTCAAAGTGTCAAACCCTTATCACACTAACCAAATACCCAGTTTGGTAGCCATGATGTCACTATAACCACATTACTGTTTAGCTCTGCTGTGATGAACCCCAGCTCCATGTGAGCAGAGAAAGAGGCGTGTAAAAGTTCAGTTTTTGGTAAGGGTGGAAAAAAGGACAGGGAATATTCATCTTCTTTATTGCCCTTGAGAAATCACCTTTGTTATTAGGTGCCCTGTCAGCTGTAAGTAATCACTAATCAGCTCTAATCAATGCACTTTAAACATTATAGGCCTTAGTGATGTCACGCATGCTTGTCCAGCTGATGTAAAGCTAATGAGTCATGCATGGCACAGTATTGGCTGCCTATATAATCAATTATATAAGGTCCTCCACGTGGCATTGACGTCTGGCACAGGGCTTAGTGATATGATTAAGCATAATTAATAGCATACATGGGCAGATGGGCTATGCAAACGCCGTTCTAAAAGAAACCATTTGCCATTTTGATGCAAACACTGCCACACCTCTCTACAGCGTTTACATTCGCTATAGGGCGCCTGATTGATCATGATGACTCGGGTATTTTTCTGCTCCGTCATGTGTATGCTATATCACGAATCTATTTGTGGACAGGTGCGTGCTGCACTGTACAGCACACTCGGTCTGACAAAAGTACTGCAGTGGGGTGGTCCCACACGCGACAGCATGCAGGACAGGTTAGCCCTTCTCTCTCTGTCTCTGTTCCTACTTTGAAAATATCCACAGCGCGTTCCAACATTCAGAACAATCTCCGTGCTGCGGCAGATTATCATGTTTTATGTTAAAGCAACAAGACTTTCAGTTTCAGCCACAGCACAGCGGATGCGAGTCATATTGTGCTGCAGAAACTTGCTTGCTGGCACTAGAAAGCACCGCAATGCAGACAGCTCAGAACAGTGCGATGCGATCATGATCAGCAATGCGTGCGCGCGTTGAGCTCAGCCTCAACCCGTCTACATTTGTTCTTTATAGTTATCGGATACACTTTAGTGTCAGAAAACAATGCTTTTTAGCGGAATGATGTGTACGCGGGCACTTAAACCGTAATTCTAAAACCAATGTGTTTAGCATGTGGCATGTGCTGCTGCCCTTCAAGCACCTGCATTTTGCCCTCCAGGGTTATTTTCACCTCCTTGTTAATTCATTTAACAAAATAACTTTATGGTAAAAATTAAAACACACACATATATATCCAAAACAATATAGCCTATATGCTGACCAGGCCTTAATTCCTATACAAGCTGCTTAGGCAACAACAGTCAATATGACAATAGCAAACGATAAAGATATGAATAATTGCTGTTTCACAGGACTTACGTGATGAGCAATGTTGAAACCCCAAAAATAAAAGGCTTATGCTCAATACTTTGCAATTCATCCTTCACTTTAGGAGACGTTTTCTCCGTCTATATGTTAATTAGATGGATCGTTGATTGTTCTCCCTCCACCGGGTGCGGTATAGCATCCTCCAGTTCACACCCCCTCGCCTTCACCAACTTTAACTCGCGCAGTTCCAAGTACTCTTCCCGGGATCTCGGGCAGCCTCTGCCGGGGCGGGAACGCGCATATCACTTGCTGGTTGG
This sequence comes from Protomyctophum bolini, assembly GCF_963924005.1. Lineage (NCBI taxonomy): Eukaryota > Metazoa > Chordata > Actinopteri > Myctophiformes > Myctophidae > Protomyctophum > Protomyctophum bolini. The sequence goes on from NC_137872.1 coordinate 31,600,672, forward strand.
TGGTGCTGATGCTGCGCTTCGGCGAGAGCGCGCACTTTAGCTTTATTAAATTCTTTATCTTTTTGTTAAACAACCTTTTGGGTAACGTATAGGCTAATAATAACCTTATTATTTCCCAAAAATACTATTCAACTTTTTTGCAGTGTGTGTGTGTGCAGGCTTGCATGCTGCTGCAAGCCTGGCAGTGTCATTTCAGTTCCTCCTCCGCAGCAGCACTGTGGATATTCAGTTTCACAGGAGGAATGAGGATGCAAAAAAATAAAATAAATACAAAATAACTTCAGACGTAGATTGGAATATTCCCCCCCAAAAAAGTGTACTTTGGTATGGAATTCCCCTTCAAACAACTCTTCTGTAAACACTCAAAGATGATAATGTCTCCATTTCTAAATATAATATAGTACACGGTCACCTATAGCAGAGTTATTCCTTTTTTTTGCTGCATTAAACAAGTATACTGCCTCAGAATGGTCCCTGGCATGGAGCAGCAGCTGGTCAGTCAGGGGTGCACTGCGCTATAGCCGAGGGGATGATGATATGATGGTCAGAGCCTTTCTCTCCACGGAAAACAAATCCCAGCAAAGCATATCCACAATCCCATGAATGTCCTGGTGAGATATCCAGTATCAGCCAGGCAGAACCACAGAGTGAGAGAGAGTTGCAGCAGCAATAAGCTGCACTGCACAATTCTGCTCGCTTCCAACCAGACCTGACCTTGACTTAAAACATCCATGCATACAGGCAGTGGTGGGGAAATGTTTTACTTATAAGTAAAAGTATCAATACTGCAATGTATAACTACTCCGTTACAAGTAAAAGTCCGGAATTCAAAATATACTTAATATACTTAAAAGTACTAAAGTATTGGCATCAAAATGTAATTATAGTACCATACCAAAAGTGGAAAGTATTCATTATATGCAGAATGTCCCATTTCAAGTTTTCAAATGTATACAAATCTTTAGAAAATAGCAGATCTACAAGCTCGTCGATCGTGTATTTTCGAATGGCCAAAATGTATGCAGGACTGAAGTGGTTAATGTATGATTTGTAATAATAATCAAAATCTACAAAGTAAACTATATAGTAACTGTCTCTGAGATGTAGTGGAGTAGGAGTAGAAGTATTGGAAATACTCAAGTAAAGTACAAATGTACCTCAAAATTGTACTTAGTACAAGTAAATGTACTTAGTTACTTGCCAGTTGCATGCAGGTATACAGAATGAGTGCACTTTGGCTGAGTGGAACAGATTCAGAGCAGAACAGCTTGACCATAATGCCGACTTTGCACAGTTATATCCTCAGTGTTCATGTGACCCAGAGGTCACATTTCACACCCTCAGAGTTACATTAATACGGAGGATTTTTACTGTGTGCCTATAGGTTCAAGCTCATCCGCGCACATGTGTGCGCACATACACGGCATGTGCATGCACGCACGTGCACGCCACAAACACACACACACGCGCACATGCGTGGGGGCTGGGTCAGACTAGAAGAAAGGGATTTGTGTGCAATGAGTGCATGGCACAGTTGGCACACTGACCATGTAAAAAGAGCTTTGGGATTAAGAAGTGGGTCAGAATGGGACGGAATTATGTCAGTGATGATGTGAGATTGAACGTGGGATTTCTTCTTTTTTTCCCAATCAAATCTGATTGGAGATTAACGGTGGCTACAGGGAGATTCCTGCCATGCGTTATGCGTTAACGTTCTGTTATGGACATTCCCATTTTGACCTAGAAAACCGACAAAATAAACAACAATAATAATAATATTTTGTATATACCGTACTGGCCTACTTAGTAACATCTAAAATTACTTAATCAGGTTTGTTTGAATGACAAATGCTGCAGTCCTTAGACCGTTACTTAGCCTGTATATCTGTCTTATCTCTGCGTGTTGTTTGCATTTTATTGTGTTTCTATATTGATTGTGCTCTTTCTTTTACTGGGCCTTTTTTGCTTTTAACCTGATTGGTTTACTTTTTGATTTCCGCTTTCCCTCAAAAGCCCTTGCCACACTTGTAAATAGGAGTCTGTTCTTCATTGGTCTTTCGTGCACTAAAGTGAAAATAGCAGATACTGTATACAAGCTCACAACACACTGTGAGGCGTTCTGAACTTGTAGATGGTTAAACATAGCCTTGTATGTGTGGCTAGTAAAGTCAAATGCAGCACGAGAGCCAAATAGGCCTGGGCAAAAGTATGTATTTTACACACACACAACAATTATGAAAGCATACACAAGCTGTGCACGCACGCACACACGCACACAAAAGTAATACAGAAATTGATAAGAGGTCAGAGGTGATTGCCATCCGTTTCTAGGACAGTAACCATGGCGACTGGTCTGGTGAATATCTGCCACTGGCCTATAGTTGCATTAACAGTATTGAAGAATGCACTATGGACTATATTCACACGGCTGCCATCTTGCCAGCAAGGTGCTACCTGCAGCTTCCCATAGACAGCCCCTCCATCCAAACAGAAAGTCCCATCTAATTATATTAAACAACTTCAAACTCATCAACATTATACAGCTGTAGGGAAAGCTGGAATTATCCACTTTCAATCTGTAAAGTTTGTGTTTCATAAAAATCTACCGTAGACATGTTATGAGCTACTTCAGTAGCTCAGCTCGTTACTCAACAGCCCATACATACCACCTGTTTTGAATTTGCACATAATGCAGGATGCAGCAGGAGGTTGCTTTACTGATAAAGAGTGCTTCCACTGTAGTGTAGACAGTACATGGTACCTTGCCTTCTCTGCAGGCTAGGGCCTCAAGATCGTTTGTTCCCATAAGTCTGCGTCACAGTCCCGCCCCCTACCAGGGCCCAGGAAATTATTCCCTGTTAATTTTCCTCATAGACATTTTTAAAAGTATTTATTTAAAGACCCTTTAAGCCTTGTACAAAGCCAACTCGAGTTGTGACAAGTGTGATCTGTTTGTTTGCACCATTTATGATTTCTGTATCCTGATGACTGCTGTGCACAAAACAAATTTCCGAAAGGACAAATAAAGTATCTATCTATCTAGTCTTCCAAACTCCAGCACTTAGAAAGACATCATCTGCAAGGAATGTCTTGACAGGAAGTAGCTCATAACATGTCTACGGGGGATTTTTATGAAACACAAGCTTTACACATTGAACGAGGATAATTCCATCTTTCCCTGCAATGTTGATGAGTTTGACGTTGTTTAAGTTTAATATAATTAGATAGGACTTTTCTGTTTGGATGAATGGGCTGTCTATGGGAAGCTGCACCTAGGTAGCACCTTGCTGGCAAGATGGCAGCCGTGTGAATATAGTCCATACCAGTGGTTCTCAAAGTGGGGTATACAAGCAGGGACCCTCTGGGTTCCTTCCTTGAGGGGGTTCCAAATGGACCCTTACACGTTTGCATATCAAAACGTAGGAATGAGCCTTCATCAGGCTCATAGCTGAAACACGTAATGTGAGTACTTTGTTCGCCATTTATTAAACATTTTGGATGTACCTTTTTGGATTTTTGAATTGAATTCCTACTTTTTGGTGTATACTGGTTTCTATATACAGTATATACTGTATCTCAGAGTTATGGGGGTCCTTGAACCATGCAGATGTAGTGTACTGTGTATGCTTTCCAAAAGGTGCATGGAAAAGTGATGCATGCATGAGACAGGTGGTGTAAAACAAGCCTATGAGGTGTCATGGTGTAGTGATTTTAAAAGTGCAGTGAGTGGCCCTTTTACCCAAAGTCCCATTGCAATTAGAACTGCAGACTCACTCCCAATCTTCCACCGTCATCTGAAAAACCACCTCTTCAGAATAGAATTTTGCCTGCAGCACTTGTCCTAGCCTCAGCGACCTTACAGGCGTATGCAAAGGCTAAACGTATTAAAGTAAATTCAATAGCATTTTATGTAGACATAGCACTCTATAATATAGTTTCATTAAATAGATATTCCACTGTTAGGTTCTTAGTTTACGTATGATTCATGATGACTATTTTGATGTATTATGATGGTTCTTGCTTAAGGTCTGCCAAATGCCTAAATTGTAATAGTGGGTTGAACATTTTCAGTATAAAATAGGGCTTTAAGTGGTTAAAATCGAATGCAGCTAATTAAAAGGCTGTTTGATGTAGGTTGCTTCCCAGACACTGAAAACGTCTCTTCAAAAAGAATAACTAACGGGAGGTTTGATGATTGTTTAATAGGGACGTGGCCATATAAGTAAAACAATTGGAAAAATCTGAACAACTAAACAATGACCTTACCAGTAAGGTTTTCTACCACACTGAGACTGCATGCTCTTGTTAAATCCAATGACATCCACTTAAATACTAAATACTATATATAGGCATATTTTCAGTCTTAGTATTACTAGAGGCTGCATTTGACATGGTTGACCACAATATATTACTAGACACGCTGAAAAGCTGGGTGCAGTACTAAACTAGTTTGAATCTTATTTAGAGAACAGAGACTATTATAGTATTATAGTACTATATAGACTATTGTATCTACCGCTAATTACACATCTGTGTGGACAAAGAAAAATCACATGCGTAGTGCCGCAAGGATCCATTCTAGGACCTCTACTACTACAATATTTACATGCTCCCACTAGCTCAGATTATGGAAAGCAAGTAAATAAGCTATACCATAGTTATGCAGACAATACATTAATCTACATAACGTATCACCAGAGGACTATGGTCCAATACAAACACTGAGTATTAACAAATCAACAATTGGATGTGCCATAATTGTCTTCAATTAAACAAAGACAAAACTTTGGAGCTAAGAAAAACAGATGAAAAGTCAGCGCCCAGCTCCAAAACCTCTAGTCAAGTCAAAACATTGGTGTAGTCATGGACTCAGACCTGAATTCAAACAGCCACATGAACACAATCCCTTTGCTTGATGTTCTGTGAAAAGCACATTGAATTGCCTTGTAGAAATGTGCTATACAAATAATATTGCCCCAATGCCTTGTCTTGCCTTAGGTATGCCAAAAAGCAAGCTGCACTGGCATTGTCAATAGAATTGTCAATGTTTGCTGACTGGTACATCTAAATCAATCCTACCCACTCAGATCACAGGGATATGGTTTTCTTTCATTGATTTTCATGTAAGAACAGCTTGCTTGACACAGATTTGGAGGCTCTGCCATCTATTTCAATCAAAACTGTAGTTTACATTCTGACCACTAGATGTCAGATGAAGCTTAAATTTGTATTTCCCATTCCTTGCAGCCTTTGATTCTCTGACTGCTGTTGTAATTCCTCATGTATAGTTTAGTTTGTTCCTCACCAGAATTATACCCCAATGACGTTCTCCTTTGAAATTATTATACCCCAATGACGTTCTCCTCTGCAGTTCTTCTACAAAATGCATGAAACCCTCAAACCCAGATACCTCGGATAAATTAATGTCTTGTTGGTTAATATGGTGAGTAAAGCATGTCACTCATTGAGTTGTTGGAGGGTCTGTTAAAAGCTACAAATTAACTACAGGATGTCAAATGACACACACACACACACACACACACACACACACACACACACACACGCATACATACATGCAATGCATGCAAACATTCGGCTACAATCTTGTGAATTTGTTAGATTGGCTATTTTCTGGGAAGATATAAAATGTGAATATTTGGAACAAAATAGAAGGGGGCCAAGGATGGACCCCTGGTGGACCCCGGTCAACAAATTATAGTGTTTATGTGTTTAGGTCAAACATACATGCATACAGTAGTCTTCATCACGTACGCAAACAAACTCACAGGTGGAGACCTGCTATCTCATAGTTTCTCACACAGGTAAATGTGGATCAGATTGTACTTTGGTACACCCCCATTAGGAGCGTGTGTATTTTCCATAGGGGCGTCGTGTCACTGTACACTGCTTAGCTTAGGACACGTGCTGAGGGTAGAAGTAAAAAACATACACACAGCCACACACTCGTATATTCTCACACACACAGATATGCCCTATCACACCCACATTCATAGCTACACAAACACACCTATACACAAACAGGCATTGAGTCCGCCTGACTCATCCCCAGATGTTCCCAAGAGATAGTTTCGCTGATCCACTATCATGGCAACTTGTCAGGAAGATGGATGAAAGGAGTCTGTGGAGATTGGTGAGATCTTGGCCCTTGCTGTTTCTCCACCCCATCTTCTCCCAATTATTCCCCATGCGTACTGCAGTCACTGTCATGTCTGCGGCCATGGTTGTTCTGGGACTGGGAGTAGACGACCAGATACTTGCTCTGATAGTCATCAGCAGCTTTTTCCAACCGAATCTGGTGTTTCACCAGGAGGGCTTTATTCACATGGAGACTCATGCTATCTCAGGGAGGAAAGTCAGGGGGGAACCATTGGAAAGGAAACAAAATAAATAAATCAATAGAAATGTACAAATTGATTGAATACTTAACAGTTTGCATAAAAAAGGACAGGAAAGTATACAGTTCCATACACGGTCTGCTAAGAGGATTTAAAACCCAGTAAATCCTATGGCTTTTTTCTATTGCGGTCCTTCATATTCATATTCTCTCTCTCTCTCTCTCTCTCTCTCTCTCTCTCTCTCTCTCTCTCTCTCTCTCTCTCTCTCTCTCTCTCTCTCTCTCTCTCTCTCTCTCTCTCTCTCTCCATGCTTCGCATTGCAATATTTTGTTAGCTTGAGGACTGACTTTTTTGTCATTTCACGATAGGAAGTCCCCAGTCAGAGGCGATGGTTATATTTGGCATGGGAATGTTTGGTAACCCCTGCTCTCTGTAAGGACCTGAGGTGGTGGTGGTGGAGGTGGATCCACTCAACACCATGCTCCCTGCAGGGCCTCCTGAGTCCTGACAGGCAGTGTGCTGCCCCATGCAGCCCCAGCTGAAAGTATAGTGCCCAGCAGGGGTCTCACACACCTGCACATCTTCTCCCCCAACTGCTGCTTCCTGGACAGACAGCTGCTACAACCATCACCAGACCTAGTGGTTCTCAATGTGTAGTCAAACCTATAGTCTATTCAGATCTATAGGTTTCCCACTGCATTGTTATCTCCCCTATAGGTTATATCTTGCATTATAGACGGATTAGATTTAGTACAGAATTCTAACTAACAACAAAAAACCTTCTCTTCTGGGTGTCACTGGCACGGTGCCATGTCATTATTCCGACCTCTCAATATTCCGCCCTCCCAAAATTCCGAACTAACTTTATCCCGGCCTAAACCTAACCTCCGTCTTAACCGGCCACGTAGGTCGCTATAACCCTAACCTCAATCTTACTCTTAACCGGCCAAGCCTCAGTCTTAACCGGCCACGCAGGTCGCTAATGCTAACCTCATGCAGTCTTACTCTTAACCGGCCACACAGGTCGCTAATGCTAACCTCAGTCTTATGCTTAACCGGCCAAGCCTCAGTCTTAACCGGCCACGCAGGTCGCTAATGCTAACCTCATGCAGTCTTACTCTTAACCGGCCACGCAGGTCGCTAACCCTAACCTCAGTCTTAACCGGCCACGCAGGTCGCTAACCTCAGTCTTAACCGACCACGTAGGTTAGACTAACGGTCGGAATTATGGGCAGTCCAGTCACCCCACTGGAACAACATATGATATTTTGTGGCCTAATTATTCATTTAGAGGACCTTTTTTTGAGAATTTTGCAAACCATTGCTCTAGTAACTCAGAGACGGTATGCACACTCCAACAAGTGGCTTAGGGTTAAGCAGTGAATTCTACTGTTTTGTTGACCGCACCCAGTGGCATTTACAATACGTTTGATTCCATTCATTAGGTTAAAAAATAAAGGAAATCCCTCCGCCTCAATCTGATCAGTGGAACAGAAAACCCTGTGAGCCTCCACTTTACACTCTGATGAGTGAACACAGCAAGGGTTGTGTGTCAAAGGAAAGGCTTTAATCCTATAGAATCACCTACACACACACACACACACGCACACACACACACACACACACACACACACACACACACACACACACACACACACACACACACACCATTCACCACGGGGGGATACGGCCCACACGGGAGATATACGTCCAGCGACAGCTACACAAAGACGGTGGCACTGACACCTGCATTAAGTTTAAATACCAACAACAGCTGTGGCTCACTGGAGCGGCCTGCAGATGAAACGCCTTTGTTCCCTGTGTTTGCTGCCAGCAGAGAGACACATACACACACACACACACACACACACACACACACACACACACACACACACACACACACACACACACACACACGTGCACGCATGCATCGAAGCATGCATGCATGCAAGTGAACGTCCTGAGTGATCATTTCACTCTAAAAGTGTAAAAATTGACCCATTAGGAACCATTTTACACTGTCAGAGTTAAATGAACACTCAGTATTTTGCAGTGTGTACACACACACACACACACACACACACACACACACACACAGGCGACTAGTAGTGTTTCCCCTCACACGGATATTTAGTGTGTCTACCAGTTTGTTTGCTCTCTCCTCTCTCTTTTGTCTCTTTTCCTCAGCATTTGTTTGATGTTTAACCACTGTAGCAATTTTGGGGTAACTTTGGGGTAGCCCGGAATCGAACTGGGAACCTTGCGGTTCCCATCCGGCTGCTCTACTATCCATTCTACCCCTGAGCCATGTGGCTGATGTAAGCTTTGCTGAGCCATGAGGCCCATAGGGGAGGAGCCTATCTCCTGTTTCTGTAGCAGGCTAGAGTAGGGATTTACCCCCAATCCAACCCTTGATGCTGAGTGCCAAGCAGGGAGGCACTGGGTCCCATTTTTCAGAGTCTTTGGTATGAGCCGGCCGGGGATCGAACACCGACCTCCCAGTCCCAGGGCGGACACTCTAACCACAAGGCCGCTGAGCTGACCCTGTTTGCTGATGAGTGACTGTAATTGGGCCCACGAACACGTAAGAACAACTTTCTGCTGACCCCCTTTTGATGTGATATTGAACACACTTTGTCTGTCTGGCTCAGAAGTCGTCTAGCCTGTCTAGCCCCCCCCCCCCCCCAGCTCGATCAGTTCCTGGGAGCCGAGTTCCAGTAAAGAACGCTTGGCAGCAGAGCAGCAGAACGGCCTGTCCTCTCAAAGCTGACCCCGAGTTGACTTAGTCACTCACAGTCTGCAGGTGGGATGACTGGGGAGCTGTGTGTGTGTATCAATGGGTGGGAGGGCCAGTGGCGGAAAAGGTACTCACATTATTGTGTTGCTTCGGTAGTATCAATACTGCAATTTAGAAATATTCTGTTACAAGTAAAAGTCAGGAATTCAAAATTAATTTACTTGAGTCAATGAGTAAATGTACTTAAAGTACCAAAAGGAGAAAGTAGGCTACTTATTATGCAGAAGGTCCCATTTCACAAGTTTTCAAATGTATACATTGTACACAAACCTTTTGGAAATAGCTGATCTACAAGCTCACAATGTGAAATGTATATAGGGCTGAGGTGGTTAATCTATGTTTTGTAATAGTAATCAAAAGCTACAAAGTAACTAACTAAAGTTTTCAAATAAATGTTGTGGATACATTTCGATCTGAGATGTGGTGGAGTAGAAGTATTGGAAATTGGTACAGTACAGTACTTTATGCACATTACACTGTAAGTAAATGTATTTATTTACTTTCCACCACTGTCCGGTGCTGCTTTTATTCTGGTCTGATAATAATATAATATATTATAATAATAATATATAATATAATAATATTCTGCAGATAAAGAATGCCAAAGAGGAGAAGGAAACGTCTATCAGTGACGTCGGGGTGTTCTCTGAACTTTGTGTCGTCGAGTGTTGCTTTCTAGAAACCTACAGAAGAGCCAATTGGCTTCAGGCCTGCATGCTTGAATGTCTTGACATGTACAGTATGTATTTCTCAGGAAGAAAGGATGGAAAATATTCAACCTCAGAAATTAAAGAAAATGAGGTCATCATTGGGCGATGTTACATTACATTGGTAAACTAAATTAGCCGCAGGTTAGGCCCAGAGGGAGGCTGTGGCTGTGTGTGTGTGTGTGTGTGTGTGTGTGTGTGTGTGTTGGCGGATTGGTGGGTGTTGAAATAAAATACTGACCCCCCCTCCCCCCACCCACAGCACACTCACACATGCACATTTGAGGGTTCACCCTCTGCGTACATGCATGTTGCTTTTGGAGGTCACAGCTCCTAGCAACAGCCTGGATCAAGCCGTTAAAGAAATGTGAGACAGCAGACATGCACGCACATGCACACGCACACGCACACACACACACACACACGCACACACATTAAGGTTACCAAAAAACTTTGGTTGGTTTTCATGTGTGATTACTTAGTCACAAATATACGCATTTATAAATATATAACACGTGTAGCCTATTGAAAAGGGGACTTACTGCATACTGCAAGTCATGAACGGCCACTCATCATCTGTTATAAGGATTTGAAACGATGCCAGTGGCAACTATATGGCAAATTCAAGTGTTCAGTTTGAGTATCAATTACCGTAAAAAGCAGAAATGGGTGACATTTAATACGGTAAGTATAATGATAGGAAAAAAACCTACGACTGATTAACATTTCAACTATTGCAGCCCCCTTTTGTCATGCTGTTTCAACTTTAATTTGTGAAATAATATGTGGCAGGCTACTTTAGGTAGATGGATGCATATTTAGTTGTAACATTTCCCATTCCTTGTTATGTAAGAGGAAGGAAAGTATCTCTTGATAAGATCCCAGATAAAGATGCTTTGTTCTGTGCAGTCGTGTAATGATTGCAATATTGTTTACACTACAGCACTGATTGGACTTGATAGATAGAACATTGCACAAATGCATAATGAAAGCTTTTTGTTACTGTGGGCTTTTATCCTCTGTAGAGTCACTGAGGCACTATTGCACGTGTTCGTATAGGTACGGAATGGTAAAGTATAGGAATAGAAGTTTGCACACAGGCACTCTGTGAAGCTCTACTCTCTCTAGCCCATGCAGTCTGGGCTGAGGTAAAGCAGCACAGCGGGCCCTTTTTCCATATTCAGTAATTACTGCTTGCTCTGTCGAGAGCCACTCTCAAGGCTGATATCTAAACACAGGAAACTAGAGTGAGTGCAAGAAGACACACTTAGCGCTGCATGGACTCTCTAGCACAGTGGTTCCCAAAGTGGGGTCCGGGGACCCCCAGGGGTCCTTGAGGGAGTTCCAGGGGGTCCCCATGCTAAATGATAGTTTGGAACCAAATGGACCCTTATGGGTCTGTAATTCCATTTGTACAGTTAAGTAGAAATTAACATTGATTTCATAATATAAATTGGGGGTCACAGAGATAGAAAGGCCATTACATGGGGGACTGTAGCCTAAGTCAGGTCAAACCTGGGGTCCTTGAAATGAAAATGTTTGAGAATCACTGCTAGAGGTGTAAAGATCTTCTCTTATATAGGGGTCCCTGGCATATGATTTCTAATGGGGGTCCACAGGCTAATGAGTATCAATTTGGGGGTCCTTGACATGAAAACGTTTGGGAACCAGTGCTCTAGCGCAGGGCAGAGGCTTTCCATTGATTCTGTAGTAAATCCTCCTGACATGTCCATCTTTCAGCACTGACCACCAATCAACACGCTCCACCACAATGTGTATACACACACACACACACACACACACACACACACACACACACACACACACACACACACACACAGAGTCAGTCAAGACACCAACGCACACACCTGCACACACAGTAGGCTACAGTGCATACAACGTGAATGCACGCACGCAGGCAGGCAGGCACACACACACACACACACACACTAATCTCACGCAGGTTCACATTTTGGCAGCGCGTCATGAATTCTGTATTCTGTGCACTTTCACACAGTCAGCGCACTAAAAATAGCCTCTGGCCTCTGGCCCCCTGCCCGGGCTCCTTTAACTCTGCCTCCCCAACAACACCAGTTTGACAATAACTATCAGAACCACTGGCAACAGATATGCCTTTGGGTTTATCCTTTCTTTATTTCAATGTGCACAATTGTTTCTGGATTGTGATAACATCCTAACTTTTGACAGAACAACGATGATTTTAATAATACGAAAGATAATCCAGCTGTAATTCCATTTCCTGTCAAACCAAAGCGACGCATCTACTGTATACTCAACTACTGCCTGATGCAGTGGTGGAAAGTAACTATTTACTTTAAGTACGGTATTGAGTACACTTTTGAGTTATTTGTAGCCTACTTTGTGAGTATTTCCAAATTTCCAAATACTTTTACTTCTACTACATCTCTGAGACTTTATATTGTACTTTTACTCCCCTACAAAACTTTAGTTACTATTACAAAACATACGTTAACCACTTCAGCCATATATTTTGGATATTTGAAAATAGACGATTTACAAGCTCACAATGCGTCGTGATGCGACGCATTGTGAGCTTGTAGATTGGCTATTTTCAAATGTGTTTTATACATTTTAAAACTTGAAATGGGCTATTCTGCATAATGAGTGCCTTTACTTTTGTTACTTTACCTACATTTCGATGCCAAAACTTTTGTACTTTTACTCAAGTACATTTAGAATTCTGGACTTTTACTTAGAGTATAGTAGAGTATTACTTAGAGAACAGAGTATTCCTGCATTGCAATATTGATACTTTTACTTACAGTATCAGTAACAGTAACACTGGCCTGATGTTGATCCATAATAATTATGAAAGTACTCTCAAAGCTCTTCCTTATAGGAAGAACAGAGATGGTTATTGTATTGCGAGTGCATTCCAGAAGGCCTTATCATACTTATAGTCTTGTCTGTAAACGTGCAAATACCAGGTAATGTGTGGGGGCATCTGTCTCCTGTGTGTCCCCTCCTCTGTTTGTTTCACCAGGTAATGTGTGGGGGCATCTGTCTCCTGTGTGTCCCCTCCTCTGTTTGTTTCACCAGGTAATGTGTGGGGGCATCTGTCTCCTGTGTGTCCCCTCCTCTGTTTGTTTCACCAGGTAATGTGTGGGGGCATCTGTCTCCTGTGTGTCCCCTCCTCTGTTTGTTTCACCAGGTAATGTTGTGGGGGCATCTGTCTCCTGTGTGTCCCCTCCTCTGTTTGTTTCACCAGGTAATGTGTGGGGGCATCTGTCTCCTGTGTGTCCCCTCCTCTGTTTGTTTCACCAGGTAATGTGTGGGGGCATCTGTCTCCTGTGTGTCCCCTCCTCTGTTTGTTTCACCAGGTAATGTTGTGGGGGCATCTGTCTCCTGTGTGTCCCCTCCTCTGTTTGTTTCACCAGGTAATGTTGTGGGGGCATCTGTCTCCTGTGTGTCCCCTCCTCTGTTTGTTTCACCAGGTAATGTGTGGGGGCATCTGTCTCCTGTGTGTCCCCTCCTCTGTTTGTTTCACCAGGTAATGTGTGGGGGCATCTGTCTCCTGTGTGTCCCCTCCTCTGTTTGTTTCACCAGGTAATGTTGTGGGGGCATCTGTCTCCTGTGTGTCCCCTCCTCTGTTTGTTTCACCAGGTAATGTTGTGGGGGCATCTGTCTCCTGTGTGTCCCCTCCTCTGTTTGTTTCACCAGGTAATGTTGTGGGGGCATCTGTCTCCTGTGTGTCCCCTCCTCTGTTTGTTTCACCAGGTAATGTTGTGGGGGCATCTGTCTCCTGTGTGTCCCCTCCTCTGTTTGTTTCACCAGGTAATGTTGTGGGGGCATCTGTCTCCTGTGTGTCCCCTCCTCTGTTTGTTTCACCAGGTAATGTGTGGGGGCATCTGTCTCCTGTGTGTCCCCTCCTCTGTTTGTTTCACCAGGTAATGTGTGGGGGCATCTGTCTCCTGTGTGTCCCCTCCTCTGTTTGTTTCACCAGGTAATGTGGGGGCATCTGTCTCCTGTACTGTGTGTCCCCTCCTCTGTTTGTTTCACCAGGTAATGTGGGGGCATCTGTCTCCTGTGTGTCCCCTCCTCTGTTTGTTTCACCAGGTAATGTTGTGGGGGCATCTGTCTCCTGTGTGTCCCCTCCTCTGTTTGTTTCACCAGGTAATGTTGTGGGGGCATCTAGCTGTCTCCTGTGTGTCCCCTCCTCTGTTTGTTTCACCAGGTAATGTTGTGGGGGCATCTGTCTCCTGTGTGTCCCCTCCTCTGTTTGTTTCACCAGGTAATGTGGTGGCATCTGTCTCCTGTGTGTCCCCTCCCCTGTTTGTTTCACCAGGTAATGTGGTGGCATCTGTCTCCTGTGTGTCCCCTCCTCTGTTTGTTTCACCAGGTAATGTGGGGGCATCTGTCTCCATGCGTGTCTCCTCCCCTGTTTGTTTCACCTCTCGTTTTGTTATGTCTCCTACATCTCCCACAGTGTTTTTCTGTCTGCTCTGGTTTGTTATCCATCCATTTCCATCTCCTATCTGTCTCACTCCAGACTGAGGAAAACTGTAGAATCCCCATTTGGCTTCCGATGACAGAACGAGATAACGAAGTTTACACTATTGTGTCTCTTGTTATCTTCATTTTTCTTCCCTCCGTGTTGAGGAATGAGTTCTTCTCAAATTATTTTAATACCGTGGGTGGTTTTATGGTACATGCCGAGTTACGTAAGTTTCCAGGAAGGTTACGAACGCGTGTTTTTATTGCCATTGTTAACATATTTTAAGGTTTTTGTATTTCCATTAATTCAAGACAAATCATTGTGGCATCATCATCGTGTTTCTTCTTGACATAGAATTGCTCATAGTTTCTACTTTATGCCTTTATAACTCTTTGAATTCAGATGTCTTTGTTTGGGTTTTTCAATCACACGAGGACATCATCAATCTTTCTTTGTTCTCAAAAGACTGTGGCATCACACAATAGCTAGTTAGTGTGTACACCAACTCAATACGAATACAGCCGTAATCATAGTTCTTAACAGGGGCTTTGGTAATAAATCAACAACGTAAATGCTAAGCAGAAGCATCCTCTCAACAACGTACATTTTCCTGACTTGTATGCATGCCTCTATACATGAACCTGTTCTGACAGCAGTGTCAGTGGCCAGGCTCAACCAGCGCGGCATGGCTGCTCAGGGTTGCAGTGGTGGAAAGAGTAGGCTGCTCAAATGTTTTACTTTAAGTAAAAGTATCAATGTAGAAATGACTGTTACAAGTCCACTATTCAGAATTAACTTTAGTAAAAGTGCAAAAGTATTGGCATCAAAATGTAGGCTATACTTAAAGCACTAAAAGTAAAAGCACGCATTATGCTTTCATGTTTTCAAAATGTATAAAATCATTTTGAAAATAAATGTCTAGCTAAGTGTTTGATGTATGTTTTGTAATAATAATTAACAATCAAAGTAACTAGTAACTAAACTAGTTAAATGTACTTTAATTGAATTACTTTCGACCACTGCAGGGTTGCTATAATGAAGCCTGGCAACCAGGAGTGTACGAGGGGTTAACTGGGGCTAGTACAGGGTCATAAGTTGAAGCTTGGGGAATGTTTTCCCCGGTCTGACACAAGCCTCTGTGCCACAGCCAGTCCCCATGCAGCAACAGATGTGCCCACAGCACAGGGTTATAGAAACTCCACCCTCACAGAGGAGTCACTAATACTGGTAAACATTGTGTTCCGGGACTTATAACTCTATGGTTCCGGAGGGGGCACGTTTCGACAGGACAGGAAGGATTTTTACTTACACCACTGATCGATTGATTGAAATGATGTTATGTAACAGTTTGTGTATAGGATAAGCACGGTTCGAGGAAAGCACTGTTCAATAACTGGTTATACTTTGCCATACGATAGAACAAAAGTTGAGCATTGGTTCTATCTTAAATCCTTACTTTGGAGATGTGGAATGAACTATGATGACATTGGCCAGTTCCGGCTTCGTGCACAGTGAAGGAGCCTTTCATTCGATCATCTCAATAACATAATAGCACAGGACAGGACAGGACGCAGTTGTGTAAAATCACCAAGTACGTTTTACTCAAGCACTGTACTTTACAATTTTTAGGTACTTTTACTTTAGCACAATGGCTTGTTTACATTGGGGTCCTCCATTTTCAATTCTTCAGAACATTTAATGACATACAAATATACAGTGTAATGGAGTGTGTAAATTAATTAATTAATCATATATGACTGGTATTTCCACTTTATACGTCTAGGCCTACATCTCAAATTCAAGGAAAAGAGGGCGCTTCCTTTCTTAAATTTTTTGATGACGGGATTTTTACTCTCTTGGCTTTAGTCACTATAGTTACTTCTCAGATTTAGAATACAGAACCCCCATTTTAAAATGTGGCTAAATGAAACGCTGTGAGATGTAGGTAGATCTGCTGTTTTCGAAGGATTTTGAGTATAGGCCTACTTTAAGAATATTCTGATGGCATACATTTTTTAAATATAGGCCTTTTACTTTTGATGGCATTGCTTTAGTAAATAAAGGCCTTTTACTTGTAACAGAGTATTTTCATATTTATATTTTTTATATTGCGCTATTACTACAAGTGAAGTATTTCTTCCACCCTGTCACATGGCCAGGAATCCCATTGTCTTTCTGCAGCATGACATAAAGATTAATTTGACAGCGCCTGCAACAGGACAAGAGATCTGTGACGTCATGCGTGTGAAGCCAAGGGCACATCATCCCATTTTCCTTGTCATTCGTTTAAACACTTTGGGCTGTATTTTGCGTGTCTTAAGTACCAGGTCTTAGTACTTAACTTAAGACCTGGAGGCGTGATCAATGCCATTTGGCTATTCTGAGTGGCCAGAAATGCATGCCCCACTCAGTAATTATGCTGTGTCCCTTTCATGCCCATATATAGAGTTCTTTGTCACTGCCCAAATATGGAGTCTACAGTATGCAGATGTCAGAACAATCATTGTGATGTCAGAACAGGCCAGCTCCATATATGGAAATATAGGGGTGATCAGGTCCAGAACCCCGGGCGGAGGCTTTTGTGCTGGTTCTGGACAACCGGCTATCCGACTGAATCGACACCGGGCCCTGCACTCCCTGTGGTGATCGACACCGGGCCCTGCACTCCCTGTGGTGATCGACACCGGGCCCTGCACTCCCTGTGGTGACCAACACCGGGCCCTGCACTCCCTGTGGTGACCGACACCGGGCCCTGCACTCCCTGTGGTGATCGACACCGGGCCCTGCACTCCCTGTGGTGACCGACACCGGGCCCTGCACTCCCTGTGGTGATCGACACCGGGCCCTGCACTCCCTGTGGTGACCGACACCGGGCCCTGCACTCCCTGTGGTGACCGACACCGGGCCCTGCACTCCCTGTGGTGAACGACACCGGGCCCTGCACTCCCTGTGGTGATCGACACCGGGCCCTGCACTCCCTGTGGTGATCGACACCGGGCCCTGCACTCCCTGTGGTGATCGACACCGGGCCCTGCCCTCCCTGTGGTGATCGACACCGGGCCCTGCACTCCCTGTGGTGATCGACACCGGGCCCTGCCCTCCCTGTGGTGATCGACACCGGGCACCGCACTCCCTGTGGTGCTCGACACCGGGCCCTGCCCTCCCTGTGGTGGTGTGGAACACGCGTGTCGAATTTGAAGTCGGTGGGGCGGACATGCAGTTCTCGAGCGTGCGTACAGACGTGCATACGTATATGTACTGTACGTGCACACGTGGTGCATTTATAGATAGATGTATTATCTTTATAGGTCATACACACACACACGGCTTTGCTGTCAAAAACGATCCATAATATGCAACTGGATGTTTCTCAGCAGGACTTTCAGGTCAAGTGGTGCAGTGGTGGTTCAAATGCTCCACAGCAGCCCTATCCCATTACATGGGCCAATGGGCCCTCAAACAGCAGTCCTCTGTTCACTAACCCATGGCTTAAGGCTCTCTTGGATCTAAAGGGACGTGGGGTTGGGGGTGAGGGGCAAAGGAGATGGTGGGATGGATGAGCTGCATGAGGGTTAAGTTCAATGCTGGACACAGCCGGGACAGGAATGCCTGCTGGAGTCACGGGAGGGTCACTGCGGGGGTAAAGCCCCGTTTATACTTTGACATACGATAGAACATAAGTTTAGCATTAGTTTCTTATCCTAAATCCTTATAGTTTGGAGACGTCGGAGGATGAACTCTGACATTGGCCGGTTCCGGCTCCGTGCACATGAAGGAGCCTTTCATTCCATCATCTCACTAACATTTGGAACGTGTATAGCTGCGTCTCAAATGCAACCGCGTATAAAGCCGAAATTGTGCTCTGCCTCCTTAATCACATCAAAGGGGATTTGATCAATCATCGGCCCGCAAACATTCTAAAACAAGCAACGCGGTGTACCGTCACCCAGACATGAACCATGTCCATGCAGGAAGCCTCTTGGCAGACAAGGTTTCACATCCATTTCTGTTGACAATCAATCTGGTTCACCAACATAAGAGCATTGCAGTCATGCTGGCTGCTACAGGATCCTGCCTGAGGTGGGGGAGAGAGAGAGAGAGAGAGAGAGAGAGAGAGAGAGAGAGAGAGAGAGAGAGAGAGAGAGAGAGAGAGAGAGAGAGAGAGAGAGAGAGATGAGGGGCTGCCAGCGGCTCAGTACTGTGCTCTGTCTCCGATCAACCTGACATGTGTGTCTTGACTCTTGTGTCTATTCTAGATCTCTCCTGGAAACTCCAAATGTCAATTTCTAAAGTGGAACAGAGAGGGGTGGCAGGCAGGCAGTGAACGGATATCAGCCTCCCTTCAGTGAAGAAAAAGGGGCAGAGGACAATGCTTTAAATGAATACCTCGATCACAAGAGATTGGGGGTGAATGACTCAACACAACAATGCAAGAGCAGAAGAATAATGTCCTGATTTGATGAACCAGAAACGCAAAGTTCATGATGTCTTTTCTTTATCCTTTAGTCATGCTCTATCGTGGGGTGCATGTGTTTGGTCCGGCAGTCCGACAAGCTATATACCCAAAACCCAAACCCAGCTAAACCTAACCTTACAGGAAGCCACGTACAGGTAATAGTTTTAACCTGACACACATGCCGGGAGCCATGGGTTAGTTTGAACCTGCCACAGGTTACCACGGGTTAGTTTGAACCTGCCACAGGTTACCACGGGTTAGTTTTAACCTGCCACAGGTTACCACGGGTTAGTTTGAACCTGCCACAGGTTACCACGGGTTAGTTTTAACCTGCCACAGGTTGCCACGCATGTCGGGAGCCATGGGTTAATTTTAACCTGACACACATGCCGGGAGCCACAGGCTAGTTTTAACCTGCCACGGCGGTGTTGTCGGACTGTTAGTATATGTCTAACCAACGTAGTGTGTCGCTGGTTGCACCATGCCACTGTTATAATACTGAAGCCATCGCTGCAGTTGACTTTAGAACATAGACACTTCCTCTCCTCTCCTCTCCTCTCCTCTCCTCTCCTCTCTGGCTTGAGGCAACCCAGCCTGGCCTGTGCTCCTACTGGGAGGCCCACCAAATCAGGCCCCAGCCCCCCATACCCCTGAACCGGTGCCTCAACCTGAACACACTGTATCAGGTTAGCAGCATGTGTGTGTGTGTGTGTGTGTGTGTGTGTGTGTGTGTGTGTGTGTGTGTGTGTGTGCGTGTGTGCGCGTGCGTGTGCGCTAATGGAGAATCATGTGTCATCTCCTGGAAACCGAGAGGTGAAGAGGGAAGGGGATGGAAGAAGGAGCAACAAGGGGGGGGGGGAGTGAAGAGTAGTGGTTAAGAGCAAGAAATTGGGCGATACTTTGTCAAAGGAACTATCTGGGTGCGTGTACACTGAACACAGCACAATTCTGTTTATTTATACTCTCTCATGGTTACAAATAGATAAATGAACCCAATGTTGCTTATTTACATAATCCACATTCTTCCTTCTTTCAATGAACAATAGAGAGGTATAGTCAATATTTGGCAGTCTTCAGCTTTTGGCAAAAACCCTATCGGGGATGTGGACGGTATAAACTGCTTGCTTTTCGTAGAAACCTTGCAGCTCTCTCGGAAACCATATATGGAGGGAGGGCTTTTCTCTCTCTCTCTCTCTCAATCTCTCTGTTTTCCCCCCTTTCTTTCCGTGTTACTGGCGTGGGCCGAGGGAGTGAGCTCTAAAAATAAAACATATGTTTCTGCAGGTCTGTGGGAGCTGTGGGCCCCCAGCATATTGTTTTGGGATGTAGGGGGGTGGGTGGGGAAGATGTGGCCCAGAGAGAAGACACTGCAGAGTGGATACAGACGGAGGGAGAGTTGGGGGCAGGGCTGCTGTATGTGTGCTCAAGACCAGAGCTCTGTCTCAGAGACCAATCATTGTAAATGGTGTTACAAATGTAACCATTTTGGTTATATTTGGACTCTCTGATTTACAAAACGAGTGAATTAGTGAGTGAGGACTTTACTACAGTATGTAGGCCTACGTTATCATGTACGTAAGTAACAGCATAAGCATAACGTATAGTGTGTGTGTGTGTGTGTGTGTGTGTGTGTGTGTGTGTGTGTGTGTGTGTGTGTGTGTGTGTGCGCGCACACACACACACACACACACACACACACACACACACACACAATCGCTTTAGTGGTTTCTTTCTCCTAACCACTGACTTTTTTACGGTTGTGTGTGTGTGCGTGCGTGTGCTTGTGTTACGGGGGGGTTAGTCTTATGGTTCATGTCACTGAGTACATCCCAGCTGAAAAGGGGCATCCATGGGGCTTTTTTTTCATTATTGAGCTGCACATAATGAGAGCTGAACCTTGGTAGGCCTCAGGGAAGCAACGGGGGAGAGGGTTCACCGTGCGAGGGGGACAGTACGTGTGCAGTGGGGGAGAGGGTTCACCGTGCGAGGGGGACAGTACGTGTGCAGTGGGGGAGAGGGTTCACCGTGCGAGGGGGACAGTACGTGTGCAGTGGGGGAGAGGGTTCACCGTGCGAGGGGGACAGTATACGTGTGCAGTGGGGGAGAGGGTTCACCGTGCGAGGGGGACAGTACGTGTGCAGTGGGGGAGAGGGTTCACCGTGCGAGGGGGACAGTAGTACGTGTGCAGTGGGGGAGAGGGTTCACCGTGCGAGGGGGACAGTATACGTGTGCAGTGGGGGAGAGGGTTCACCGTGCGAGGGGGACAGTACGTGTGCAGTGGGGGAGAGGGTTCACCGTGCGAGGGGGACAGTATACGTGTGCAGTGGGGGAGAGGGTTCACCGTGCGAGGGGGACAGTACGTGTGCAGTGGGGGAGAGGGTTCACCGTGCGAGGGGGACAGTACGTGTGCAGTGGGGGAGAGGGTTCACCGTGCGAGGGGGACAGTAATGTACGCTGCAAAGAAAAACCTACACACACTGCACAGTGACTGTATATGTGTACTCTGTTGGGGGAGTAGGTAGAGCAGTGATTAACAATGTTTGGCGAGGAGTGAGTTAAAGGCTGCCGTGTGTGTGTGTGTGTGGGTACTGGTGGAAAAGGTACTCGCATTTTTTAAGTATCAGTACTGCACTGTAGAAATGTACACTCTGTTATGTTAAGTAAAGTATCAAAAAGTAGGTAGAAGGTAGAAGTATTATGCAGAATGTCCCATGAAAACTTGTCATGTTTTCAAATGTAAAAATATATGCATACAAATCTTTTGAAGATAGATCTACAATCTCAGTAACAATGCAACGCAACTAACGTTTTCAAAGAGAGCCGTGGGCTCGAGTCCAGATACCGACGGCCTTTGCCATGTGTCTTCCCCCCCCCCCATCTCTCTCCCCATTTCCTGTCAGACTACTTTCAATCCTATCAATAAAGGCAGAAAAAGACAAAAACATATCTTTAAAAAAAAAGAAGAGAGAAAGACAGGCGGCTCAAGTTAATATGTTTCATGTAAATAGCTTTTGTTAAATAGGCCTACAACTGAAAATTACCATATCATTATTAAATGTAACGATATCATTATCCATGTCACTTTGAGGTGTAGGCCTACTGAATGTTTTCGTCAACTTTTGTCCACACAAAAAGTTGACTTGAATGGAAAGAAAGCTGATACGGTCCCTGTGTTTTTATTTTATTTTTCCATTCCCTCCTTTCATTGGTGGTAAACATGTATTCAGGCCATAAAGGTTTGCTGGGTGGATTATGTGAATTTGATAGGCATTAAAAAGCTTTGCCAGGCCAGCCCACATAACAGGACTGATTATCTTGTTCTAATCAAAAGGCATGTGATGATGATCTGTCAGTAAAGGGGGCGTGTCGGGCAGGCGTGTCTATCCGGGGCGTGAACGCGTCCAACCAGAGAGGTGAGGAGGGGGCGTGTCGGCCCCGCCCCGTTCTCTCTCTCCCAGTCAGATCCTGCATCACGCTTTTGTTCAAACTCAACACTCACGCACAGTCCCTCCTGCATGCATGGATTTCTACGCTATATTATGTGTCATTTATTTTAAACGGTTGACAAGTCAACTACATTATTGTTATAGCTTTTTGGCAACTCGGAGGCATTATTCACTCGTTGTCTGACAGCCGTTCCATCTTGGGACTTCGTAGTTTAGCTGTTTTTTTTGTTTTTAGTTAGTAAAAATACGGGTGCGATCATAGCAAGGTGTCCTGAACACAGCGGGCAGTCCTGGAAGGAGACTATAGTTCGGACAACTTCCAAAGCCCCCTCTCTGCGTCCCACGGCTGGAGTTGCTGCTCTGTGGCCGTGTTGTTATTTTCATTCTTTTAGACTTTTAATACATTTCTCGGGCTTCTTCATCCAGAAAGCCTCCTCCTATATCTATGCTGCCCTGCTTCGTACTTCTCCTTGGATATCTATGGCGAGTAGTAGTGGTGTGTCCTGCATGCTCTCACCACCACCACGCACACGCATCAGCTCTGGATGTACTCACACTCACAGCGAGCCGTTCTTCTCTGCAGCCTGCAGCAGCAAAACGCTGAGACAACGAGACAGTGAGTGAATGTTGACTTCACGACCAGAGGAGGATAGTAGCAGATTATAAGACTTCAGCCCATTTGAATGCCTTTGCAGGCTCTCTGCTGGTTTCTGTGCTGCAGGCAGGGCTTCAGGTTGCTCGGACGGGACTATGGGGAGAAAGAGGAGGAAGAGTCTTTTGAATTGCGCAACGCAAAGGAGGACTTGACTTCCAATGGACGGGTAATAATAATAATGTTAACTCATTCTCTAGCCCCTTTCGGAACCCGTATTGGTTATAACTTTTATTTTCAACCAAGGGTCCCGAAAGGGGTAATACTCTCATTCCACTCCACCTGCAGCCATGAATGTTTACTTTATCATCATCAGTTATAACTCATCACCTAACTTTTTGCATAATTTACTATGTGTAAAGTGTAAATGGCAGCATAAACCCAGAACGTTCGGCTGTAGGTTTTATGAATCCTGCAAGTCTAGTCACCTTCTGAACTATTCTTTTTTTAAACCTTTTTTAAAGGTTAATTACTGGCCAAACTACACGTGTGTTCACGTACATTGCATGATGTTTTTCCACGCAATGACACATTAAAACACAGTTTGTGTGTTTTGAGGTAAGAAGAGAGGAGAGGTTGCGTCAGACAGACGCGTTTCGTTTGTTGGCTGCAGTCCTGTTCCCTTCTGGGAATGTGTCTGGTCATTCATGTGCCCATAACACTTTAAAGAGGCTGCATTGATGATTCAGAGAAAGAACAGAACGATGTCCAGTATTTACATTACAAGCCCTGTGCTCTTTGAGGCAGGCCTGCACACCATTGAGCAATCCCACACTGTGATGTAAGCCACACACAAAAAAAAAACACCCAGTGCTGAATTGAACTGAATCCTGAGTTTTTGCCCCCCCCCCCCCCTCCACTACCCCTCAATTGCAAACAAGACTGTGGCCTTGTCTTCTCTGTAATGTTAGTCATCTGATCAGGCAGAGAGTTCAGCATTGTCCACCCACTTGTGAGGGGGCATTGTTGCCTTGAATTGAGGTAACCTCTTTGTGTGGTAGGACCCAATGTACAGTACTACTGCATGGTGTAGGGTACTAGGGCTATGCTGCGATCTCTGTGTGCCTCTTTACCCCCCCCCCCCCGGTCATTCCATCCTAGAGCCTCTTGTCTTGGGTACGTTAGGCAGGTCTAGTCACTCTCTGCTTCTGAAAGAATAGGCTTTTCATCAACAGAGCCCATCTGATTAAAACTATCCCACCTGAACCTACTGTACTACATGCGCAAGATAGGCTGCTTATCTATTGGTTGGCTCCTGTCTATAGCTTGCTACTGTACCTACCAGCGGAACGCCCAGACATTTGCATGAAAACGTTGAGGATAGATAAGAATTTCAACGTTATTATTATCTCAACAGAAGTATATAGGCCTATAACGGCAACATTGTGCGTGTAAAAAGCAACATCTGTTGCCCGCGGCTAACTATCCAGAGAGGTGGCGGTGTGTATCGCTGTTCCTCTTGGCAGACGTCCCTGTCTTGATCATCGTGCACCATCTGTCTGGCAGCGGTGGCCAGAGAAATCCAACCGCACTCCATATCCTCAATCAATACTAGATCATAGCAACATGTCCCTGTGGAGACGCCTGACAGCGTTTTAACTAAGACATATAGAGGTCTCGTTCTCCTGTAAGTAACTTCCTTGGTTCCTTCTAGAGCCCGGCTGGCCAATTATGCCAGATTGTTGGGTCTGAGCCAGATTTTGGAGAGAACGTCCTCGACCACTCTGTATCTGACTAGTGACTACTGTTGTTTCTTTAGTTGGTAGAACAAACCCCAAGACACTTTAGACCTATTCAATGATCCGTCACGCTGTGAGTTTGTAGATCTTCTATTTTTGAGTAACATTCACCTATGGTGAAATGCCCAAAATAGGAACACCAACAAAGTGGTTAAATCTGAGACGCATCTGCTGCATAAGTTGCCGATACCGTTGTCGCCTGATGCTAGTTTTTCCTTTTGTTTTGCCGATGGGTAGTTGGGTACCCAGATTGGCACAGGTGTTATGATATTGTGACCTTGGACTTTGTAGAAAACAGAAGGGTTCTGCTGCGAGATTCATTTGGTTGATTGAGGGATTCATTCCTTTAAAAAAAAAGGCTAGTCCAGTAAGTCCTCCACACCAGTCCCCAAATGGCACCAGTCTGCAACTGCACAGTCCACACCGCTGTGTATTGATCATTTATTAAGATATTTTTTTTATTGATAGATGAACAGTAATCAGACAGGAAATGGGGAGAGAGATGGGGGGGGGGGGTGACACACAGCAAAGGTCGTCGGGATCGGGACTCGAACCCGCGACACGCTGTAAATTACCAAGGGCCCAGGCGCCTACACCAGCCACCCGGGCAATGCATGTATTGATCATTTATTACTTCTCCCCATATACTGTACTGTACTACCTAATGGAATAAATCATGCTGCACAAATCACTCCTAATGTCCTCATGGGGTTAGGTCTTTGTGTGTGGGGGGGGGGAAGGGGGGAACTACTTTAGTTGGTAACTGATAGCAGTGTGAACTTATGACATAAATATCGGCCTGTCTGTCTGCTCTGCTTTGCTGCTTTCTACCACATTGGCCAGACAACACAGATTATAATTACTGTATGTCTTTCTGGATTTCTAGCTGGTAAATGTTCATACTAGTATCAATATCAGTCTGTTCTAAACCACAGGAATTGTATGCAATAGTTCCCATCCTCTTTTGTCTAATCTCCTAATCATGCTACTTCCGTGGTAGAAGGAACTGCATTAGTCATTTATCTGTCAGAGATTATTGTGTCCACTGTAATCCAAGGTAGTAAACCGCCCGTCGGGTCTAATCTACACCCAGCTACTTGGCTATCTCTGTCTGAGGGTATATCTAATCTACACCCAGTTACTTGGCTATCTCTGTCTGAGGGTATATTGATCATTGGTACACTCAGTTACCCCAGTGCAAATCGTGTTTCCTCTTGACCTGTGTCACTGGAGTAGGCTGAATATCGTACGCTCTGTCAATACTTCATGCTGAGCCAGTAATTAGACCTCAGCTGACCCACTCTAAGCCAACACCATTAGTTATGTTGCCTGAAGGCCCTCCCTGTGACACAGAGCACTGTTCAAGCGCTCCACGGCGTCAGTGCTGCATGGTTGGGGGGGGGTGGGTGAAGACAGGGTATGGTAGAGGTTGGAGATGGGTAAAGGCTGGGTGGATGAGTCCCAGGGAAAACCCCTCGGGGCACTGTTCCATCGTTTACTCAGAGCACTCCCCCCCCCCCCCCCCCACATCCAGTGCTTGACAGGCCACATTGTCAGACAGCAGGTCAGACCTCCCTCTGTGTGTGCTTTGGGCTACCTCTTTCTGAAATAGCCATTTAATAGGCATTTGCCTAGCTGCTGCTGCCAGGGATGACCGCAGCAGCAGCCCACCAGTCTGCTGGTGTCTCCCGTGCCTGGGCCATCCCAAAATCATCTACCACACTGGTTCCCAAAAACTGGGTCGGGACCCAAGGTTGGGCCGCGGACCGATTTGTGTGGGCCATGACTCAAGTAAAAATCCCATTTTCTTTTCCTACATTAAGAAATATATATTTCAAGAGATGTCTTTAAAAAAAATACATTTAATTATACATTTTGAAACAAACAAACATAAAGATCTAATAAATTCCTTAAATAAAAATAGCTGATCTACAAGCTCGCAACTTGTGCTTGCGCTTTATAGAAATAGCTGATCTACAAGCTCGCAACTTGTACTTTGTACTTTTTCACTAGTTTGGATTCCGGGCAAACATATAATCTCTCTTTTGGGTCTTGACCTGCAAAGTTTGGGAACCACTGATCAGATCTACCACAATCTCCAGCATCATTTCCCTCCCTGCTGCCAGAACATGCCATGATTTGTAGCCACCGTAGTACCAAAGAAAGCTAAGGGCAACATAGTATACCCTTCTGCTTGCCAGAACTCTCACTGAGGTTGGAAGAACTATGAGTCAGTTCTGACGCTTGTGCAGGCTTGGCCCGGCTCAGCCTGAGTATGAGGGAAGTTCAGAACCTTTTGCCTGCATGTTTACAGTCTTCATTCAAAGAAACTGCCTTCCAACAGCTGCCCAAACAGTCACACTGGAGCTGAATGCCTCCAGTGTTGTTGGGACAGC
Organism: Protomyctophum bolini; assembly: GCF_963924005.1. NCBI lineage: Eukaryota > Metazoa > Chordata > Actinopteri > Myctophiformes > Myctophidae > Protomyctophum > Protomyctophum bolini. Next base: position 31,627,698 of record NC_137872.1, read on the forward strand.
AGCAGGGCACTAATTTTAGGAGAGGACATCCGTCATTCTCTCTCGCCTTTCCATGTTTTTCCACTGAAACTTTATTCAGCTTTTTTGCGATGTGAGCTGAGCTCAGATTTTTTTTTTACCGACACGCTGCCACCAAAGTGCCCAGGTCTGGGCAGCTGTAAGTGTGGAACGCCGCAGCGCATCCTGTTACCAAGAGGAACAAGCGGGCACAGTCCGGGCTAACGCTGACAGCAGGTCCTATTAACCGGCGCTGCTACCGCCCTACGTCTTCAGAGGTGTCACGGTACGTCGGGTTTATATTTGGTTTCCGTTTGCGTCCCTGCCTCACCACCTCCAGGCCACACATCTGGTCCTCAGGCCGACACTGGCAGAGCCCAAGCATTTCCTCCTGGTTACTCAGCCTCCCAGGAGAGCTGCCGGGCGGGGGAGGGGGAGAAGAGAGAGGAGGGGGAAAGAGGACAAGAGCGGAAGTCTGCCACGGAACGAAATACATCACGGCATCTCTTTCCCTTTCCCTCCAGTTTTGGAGTGATTCATCTCCCTGTCCGTCCAAAGGGGGAGAGTCGATGCCAGAAGAACTCTGCATTTGCACGCTATTCCTGTTGCCATCATGTAGCCCCATTAACTGGACTGGGGAAAGTCGAGCTTTCTGAAGTCTTGTTTTTGTGGAAAGTACTTATTCAAAAGTGAACAACTAATTCTAATTTGTTGTATCTTGAAGCAACTTTGCATCGAATGCATCACGGCATCTCTTAATCCCTTGCCTCCAGCTTTGGAGTGATTCATCTCCCTGTCTGTCCAAAAAAGGGGGAGAGTTGTTGCCAGAACTCTGCATTTGCACGCTATATTCCTGTTGCCATCACATAGGCCATTAAGTTGACTCGGGGAAAAAAAGTCAAGCTTTCTGAAGTTTTGTTGTTGGAAAGTACTTATTCAAAAGTGAACAACTTCTTCTAATTCGTTGTATCTCGAAGCGACTTTGCATTTAGTGGCGTCATTAATTTGTCTCTGCCAGTCAGTGGTCTGTCTTAGATTTCTTGTGTTGACTGTTGAGTGAGGATGTTGGCTTGGCTAAATCACTGATGCAGGACCGAGCCAGAAGCTCGGGAAAGCCTTCCAAACCAACCTCCATTCACAAATGGCTTTATAACGCCATTCAATTCCTGCCAGGCTAGTTTAACATTTACAGTACCTCTCTGGTTAAACGTTAACTAAATCTCATTAACCACACCTTCCTACTCTTTTACTTATTTGACTCTGCCCATCTGCCATAAAACCAGCCCAATAGATTCCATATGAATTTGCAGCTCATGTTTGCTTTTGCTTTTTTTTTTTAACTGTCCAAAGTGTCTGGCTGTTTTCCTAGAGCGAGTCCTATACTTAGGCCAGCTTGCCCAGTAGTAAAGTGTGGTGTGCATGTGAGCTGGGCCCAGAGCTGACCTGGATAGTGTTTCAGGTATACTATAGGCCAATACCCCAGGTTAGGCTACAGCGGCCACAGGACATTGGCTTAAGGTTGTGGCGGCTCCAGGTCACACACACACACACACACACACACACACACACACACACACACACACACACACACACACAGACAACAACTCCGGCCACGGGGACACGCGGCGCTGCCGTGCACACCGGGAAACCTGTCCAAGTCGCACACACAGGCGCGCTGTGATGTCTGGCAGGGTTTTCCGAGGTCAGGGTGCGGGAATCTAAAGGGCCGGCTGCGCCGTGAAAGAAAACCTCCGCCTCCTCTCCATCTCCTGCTTCACAGGAGGGGCATTTTGGAATGAAAAGTTCAGTGTTCTGCCCGTGAAATGTGATTTAGCTCGTCTGCCAGCGGGGGCCCTGTGTGTAGTCGGAAATTATGCACTCACCCTGATTTCCATAAGAAGCCTCGGAGAGCCCGTTGGGAGAGGCTATCATATTTGTTGCTGTGTATAGACTTGGTTTGTTGCCATAATCGGCAATTTCTCATTATGTACACGAGAGATGGCGTCTGGATAGGCTGTCAAACACTGTATTGTGTGTGTGTGTGTGTGTGTGTGTGTGTGTGCGCACTCACACATGCATGCACGCATAGTCACATACAGTACATATACAGTACATGTACATACAAGTAGATATGTGGTCAGAAAACAACCGTGTTTGGCTTGTTAGACGAGGCCTATTTTTAGTTAACAACCAACCACCTCATAGAACCGACTGTATATCTGAATAAAAAGTGTTTTCTGGGGGTTTGCTGCCGGGGGGTTCGGCTAAAGCACAAAAGATTCCTCTGTTCCCCATGCACTCCTGTGTTAAATGGGCCTGTTTTGCATGCCATATTTTCTCCTGAGCAGCTCACCCTTGCAAGTGGAAGCCAAGCATTACAGGAAAGGGCCAGCTATGTGTCGTGATTGCCAGCAGCGGCTGCAGGCTCTATGTAACATTAGCACCGAGTGTGTAAACCTGTTGGAGGGATCATTTCAGCTCCAGAGCTATATAGACGATTAGACGGGGGAACAGACTTATTGTTTGTACAACATTATTATAAGTATATTTATTTATATACTTTTTTTTCCTCTCCCAGTGGTGTAAAGTAACGAAGTACATTTATTAAAGTACTTTACTTAAGTACAATTTTGATGCACCGCATTGGGAGATTGATCTGCCAGGTTCAGAATATTTTTATACATTTGAAAACTTGTGAAATGGGACATTCTACACAATAAGTACTTTCTACATTTGGTACTTTGAGGACATTTTTGATACAAATACTTATGTACTTTTACTCAAGTAAATGTTCAATTCCAGACTTTTACGTAACGGAGGAGTATTTCTACATTGCAGTATTGATACCTTACTACTTATTACTACTTAAGTAAAACATTTGAGTACTTTTCCCACCACCCCCTCCCTTTACATTGTCTCTCTCTCTCTTTTGACAGGGTCCAACTGAAGTGACTACTACTCAACCGACATGCACAGCCAATGGAACTAATGGGTAATAATGTTGATTTGGTCCCCACTCCTTTTGGGGTATTTTGTGGTCACAGTACATTTTGCACACATAGGTGAATTGAGTCCACTAACATTCACCCATCCAGCTATTAGGAGCCCTGGGTGGCGCTGCCATTAATACAGCACCCGGGGAGCCGTTAGCAGTTAAGTGTTCTAAAATGGTATAGAAGTGGAAAGTGGATAAGGAGAGAGGGGCGAGAGACATAAACCTCATTCCACACTAGCTTGAAATGCCTGTAGCCTTACTGGTATATTTGTGAACATACACAGACTTTGAATAATGGTAGACATATGTGGAGAGTAGTGACCCCCCCTCCCCCTTTCCGTCTAGTCAAAACGCAGTGCGTCATAATGGTACAATAATGACGCGTCAGACTCTTACTTGAGAGACATTAGTCCTATGAACAACACACTGTTGTTCTATCAACAGCTGTCTTCATAAGAAACGCTATTGGCCTGTGTAAACGGGTTTTATACGTGATGTGGCTTCGCTCTGGGTTCTGAACGTTAGACCCGGCAGGCCACTGTATAGAAGGCTATGGCCCTTTCGGGTGACAGAAACGGTGGACTAAGTGTATACTAATTCTATATCTCTCTCTAAAAATGTATATAGACATCAGAGTTTGTTTTAGACCTCAGAGGGGGATTAGAGGTTTGCATTTTAGCATTTCCTAAATCGAGGTACGTTGGTGTGGGAAGGGGGGTGTGTGTGTGTGTGTGTGTGTGCGTGCGCCAGCAGGGTGATCTGTTGTGGTGTGCAGGTCAGCGCTTCTCAAAGTGGGGTCTTGGGACCCTGAGGGGGTTGTTCCAGCCAGGTGGTTCCTGCTAATTTTGTTAATATAGCATCAAAATCAGTCCCTATTTACATCGGCTATTCGCGGTGTGACACGTTGTGAGCTTGTAGATCTGATATTTTCAAAACATCTTAAAAAAATGTGGAACACATATGGAGGTCCCCCCTGGCACAATATATTTTCAGATAGGGGTCTGTCTGTGGCCAAACAATTCAATTGGGGGTCCTGGAGAGACAATGGAGAGAAGAGACCCTGATGATTATTAGTCTGCCAACCTGTTGGTATCATCCCAAATGCCTAGTCTCGTGTGCGTAGAGACACATATTTGTGCAAATATGAACTAAGTGCTGTGCCCGTAAGTTCTTGTGGCAACAGTGACAAGACGGTAAGGAGGTGTGTGTGTGTGTGAAACTGAATCACACTGCCTATGCAATGTTAATTTCTTAACTGTAAATATATACTGGCATTGTAGTGTCGACACAGCTTAAAATGTCACAGCGAGTTTTGTGTGTTTTCTTTTTTCTTCTTCTTTCAATTCATACCCCCAATTTTTTAGGAAGCATCAGTTCCTTGTTCTCTACTGTAGAGTTCCTCTAAGCACGGTGTAATTTGTACATTTACGAGCAGGTTAGTGCAGAGTGTGTCATCACCAGAGCATGCAGTCCCAATTCTCAATATCTTTTACTTCCCTCTCCAGAGAGAACATTGACACCTTCTGACCACACGCATAGATCACACTGATACACGCGTAGATCACACCGTTACTGTACACATGCACACGCACGGGTCAAGGTCAAGTTTATTCATATGTCCCCACTTCGTTTTGCAGCAGATAATAAAAGCTCATTACAATACAAACAGTAGAACATGCATAACAACAACAACAGACAAACGTACGTATACATTATCACACGATACAGATGTTACATTAAATATAAAGTGCAACTAGAGGTAGGTATAATTGAGAATTTGTACCTGTTGGTTTTAGTAACGGGGGTCTTTAACCATTGGCCGGATGGCAGGAATTAATATTCCCGGTATAGGGGGTGAGAGCTGTCCACCCTAATAGCACCTGCTCATCATATATATACAGTATGACTCAGACAGCTGAATTTTGCCCCCACACTTTTGCTAGCCCCCTTAACAACCCCGTTAAGGGCATTCTTTCTGTCTGATACCGAGGTTACCATACCAGCATAGATCACACTGTTACTGTACACATGCACGCGAATTCACACTGTTATGTACACATGCACAGGTTTGTCACGATCATCGATTATGTAATGACTGTGACTGTCCTACCAAGGAGTTGTCAACTTCTTCACACTGGCTCACATAGGAACGGGCCATGATGACGTGTGTGAGGTTAGATTGAACCTCGGAGGTTCACCGTCTTCACGATGTGACGATTCAATCACAGAACCGCCAGTGTTTCTGTGAAGCACATCATTCAAATAGTCACACGTTTCTTTTTTTATATATGTGAATGCAAAGGAGATAAATGACTGTATAGATGGAGTGATCTCTTACAGTATATCTCATCCCTGGAATCACATGTCATCCTCATTGTTGCCCTCGCTCGCCCCCTCGCTCAAAAAAACCCCACTCCATCTGGTGGTTCGCAGACGGCCGATGGATGAGTCACACACCGCTGCGGAGCGGTCTCCGTAGCGCCACCAACTCTCAAGGACAAGAAAGCAGTGGGGGGTGCAGGGGGCCTGCAGGGCAGGTCCATTATGCTGTAATAATCAAATGGGACGTACTGACTGTCTGAGAGAGAGAGAGAGAGAGATAGGTGGAGAGGGAGAGAGGGAAAGGAAACGAGCCCCAGGGTGTAGCATGCATGGCTTCGTCTACTAACTGGACTGTGTGACTCGCACTTCAGCAAAGACTCCAAGAAAAGGTGTGGCTAGGCGCACGCACGTGTGTGTGCAAGGCAAGCATGTGTGCATGCAAGTGTGTTTGTGCGTGTGTGTGTCACCTACGCAGCACAGTGCGGGAGGCCCTCGGGGCATTCACATGGCTTGATTTACTACTGGTTCTTGGAGGGAGTGTGTTAAACGTCTGTGTAATCATGCACGCTGTGTGAGGAGATTAGAGAGCAGCCTGCATGCTCAGCTCGCTCGGTCATTACCTGGCCTACTATACAGCTGGCCACACCCAGCTGGGTGGGTCATTACCTGGCCTACTAACGATGGACACACCCAGCTGTAGGCTGACTGACTGACTGCCTCCTCCTTGGTGCCACTTGAAGTTTAATCTGTATCTTTTTATTTGGCTACTGCCAGGCTTGAAGAGTCATTCATCATTAATAACTAACTACACAGTACGAGCTGGGAATAATGACCGTGATATGATTGTGATCAATTTAAGCATTCGTGTTTGTCTGGTGAATGGTGGTCATATAATCGGTTCATGAATATAAAAGAAGACATATCACATGTTGTTTTCTGATCACTTGCTTTGTCGATGTGCACAGTACATCGTTTTATTTGAGGATCTAAACAGCTGCATGTATCGTTTCTGTCTCTGAGCCAGTTATCGCGAGTTATTTGGCTGCCAGAAACGGTGGACAGTCAGAATCGTACTGCTTTGTGCCCTTTAGATACCTCTATAAAATGACGATCGAAAAGCAACACTGCATACGATAATGTGTTAAATATCTTCTGTTATTTTCCAGAAGCGATTACTTTTACAAAGGTCTCTCAGTCATTCAGAAATGTGTTCATGAGCTGGTCACCGGGCTCTCAATGACTCCAATGCATTCCACCAAACTTCCGGGTGTAGTTTAGCTCCCATGGTGTGACAAATCTGCTGCCTGGAATTGGAATATGATAGCGAAAATGACATCGGTGACCTTACCTTCCTTTTCATATACCTTGAGGACAACCAGGAAGCACAGTGGAGTGGACACCTTAATATCTGTCTTCTCATTACACCCCCATCCCCACCTCCTTCCCTCTGATAACTCATGACAGACATTGTGTGTGTGTGTGTGTGTGTGTGTGTGTTTGTATGTATTTTTGAACTTGGTAGATGCACCCCCCGGCTAATTGTCTGTCAATCACAAACCATTTCAATTTCCAACCAATGGATGAAATGAATGTTCCAAAAATAGCAGATGTACAAGCTCGTGCTGTGAGGTAAATTATTTATTCTTATATATATATATATATATATATATAGCTAAAATGACATGGCTGCTTTTCTGGTTTTAATGGATTCATTTGCATCAATTAGTTTAATTGCTGGTAGACTTTATTCAAGTTCTTACACTAAACTTGGACCCAGTTGTGTTGAAGAGCTCCCTCCTCCCATCAAAAGTTTTTCTAGCTGATAAATGCACTCTTACAGAGTAACAAACTGTGACTTCCTGCCCCCTCTCTAAAAACACTTTTTCCCCCCCCTACCTCCTCTGCCTAGTCCAGAATGAATTCCTTGGCAGTGGTCTTGAGTAAACAGAGTATTTTTAGCTGGGGAGGTCATATAGGCCCACTCTTAATCACCACATTCCCATTTTCCCACCAGTCCGGTTTCAGCCAGAGGCCCATGCATGCACGAAGTCGGCCCACTGTGTGTGGAGGAGGGAGAGAGAGAGGGTGACTGGTAGAGAGAGAGAGAGAGGGTGACTGGTAGAGAGAGAGAGAGAGAGAGAGGGTGACTGGTAGAGAGAGACGGAGAGAGGGTGACTGGGAGAGAGAGAGGGAGAGAGAGGCAAGGTGACCGGTAGCGAGCGAGAGGTAGATTTCTACAGAGAGACGTCTGTGTGTGATTATTGCATATTTCTGTATCTGCCTCGGATTGACAGTTTCCTCTCAGAGAGACTGTGATCTTTATCCTGGAAGGAGTATCACGCCACGGGGCAGAGGAGGACTGGTGTGGCCTCTTGCTCACTCTGTTAGCTGTTTGTTTGTTTGTCTAATGAACTCTCTGGGTCAAATATAGATCTGTGGCCGTGTGGCATCCATTCATGTCTAGAGACCAGAGAGGCCACAATGATGCTCGTCTAGCAGTTCTGGATGCGTCGGATTGAACTCATTCCTGTCATACCTTTCGTAGACTCGTCTGTGGCGACGTTGGCTCTTCAATCTAAGCTAATGAGGAGGGCGTGACCCAAAAGACATTGCAATAGTAACGTGATATCGTTTTTATTGGTCCTCCTAATACCCTCCTACATCATAACGTTTGACCTGGGAAAAAAGTATGTTCACCTAAATCCATGAAGGAAAACTTTAACAACTTATATAAGACAAAACAAACTAAACTAAATATCGGCCTGACCTCATCACATTTGTGATGTTTTTAGCCCAAGGAGTGTTTTTTTTTCGTGTATAAAACTAATGCTTGCAATGGATTCAGAATCATGAAAATCATATTTGTGTGCGGGTAGCTCAGTCGGTAGAGCACTCACCTTTTGACCACAAGGTCATAGGTTGGAACCTGGGCACTGCTGCGGCCAACTCAGCCTTATGAGTAGATTGAGTGGTGCGGTAAGCACCGGGATGGGAGCTGATGGTAGGTGTTGCGCTCCACCTCAGCATTCCATCTCCCAGAGGTCATTGAAACGGGGATAGACTCCCGCACCCTGGCTGATATCAACAATTGGCCTGAAATAAAAACGTCTGAGACTCTTGAGTTTCCGTGGTCACCAGCGTTTGGGATCTGGTGACCCATGGGGCGTGGTGTGACTCTTGAGGCACGAGGACACGCTTTGCAAGCATGACATGTTTCTGCTCGCTGCGCTCTCCACTCTGCTCTGCTCTGGGTTTTCACTGCGGTCAGCCCAGCCCGGGAGCATAAAGGACACTCTGCCTTTCTGACTTTTAATTAGCGTCTCTGCGTTTTGATTAGACCCCTGACAGGCTGAAATCAATTACTCATCGCTCCGGCCATGGCCACGGCCGGCCGCCCTAATCAACACGCTGTGATGCTCGTCCTGTACGCTGTGGACTGTGTGACCATGCTGAGAGCAGTGGCTGGAAAAAAGAGTTTTCAGACATACTATTGGTCCGACTGTCATTAGACCGACAACCTACCTGGCTCCAACCCTAACCTAACTCTAACCGCAAGCACGGCAGCAGCGCATGTTCCACCGCATTTCCCAACGTTGTTTCCGCATGCCGGTCCGTTGGTGATGGTGTGTCTAATCTGCGTGTGCGTCCCAAAAAGTATACTCACATTTTTTTTTACTTTAGTAAAAGTATCAATACGGCAATGCAGTGTAGAAATACTCTGTGTTACAAGTAAAAAGTCCGGAATTCAAAATGTACTTTAAGTACCAAAAGTTAAAAGTAGTCATTGTGCAGAACATCCCATTTTAAGAGTTCAAAGTGTATAATAATCCTTTGAAAATAGCGGATCTACGTACAAGCTCACAATGCGTCGCATCGTATTGTGACCTTGTAGATCCGCTATTAGCTTGTAGATCTGCTATCAAAATATACAAAGTAACTAACTAGTAAAGTACAAATACCTCAATTGCACTTAATTGCAGTACTTAAATGTACTTAGTTACTTTACACCACTGGCTGAGAGAAGCATACATCGACAGCCCTGCTGTGAAAATACAATATTTTGCTGCAGGCAAAATATTGTCGTCCTCTCACCATGACTCTGTTTTGCTGAAGCCTATGTTCTATTCTTGCAATAACGGGAAGCGTAGCTTTTATATCCACGTTTTCGTTAGAGTTGGTGGGAGCATGGGAGAGTGGACCCCACACACACACACACACACACACACACACACACACACACACACACACACACACACACACACAAAGGAGAAGTGGCGGTGAATATGGCTAATAGATGGGTATTGAGTAATGATGCTCTCACTCTCAGCCACGTGAACAGTGTGTGGACAGTGTGCCTTGATGGCTTTACCAGGATTCATTGTATAAACAGTCTCTCTCTCTCTCTGCTCTCTCCAGAAGATCTCCCCATCACTCATGCATATACTGTGCAGCAGTGTTTCCCAAACGTTTCTTTTTTTGCCCGTGATCCAAAACAGAAATTAGATATTCGCCTGGGATTCAAACTATAGTGAAAATAGTGTGTTTTCTTTTGTGCGTGCGTGCGTGCGCACCAACAAAAGTAATCTGATCACAGCTCACAATGGCGTTGTTAGTCTTGTTGATGTCATGACTCGCCGTTTGCTGCCTGGTGGTGTGTACAGTCATGTGATCCCCCCTACACACACACACACACACACACACACACACACACACACACACACACACACACACACACACACACACACACACACACACACACACACACGTCACACACACATTTGATAAAGAATGACAAATGCAAAAACAAATGCAGAAGTTGTGTGAGCTTGTCCATGTGCTCCTTTTCACTTCTATAAACAAAAAAAGGCCCAGTGGTATTTGCCCATTCATGTTGAGCTCTCTTCTTTTGAACCCAAAGTACAAAAAACCACCGACATTTCAAACACACAAAAACTGTGTTCAATGTGAACCAGACTCCAAAACCGCCCCCACAGCACAAAGAATGTAAAGTAATAATACTAATACCTGGCTTCCATTTTCAACACATCATTCGAAACGTTGAAACTTGAGCAGTGCAACAGTAAAGTGATGTGAGGATGACCCTCCCCCACTTAAAGAGAGAGAGAGAGAGAGAGAGAGAGAGAGAGATGCTGTGTGACTGTGGATCTGGGATCGCCACTCGTTCCACTCCATGCCGTCTAATCCCTGTGTCAAATTGTTTCCTGCACTCCACAGGAAGTGAGCACTCGGGGCCTCTATACTGCTGCTGGGGATTCTAGTGGGAACGCCAGGAGGAGGGGAGGGGCGGAGGGGGGGTGGGGGTGCATGGCTGCTGGGGCTTCTAGTGGGAACGCCAGGGCAATAGCTTGGGAGAGGAGAGAGAGAGAGAGGGGGGGCGGGGGGGGGGGGGGGGGGGGCATGGCTGCTGGACAGCTGTGGAGATCCCAGAGCTGTCTGTCTGTCTGTCTGTCTGACAGTGTGCTAACATGTGGCTCCAGCTGTAGCAGAGGCTAAAGGAAAAAAAAAGAGATGAAGAATTAGTGAGGAAAATAGCCGATCTACAAGCTTGCAACGCGGCGCAAAGTGGCGTGTTGTGCGCTTGTAGATCGGCTATTTTCACTAGTTTGGGTCCCGAGCTACACGTCTGAAAGGTTTTGAGAACCAACCATTGCTCCAGATATACTCCGTTCGGCGGCCGAGTGGAACTGGGTCAAACTTCCAGATATTTAGCCTCTGTTCCACCACTCCTCCACACCTGAAGCGTTTACATTTTGATTGTGCTCGGGTGCCGGTTCCCAAAGTATAGGACGCACTTTAGTTGCCCCCAACCCACAAAAAAACCCCAACAACCGCAATGTTAAGGGACACGTCACACACAAAAAAGAACCGTACTTCCTCTCTTAAAGTTGATAGAACGGTGGGGCCTTTAATGTAGCAAAGTGGTGACTTTGATGTGGCGCTGCCTGTCTCCGGTCAGTCACAATGGTAGATTGTGTTGCTAGACGTTAAGGTGGGGCCGAGGCACACAGATGGTCTCGTCGTGGTTCTGTCTGGGCTGGTCTGGGCTGGGGGCTGCCCGCCACCCGTTTCTTTTTAAAGTGAAGGTCAGGCTTGTTTGTAGTACTTATGAAAGGTCAACACACTGACTGGTGGTGTTTGGGTCCATGCTTGTCCCTCCCCATGCCAGTCCCTCTGTCTCCCACCCTCTCTCTTTACTGTCCTCCTCCATGCCAGTCTCTCTGTCTCCCACCCTCTCTCTTTACTGTCCCTCCCCATGCCAGTCCCTCTGTCTCCCACCCTCTTTAGTCTTTACTGTCCCTCCCCATGCCAGTCCCTCTGTCTCCCACCCTCTTTAGTCTTTACTGTCCCCCTCCATGCCAGTCCCTCTGTCTCCCACCCTCTCTCTTTACTGTCCCCCTCCATGCCAGTCCCTCTGTCTCCCACCCTCTCTCTTTACTGTCCCTCCCCATGCCAGTCCCTCTGTCTCCCACCCTCTCTCTTTACTGTCCCTCCCCATGCCAGTCCCTCTGTCTCCCACCCTCTCTCTTTACTGTCCCTCCCCATGCCAGTCCCTCTGTCTCCCACCCTCTCTCTTTACTGTCCCTCCCCATGCCAGTCTCTCTGTCTCCCACCCGCTTTACTGTCCCCCTTCATGCCAGTCCCTCTGTCTCCCACCCTCTTTAGTCTTTACTGTCCCCCTCCATGCCAGTCCCTCTGTCTCCCACCCTCTCTCTTTACTGTCCCCCTCCATGCCAGTCCCTCTGTCTCCCACCCTCTCTCTTTACTGTCCCCCTCCATGCCAGTCCCTCTGTCTCCCACCCTCTCTCTTTACTGTCCCCCTCCATGCCAGTCCCTCTGTCTCCCACCCTCTTTAGTCTTTACTGTCCCCCTCCATGCCAGTCCCTCTGTCTCCCACCCTCTCTCTTTACTGTCCCCCTCCATGCCAGTCCCTCTGTCTCCCACCCTCTCTCTTTACTGTCCCCCTCCATGCCAGTCCCTCTGTCTCCCACCCTCTTTAGTCTTTACTGTCCCCCCCTCTTTTGAAAATACTAGCCGATCTACAAGCTCACAATGTAATGTTTTCAAATAAATGTAGTGTAATTATACAATATTTGGATCCGAGACGTAATGGAGTAGGCGTAAAAGTGTTGGAAATACTCAAATACAGACCAAATAACTCAAAATTGTACTTAAGTACAGTACAATAATATAGTAAATGTACTTACTAGTTACTTTGAAGGTATTTCAGGTACAAGGCCCAGGCAGGGACCCAGACCATTCTCAGAGGTGAAAATCCTGTTTGTTCTGGCGGTATGGCTGCATGCCAGCCTTTCTTAGAAATCCCGCTTGCGCAGCAGCAGAGCCAAGAGGAGGATTTTTAAACTCTGAGAAATAATATTCCTCTAAGTCAGACTGCCCGGACTTGCACACCACATAGCCTATACTCAATAGACTATGAAAATGAAACGTACCACCAGTTTTATGAGGCTGCCACTAGTTCAAGTCACGGACACAGCATTGTATTTATGCCATTGAACAAGGCCAAAGCTAACTCTGGGAGAGTCTCACAACGGGTTCGTAAATTTGGCCTCTGAAGTTTGGATGCTGGCCCAAATGTAGACAATAGCAACAAAAAAAAGATCCTAGGCATTGAATATCAAGACCCTTGACGCTCCCACTGTGTGCACAAGGCTGTACTCTTCAGTTGTGGCTGCCGTTTCCTATAGACGGGATCCCGTTCTGGGACCGACCGGTTTGGACTACTCTCGAAGGCTCCATATAGGCCAGCTCTGTCTGTCAGCTTTGCATGTCGAGGTTAAGTAAGCATGGGGGTTATTAACAACCTCACATAAGAGACGTCCTCACATTTCTCGGTTTATTTTAATGCCTTTTAAATGGGACGCTTGAATGCACGGACGGCTGGTGGGGGGGGGGTTCTGTTCTGTCAGACTGGCTGCCGAGGCGGGCGGGCAGGCTTAGTTATACAGCCAGTCAGAGTATAATGTGACGGGACGGGTCCCTGACCTCCCTCTCTCTCTCTCTCTCTCGTTCTCCCTCCCTTTCTCACCCTGGCCGGGTTTACGACCATGCCTCGTACCAGTCGTACTCGTACCGTACACTGAGACGGGCTCTGCTGCTGTATAGAGTTTCACTAGTCTGCGGCGGGTGAGCGTTCGCTTCACCACATGAATCCCAGCCTCCCTCCCTATTCTGGGGGGGGGGGGGGGGGGGGGCGCGAACATTCTTTGGCGATAATGGCTGATCTACAAGCCGTTTTCACATGGTGTGCTGCCATGTTGAAGGTGAAGGGGATGGAAGTGGAGAGAGTCACGACATGTTAGGAGAGGTTTGTTCCTTCCCGAGGCTCTCGGGTCGGATTTGAAACCCGGGTCGGCTGCCGTGCAAGGCCTGAGCCTTAATGGTAATGCGTTCTACCAGCCAGGTGAGCCACTCTACTGCACACAGTGTGTTGTGTGCAGTAGTGGAGTGTTATGGTGCTGTGGCTCAGGGGTATAGTGGCCGGGCGTTCCCAACTTCCCATGCAGTTCGATCCCGGGCTCCCCCGGAGTTTAGTGTCGAAGTGTCCTTGAACAATTACTCTGAGTCTGAACCCCTAATTGCTCCCGATGTGCAGGTTGGTGCCTTGCATGGTTTCCTCCGCCATCTGTGTATGAATGTGTGTGTGAATGTAATGAACAATCTATGTAAAGCGCTTAAGCGCTAGATAAATGCACCATTTACCGGCATTTATCACATTATGTTCATTCAGGCATAGAGTCAGCCTCTCTCCTCTCCTCTCCTCTCCTCTCCTCTCCTCTCCTCTCCTCTCCTCTCCTCTCCTCTCCTCTCCTCTCCTCTCCTCTCCTCTCCGATATCACAAGGGTCAACTGGATGGAAGAACAGTGCAGATGAGATAAGGTCAGAGCAGAAGGAGCATGGAGGAGGAAGAAGAAGAGGAAATGGTTCTACTTTGGGCAGCGCGTCTGTAAGCCGAGTCAGAGCAGATATCAGTGCTATATTAGGACGCATTGATTGTTTCTGCCTTCCGTAAAGGAGGAGCTCGCTCCCGAATTATCCGATCAATACGCTGCATGAATCAGCCCAGTGGAAGACAGACAGCGCTCTCTAACTATAGGTCAAATATCCACTGCTGGGAAGTAACTTGTAAAGTACTTGTATACTCAAGTACTGTGTGCTTAAGTACAATTTTGAGGTATTTGTATTTTAAAATACAATATCTGGATCTCGGATCCAAATATTGAACTTTTACTCCACTACATTTATTTGACAGCTTTAGTTACTAGTTACTTTCTAGATTTTGATTATTATGACAAAGCGAAAAACATACATAAACCAATAACCACTTCAGCCCTATATACATTTTGCCCATGTGAATTGAGCCGATCTACAAGCTCACAATTTGTCGCATCGGGACACAATGTAGATCCACTATTTTCAAAAGATTTGATTCTGCATAGTGAGTACTACTTTTGGTACTTCATCAAGTACATTTACAATACTTTTGTAATTTGCATTTTTAATTCCTATACTTTTACTTGTATCGAGTAGAAGTAATGTCCTCCTCAGAGTAGAAGTAATGTCCTCCTCAGAGTAGAAGTAATGTCCTCCTCCTCAGAGTAGAAGTAATGTCCTCCTCCTCAGAGTAGAAGTAATGTCCTCCTCAGAGTAGAAGTAATGTCCTCCTCCTCAGAGTAGAAGTAATGTCCTCCTCCTCAGAGTAGAAGTAATGTCCTCCTCAGAGTAGAAGTAATGTCCTCCTCCTCAGAGTAGAAGTAATGTCCTCCTCCTCAGAGTAGAAGTAATGTCCTCCTCAGAGTAGAAGTAATGTCCTCCTCAGAGTAGAAGTAATGTCCTCCTCCTCAGAGTAGAAGTAATGTCCTCCTCAGAGTAGAAGTAATGTCCTCCTCAGAGTAGAAGTAATGTCCTCCTCAGAGTAGAAGTAATGTCCTCCTCAGAGTAGAAGTAATGTCCTCCTCAGTGTAGAAGTAATGTCCTCCTCAGAGTAGAAGTAATGTCCTCCTCAGAGTAGAAGTAATGTCCTCCTCCTCAGAGTAGAAGTAATGTCCTCCTCCTCAGAGTAGAAGTAATGTCCTCCTCAGAGTAGAAGTAATGTCCTCCTCCTCAGAGTAGAAGTAATGTCCTCCTCCTCAGAGTAGAAGTAATGTCCTCCTCAGAGTAGAAGTAATGTCCTCCTCCTCAGTGTAGAAGTAATGTCCTCCTCAGAGTAGAAGTAATGTCCTCCTCAGAGTAGAAGTAATGTCCTCCTCCTCAGAGTAGAAGTAATGTCCTCCTCAGAGTAGAAGTAATGTCCTCCTCCTCAGAGTAGAAGTAATGTCCTCCTCAGAGTAGAAGTAATGTCCTCCTCCTCAGAGTAGAAGTAATGTCCTCCTCCTCAGTGTAGAAGTAATGTCCTCCTCAGAGTAGAAGTAATGTCCTCCTCAGAGTAGAAGTAATGTCCTCCTCAGAGTAGAAGTACTCCTCCTCGGAGCAGAGCGAAGGAGGGAGGAGGAGGCTCCTTGTCGTCCCCATAGATGCCTCACGACGCTCGTTAGGCTGCAGGAAATGGAGAACATAAACGAGTAATTAGATAAATAAATGAGCAGGAGATAAACCTTCTGCAGAATGTAATGGGGCTGGAAGTAAATGGGCCGTGGTCCAGATATAACAACATGTCCTTTCCTTAGGTTGTCCCACACAGCCTTGCTTGACCAGATGTTGAAGAGCCTCGTCTCCATGACGTGTGTGTGTGTGTGTGTGTGTGTGTGTGTGTGTGTGTGTGTGTGTGTGTGTGTGTGTGTGTGTGTGTGTGTGTGTGTGTGTGTGTGTGTGTGTGTGTGTGTGTGTGTGTGTGTGTGTGTGTGTGTGTGTGTGTGTGTGTGTGTGTGTGTGTGTGTGTGTGTGTGTGTGCTGGTTGTAGCTGTTGTGACAGTCAGTGAGGGACTTTGGACTGGAGAGAGAGAGAGCAGCATTTTCCACTGGGATTTACAGATGTTTTTGATGTTGGTTTATGGTTTGAAGTATCCAAGGCTGTGTGTGTGTGTGTGACCTTTTGAACTCTCCGTCTCCCTCTGACCGGTGTGTGTGAGTAGACTGGCTGGGAGTCAGAGTGGCGCTCCTGTCACGTTTTATTTTCGGTGCCGCGGTTCGGCCTGCCAGCCAACGTGATAAAAGAGAGACGAGCTGCCCACAGTGGCCTGATATGTGTGTGTGTGTGTGTGTGTGTTTGCGTGCACGTGTGCGTGTGCGTGTTTGCGTGCTGCTAGGGAGGGAAAGTAGGAACACGCAACAGATGAGATATTCATGGCACTCTCATGGCCGGATTTATACTTTGTCCCGTGCCGGTGTCTGTCTGTCGCTCACCGAGAATAGCCGACATGCAAGCTCACGACGCAGCGCAGCGGGGCCCGCCGTGAGCTTGTAGATTGGCTATTCTTGGTGCGCGGCAAAGTATATGGAGTGCTTTCAAGTTTCTTCCAGTTATCTATATCTCTCAGGGTGTTGGTGTTGGATGGAGGGCTGTCCTGGAGTTGGCACGGCAACATAAGAGGGGGGACTCACCACGTCCCCGGGCCAATTGGCTGCTGTCATATGGGAGGGATTGTTGAGGGGGACGCTGGCCTCTGGCCTGGGGCGCTTATTTACATTCTGTCTCTTTCTCTCTCACACACACACACACACACACACACAGGCACACGGTGTCAGAAGCTCCTGACGAGATGAAGAGTCTGATCATTGAGAAGAGCAAACTGGGCCAGGAGGAAGACGCTGAGCTGCTGGTCAAAGGTGAGTCATCACGATGTCATGAATGATGTGATGTCATCATGATGTCATGGAGGAGGCCTGCGCTCGTTATTGAGTTCTGTTGTACTGTATGTTTTTTTTTTGTTTTTTTTTTAAGATATTTTTTTGCGGCTTACGCCTTTTTATTGGTTTTTGAAGGGACAGACTGAGATGGGGGGATGACATGCAGTAAAGGCCGTGTCGGGCTCGGGAGTCGAACCCGCGGCACACTGCGACTGGATCACCAGTCGGGTGCCCTGACGGTTACGCCACCGCCTGGGCCGTACTGTATGTTTTTGATTGGTTGATCGCAGTCATTGCAGTGATTTTGATTTTGATTGGAGGGATAATTACCATAGGCCTGAGGCCTTATTACATAATCGATCGCCTAATAGCAATAGTGGGTATGTGGGTATCATCATCATACCCGGAAGTTATGTGGGAACGCCTACCGGTATTCTGAGTGGCAAAAAACTACTTTCTGGCTTTGACATTTGGATACTGTACATCCAAGTCATATCTGATTGCATTAAACAAAGTTAAACTCACTTTGCCACTCGATTTGCAGCTCACTTTATGCATGCGCATACCCTCTATTATTTGAGATATTCGCAGTTATTATTGCATAATCGTCAATCGTTTCCACGGTGAAACATGTCGATACATTTTTCAAAAATAGCAGAAATGGCAGATCTACAGGCTTTTTTGTAAATCTTTTGGAAAGAAAAAATGATTAAATAGTACAAGTGACTATAGTGTCAGTGATAAAGTTATTTGTCATGTCTGCCCTGTGCAATTTGTGATTACGAAGCCTAAAAGGCAAACAAAAATACAAATTGTAACGTGCCGATGTTCGCAATAAATAAGTACCACAGACGAAAAACAGTCCAAGTCCAAATTTCATTCTGACCCCTCCACGAAAAGGCCTCGTTGTCCTGACCCCTTACATTATGGATAAATAGTGTGGACTTGGACTGTTTTTCGTCTGTGGCATTTCGTGACAACTTAAATTTGTAATCATGACAGCCCTAACCAGCATTGGCAGACGTATCGCACGCGCGTGCGCGCGCGTGTGTGTGTGTGTGTGTAATGCTTTCGTGGAATGACCTCACGGGCTATCCCTGACCGTGTGATTTAAAAATATATTCTATATTGTTGGCAGTAAAATGCCAGCGCTTGGATAAGTTACATCCAGTTTGGGGATGGCGGCAGTCTGATCGGCTAATTCTGACGGGGCAGTTACCATGCAATCCTTGGCTGGTTGCCCCCCCCCCCCGTCCTCATCCCTGCCCCGTCCCCCCGTCCTCATCCCCCCCCCTGCCCTCTGTCCCCGTTCCACTGTCTGGACGGCCGGGCGGGGGTGGTGAGGGCATGGAGATGGGGCGGGGGGCATTCCTTCCTGGGACAGCATGGACTTTCCCCAAGCGCCCAGAAGGAGATGATCATCTTGGTGTTTCCACACTGCCTGGGAAAAATCCACACCAAACTGGTGTTAAAGCCTTAACCCATTCTGGACTGAGGTCGATAAAAAAAAAAGGCTTCTAAATCCTAATAGTTTTCTGAAAAACCCATGTTTCTATGTCAGTTGTGCTCAACCTTTTTCATGTCAAGGACCCCCAGAATTATTTCTATTGGGCCACGGACCCCCATCTCAAAATATGTAGTTCCAGGGACCCCCCAGAAGCCAATATTTTAGTTAAAAATGTTTGCTCGGAAATATATATTCGGCGGGGTCCCGCAGTGTGGAAACACCCAGATGATCATCTGGTTCTGGGCCTTTTGGGAAGTCCACACTGTCCTAGGAAGGAATGCATGTGAGTCTGGACTCTGGACTTCGGCCCATAGAGAGCATGCCGAAGCTGGAGAAATCCGAAAATTGATCTGGGCCAATCGGTGACTGCGTTTTTCAACTGCTGTCTGTACAACAGTGAAAAGCAGCCTCTTGATTGGTCCATGTGTATTATATGGTAACATACATGCTGCGGTACTTTAAAAACAACCGTGGCTGACCTCGACGCAAAAAGTCTAAGTTTCCACAAACGATAAAAACAGCCCTAAGTGCAGTTCTTTCAGATATAGACTCTGACATATATCCGACATAGCTCGCTCACGTAGAGAGTATAGAAACTTTTTTTTAGCGCGGTAGCTTTCAAGCACTAGCACTAGCGCTAGGCGCTATAGCACTGTGATGACGTCATCTTTCTGTTAGGCTGATTGGCTAGATGATGAGTCTGTCTGTCAAGGCAACCTCACGCCCACTTTTCAAGCTGCCTATGGGACGAAGTCCAGACTGATTACCAAGGCCACCAATGTCACCTTGTTGTGTAAACTAGGCCACCACAGTGGCAGAGAGAGAGAGAGAGAGAGAGAGAGAGAGAGAGAGAGAGAGAGAGAGAGAGAGAGAGAGCGAGCAATGAATCGATGATGAGGTAATAGAAACACATGCTGACTCTGCTATTGTATTGACATCATTATTGATGCATGCACTGTAGTTGAATTTGCCCGGCTCGTCTCGTATCTAAATTAGATCAGTGGTCCTCAGAACCCTTTCACGTGGACATTGACACTCATTAGCCCTGCGGACCCCCATTTGAGAGCGGGCGGCAGCGCCTCAGAGCATGCGCAGTGCATATGGGTTGTTAAGCTTGCTCGCCTTGTTACAGAAGCCCCTTCGGGACAAAACACTGTGCACACGACTTTGGTCATTATGAAAGACATGTGTGGAAAATAAAATAAAGACATAATTATTTATATATATATAATTTACGAGCGATCGAAATAAGCGATTTTTCGCCTGAGACCCAGCGCGCGCGGTCAGAGCTGCGCTGTGCTCTGGACGTCGTTATGTCATTTCCGCTCTACTTTCGATTATAATAACGGAATATAGGTAAGAAACCGGCTAATTCTCTCCTTCAACGCTCACGGAGAGCCAACGACGTAGAAATGAGGTAAAAGATATAGAAGAGGACAGTGTTTGCTCAGTCTGTGTTTTAGGGGTGAGGATGGGGGGGGGGGGGTGTTGAGGTCAGGGGTCACAAATGAAACAAATTAAGGGTGAGCCGTGGGCCCCCAGGGGAGACATTAGTGGGCCACAGATATGGGATCCAGATGGGAGGGGGTGCATAGTGGGGTCCCTGCCTGGACCCCCCTCCTCCCTCCTCCTCCCTCCTCTTCCTTATCTCTCTGCATGAAGCTCCCAGTGTTGCCATGTCTGCTTAATATTATTATAGGTGACTTTGGGCTTCTTTGTCTGTATAGTTGCTTGTAAATGTTGGTATTTGGTGCGTTGCGTTTAGTTTTTTGGGGGTCTTGTTTGTGTTGTTGCATGTTTGTATAAACCAGTGATTCTCACACATTTCCATGTCAAGGACCCCCCCCCCCCCCCGGTTCATGTATTTGTCCAAGACCCTACATCTAAAAATATTTAGATATTGTGTTGCTAAAATGTTATCAAAAATATTTGTCACTTTTTTTTTCTCCCAAGATTTTATTTTGTTGAAAATGGCAGATCTACAAGTTTGACTTGTAGAAACTTGTAGATCTGCTATTTTCAAATGGCCGACGTCGTCGTGATTTAACGTGCTCACGTAGAGCCTAATACTAGTTGATTCTTTTTGGGGCTCGTTTTCACATAGACCTCCTGAGTCCTCTGCTGATTTCTCACTCAATCTACACAATCTGGCAACTCTCGGAAGCTCCCAAAAAATGAACAGCTGCAGGACATCCTGTGTTCTAGCAGCGACGGAGGTGTCGAGGTAGCCCCCCCCCCCCCCCATCTCTCTCTCTCTCTCACCCCTCCCACCCCCCCCCCCTCTCGCACAGCTGGTCTGTCAACAAGCCCCACAGCCCCGAATCTGTGGCCTCATATAGGTTTTATTTATCCATTTCATGTTGGGGGGGGGGGGGGGGATTTTATTTTATTTTATTTTACGCTGCGTGCGTGCGTCTCTGATGTGGTGCCGAGTACCTCCACGCTCCCTGCACTCCCTCCACACTCCCTGCTATATCGGGGTGGGTTTATGGTGGGTTCAGAGCCTGCCACTTATATCATCGTATAGAGAGAGAGCGTTCTATCTCAAACAGGAAACCATAGCCTGAGTGGGTGAGCCTTCCTCCTGCTCCAGTCCACCGTGCTGCACTGTGTACAACCGGTTCTTAATCCATTAAGACCCGGGACCAGATTCCATGGAACATTTATTCTAAATCCCTGACGGGGTTTCTGGAAAACGTATCGGTGGTGCTCAAACCTTTTTTTTTCATGTCAAGGGCCCCCAGTTTAGAATTGTCTTGTATTTGGCCGTCGACCCTGCATCTGAAAATATGTTGTTCTTCCAGGGGACAAACCAGAAGCAAATATTTTAGTTAAAAACGTTCGCTGTGAAAGAAGAATATATATTAAAATACGTGCGGCACATTTTCATGAAAAAACTAAACAAAAACCTCGTAGATCTGCTATTAAAAAAAGAAAAAATCATTGTTAAAGGGCAGGTTAAACGCTATAAGGTGACACACGGGTGCGTTCCAGGTCTTAACGGTTTAATTTGGGAGGAACGTGTGTGTGTGTGTGTGTGTGTGTGTGTGTGTGTGTGTGTGTGTGTGTGTGTGTCCTCGCACGTGAAGCTGCCTGAGAAAACCACTTTGAGGCACAAAAAAAAGAAAACAAGAAAGAGTTGTGGGGGAGGGAGGGGAGGGAGGGGAGGGAGGGGAGGGGGGGGGGTGGCGGCAAACAGTAGAGAAATGGTGAGATGAAAGTGAATGGGGGAAGGAAGGGAAGAAAGAAAGAGGGGGCAGAGAGGAGGGAGAGGGATGTTGAGGAAAATGAACGCCGGCTGACAGGTGGCACGCAGCTTGCTAACCACACAGGAAGCTGTGATGCAGGCGCGCGGGCAGCGTCACGGCGCTATAGGCTATAGGTAGCCCATGGTAGAAAAAGTACCCAAAGTTAAAGTATCACTACTGTAATATACAAAAGTATTGGTATAAAAATGTACCAAAAGTAAGGCTGTAGGACACTGTCCTGTACCCGCCTGGCTCTCTCCCTCCAGAATAGGGATGCTGGGGTTAAAGTGGTTAATCGTGAAGTATTAAGTAATTTGTCCTTTATAAGTGGAAAGTGATATTCTCAAGTTTTTGATATACTGTATCTTGGCGGGTGATTATTTGCGTTTAGTAAGATTGACTTAACCGTGGTGTATAATTCAGGGGTGCCGTGGAGGTTATATATTTACAGGGGTTCCCTGAGTCCAAAAGCGTTTGAGAGCCACTGCTCTGGATCCAGCTGGCCTCCGCTATCCCCCTCCGTCAGTCCTCTCCTCAGGATGACCTTTTCACCGGGACTAGGGGGGGACCCAGGGGGGGGGGGGGGACCCAGGGGGGGGGGTTGGCCTTACTTCATCATCATCCCCACTTCCTCTGTCCTCTCCCCTCGTGCCCCTCTCCTGCCCTCCGGGCAGTGTCTGGGCGGAGTGCTGCCAAATTGCTTTATTTATCTTGTGTGTGATTAAATATTTATTAGGAACAATCTGGCAAACACTTGAAGCTGAAGGAAGGAGGGTGTTGCAGTCCCCTCCCCCCCCCCCCCCCGACAAGAGCTATGCTGAACAGTGCTGGAAAGTAACTGAGTACATTTACTCAAGTACTGTGTAATTTTGAGGTCTTTGTACTTTACTTTAGAGTATTTCCAATTTCCAATCATTTTACTTCTACATTGTACTTTTACTCCATTTAGGCATTTATTTGAAAACTTGAGTTACTAGTTACTTTGTAGATTATCATTCGAAAACATTAACATTAACCACTTCAGCCCTGCACACATTTCGACCATTTGAAAATAGCCGATCTGCAAGCTCACAATATTTTTGGTACTTTTACTCAAGTACATTGTAGTATATACAAGCAGTATTTCTACACTGCAGTGTTGATACTTTTACTTCAGTAAACGTATGTTTTCCACCAGCGGTGCTGAATATGGCCGTGGGAGGCCATGCTGCAGCCTTACTGGGGCTGATATGGCCGTGGGAGGCCATGAGGCAGCCTTACTGGGGCTAATATGGAAGTACTGTGGGAACGGAGATACTGTACTATAAGTCAGTCCCTCTTATCCCTCTGAGAGCTAATAAAAATGATTTCTAGCAACCTCTCTCTCTTTCTCTCTCTCTCTCTCTCTCTCTCTCTCTCTCTCTCTCTCTCCCCCCCCCCCTCCGTCTCTCTCAACCTCTAAAGTGGTAATTACGCCGGTTGCGTGCAGGGCAGGCCTTAATGTTTTTTTTGCCTTGATATATGTGCCATTAGCCGACAGTATTTTTAACTCGCTCTCCCGCCATGTCATAGAGATAATTAAGGTCTTGTGTGATTATCTTTAGCCCGGTCTAATTAACTCCACTAGTGCTGACACCGACCGAAGTTGTGGACAATTTACATGCAATAGGGATTACCCCTTAGTTCAGACGTACTACTGTAGTTGGTAGATTATCTGAGCTACATGTTGCCTTTCTACTGTATATCCCTCCTTTATTTGGTAGATTATCTGAGCTACATGTTGCCTTTCTACTGTATATCCCTCCTTTAGTTGGTAGATTATCTGAGCTACATGTTGCCTTTCTACTGTATATCCCTCCTTTCCTAGATGTCGGTTAATTTCCAGGGGGTTGTTGTGACATCAGGATTTAACGTAACATCAAGTTCATTTAGGGTGCGTTTGGATAATGCGTGCAGGGAATGTTTTTTTCAACTGGTTAAAACTGGTCGTTTTACCCAGTTAAAACATGTGCCAAGGTAAATGATGAACAATTGATGTATGGTGATGTACTAAATGCTTCCCTTGCTAGCTTAAGCCCATCACACACACTGGGTGCGCAGCGACGCGGCACAGGCGTTGCCGCGCGGCAACGCCTGAAAAATAGAACGGTGGCTCCTCGGTGCGAACCCTTACTGCACTTTTCTGTGATTGACAACTTACTTAATTGCATTGTCCTGCTGAGGTAGATTCAACCTAACGAGACTTAACAAGAAAGTCGCTACAATGGCACTTTTGGGATAATTTGATTGATCCGTGCGTGCGCGCGTGTGTTTGTTCTTTAATAGGATGGCTATTTCGGGAGGTGCGTGGCAGCTGGATCAAGCAGCGGCGCTACTGGTTCGTGCTGACCCAGGACTCTCTGGACTACCACTCTGGAGCGGAGAGAGGAGCACGCAGACTGGGCACTCTGGTCCTCACCAACCTGTGCTCCGTCATCTGGCCCGACAAACAGACCTACAAGGAGACGGGTGAGAGAGAGACACACACACACACACACACACACACACACACACACACACACACACACACACACACAATATTATTGTTCACTCATTTTGTACGGGCGTGGTAAAAATGGAATTTTGACAAATGTCCACCGCAAGCCAGCATGGTGATGACCCTTGCACTTTCCGCACACATCAAAGATCTGACATTATCGATTAAAACGCCCACTCATCATCATTGCCCGTAATCTCCGTTTAGATTCCAGGAAGGCCGAAGTTAGTTTCCCTGTATTCATGCGGTGTTGGGAGGGGGGTGTTCGACCAATTTGAAACGGCCCAGGCAGGGAAGTATCTCGGTTTCTTTTTTCGCGAGGTTGTTGGCTTGCGACGACCACAAAGCAAATCCCCTTTCCCTTCCCGTGAGCGCTGTAACTCTGACTAAGTTCTGGGGAAGCCCCGCCAGTCTACGTTTGGTTCCAGAATGTGGGCTTAAGCTTGGTCTGGAAACCTCAAATTTGGACTAATCAGCGTGACCATCTCCCTTTCCATCCTGGGGGATGAGAGGAACAAGAGACAGACAGACAGACAGACAGAGAACAATGATTAAAGTACATTGTTGTGTATGGGCTGATACATGGGACTGTCTGACTGTCTGTCTGTCTGTCTGTCTGTCGGGGGAAGGGATTACGTCGTGCCCCGTCTTCAGCCAAACCGTTTAAAATGTCCCCAAATACAAACCCCAAACCCAAACATAGCACTTACTAACTCAATATGCCCGGGGACTTTCCTGGATAGGAGGAGTTGTGCTTTGTCACAGGCTTTTCACGGGCCATTTCACCACTGAATGGCCGTGTGTTCCTCTTTAAAAACCGCAGAGGAATCTGTCACAGACAAAATGGCGTGAAACGTACTTAACTTCCTCTCGATATGTCTCGGGGTTGCCGTGGAATATTAGTTCCCTTCCAAAGGGTTGCATTCTTAACCTCGCTGGCCTTTTCAGCGGCGCAGTTTTGACAGAGTGCTAAATGGATTTGGAATCTGGTTGGTGGCTTTGACCACCGCGGCTGCATATCAACCCCCAAACACACACACACACACACACACACACACACACACACACACACACACACACACACACACACAACGCAGCCTCACTTTGCATTTGAACTTAACCAAGAGAAGCTAAACAAAGACGGCGTTGGTGCCAAGTCACGTAGCAGGAAAGGCTGATAATAATAACGGTCAGGGTTGCAGCTCTGTCTTCAGTGTCCTGCAGGCTGCCGGGGGTATGTCTGCAGCTCTGTCCTGGCTGCCGGGGGTATGTCTGCAGCTCTGTCCTGGCTGCCGGGCGTATGTCTGCAGCTCTGTCCTGGCTGCCGGGGGTATGTCTGCAGCTCTGTCCTGGCTGCTGGGGGTATGTCTGCAGCTCTGTCCTGGCTGCCGGGGGTATGTCTGCAGCTCTGTCCTGGCTGCCGGGGGTATGTCTGCAGCTCTGTCCTGGCTGCCGGGGGTATGTCTGCAGCTCTGTCCTGGCTGCCGGGGGTATGTCTGCAGCTCTGTCCTGGCTGCCGGGGGTATGTCTAATACTTCCTCTGCAACAAGGGGGGGGAAGCGTGACTTTTCCTCACTTTTATTGCAGGTCGTCCGAGGGTAGACTCACCGAGGGGCTCTAACACTCGCGTCCGAACTCATCTGTCAAATGGCGTGGTCCGAGGCTCCTCCCCATGGCTGAACTTTGTCCCCCCCCCCCCCCCCCCCCCCCCAGTGAAACTTAGAGAGGAAGTGGCGGGGGGGAAAGGGGGAGTCATGCCAGACAATGGTGGGTGTCATGACCCAATACCACTGGGACAGGGGTCCCTGTTTACCTTCAAATCGCACAGTCGTGAGTCACTCTCCGCCAAACCGAGTCTACGTGCAGGTTCTTTTCGTGCACTTTGTTTGTTTTCTCTCCTCAGGCATCTGCTTTTCAGGATGACATCACAATCTAGCCCAAGCTCATTCAAACGCAGTGGTTTTATTTGTAAACCTCATTAGCAATAACTTTTGCACCGGGACAAGTCCGGAGCCCCCCTCATCTAAATTGAGTGGCAAAACATTGAGCGGCATGGATCGTTGGAGTTTGAAAGTGCTCGTTCGAAATCACTCAATGATGGTCCTGCGTATCACCCGTTTCTAAATTGCACATAATGCAGAAGGCAGCAGGACGTTGCGTTATTGAAAACGAGAGCTTCCAACTCCGACACAAAATTATCACTTGCACGGTATTTCTTCACAGAAAGTAGCTCATAACATGTGGATTTTTATGAAACAAAAACTTGCATATAGAAATTCAAGCTTTCTGTACAGCTACAATGTTGGTGACTTTAACATTGTTTAATACAAGCAGATCTGACTTTGCTGTTTGGATGTGTGTGCTGTCAAGACCAGAAACTATTATTTTTTTGTTTATTTTTCCACTCAGGCGTTCCCGCATAACATCTGGGTACGATAATGTCACGTGCATAACATCTGGGTACGATGATGTCACGTGCATAACATCTGGGTACGATAATGTCACGTGCATAACATCTGGGTACGATGATGTCACGTGCATAACATCTAGGTACGATGATGTCACGTGCATAACATCTGGGTACGATGATGTCACGTGCATAACATCTGGGTACGATGATGTCACGTGCATAACATCTGGGTACGATGATGTCACGTGCATAACATCTGGGTACGATGATGTCACGTGCATAACATCTGGGTACGATGATGTCACGTGCATAACATCTGGGTACGATGATGTCACGTGCATAGCCTCTATATCAGTGGTTTTCAACCAGTGGTTCGGGGGAGGGGTTTCCAGGTGGTCCCCAGTTAAACTTAAATAATGGAGAGTTAGTAACCAAATGAACCATTATAGATCTTTAACTCTCTAGGAGAGCATAAAATGAAACCAAATGCACTCTTACTGCATTACTTAATTTACAAGAAGTCTACACGATTAGAGAATTTGAAGAATAGTTATTCTGATGACATGTTTGCCTGTTATCTCTCCTATGGATGGTACATCATTACACCATGGAACTGTGGACAACGTCTTATCCAACGGGTCTGAGAGGCGCTGAATATCACCAAATGGACAACGTCTTATCCAACGGGTCTGAGAGGCTCTGAATGTCACCAAATGGTGGTCCGTGGGCGCAAATGCAGAATAAATAATGGACCTTCACATGAAAAGGGTTGAATGATACTGCTCTTTAATCAATCTAATTTGTTGTGTGTGTGTGTGTCTCTCCCCCAGGTTACTGGAGCATCACCGTGTACGGCCGTAAGCACTGCTACCGGCTCTACACCAAGCACTTCAACGAGGCCGTGCACTGGGCCTGCGCCGTCCAGAAGGTCATCGATACCAAAGCCCCGGTGGAGACCCCCACGCAGCTCCTCATCCGAGACATCGAGGTGCGCCCCAGATCTTCTCTCTCTCTCTCTCTCTTTCTCTCACGCACACACACTGCATAGTCGCAAAAAAAAACGCTCACACGCACAGCTGCTGCTAAACTGTCCCATTGCAAGGGTCACAAAACACGAGCAACGGTCCTAGTTAACGAACCCCCCCCACCCCTCCCCACCCCGCTCTATAACCATGGAAACAACACGGGAGTCCAAAGTTTCCTCTGTGTACCACCATGTCTTTGTCTGTTGGCTTACCTCATGTTATTCCACTGTGCCGGGGCCCATAATAGCTGCAGTTGAACTGCTAAAACATGCCCTGGGCTATTTTAAGAAGCGGCTCATTTTCAGGTATACAGAAGAGAACACTTACTTGGCAAGCCAAGAAATGACTTGATGTGGGTGTGTGTGTGTTTATGTGTGTGTGTGTGAGAATGTGTCATTTGACCATAAAAAGAAAACAACCCAAGAAGCGGACGTGACCATCCCATTGCCATCATGCTGTAAATATCTAGGTTTATATCTAAGTCCAAGAATAACCGTGCTTTTTCACTAGTTTAAATAATAAAGGAATTTATTTATTTTACAGTTTTTATTTTACAATGCTGATAAACAGCATGAAAACTTCATTATTTTATTGCAGTAGAACTTCCCATCACATCACTTTAATTCATTTAATGGCAACCCAGGGATGCATGCGCCCATGAACTACTGAATCAGGTTTTCCCTCAGTCTTCCAATTATCATCATCAGTCCCGTCCTCTTCAGCTCGCTGTGCAGGAGGCTTTAGTTGCTCCATACCGCCACAGATTTACTTGATGCCGTGCCACAGCGTTTACTGTACAGTAGAATTCATCTCGGTGCCGTATGGACAGTCATGACGTCTCTGTGAAGTGCCTTGGCTAAATGGACACGCACCGTTGCAAGTGAACAATAGTAGTTGTGTGTCAAACTAAAAGTTCCACGTATACTCCTGGTGCCAGGGTGTGCTTTGCATTAACGGACAGACGGCGCGTATCGCTCTTGTCAGGCAGACACCTCGTATCTCTGTATATATATCATCTTTTTACGTTTTTGTCATACGTTACTGCCCTACGTCAGTGGTTCTCAAAGTATATCCCCTTTAAACCCCTCCAGTGGGGGCACCTGATAGCTGAGTGGTTAGGGCGCATGCATACCATATACAAGTAGCAGACACAGATGACTTGTCTTGCATCACTCTGCCTCCGGGCCGGGTGGAGAGAGAGAGAGAGAGAGAGAGGGCCGGGGGGCATTTTGGCAGATCAGGAGCTAGCAGGGCCTCAACCAGCAGGGCCAGATAAGCACTCTGCTCGGCCTCCGGGCTCCATAATCTCCCAGCGAGAGTCTCTAATCTCAAACGGGGTGTTTAATCTGTCTGTCTCCGTCTGCCCCCGTGCGCTCGCTGGAGTGCCACGAAGGGGAAGAGAGGGGCCTCCTACGTTTCAAAGCGCTCCTCCTCGGTCTCTCACACTCTCTGTGTTTTCTCCACAAAGTCTCTCAACTGTTGCTTCCTTTCTTGCGTCCGTCAGACTATCTCTGTCTCACACCTTGTGACTCACACCTTTCCCTGATTTTGTTCTTGGTTGCACGCTGTGTTGCGTACCGACAATAGGCCATCTTCAAGCTCACAATGCGTCGCGTTGCATTTTTCAGTGCATGACACAGACATGAATAAGGCTTTACTTAACATAGTCTATAGGATTTTTCCTTGTGAGAATAGAACCAAGGCCGGGGGAAGAGACTCTGACGTGAGAGATACTTTGTGTACAGGACTGCCCGCTTATCTTTGAGCGTGGATACGTGTATCTCTGTGGCAGACACAGGGGAGAGAGCAGAGATTGCAGCTTTAGCCATGCCCATGATGATGATGATCCAGAGATCTGTGGCCATAATGTGAAGATTAGAGAAGTTGGAAGGAAGGCGAGAGAGAGGCGTTAAGTGCCAGTTTTATCTTTCATGCGTTGTCCCGAGTGAGTTTGTACACTATCTTCAACATGCATGTGACGTACTGTAGTGGACATGGTATGGAGACGGAGCTTTAGGACTAAGAAGTTCACTGCCCTGTCTACAATGTTGCTACCTGCTCTATGCTGCTATATATTATAATGCTACTATATTGTGTACAAAGACAATTTTCTAAATATTTCAAAGAATCGTGAACAATTTGTATTTAAAGTTGTATAACGCAAGTATTGACTATTCTCTCATGCGGCACAAAGCCTCTTGACACGAAAACGTAGAAGCAATGTGCCATGTACCATGTACAGCAGTGTTGTTTTCGTCGACTAAAACTATGACGAAAAATGTTCGTCGACTACCCTTTTTCACTGACGAAAACTAAGCTATGGTGACTAAAACTAAGACTAAATATACTGTCGATTTCGTCAACCAATAAAAACTGTTAGGAAGAGACTAGAGATCCGGTATAAGTCATTTTACACTTGGTTGCATGCTGAAAATGGCAGATCTACAAGCTCACAACGCGTCGCGCTGCGGTGCGTTGAGCTTGTAGATCGGCTATTTTCAGCAAGTGTAAAATCAGCCATTCCGACGTCATCAAGGCCCACCAAAATAAATTTTAGTCGACTGAATCAACCGTAAATTTTGTCGACAAAAATCTTATGACATTTAGTCGACTAAAACTAGACTACTCAAACGAAAACATTCCAGGTGACTAAAATGTGACAAACTAAATGAAAACGTTTCAAGAGACTACGACTAAAACTAAAATAGAAATGTGCTGCCAAAAACAATGCTGGTGTACCATGTACACAACACTGAAGGACTGTTACGATTACAAGACCATTCATTGTCACACAAATAACTTGCGATTAACGATTTCATTGTGTTTTTTACATTGAACATTAGAACATTACAAGTTTGCCTTTTAGACTAACAGACATGTCCCTTGTAGATTTCTGCATTTTTTTTTAAATGTATGGACATTTTTCAACATTGGAAACGTTTGACGATTTTGGAAAAATAAATAGGAAAGTGTCAGCAAGAATAGAGACGGTCGCACTGAGGAGAAGACAGGAAGCAGAGCTGGAGGTAGCGGAGACTAAAATGTCCAGGTTCTCTCTGGGAGTAACGAGGATGGATGGGATCAGGAACGAGTACATCACAGGGCCGCACGTTAAGATGTTTTGGAGATAAAGCCAGAGAGGCCAGACTTGAGATGAGTATATCGGTAGAAGGATGTTGAGGTTGGAAGAAGACCAAAGAGAGAAGATTTATGGACGTAGTGACATGGAAGTTAGTTGGCGTGAGAGAAGAGGGAGGCAGAGGATGATTCGTGGTGCTGGCGACGCCTGAAAGGGAAAAGGGAAAAGAAGAAAGAATGCCGGCGATTATGTAATAATTTGGGACAAACCTACAGTACAGCGACTACACCCACATCCCCACGGCGTGGTGTTGTGTTCTGCTCCGTGGCTCCACGTGGCCCACATAAAACAGAGCAGCACATCTCCATTCATGCCCCTGCTGCGGTTCAAACAGACACGCCGGTCTGTCATCGGCACGGTCCAAACACTGGCTGCTGCAGAACGATGTGTCAACTCTGTCCCGCAGCGGACGGAGGCCGGGGGAACCGCCGCTTGTGTTTTGGCCCATGGAGGAGGAAGGTGGGGGAGGGGTCGTGCTGAGAGAACTGGCAACATTACTAATGGCTAACAGGTGCGGAAGGAGGGCAGTAGTGTGGAGGTCACAGTTCACCCCAAACAGTGGGTCGGGAGTCGGGAGCCATTCGTGGTGGTCGTGGTGGACACATTTTTATGTGTCCCTTTTTTATTTATTTTTGTTTCCCCACATTTTGTTTTTAATTATTATTATTTAAAAACATTTTGAAAAAAACATAACCCCAAAACACATTCAACACATCATTCGACACACACATTCAATGATTTTTGTCAGTGATGTCATGAAGAAATCAAAGAAGAATCTACGAAATTCCATAAATTAGGAAAACAAAATGTTTAAGAAGTAGTGAAAATGGCCGATGTATAAAGCTCACAACGCGGTGCGAACCGACGCGTTGTGAGCTTGTAGATCTTGAAGGGAGATGCACGCACACAGGAGCAGGGCAGTGGAGCAGCACACACACACACACACACACACACACACACACACACACACACACACACAAACGCATAACGTGCACGCTAAACTCTTTGACACCGGCACGTAAAACATAATGCGTCAGTCATGCTGCGGTGGTTTTGTCGGGTCATCACTTGACCTTCCCGCTTCTTTGAAAGTTGCCAGTGCGCGGGATTCTGCTCCAAGTTGACCCCGACTCACCCCCTTGCCCCTGGTGTGCAGCACACACACACACACACACACACACACACACACACACACACACACACACACACACACACACACACACACAGGGGCGTGCACGCTAGCCTGCTCAATCACTTGCTCGGGTGGGCTTGAGACATCTTAAAGGCATTTGGACAGTTTTCTTCTCGTCTCTCCTCTCTTCTTTCGTTTGTGTTGACGTTATTAAACTCTACCGTTCTTCCCTCGTTGTCTCCTCTCTCTCTTTCAGGAGAACAAGTTCAACCCTGAGGTGGTGGAGCACATCTACCAGCACAACCCCGTGCTGAAGTACACCCAGAGCCCTCTGTACGCTCCCCTGCTCCCCTTCCCCTACGGCAGCCTGGAGCACACATGTAAGTACTGGCATGTACCCATCCTCCATGTACCCCTCCTCCATGTACCCCTCCTCCATGTACCCCTCAACTTCTTGAGGAGCGGTGCCTGGCGGAGGCGCCTCGGTGGCCAGGAAGAACCCGATAGCTCGCCTCGAGCAACGTTCTTCCTGGTCTTTCAACGTTCTTCCTGGTCTTTCAACGTTCTTCCTGGTCTTTCAACGTTCTTCCAGTGGTCTTTCCGCGTAGAAATGGCAAAAGGCATAGAATGGACTTTTCGGTTTCGTAGCGACGCTCTTTTGTTCTTCTGAGTCAAAAGCGGAACTAATAACATCGAAATTCTATGTCATGAGTGACATCCCGTATTAATCAATACGCACACGCATTGTGGACACAAATAAAATGTAGTCAATCAAAATGGTCATAAAATAAGCCTAATATAATGCAGTACAAAATACAAATTGCACATTGCTGAACAGAATAGGAACAGGTGCATGTTCGTTTTTGAAGGGTTTCTGAACAGAGATCATTTAGACATGTGGTATTAGATAAGAGGTTCTCAACCAGTGGTCCGGGGACCACCAGTGGTCCTTGAGGGGGTTCCAGGTGGTCCCCAGCTAAATGATGGAGAGTTGGTAACCAAATGGACCCTTGTAGATCATTAACTCTTGAGAGTGTAAAATGAACACGCAAAATATTGTTAAACATCTATCTGCATTACTTTATTCACAAGAAGTCCACGCAATTAGAGAATGCAGAAGAATTGCTATCTTGACGTTTTGCCTGTTATCTCTCCTACGGTACCAACATCAATACAGGATGGAATTGGGGACAAAATCCTTTACGACGATAGCATATTCTAAGTCTTGGGTCTCGAGAGGCTAAATCTCATCGAATGGTGGTCCGTGGCTCAAATCCTGAATAAATAATGGACCTCGACATTCTGAAAAGGGTTGAAAACCACTGTACTGTGTGTGTGTGTGTGTGTTTGGTGACGTCTCCATCCCACTCCCCCTCTCTCTCTCAGACCACAACGGGAAGGGCTACGGCAGCGTGCGCGAGGAGGCCGTGCGACTCTTCCACTGCCTGCAGCAGCTGGAGTGCGCGCGGGAGCCCGTGCCTATCATCCAGGGCGTGCTGCAGACGTGCCTGGACCTGCGGCCGCTGCGCGACGAGCTCTACTGCCAGCTGGTGAAGCAGACCAGCTGCACGCCGGCGCCGCACACGGCCGCGCACCTGCGCTACTGGCAGCTGCTCACGTGCATGAGCTGCACCTTCGTGCCGGGCGCCGCCGTGCTCAAGTACCTGCGCTTCCACCTCAAGAGGTGAGACCGTGGTGTAGAGTAGACGCCACAATGTGGCTCCCCTTTTCCCCACCGAAAATAACTCTGTGGGTCTAGAACTGGTTCCCGTTTCTAGATGCTTGGGGAACCTTCGGTGCTTTTTTACGTATAACCGGAAGCCTTTTTTTTTGTTTCAGGTTCCGAACTAACTTTTTAGGGTTCTGAACCAATTCATTTCCAGTGGAAACCACTCTGAACTGGTTCAATATTTAGGCGGGGGGGAAAAAGAATCGAACCGGTTCAACCCCAGTGGAAATGAAGAGATTGGTACTTGGTTGGGGGGTGGGGGGGGGGGGGGGGGGGCTGGGAGTGACCCACACATGTACAGCAATAGTCTATAGGCCTACTACTAGTGGTGCTGACAAGTGTCCAGACACGGGGCAGAATGCTGGCGCCGTCCCTCCTTAGTTTAGATATAGTAGCGTGTGTGATATTCCCTGGCTTTGTCAGTGCACCGTACTGCCCCAGACGGATCCAGTGTTATAGCGCTGGATTTGCAGCTCCGAATTAGCCCACTCCCGGTGTCTGTCCGGCATGTTAATCTGAGTTATATTAGCGGTGCTAATCTTCCTCCCGGACCGGGAGCCTCTCTCTCTCTCTCTCTCTCTCTCTCTCTCTCTCTCTCCAGCACCATGTCACGAAACACCCCCTGCTATATGTTTCTATCTATATGTGTGTGTGTGTGTGTACTCTCTGGATCGCCCCTGATGAACTAATGGAACATGCTGTAATATAGCGTGCACTCCTTCTTGGAACGCGCTGCCTGTTGCATTCGACATCCCTCTCTGTGGTTCAGTGTTGGCGCGGGCCACAGTTCAGGGTAGGAGCTGGTGGGCACGCTGCCCAGAAACCCACCCCTCCCTCCCCCCGTCCCGGCCCACAACACCACCACCACCACCACCACCCCTCAGTGCCCTGAGAAACCCCCCCCAGGGAATGTCCACTCCACAGTCGGAGAAGGGGAGAGCGGGGCATGGCCAGCAATGCAGAGGGAGCAAGGGGAAAAGAAGGAAGAATGAAGGGAGAATATGGAGGAGGGGGGGCTTTCACAAAGTCTCAGTGGAACATTCCTTAATTATGTTTCGTCAGGACAAAAGCCACCCTGTGGCCAGTCATACATCCATAAGAGTTGGACAGAGGAGGGAATGACGCTCTCTCTCTCTCTCTCTCTCTCTCTCTCTCTCTCTCTCTCTCTCTCTCTCTCTCCCTCTCTGCTCTGTTTATTTTGGGAACAACAGTGCAGTATAATTGTTTCCTTCCTATTCCCCCCCCCCCTCCATGTTTACACTGGGTTTAGCTCGTAGCTTTCCGTCAGGTTGGGTTTCACACCTCGCACACTCTGCAAGGTGTCAGAGACTTCGGGCCCCGTTCACATTGCATTATGCACTCCTTTTGAGTGTGAGATGTGTGTGTGTGTGTGTGTGTGTGTGCACAGCCACACACACACACACACACACACACACACGCGCGCATATGTACACGCTCCTTTTTGTCCAATCCACAGGGAGGAAGTAACGGGTCACTCTGGTTCACGTGAGCGGAAACACCTTTTCCTGTTTCGTGCGCTGTCCAAAATCAAACATGTTTTCTTTGGGCTTTCTACTTTTTCTTTGAAGGATCGAGAGACGCCGAGCCCTTTTTTTTCTTCTTTTTTTTTTTCTTCTTAAGAGCAAAAGTGAGAACATTTGTCATTCCTCGCCTCATTGACTCGCTCACATCGCCGGCCCAAAGCAAATAAAGAACTCTGTCCGATCAAAAGGATGACGCAGAGCCTATAATCACAGACTTTTGATCAGTACGGGCATCGGCGAACGGTAAACGGTTTATGGCACATGTTCATCTTAGCTGGCGAAGGTGCGTTGGCACGCGCGCAGATGTGTTAGACGCGTGTTTGCACTTGCATAACCACACATGTACAGGACACACACACACACACACACACACACACACACACACACACACACACACACACACATACAGACATCTATAGTGTACTGTATACTCATAGCTTTACTGTACTCTGTTAGACAGATGCTAGGTTCTTAGCTTGCTTATGATTCTTGATGACTATTTCCATGTATTTGATGTATTACCTATGTGTTGTTAGTTCTTGCTTACTGTAAATCGCTCTGGATTAAGAGAGTCTGCCAAATGCCTAAATTGTAATTGTACATATGGCGTGTTCCCTCTTCCCTGCAGGGTCCAGTGCCAGAGCCCCGAGTCCGAGATGGACAACTACGCGTCGTTCATCGGCGAGGCGCTGGAGAAGACCAAGTGTCGGGAGCGCGTGCCGTCCTGGGACGAGATCCACATGCTGATGGGCCGACAGGAGATGCTGTGCACCGTGCACTACCCCGGGCCGGGGTCCACACCGCTCTACATCAGCTCACACACCACCGCCAATGAGGTGAGTGCACTGCCCAGGGCCGGGGTCCACACCGCTCTACATCAGCTCACACACCACCGCCAATGAGGTGAGTGCACTACCCCGGGCCGGGGTCCACACCGCTCTACATCAGCTCTCACACCACCGCCAATGAGGTGAGTGCACTGCCCAGGGCCGGGATCCACACAGCTCTACATCAGCTCACACACCACCGCCAATGAGGTGAGTGCACTACCCCGGGCCGGGGTCCACACCGCTCTACATCAGCTCACACACCACCGCGAATGAGGTGAGTGCACTACCCAGGGCCGGGATCCTGTCAGCTCACACACCACCGCCAATGAGGTGAGTGCACTACCCAGGGCCGGGATCCTGTCAGCTCCCACACTACTGCCAATGAGGTGAGTGCACTACCCAGGGCCGGGATCCTGTCAGCTCCCACATTACTGCCAATGAGGTGAGTGCACTACCCAGGACCGGGAGCCTGTCAGACCACACACTACTGCCGATGAAGTGAGTGCACTACCCAGGGCCGGGAGCCTGTCAGCTCACACACTACTGCCGATGAGGTTAGTTAGGAGGGCGCAACCTTCTTACACTAGTATACCATCGGATAAATGTTGGTTTTTCGTCCTAGAATGACAAGCCCAAAATATGGTTGAAAGTGTTAGTTTTTTTTTGCGCTCAAGGTATTGACCACCTCTCTCGTGTTGCCTTCCTTCACCAGGTGGTGCGGAGGATGCAGGAGAAGCTGGGTCTTCAGGAGAGTAAGAACACGTTCGCGTTGTACGAGCAGAATGCATTGTGGGAGCATCCGGTGGCGGGCGGCGCCCTCGTCGCCGACATCCTCACCAGGTTTGAAAAGTAAATGTCACTCTCTGACTAGCCTCAGTAGAGTCAGGCTTTACTCTCTGACTAGCCTCAGTAGAGTCAGGCTTTACTCTCTGACTAGCCTCAGTAGAGTCAGGCTTTACTCTCTGACTAGCCTCAGTAGAGTCAGGCTTTACTCTCTGACTAGCCTCAGTAGAGTCAGGCTTTACTCTCTGACTAGCCTCAGTAGAGTCAGGCTTTACTCTCTGACTAGCCTCAGTAGAGTCAGGCTTTACTCTCTGACTAGCCTCGGTAGAGTCAGGCTTTACTCTCTGACTAGCCTCAGTAGAGTCAGGCTTTACTCTCTGACTAGCCTCAGTAGAGTCAGGCTTTACTCTCTGACTAGCCTCAGTAGAGTCAGGCTTTACTCTCTGACTAGCCTCAGTAGAGTCAGGCTTTACTCTCTGACTAGCCTCAGTAGAGTCAGGCTTTACTCTCTGACTAGCCTCAGTAGAGTCAGGCTTTACTCTCTGACTAGCCTCAGTAGAGTCAGGCTTTACTCTCTGACTAGCCTCAGTAGAGTCAGGCTTTACTCTCTGACTAGCCTCAGTAGAGTCAGGCTTTACTCTCTGACTAGCCTCAGTAGAGTCAGGCTTTACTCTCTGACTAGCCTCAGTAGAGCCAGGCTTTACTCTCTGACTAGCCTCAGTAGAGCCAGGCTTTACTCTCTGACTAGCCTCAGTAGAGTCAGGCTTTACTCTCTGACTAGCCTCAGTAGAGTCAGGCTTTACTCTCTGACTAGCCTCAGTAGAGTCAGGCTTTACTCTCTGACTAGCCTCAGTAAAGTCAGGCTTTACTCTCTGACTAGCCTCAGTAGAGTCAGGCTTTTGTTTTCGTTCGCATTCGACTCAAAAAGAAAAGGGGTCCCAAATTATTTAAAAAAAAAAGAATTATTTTTGGGGGTCCAAAAACGTTGAGAACCCCTGAGAACCCCTGGTCTAGAGCAGAAATCACACAGGCAGGCTACTTTTCTTTTTTTACCACATAAAACGCCACACGGCAAGGATCCAAGAGGCTTTTATTTGTCACTTGTCATGTTCATTGTCACACGCAGCATGTTGGCATGTTCCGCAAAGACTGCTAACAAAACCAACGCAATATAACGACAAGATACTGGGAAGAATAAAGTAATGAAATTGTAAAAAAGCTCTAATAGTACAGATAAAACCATGGCGAATACGCAATGCATCTCCCCGGATGCAAAATAATTGCTTGGAATCCCAACTATCTGTCGTTAGTTTGAAGAATGTCACCAGAGTGGTTGATTGTGTATTTATCTTCCTCCCAGTTCAAACTCCCATGACAGGTTGTTAGCCGGTTCGTTTCCCCCCCCCCCCTTTCTTCCGTTAGTCAAACATTGTCACACTGCTGGGAAACTGGACTTGTGTCACCTTGTTGACAGACTATCAGCAGCAGCAGCTGATGTCATTTATTTGATTGTGAAAGGCGAAAGGCTCCAGTGTTGTGGCGATAAAGGGCCTCCAGGCTGGAATGAAAGAGATCAGTGTTGTTCTAAGAGGCGTGTGTGTGTCTGCGTCCTCACGCACACGGCGCTGAGTGACAGGGCAAACATGAAACTCAGCAAGCTGCCTCGTTACCCGACGTCGGGCCATGTAACGCATAGCGATGACGTAATGGCAGGAAGCTATTTATACTCATTCGAACGACCGTAAGCTTTTACTGTGTAGGTTTGACATTAGTACAGTGTCTCAGTCGTTCCCCTTGAGCGGGGGCCCTTAAAAGTGTGTGACTCTGAGAGTGTACAAATGGAACCAAATGGACCCAGAGTCATTTCAAATTCATTCATTCAACCTTTTATTTAAGATTCTCGGAGAGATCATTGAGGGAGACCCTAATTTACAATGATGCCCAGATTACACATAATAAATATCACAAGAACATCAAAAACTGACAATATATTGACAGCAATCTGTTAAAACGGTTGCATACAGGTAATGAACGGTTATTGAGTAAATTCCTAAAACGGCCAATAGATGCTATTGTTAGGGTATTTAGTTTAAGATCTTGTTGCAAGAGGTTCCAAGAACCACGTGCACCGATGCTGAAAGCAGTCTTTGCCAGTTCACATTTGGCAAATAAAGGAACCTGAAAGGACTAGCCATTTTGCTAGAGCGAGGCAGAATGCGACTAGGGTCCTGAAGTAACGGGGATGAAATATATGGCGGTAATTTACTAATTTTCCAACCAGATACGTGTTTTGAGAACACGGCGCTATATCTAACCCTTTGTGTGTCCCTTTCTTTGTGACCAGCAGCTCCTGCAACAAAGAGTCTGAGTCCCAGTGGAAGCTCTGCTTCAAGCTGTACTGTCTGCTGGACGCCGACGGCATCTCTGTGGACAGCATCGAGTACCTCTTCCTCTTTGAACAGGTAATGATGAATGAATGGCATTTTCAGAGTGCTTTTCCAAGCACTCAAAGCGCTTTACAATGGTTCATTCTTTTCATACACTGGGAGGTGACGCGGCGAACAGTCGAGGCCAGCGTCCTCACTTCCCACGTTCACACACACCGATGGTGTCGAGCCAACACCGACCGACTCATTGGAGTCAATGTGAGGTTCAGTGTCTTGCCCAAGGACACTTCTACATGTGGACAGGAGGGGCCGGGATTCAAACCGCTGACCTCACGGATCATTGGACGACCTGCTCTAAACTTAATATTTAGCAATGTAGGTTTTTCTGAAAACGGTTTAGATTTAGGCATTTCGTTGCCGACAAGATGACTCGTAGAATCAGCCCTCAGGTCTAAAATGGGTTAATTTAACGGCCAACGCCGCCAATGACTCAATCCTCGTATTTCGTTGCGTTGCTTGTTTTGTTTTTTTCACACACTTAACAATGATTAAAGTCTTATGGGCCATAATTGTAATAAAACACGATGGTTTAAAAGCGTGACTAAGAGCACTGGTTGTTGCAGCAGCAGAGGTACAAGAGAACGCCAGCAATGGCTTCATTAGAGCCTCTTTTTTTACCCAGAACTCCAATAAAAGAGTTATGGGACGGTGTTAAACAGGGCGGGGGAGGATGTATGGAGGCTATTACTGACACACTGGGCTTTAGTTCATTCTCTTCTCTCTCTCTCTCTCTCTCTCTCTCTCTCTCTCTCTCTCTCTGTCTCTCCTTCGCTGTCTTTTCTGTCCTTATCGTGTCGTCTTGTGTGTTTGTGTGAGTGTGTCTATCACTGTACTACTCGCGAGGGCCAAATGTCCCCACAAGTATAGTAGAATTGAGAAATAGACATTGCGAGGTTTTATGGTTAAAAAAGATTCATTCATAGATTCAGGTTTGCGTTAGGATGAGGCATTTAGAGCTTAGGTTAACATTCAGGTTGGGGTTTTGAGTTATACCTGATGCGTATAATTAATTGCATTCATGAAAGAAATGAAAAAAAGAACTCCTGCACACTGTCTTCAAAATGCAGTTAAACGGTTTTAATAGGAAATCACAACATTTCGGTCTGTAAGAGCTTCATCAGGATATCTTCATGAAGATATTTAAAACGTTCTTATTGCATTTGAAGACCGTATGTGGGAGTCTTCTCCTAAGCACCCGTCGCCTTTTAGGTGTGCAAGAAACAATTGCATTCATTGCCGTCCGAAAACGCTGGCGATGGCCTCACATGGCATAGTAACAGGAACATGTGTGCGTGCGCTGCGTATGCGTGTTGTGCTCCACAGTGTCACGAGATGGTGGTGCGCGGCCAGCTGC
Organism: Protomyctophum bolini; assembly: GCF_963924005.1. Classification (NCBI taxonomy): domain Eukaryota; kingdom Metazoa; phylum Chordata; class Actinopteri; order Myctophiformes; family Myctophidae; genus Protomyctophum; species Protomyctophum bolini. Next base: position 31,668,501 of record NC_137872.1, read on the forward strand.
CGGCCTGCGAGGAGGACCTGCAGGCGTTGGCCGCCCTTAGGCTGCAGTGTGTGATCGGGGACTTCGGCACGCACTCCCCCTGCCCGCCGCTGGACGAGGTGTTCCCCGGCGACATGGTGGAGGCCCGGGTCCTCATGTCCCTGTCGGCGCCGCCCCAGGCCGTGCTGCCCCCGTCGTCCTGCCCGCTGGGACAGGGACAGGGGGGGCCGCCGCCAACCCCCAACAACAACGGCTGCCCCCCTCCTCCTCCTCCCCCGGTGGCCACGCATCAGCGCTTCCCCACCGGCCTGCTGGCGGGCACGCTGTGGAGCCACACGGCCACGGCCGCTCACAAGCAGCAGGTGATAATAATAATTCACGATTAAAGGAAAATAGCAGACCTACAAGCTCGTAGCGCGCCACCGTAGATCTGCTATTTTTCAATAGCTAAATTATAACATAACCCATTAATTTAGACATGAGACCAGATTCTACAAATGTCTTCTTGAAATCCTGACGGTTTTCTGAGAAAAAAACGATATAATCGGTGGTGCTCAAAACTATTTCATGTCAAGGAACCCCAAAATGTATATTATACTATTCGGACGCCGTCTTCCCATCTGAAAATGTTTTGTTCCAGGGACCTCCCAGAAGCAAAGATTTGAGTTAAAAACGTTCGCTGAGAAAGACTATTATATTCAAAGATTGGCACACATTTTGACGATTTTTCAAAGATTGAAACAATAATAATAATAATAATAATATAACTTTATTTGTATAGCCCCTTTCATGACATGAAATGCAGCTCAAAGTGCTTTACAGAGCAATGGAGAAAGAACGGAAAGAAAAGCAAGGCATAAAACATAACAAAATAATAGCAGTAATGCAATACAGTGAGTACAGGAATAACAAAAAATGTAAAAGATCAATTAAAAGCAAGAGTGTAGAAGTGGGTATTTTTTAAAGCTGTGCTTTAAAAATGTCTACAGAGGCTGCAGACGGCAAGGACTTTCTTTTGGTGCTATCGTTTTAGGCCAGGTGTTTGACATGTTGCCGTCTAATAAAGTAATCAATCAATCAATCAACGGACCAGGTGGAGCAGGACCTGCGGCTGCGCATGCGGCTGAAGGAGGAGGGCGCGGCCATCCTGAGCGCCATCGTGGAGCGATGGAAAGGCCTGGCCGGCTACAGCCGTAGGGACAGCATGGCCGCCTACCTCACCATCGCCCGGCAGTGGTCGGGGTTCGGCTGCACGCTCTACAAGGTGGACTTCTACATCGTGAGTATATTAACCCATTAAGATCCCTATAGGCCGACTCTACGAATCTAATCTTCTAAACCTGATCTTCTTTTCAAAGATAGCCAATACTCAAAACGGGGATCTCTGAATAACAAGAGAAGAGAAGACGCACACTGTCATGAACCTGCAAATAAATGTTGCTCTTTATTCAACGTTTGGGTCGTTTAGACCTTCATGTTGTCATTCACCATTAGTTCAGAGTCCAGTTTACAATATCAGCCATTCGGAACGGAAAGATATAGAGTGAGAGAATTTTGGTACGGTTTGTAACCTCAGTGTTCACTATACCGTCATTTGCAAGTACTGTGCTTCAGTGTAATTTTGAGGCATTTTACTTCTGTAGGCAGTATTTCTAAATTCCAATACTTTTACTTCTACTCCACTACATCTCAGAGGCAAATATTGTACTTTCACTCCACTGCATTTATTTGAAAACTTTATTTACTAGTTACGTTGATTATTAATACAAAACATACATTAACCACTTCAGCCCTATATACATTTCGGCCATTTAAAAATTGTGAGCTGGATAGATCTGCTATTGTCGAAATATTTTCCACACACTTGAAAACTTGAAATGAGTACTTTTTGATGCCAATACTTTTGTACAACATTTGAGTAATTTTAATCAAATGATTCTCGAGCGTGGCACGGCTGCAGCTCACCGCTCCTTGGCTGCAGCTCACCGCTCCTTGGCTGCAGCTCACCGCTCCTTGGCTGCAGCTCACCGCTCCTTGGCTGCAGCTCACCGCTCCTTGGCTGCAGCTCACCGCTCCTTGGCTGCAGCTCACCGCTCCTTGGCTGCAGCTCACCGCTCCTTGGCTGCAGCTCACCGCTCCTTGGCTGCAGCTCACCGCTCCTTGGCTGCAGCTCACCGCTCCTTGGCTGCGGCTCGCCGCTCCTTGGCTGCAGCTCACCGCTCCTTGGCTGCAGCTCGCCGCTCCTTGGCTGCGGCTCGCCGCTCCTTGGCTGCAGCTCACCGCTCCTTGGCTGCAGCTCACCGCTCCTTGGCTGCAGCTCACCGCTCCTTGGCTGCGGCTCGCCGCTCCTTGGCTGCAGCTCACCGCTCCTTGGCTGCAGCTCACCGCTCCTTGGCTGCGGCTCGCCGCTCCTTGGCTGCAGCTCACCGCTCCTTGGCTGCAGCTCACCGCTCCTTGGCTGCGGCTCGTCGCCGCTCCAATAGATGTGTCAAATGTGGAGAACACATCGTTTCACTGCGGTATAGGGTATAACGTGTGTGACAAATCGTACGACTCTGACTCTGACTCCCTGCCTCCCCTTCCTTCCATCCATCCAGAGTTCGACGGGCAGCTTCTCCCACTCCCAGAAGCTGTGGCTGGGCGTGGCCGCCACGTCGGTGTCTCTGTACCGCCAGGGAGAGGCCGAGGCCCTGGAGTCCTTCCCCTACGGACAGATCTGCTCCTACGGCGTCTCCGACAGCAACACCTTCAAGATCACGGCCGGAGACCGCGACTTGCTGTTTGAGACCACCAAGGTACTGTACCACGTTATGGTGGTTTAACCCATTTAGACCGCGACCTGCTTTTTGAGACCACCAAGGTACTGTACCACGTTATGGTGGTTTAACCCATTTAGGGCGGACCTCAAAATTAAATCAAAAAATATTCTAAATCCTCCAGTTTTTCTGAAATAAATATTTTCACGATTTTTCAAAAAATAGCAGACCTACAAGCTCGTAGCGCGCCACTCGGTGGCGCGCTATGAGCTTGTAGATCTGCTATTTTTCAATAGCTAAATTATAACATAATGTTTAAAACACCAAAAGGGGTTCCCGCCAAAAATCCCCTTTCCTGGCCAATAAAGGTGAACATAAAAAAATAGAAACCTCTTGAATTTCTTTGATTTAGATTTTTTTCATTAAATTCTTTAGAAAAATCATTTAAAAAAAAAAGAAAAGTTAAATAAATGTTTTAATAAATGTTTTGAAACGATCATAATTAAAAACAAAATGTAGAAGACAAAAAATAACGAGATTTTTACCCATACAAATGTGTCCGCGACACACAAATGGGTCCACTGTTTGGGAGCCAGTGCTGTGTAGAACAGTGGTTTTCAACCCAAGGCTCAAGTATCAAGGCTCATTATTTATTCGGTATTTGAGCCACGGACCACCATTTTATGAGATTTACCCTCACAGACCCAAAACTGAAAAGGATATTTTGTTATCGTTTTTCCACAATTCCATGCTGTATTGTTGATGTTGGTACCAGGAGAGACAACAGGTCAAAAATGTGTAGACTTCTTGTAAATCAAGTAATGCAGATGTCTAACAATAACTCTTGAGTTAAAGATCTAATAAGGGTCCATTTGGTTAACAGCTCTCCTTTATTTAGCCGGGGGACCACCTGGAACCCCCTCAAGGACCACTGGTGGTCCCCGGACCACTGCTTTGGGAGCCAGTGCTGTGTAGAGCATGGAGAGTGTGATGTGCACGGTGGCCCGGGAGGCCTTATCACCACCACACGGACTTCTGCACAGTCACTGAAAGAGGCACGCTGTGCTGTGTGTCTGCCGGTGATATTTCACCCCCCCAGCCCCAGCTCTGTGACCCACTTTAAAAAACACTCATTAATTTGGTCTAAAAAAGAGAGCACACACAACCTGTGCTGCTCTCCCAACCGACCCCTAACCACCGAGCATCTCACTTCCTGGCATTAAATGGCAACATGGGGGTTGAGTTTTATTGCAGTGGTAGGATTAGAAAATCCGCCAAAACATTTCTCAGAAACCCGGATATTCTTCCAAGCGGCCCCTTTTTTTTCTCTTCAGAGGAGAACAAATCATCCCTTTCACTGGGGCACATTTTGTTTGCATCGTCCCACGTGGGAACAAAAATCCCTCTGTGATCTCCGGACCCGCACAAAAGTATCTTTTATTTATTTATGGGTGCAGACACGGACGGGCCGACGGAGGGGCGACGCAGAAAGGCACCAGGCTTTAGAAACCCACTGGTGACAATTATTGTCGTGCTTTACAAAAAGATCACACCCGTGTGAACTGAGCGGCGCAGGCTGCTCAACAACACAGCTGGCTGGCTGCGGCTATAGTTGTATAGTGCTCAGTGTGAAGAATGGCCCTTTTAGGCTGCTCAACAGTGTCACTTTAGGTCACCCTGCGGTATTGCAGCTGTTCGTACTCTTAAACAGATGGACAGACAGACGTACAGACACGCACACACGGCCAGTCATTGCAGCGGTTAGGCACCGCTCCAAAACAAATAAAAAACAATTGAAGTAGTCCGAGGAAGAGCCTGTGTTGCTCAAAATGTTAAAAAGTACCAAAAGTTGGCCTGGGTCATGGCTCAGTGGTCCAGGCACCTTGGCTGGTAATCCAGTCTGGCAGTGTGCCGCGGGTTCGACTCCCGATCCCGGCGGCCTTTACTGCATATCTTCCCCCCCACCCCCCATCTCTTTCCTCATTTCCTGTCAGCCTACTGTCTGTCCCTCCATAAAATATATAAAATAAAGGCGAAAGCCATAAAAAAAGGTAAAAGTACTCATTATGCAGAATGTCCCATTTCAACTCATCACATTTATTTAAATTTTTTTTTTTTTTAAATAACGGATCTACAAGCTCACAAGATCGGCTATTTTCAAATGGCCAAAATGTATATAAGGGCTGAACTTAGTGATTAATGTATGTTTTTTCATAATAATCTAAATCTACAAAGTAACTAGTAAACAACTAATGAGTAAAAGTACAATATTTTGATCCGAAATGTAGTGGAGTAGAAGTAAAAGTATTGGAAATTGTAAATACTCAAAGTACAAATACATAAAAATTGCACTTATACTGTACTGTACTGCCGTGCTGCAGGCCTGAACGATAAACAAATTAAATGGTTTGCAATGGACCTTCCAACTTGATTTGCAAAACAAGCAGGATAGCAGAACAACCACACGGATGTAGAAATGCACACTCACGCAATGCTACGTTTTAGTTCAGTGGTTCAGAACTATTCAGGCCGAGACCCAAAGAGAGAGAGATTAGATTAATTTGCCCGCCCGGGAGCCAAACTATTTCTTTACTCGTTTTCACTTGTTTTCTAATGTATGGAATTTATTAGAATTTTCTTTTATTATCTTTGTGAAATTACAGAGAAAGAAAAATTGAATTTGTTTTGAATTCATGAAACATTTACATATTTGGGGGAATGTTCTTTTCTTTTTAATGTTTGGAAATAATAATTAAAAACAAAATGCAGGAAAAATAAATAATAAAGGGACCCATGCAAATGTGTATGCGACCCACTGTTTGGGAAACGGTGTTTTAGTAGTGTGTGTGTGTGTGTGTGTGTGTGTGTGTGTGTGTGTGTGTGTGTGTGTGCGTGTGTGCGCGCATGTGTCCTTCAGAACGTGCCATGATGACACATCAGATCACATGACTATCTCTAGAGCTCTCTGTCTTTTTCCAGCAGCTGGATGACATCACAATCCAGACACTGAGATGGATAACCATCTGACTCCTCTCTCTCTCTCTCTCTCTCTCTCTCTCTCTCTCTCTCTCTCTCTCTCCACCCCCCCTCCCCCTCAGTTGACTGAGATCATGCAGCAGATGAACGCATATTTCAGCGCCATCCGTCGACAGCGAGGAGGAGGAGGTAAAGGCGAGACAGACGTGAGCCTCTCCATCAAGGAGAGCTCGGGCGAGGTGGGCTTCTGCCACCTGGGGCCGACGCCCACCCTGATGGAGCTGCCCTCGCACCAAGTGTGAGAAGACACTCGCCACCGCGTATCCCTCCGCCCGCCCCGCCCGCCTTATCACCAACAGTCCTTCCTATATCCCTCCACACAGGCCCCCATCGTGCACAGAGGCCGGCCCCTCAGTCAGGACCCCTGCTCCTCCTCCTCCTCCTCCTCCGCTGGGGGAAACGGCACAGCAGCCAAAACAAAGAGAGGGCTGTTTTCACTCCCCCACTGGCCCACCCCCACGCCCGTGAAAATAAACCTTGGCGAGCTTTCCGACTGAAGGAGCCGGGGCGAGCAGGGAGAAGAGGGGGGGGGGGTGGGGGGGCTTGTGGGGTGGTGGTGGTGGTGGGGAGGGGTCCGGGGGTCTTGTTTTGCAATGCGAGTGAGGCCAGAAAGCCACAGAAACCAATGTGGCTGCTGATGAGGTGTCACACACACCCCACCACCCCCGTCCTGTCACGCAAGCCTCCGCTGCCTCGCCACCGCCTCACCCCCAAACCAACAGCAAACCCCGGGACAACGTGAGACATTGGCACGGACCATGGGATGGGAGGGGGGGAGAGAGAGAGAGAGAGAGAGAGAGAGAGAGAGAGAGAGAGAGAGAGAGCATTTGCCGTGTGAAGGTATAGCTCAGACTAGTGAACACTACTTCTTCCCATGTCTCTCTCTGTTTCTCAAAGGGTGCCATGTTTGCTCTGTTTTTTCCCCCTCTCCTAGAAGGCGGTCCTTCATGCGCTGCTGGAAGAGCGCGGTGAGAAAGCGCTCTGGTGTCACGCACCCCGTCCATGACTCTTTTCCTCTCTGACACGCTCGCTCACTGACTCACCCACTCGCTCACTCACTCCCACACTCTTGCGCGCGCCCTCTCTCTCTCTCTCTCTCTCACGCTGACACGTTGGTCAGAAAGCGGGGCCGTTTTCATAAGACCCCAGCCGGGCTTCTATTACCTGGAACTGTTGATGCAGCAGAGCCATGTGAACTTGAACTGGAAACAGATGTTTGAGTTCTGTAGCTAAGTCACTTTGGCTGCCGCGCTCGGTCATATGGACTCTTCCCCTCTGGGATTATCATTTGTGTGTGTGTGTGTGTGTGAGATGTGCGTGCGTGTGTGAGTGCGTGCGTGCGTGCGTGCGTGCGTGTGTATGTGAGTGAGAGTGAGATAAAGGATGGGAAAGCGTTTCTTGGATGGGACATTCAGGATCTGGGATAATTCTGTTTCACAGAAACCAAAGGCTTTGGGGGCTCTGTCGGTGTCGTTTTCCACCAAAACGCTCCGACTAGTCCCTCACATTGTGCTGCTTGTCTGTCTGAGCTGTAATCCTCAACATAAAACTGTCTCTACTTTGGCTAACACTTGATTTGCTTGGAGCGTTCACATGTCTGTGTGCATTTATCCGCTGGTGTGGCGATCTTTCAATTGAAAATGACAGGTGCTTTCCCCCCCCGGGTTCCCTTCTCGTTCCCACAAGTTAACGTAATTTGGCGTAAAACGGAGCTGTTTGTAAGCAGCATGAAGCCTGATTTATACTTGGTTGTACAGTGGTGTCGTCTGCCTGTCCTACAGAAGTCTCTGGACGGGTGCTAGTCTGCTAGACGTCTGATGACCACCTCCTAGAGAGAGAAACCGTTGTACCACAAGTATTAACGAATTAAACATTTTAAATGACCATATATAGATCCACATCTCTCCATGCCATTTAGTACAATATCCTAATAGGCCCATTGATGTAGTGTAGTAGTGTTTATTTATGTAACACTTGTAAATTTGTATTTCTTTTGTCCTTTTGTATGTCTTAAATGCAGACCTAGGTGCATTTTATTTGGGGTTTGCTTTGTTTGATCACACAATTATTATTTTTTGCCTTTTTAGAGATGTGAATCCTGTGTAACCACCAGTCCCGTCCCCCCGTCTGCTTTAGGCACACGAGTGCCTAAATGTGTGTTTAAACTTTTTTGGGCGTATGATTTGGCGTTTATTCATGAAGCCAAAGTTTTTGCCATGTCATGGTTTGGGTATTGGACCAAAGATGTTTTTGTATAAGCTTTTATTAACAAGAACCCCCCAAAGCAGCTAAGACGCCCCGGATAGCGATTCACAAATGGAATCTGTCATCGCTTTTTCTTTTCAATAGACTCGAGTAAATACTTTCTGCCAAATATAAAGACGAGTCTGTTATTTTAGTAGGTGATTGTTAGAACTTTTCTACGGATATTTTTTTTGTAATCCAGTGAGTTTACTTCCCCTGATGAACCAGACTGTGGTCTTCTCCTCACCATTGAAGGAAGGTCTTGACAAGTCTTTGCACAGCCAGCCCAACCCAACCCTGTCCCCCTGCCTCCACGCAGGCAACCCAACCCTGTCCCCCTGCCTCCACACACCCAGCCCAACCCTGTCCTCCTGCCTCCACACAGCCAGCCCAACCCTGTCCCCCTGCCTCCACACACCCAGCCCAACCCTGTCCCCCTGCCTCCACACACCCAGCCCAACCCTGTCCCCCTGCCTCCACACACCCAGCCCAACCCTGTCCCCCTGCCTCCACACACCCAGCCCAACCCTGTCCCCCTGCCTCCACGCAGGCAACCCAGCCCTGTCCTCCTGCCTCCACACACCCAGCCCAACCCTGTCCCCCTGCCTCCACGCAGGCAACCCAGCCCTGTCCTCCTGCCTCCACACACCCAGCCCAACCCTGTCCCCCTGCCTCCACACACCCAGCCCAACCCTGTCCCCCTGCCTCCACGCAGGCAACCCAACCCTGTCCCCCTGCCTCCACGCAGGCAACCCAACCCTGTCCCCCTGCCTCCACACAGCCAGCCCAACCCTGTCCCCCTGCCTCCACGCAGCCAGCCCAACCCTGCCTCCACGCAGCCAGCCCAGCCCTGTCCCCCTGCCTCCACACAGCCAGCCCAACCCTGTCCTCCTGCCTCCACGCAGCCAGCCCAACCCTGTCCCCCTGCCTCCACACAGCCAGCCCAACCCTGTCCCCCTGCCTCCACACAGCCAGCCCAACCCTGTCCCCCTGCCTCCACACAGCCAGCCCAACCCTGTCCCCCTGCCTCCACACAGGCCCACTCGCTTTTTCTACCGCAGCTGCAGGCAGCTCTGAGCTATGTGAAGCCCAGTTTACACCATGTTGTATGACCACGGCACGCGCCAAAAGTTCTTTTTTTTCTCCTTTTTTCATAATCGAGTTCATACAATGAAGTGCAAACTGGGCTTAAGAAAAAAAAATAGAAATCAAACTGCAGATGTTGTCGCTTTGTATTAAGCTTGTTTGTACGTTGCATGGTACCTTTTTACGTAATGTGTGTATAGTTAATTGCACTATTTTTATTTTGACTAACTTGGAAGTGCAATAAAAACTATAAATACTGTATTAAAGTCAGCACCATTGTACCATATCTATCCTTGCTACTTTTATTCACATTCAGTCAAAAAACTTGATGTGAAGTACACAAGGCCTCTCATCAGTGGCCCGTGAATGGACACAAACAGCTGAGGAACGCTTGTTCATCTGTCTCCGGTTGGTGAGTGGCAGTTTCGTTATTGGTGTGTTGTTGTTCATCATTATTACGTGTCAAAATCAATAAATAGTCAAATATATTTAGCAGGCCACACGTTGACTGAATTAATCTGGCTTATTACAGCGGCATGAACCCCCAAATAAACCTACATAGCACTGTTGGTGTATTTTATGAACAATGAAATATTGAATTAGAATAAATGCTTCAATTTAAACTTGATCTGCTAACCAAAGGGAAAGTAGCTCAAAAATATACAGTACGGTAGTAGTAATAAACAATATTACTACAACTAACATGTTTTATGTTGACTATACCACCTACAACATTTTCGATATAAGACAAAGTAGATGTTTCCTATGTTGCAGATGCCTAGCGACTGTGTGATTCATTCAGGGCCGTCCAGTCTGTCCACAGTTGTCTCCGACGTCTCCAGTGCTACGTATGTGGGACGTGGAGGACGTCATGGCTGTACCCGCCATAGCGCTGTGGAGGTTAACCCATTTTGGTGTTTTAAACATGTTATAATTTAGTTATTGAAAAATAGATCTACAGTACAAGCTCATAGCGCGCCACCAGCTTGTAGGTCTGCTATTTTTGAAAGATCGTAAAAATGTGGCGCAAATCTTTGAATATATATTCTTGAATGTTTTTAACTCAGGTCTAAATGGGTACAATTTCCTCAATTTCCATTTCCGCAATTTCCACCGTTTCCGCAATTACCATTTCCGCAATTTCCATTTCCGCAATTACAATTTCCATTTCCGCAATTTCCGCAATTTCCATTTCCAACTATTAATGGCAGCTGGGTTTCATCATTCAAATAAAATAGAATTCTGTCCGTTTAGCTATAAAATTATGTCAGGGAATAGGGATACACAGTATATGTCTTTCATTTGCATTGCTACTTCTGCCAGGAGTGTGAGCCTCTGCGAAGTATCTCTGCCAGTAACTCAGTCAGCAAGAGAGGCCATCAAGGTTACGGAGGTCATTGCCTGCTTCTTCTCTGCAGAGGGTGTTTTTCAGGGTGAAATGTGGCCCATGCAGCATAGCTGCCTCTCCCAATGGCCTTCCTGCTTAGAAAGAATGGCTGCTTGAGCAAGAGTTGCTAATTGCCTCAGCATTCCCTGGTGGTAATTGAGCCTCAACTAAGTTGGATGAACAGCTGCAAGGCCACTGCAGATCCAGGTGTTGTATAACTTTGCAATATTGTGTTAACTGCTCACTATGAATGAAAAGGACTATTATCGTTCTGATAAACATACAATCCACCTTATTAATATACACATACACTAAAGACGGATTACTAGAAAACATCTTTATTAATATTTCAAACAGGTCCAACAAAGAAACATGTAATGCTATTTACATCTGGATAGCTGGAGAGAAGAACTTTTGACTTTGAAGGTATACATACAGGCACGAGGTTCAAACTAGTTTCATTTTTGTGCAGCCCTGTCTGTGCAAATTCCTTCTTTGAACATAGTTTGACAATCCATCATGAAATTGTTACAATCATGTAGTAACTGCATGTACAGCAACAGCGAAGGTGTACAACATGGATATTGTCATGAGTACTGATTGTGTTTGCGTTAATATACTAGAACACAGCAGCAGACAACACACCATGCCAGCAATGTCCGGAACGTGGACTTTGTCATGTCACACATTCCGGCCGTCATAATGTAATTACCTGTCAGGATGTGCAGGCTTTACACCACTGTAAACCAACACCGCTAGAACGGAACCACTGAACTCAATAGAAAAATAGACCGGCAACAAGGCAACGTATACTCTTGCATTGTGTTCAAATGTAATGAGAGGGAAAGGCAAGAGTGTAGGAGAGATGAAACCATATACCGATGTTGACCATAAGTAGAGGTTGTCTCCAGGCAGAGAAATGTAGACATTGATGTGTCCCTGCTTTCAGCACAGACTGAAACCTTACACAGGACTCGCTAACATAGTGCAGGTTTGGGTTTAAGTGGAGCTTGGTTCTTGAGAGGACTAAGTTACTTTATTATTTGGCTATAATTTGGTTTAATGTTCATGACATTATATCCTACAGTACACCCTCACATTCAGTGGGCTTCATGCTAGAGCAGATTAATTAATGGGACATGGGAGGGTTCAAAAATGTTAACATTTATATACATATCTACTTATATCTTCACATTTAGAGTTCTAAATGTGACTTTACTCAATACAAAGGTAAAGATCCCAGCAGCAAATATGCTTCTGACAGTGCATTTTAACAGCAGGCGACAGCCAGATGAATTTTCTGAAAGTGCATTATTTGTCTATGGGACCCGGCGACTACCGCCGATAGCGGAGGAACGTCGCCCGAAAGATAAAAATGATTAATCTTTTCGCCCGATAGCGGGCGATTAGGCAATGTGTCGCCCGATGCTCACCCGCTGTTAAAACACACTGTTAGGCTGTAGTTTAGCGACGGTGTGTTCACTGTTCCTGTGTGCCCCAGGAGATGTAGTCGGGTCGCGTGGCTGCTTGGTACTCGTCGATCAGCTGTTGGACCACTTCGCGAGAGTTGTCCAGCTCGTCAAAGTTGTCCTTGAAGATGTCCTCCTTACGGAACTGCTCCAGGAAGGCCTCACGCTTACGCAGTTTGTCGTACTGGCGACACGTTCGTTCAAACAGCTGCGGGAAGTCAGACAACAGAAGCGTGAGTGAACGATCATGTCTATCCTCAAGCACACGTAAATAACTAGTTGTAACAGAATTAGCCCTTCGCAAAGTCCCACCCACTCCACGATGGCAAGCGGTCCTTCTCACGCATTGAGAAGAATGTTAAATGATGGGATTTCTTCATAATGTCTTCTAAATCTAGTCAACAAGGCCTGCAGTAAGCTATGCGCTGGACAAATGTGCATGACATTATTTAAATAATGTAGACATACGTGGTAATGTTAGAGGGAGAACTATCCAACTCAATCAACTTTAACGACCGTCCGACAGGAGTTTTCATGTAATGCACGGCAAGACTACGTGGATTAGTATTATTGCCATCACCTGAGTGGGTCAGTCGTGTAACTTTCCCGACATTAAGCTGGATATGTGTTCAACAACAGCGACGGGCTAATTGAACCCAACGGGTGTATAGTAAGAGAAATGTCTGGTTTGCACATACACACGAGATGCTGGTGTGATTGGCCATCATGAGGCCACTGACTCGGTGGGCAGACGGCAGGTATGGCGACTTCTTTGACAAGGCCACCTGGATGCTGGCAGGACCCCAGGGGATGAAACTGGCCAGCTTCCGTTCTCGGATGCGCTGGAGGCTTTTGTGCACCTACAGAATCATGGAGCAGAAATGGGCTTAGTATGCGGTCCAATGAACAATGCAAAACACTAACTGGATATAGATCTATACAAGGTAATGGAGATTATATAATCGGCACTATTAATACGCGCAGCACATACCTGTGTGGGATCCACCTCTCCCTGGATGATGTTGAGGATGGCGATGTAGCAGTGGTTGGCCTGTCTGTCCCTGCCCGTGGACACCATGACATTCTTGGGTTGCAGAAGCCTTCTCATCACATCCAACACCGTAGTTTTTCTTATACTGGCCACCTGAGAGACGGGCAACAAGTTAAATATCTTACAATAGACAAAATAAAGCTAAGAATAACACATTCTGTCACTAATAAAAAATACAGGTATAGATAAATATAAAAAAACTGCACTGCATGCAACACTGCACAATATTATGTTACTATATTTTGTTCTGTTAAAATGAACAACGTACAGATTGGTCAGTGGTGAGTGGAGTGTAACCCGTCATAAGGAAGTGGAGGCGGGGCGTAGGGATGAGGGAGGCGATCAGACCAATCAGGTCGTTGTTCATGTATCCTGGATAACGTAGGGTGGTTGTGCTGGCAGACATGATGGTGGAAACCTGTATGTAGAAAGTTTAAGTTAGGTACAGGAGACAAATTAGGGAAAAGGATGTTGGGCTAGTTGTTAGTTCAATTACATTCATAGTCGAGTTGGGGCGTAAGCAATCCACATCCAGTGACACAACCAAGCTATGCTTTGACAACTGCACACGCACTAGCTGCTGATTTCAGAGGGAAGCTAAAGAAAGATCCAGTCTGACGTGTGAGGAACTTGTAAAACTAGTTCGTAAATCCCTTTTATTTTAGGCATGAGCGTGACCTTCCATTTACCTCTCTTCTAAACAGACTATTTGTTCTTCATCAAATACAGGCATGCTGCAAACTAGTCCCGTTTTAACCCATTTAGGCCTGACGGCGAAATTTAAAAAACATTATTTTTTGAATTTTGAATTTTTTGAAGCTTTGTACCACATGTTCATGATTTTTCAAAAATAGCAGACCTACAAGCTCGTAGTGCGCCACTCAGTGGCGATGTAGATCTGCTATCAATAGCTAAATTATAACATAATGTTTCAAACACAAAGGGGTTCCCGCCCCAAAATGGGTTAAAAGCCCTGATGATGATGGGAGTGCCAATCGGTCACGTACCAGCTGGTTGATCTGGGAGAAGGACGGGTTCTGGATGTGCAGCCTGTCTGTGGCGATCCGATTCAGAGCAGTGTTATCCAACACCACCTGACAAAAAGACACAAAGGCGAGGGTGAACGTTAGACAAGTGTGTGGGAAGAAACGTTGCATTTCTTTCTAATGAAGAAAGGCAATATGCTGCTGAAATGTAGAAAGACTGAGCGTGCCTTTGAGTCATGTAGTCAGGGAACCTCTTGAAAAGCAACACAGTATGCTGTTGTTTAGGAGAGGGGGGAGGGGGGCAGGTCAAGTCTTGAGCAGATTCTATTAGCTTTCTGCCTAATTTAATCAATATGACGGCCTTATGTAAGGCACTGGAGGAAGTAGGTATTGGAGAGGACACGCAGAAAAACCGTTGGTGTTAACTTAGCTCCTAAGAGTGGCCAAATGGGACTTTGGTTCCATTTTTGTACTCTTCAGAGTTAAATCAGCACTGGGATTTCACTGTGCACCGTTTAGCCCATCGGAGCATCTCTCAGCCCAAGCAATACCACATCAATCTAAGACTGAGATTTAATAAGATTAGATTTGTAGTGACTTCTGGCACTGTAATTTGCCTCCTTGTTACCCTGTTACAGAAAGCAGCATATATACAGTATCTCCGGTGTGGAAATGTTGTTAAGAATTAATGGTTCAAATTAACCTATGGTGAATCTATTATTAGGGCTACTTGCCACACAGTCTGCATTCTGGGTGAGCCTCTTGAGTGTGAGCAGAGAGTTGTAGGGCTGGACCACCACGTCACTCATCTCGTCCTGGTTGGGGAAGACAGAATACGTCTGCACCAGTTTCTTTGGGTACCTGAAGATCACAGAGGCAAAGGGGTGGGGTGGGGGTATAGTGTTCACAAAACATGCTAGTTCAATGACGCGCGTACAGGGAAAAGGGCACATGGTGAAAAAGATCAACACTTAGAAGAGCCGCTTTCAGTTATTGACCCCATATTCACGGTGTGTGTGTGTGTGTGTGTGTGCTGACCTGTCATTGATTCTCTCCAGTAAGTAGGACCCCAAGCCTGAGCCCGTCCCACCAGCGATGGAGTGACACAAGACAAAGCCCTGCCAGGAAAGGACAGAAGGTGACTTAGTACAGTATGTGCAGCTCAATAGGCCTATCGCAATTATTAAAACAAAACAGTCGTCGTTTCCATTTGTATATTTGTCATAATCTGCCCTGTGCAATTTGTGATTAAATGTCAAATGTATTCACAATGTTCAATGCCAAACTCACAGTTAAATCGTTAATCACAATTATTTGAGTGACAATCGCCAACTTAAATGTGTAATGGTGACAGCCCTGTCCAACTCAAGGCAGAACCACTGCTACTGTACAATATGCCACGTTCGCGTTTCGCCCCATACTATAACGCCGTGCCCAACTCAAACGTCTGTGCGTGTGTGTGGGAGGGAGCAATTGCCTCCCTCCCTAGGCAGTTGGCAGTTATATAAATGGGAGTGCAGCCCCACCTCACAAATAGGCTCCCTCTCCTGTAATACCTGCCTTCTACACTAGCCCAGCTATTATCACCCGACCTCCAACACGCCACACCCTGCCAACACACACATACACACGAGCACTCCACCTACCTACCGTCCAACCCAGCACACACACACACACACACACACACACACACACACACACACACACACACACACACACACACACACACTAAATAATAATGTGGGGTCATAATGTGAATGAATAACAGAGCTCAGAGCTCCAAGGGGAGGTCTGAATGTTGTTTTATGGGGTGGCTGGCTGTTGAGGAAAGTCTCAGAATAATACCGAGCATAGCTTGGGCTTTACGAGGACATGCGTGAGCACTGAGCAGCACCCGTTTTACATGGACTCTCTACCAAGTTGGTCATTCAATGCTCAAGGAAAACATTTTCTACCAAACCATTATTTTAAGAGGTATTGGAAGTGGGGCGGGCGGGTCTATACTCTGTATAGGTTAACACCTATCAGTCAAAATAATCTAACCCATTTCTCATTTTTCACCCCGAAGCAGCTCCTTAAAGGCCCAATCCGCACGTCCAAACACCATTCTTCCTCTCCATTGTGTGTTTATTTATACACAAACTCTGCTGTTGAGTGATGCAAGCCATGTCCACACTCAGTCTAACAGAGAATTATTGTCTGCTGGTGAGATTGGTACAAAAACTATCTCTCTGCTGTTGGAGATGACATGTTATTGTAACATCTGGCCTTTCATGCCTGACAGGCAGTCAGTGTGATATTCCTTTAATCAACAATATGACACAAAGCATGCCAGCATTATCTCAAATGTTCTGCTTTGCCCCCTTTTTTGCAGGCATCATATGCCAGCTACAGTTCAAAACTGAAAACAAAACACTCATCATTAAGCTACACATTTTAAAATTGCTTCTATTTTCACATAGTTTGCAATGTTTTGTTGTGGGCCTTGTGGCTCTTGCAGTATCGATTAATTATACCTGTAAAGTGTAAATGAGGTACAGCAATGCTCGTGATTTTACTATCGTGCATCTGTCAGTCTAACATCCCAACTAATGTAAACCTTCTGTAAACCCACCTAATGTAAACCTGCTTCTGTAACCCATCATGAATGCAAAGGTAAAAATAAAACTGAGCTTGCCTCCAAACTGTCGCTGCCATCCGCCTCCCGGTCAATGATGTCAAAGATGTCTTCGTGGATTTTCTCTCCCTGGAAAAGATTAAGTACAGCATTGTTTTTTTATTTATTTAACGTAATTGAATGTGTTAAATTCAAACAAAGCAATGGTGGAGCAGTGACTTGTTATGGTGCGACTGATTACGACCCGTGAACCCACTGGCCCAGTTGCTCCCTGGGATCACTAACCTGTGAGAACCCACTGGCCCAGTTGTTGCCTGCTCCTCCGCCGTGCTCAGACAGGTAGATGTTTTCTGGGTTGTACAGGTTGGCGTACGGGGAGTTGAGGATGGAGTGGATGACCCTGGGCTCCAGGTCCAGGAGGACGGCCCGGGGGATGTAGTGTTCGTCATCCGCCTAGTGCAGTTCACACGGGGAAAGGGCTTTTAGGAGGACGGCACGGTCCAGACTAAATACATTTCCAATAGGAATATCCTGAACAATGAGGGTCATCTCTTATATTCTATACATGCTGCTGTATGTCAGTGGTTACCAAACTTTTCAGGGCGAGACCCAAAAGAGGCATTAGAGACGTTTCCCCGGCCAGGACCCAAACTAGTGACAATAGCAGCTCTACAAGCGCACAACATGTCGCTTCGCACTGTGAGCTTGTAGAGATCGGCTATTTTCAGTACTTCTTAATTATTATATTTTTTTATTCATGGGATTTCTTAGATGTTTGTTTTAAAATGTATACAATTATTTTAAAATATATTATATATATTTATACTTTTTTATGTAGGAAAAGAAAATTGGATTTTTAATCGAGTCGTGGCCCATAAAAATTGGTCTGTGTCCCACAAATGTGTGGGAAACAGTGCTGTAGTGTCTTTTTAACAGCCACCTTACTCCAGTTTACACTACAACTACTCCATCTAGTGTCCGATGGAGGCGCTGCAGTGGAGATGTGCGTAGGGTTATTGCATATACTGTAAATGGATGGATCAATTATTTCCTACTCAGCTTTATTTAAAATTTGACAAGCAGTGGTTTTCAACTAGTGGTCCAGGGACCACCAGGTGGACCCCAGCTAAAGGGAGAAAACCAAATTGACCCTTTTAAGATCTTTAACTCTTGAGAGCATAAAATGTAACCAATCACGCTCTCAAGATTAAAATGATCTATTATCTGCATTACTTAATTTACAAGATGTCTACACAATTAGAGAACGTAGAAGAATTGTTATTTTGATCACTTTTTGCCTGTTTTCTCTCCTATGGTACAACATCATTACAACATGGAATTGTGGACAAAATCTTATCCACCGACAAAAAATGATTCTTTAGTCTTGGGTTCGAGAGGCTAAATGTCATCAAATGGTGGTCCGTGGCTGAAATGCTGAATACATAATGGACCTTGATGTGAAAAAGGTTGAAAACCCCTAGTTTATAACAACATACTGTAAGTCCTGCCGAGGTCAGCTCCAGCTGGATGAGAACAGTCAGTCAGTCAGTCATTCATTACCTGATAGAAGAACACGTCCTTTCTGTCGTTCCCTTCGGTTGCAAACTCCTCCACGATCCCCTCCGGACTGATGCCGTGTTCCGCACACAGCTGCTTCCAGAACTCGAACCCAACTGGAACACGGAAAATAGATGGGAGGTCAGGCACGTTAACAACAACATGAACTACAGAAACATGGCCGTTTGCCTCAACAAAGTCCACAATCACACCAGAAGGAGTTCAACAAACCATGTGCAACCCAGATTCGGCTCAAAGGGGTTAAATTAATTCCGCTCCTATGCTAATAAAACGTGGAACACCTTACCAACCAACGGCCATTAAGAAATGTCTTATGTTTTTCTAAATGTAGTCGGTTAAATTAAGTCTCATATCTGTATGCAAATTACATTCTAATCTACATTCATTCAAACTACGTAATACGTCTAAGAGTCTAAATCTTGGGCTGATCAATATCCAATGTTTCACATTTGGATCTATTATATTAAGGAGTGGGACATCCGATCCATCCACACACGTGACTTCATTCACCATCACTCAGTTCAACATATTGCCAGCCAGGTGGTCCCCAGCTAAATGATGGAGAGTTGGTAACCAAATGGACCCTTATCTTTAATTCTTGAGAGTGTAAAACCAAATGGACCCGTAACATTGTTAAACATCTGCATTAGTAGCTCTGGTCCATATCCCTGACCTAATGCCCTTTGCTGCCGTTGCAGCTATGGACCAGAGCTACTAGATCATGTAGAAGAATATTTATTTTGATCAACGGTTGCCACTTTGCCTGTTGTGTCTCCTAGCATGGACGTCAAATGTGTGATGTGTACATATTAGTTTAGTTTTGGGTCTGCAAGGCTAAAAATCTCATCAAGTTGTGGTCCGTGACCGTGGCTCAAATGCAGAATTAATTAATAATTTGCCTTGATATGAAAAGGGTTGAAAACCACTGTACTAATAGCTGATCACTGTATCCAGCTGATCAAAAAATACAACACATCTTTAGCCCATGCAGTTAGCTACATCCACTCACTCTAGTCTACACATACACAATAGCCAGTTGGCTAGCCACAGGCTAGCATGGAAAGATCCATGGTATGGTATATAAAACATACTTTGATTTCCACATTGTCCTAGTTGGAGAGTGATGATTTCTCGCGGCATGGTACTTCCTCTCCTCTTCGTATGGGTGTTGTTTAGCTAGCCAGCTAGCTACAGTACAAACAGAACAGTCAGAAGCAGAGACGCAGAGATGTTTGTTGTGAGTCAGTCAGTGCGCTGCAACCCAGTTCCTTCCCGCTGGAAACACAACACAGCAGTTCACGACGTGGTTGCGTTCCAGCTCACACTCACTG
The DNA here is from genome assembly GCF_963924005.1 of Protomyctophum bolini. Taxonomy (NCBI): domain Eukaryota; kingdom Metazoa; phylum Chordata; class Actinopteri; order Myctophiformes; family Myctophidae; genus Protomyctophum; species Protomyctophum bolini. The sequence continues at coordinate 31,688,021 of NC_137872.1, forward strand.
TGTTGAGAGACTGCGTCGTTTTCTTTTAATTTAAAAAAAAGTAAAGCAAAATTTGTTTTTGTGGAACATAATAAACGTTTGAGTATTTTGAATTCATTATTAAAAAAAAATCTTTTTGCATGTGTGTTATTATTTAATTACCCTTTTAATATTTATTTTACATTTGGAATATAACAATATCCCTACCTATATGTGTGTTCGGTCTGTAATTAATACTAGAATACTACTATTTTTGTACATCATATGTATTATTATTACATTATTACATTCTTATTACATATATTATTAATTTATTAAATATAATTTCATAATCGAGGTTCTCTGTAACGTCTCCATCACAGGGGCGCGCCGCTGCGCAGGAAGCACGAGCACCGCACTGACGTGGACTCTGATTGGACGAGCAAGATCCCCTCACGTGAAGTCACGTGCTTCCAGCCTAGCCTACCGTGTTCGCGTAAAACAAAAACAGGTGACGCCATATTTGTGAAGAAGACGTCAAAGATAGGCTACGACGTTATTCTTTCTGCCAAAATGTCAGAAGAATAGCCATGATATAACAACAAGTCAGGGTCAGATGTTGTTGTTGCGTCTCTTTCCTTGTCCTTCCCTGTGATGGTCTGACACCGAGTAGCGTGTCTGACGGTTTAGCTGCTGCTACTAGCCTAGGCTGGCCCGGCGTTTGCACACGGTTGCTAACGTTAGCTTAGGTTGCTAAGCTAACGTTAGCTAGCAACCGTCCTGAGTCCGTGGTGTCATAGCGAGCTGTACCTGTTCGGTGAGTGACTAACGGTCTATTTGCAGCACACTCCTTGAATCAATATGCTGCACGCCAAGAAGATGGAGGAAGACGCCGCCACCAAGCAGCAGCAGGGCTCTAGTACTAGTAGCGTCGGCCTGAGGACTCGCCCCGGCTCCAGCGAGAGAGACGGCCAGGTGCGGGCTGTCAAAGTCGCCCTCCAGGCGAGGCTGGGTCCCTACGAGCGGCTGCTCACCTACCTGCAGTCCGTGCTGGTGTGGGAGAGACCCGTCCAGTGTGGTCTAACGTACGTGGCGGTCAACGTTGTGTTCTGGTGAGTGATGCTGTCTTTATCTGTTTGTTTTTGTTTTTTTTGCACAGTAAACACAGAAGAGTGTACAAATAGATTCACTATAACACGAACACTGTGAGGATTTGACTGCGTCTACTGTTGTTGTATATAGGAAACAACGCTTGGCCGTTATAATGCGATGCTTGAGCACAATACAAGCATGTCACCTGTCAATTCAAGACAAGCCAGATGGCTCTCGCTAGAGTGGCTATTTATGGAGTGACATAAAGTATCCTCTGTATCTAGGGCCCAGACCAGAGGGGTGTACACAGCACCCATAACCTAAATGTGTCTGACATGTGGCTTAACGATCAAAACACAAATGAGCAAACTGAGCCAGCTGAGTTTGTCATTGAGACCACAAATGTAATTCAATTTAATTGACAGGGCAATCTTAATATGTATTACATTGTAATGATATCATGGCATGCTGTGTTTATGTGCCTTAGCTTCCCATTGGGTCTCTAAAAATGCTGAACACAGTTGTCGTATACACTAAAGTAAAGAATAAACAATAAAGTAGTTTAATGTTGCCCTGTGACATAAATCACTTGACCTGCAGCCTGGAGGCACAGGGAGGCCTGCTCTTCCAGTTCAGGAATCCACCCTTTATTTGATTAGACCACTGGGCATATTAGGCACTCTACTGTGTCTCTCTCTCTCTCTCTCTCTCTCCCTCTCCCGGTTACTTGTGCGTCGGTGAACATTAGTTTCAGCCCAGGATTGATACAGTATCCCAAAGAAAATGCATGGAATGACAGGGAATGGAAAATCGTATGCATTATGAGGAAGGGTAAGGAATAATGGGCACCGTATCTCATTCTTCCCATCCATCAACAGAACTTGTGGCCTTGATTAAACAACTGGGAGATCCAAATCATCCAATAGGATATTGTCTTACTTAAGTGTGTGTATATATATATATATATTATATATATATATATTATATATATATATATATATACATACATTTAAAAGGATAAGCGCGGGCGCAACACATAGACAAAACAATACATCAAACATGTCAACAAACATAGCAATAAACGTAACTACATCAACAATTACAAACACACTACAAAAGTTTTCCTTTTATTAGGGTTTGCTTCCTATCTCGCTTTACCACTAGTTATTTGATTGATCTTTTTATAATTCTGGTGAGATGACTGAATCATGTTACTCTGTTGTGGTGGTTAAATGAACCGTGACGTGTGTTCTTACAGAGGGTACAGTGGTTCCATAGAGTCTGATGAGTCTCACAGGGCATATGTTATTCCTTCCTCCTAATATGTAAAGCACTCCAGCCAGTGAATGTGAATAACTTTCTCCCAGAGCTAGAAACCAAAGAACAAACCACTCCTCCTGTGATCTCTGAGCCGCTTCCTGATCTTCACATGTTCCCGATCTACAAGCTCACAACGCGTTGTGCACTTAGATCGACTAGTGTCGGTGTGACAAGGCTGTGCGTGCAACAGTCAGAGTATGTTTAATGACTGGATGGTGTGCTGACAATCTCTTAGGAGGAAACAGGAAAGCTTATTATGCTTAAAAATATATCAAATTGCAGTAGGTTTGCTTTGCTTTCCCTAAAAACAATTATCACATGGGTTCACTTCACTAAGCCTAAGGTTATCACATGCTATTGGTTCATTTATAGTATCCCTATTTCTTAGTGATTGGGGATGACTATATGTTGATAAATAGTTAAATACTTAAAGAATTTGTAAAGACATTGTATAACATTGGATTACTGACTAGCTACCTTTGAAGTGGTGTACTGTAACAGGGGCAGCCCAAGTCTTGTAATGTATATTTGCTGCAGTGCTAAAGTACAGTGCTCATAGCTGTGGAAGTCGAAGGGCAACAGTTTGTGGAACAATGACTGTGCAAATGTACAGTATATGGTCAAAACATAGTCTGCAGACTCTGGATCACTATTCATTTTAATTGAATTAAGGAATAAACCTGAGCTTAAGCTAAATGGGTTCTGAATAACATCACGAGACATCCCAGTGACTCAGCCGACCACATAAACAGCAATGACCATGACTCGATTCCTGCCTTGAACATCTACCCGGCGACGCAGGGTAGATGTTCTACGGTACGACATGGGTCCATGTTATTGATTGATTGATTACTTTATTGGCATTAGAAGTGACACTGCCTGTTGTGCGACATTGTAGTACAAGTTATAAAATCAGGCTTAAAGATCGATTCATTGATCTTATAAAAAATAAACAATTTATATTAAATGTGCTATTCGATTAATAGAAATGGTAATCAATAGAACAATGCTAAGAAAATAACCAACAGTTGCAATTGCAGCCCTAATTAAATTTCACTTTACCCTCGAATCATCATCCATTGTCAACTTTTAGTCTCTAGCTGAACATTGTACTAAAACGGTTACTATGCTTTAGCAGCACACACCTCGTGCTCACATTTGTATTCTCTCTTTGTGTCGTAGGTTCTTTGCTTTGACCTCGTTTCGCCTGCTCTTCCTGGTGGCCTCTGGACTGTTTTTTGTTGTTTGTGTGGATACCTGGAAGAATAAGATCTGGCCTCAAATCAGAGGTATCTATCTGGGGGATCTCTCTTTGTAGTTCATCTGTATTCTTAAGTCTAAATCTACTTCAACAGTGTCACTCACGAATATAACCGATTTGTAAGCGAAACGTTGCTTATAAATCAGTTATTTTCATTCAGTGACATTGTTGTGCAACAAATACTTTAGGGGCTCTGCTCTGATTCTGTCTGTGTCCACTCCTTACCTTCCCTGCAGAGTCCAATGGCCCTCTTTAATTATACCATAGCTCTAATTAATCTGAAAAAGTTCATGGCTCTTAACCCATTTTGGGCGGGAATCCCTTTTGGTGTTTTAACTAAGCATTATGTTATACTTTAGCTATTGAAAAATGGCAGATCTACAAGCTCATAGAGCTACGAGCTTGTAGGTCTGCTATTTTTGAAAAATCGTGAAAATGTGGCACAGATCTTTAAATATATATTCTTTCAGAATACTTTTTATTTATTTCGACGCCAGGCCTAACCCATTCTGGGCGGGAACCCCTTTTAGTAGTGTTTTAAGCATGATTATGTTATACTTTAGCTGTTGAAAAATAGCAAATCTACAAGCTCATAGCGCGGCACTGAGTGCCGCGATACAAGCTTGCTATTTTTTTTTACTCAAATATTTGCTTCTGGGGGGGTGCCTGGAATAACATATTTTGAGATGGGGGTCGGAGGCCAATTACATACATTATTTGGGGTCCTTGACAGGAAATATTGAGCATCACTGATACAGAAACATAGGTATTTCAGAAAACTGTCAGGAAGACATCTTTTTAATTTCGACGTCATGCCTAAATGGGTTAAGATCCTTGCAGACTCAGTGGACGGGTTTTTTGGAAAAACAGTGGAAAAGTGCAGCTAAAAATCTGAAAAACGCAGCAGTGTGCAGAGACCTTTATTCCACTCTCCTCTCCTTTCCTTTGTGTGAAATGTAATTGCTTTAAGATAAATTCTGCTGTGAAAGCCAAGAACTCTGTCTGGACTTTGCAAGTGCTATTGATTATACCAGACACAATTGATGCTCCTCTTAAATCTTCATAGCTCCATAAATCTTTACTGATAACTACAGTATGATGATATGATCATGTACAGAACAGATATCCACTAAATATATGCTACATGAAAATGAAAACACTGGTAAAAGATGTGTATTGTACACTTTGTTTGTGGTTTTATAATAATATCATGGATATTCTCTCTCGTTCCACAGTCAAAAAACTGGACGAATCAGAAAATGAAGGGTATGTTCCTGTGACTATGGTATAGTATGTACTGTAGCCAGCAGCCGCTGAGAGATGATTATGATGATTAGTAACATGTTCTGTCTGTCTAGTTGGGGCCTGGTGCAGCCTGGGGTTCTGAGTGTGCCTGAACTGTGCCACCACATTGCTGATACCTGGGTTACTGGAACAGCCCTCATGTCCAGTATGGCGCAGTACAAAGGACTTAATCCAGGCAAGGTAAAGAACACAAACTACCTAGAGCCGTCACACACAACGATGGTGTTTATTTTACCTGGCGCAAAGTAGCAACATTAACTTTAACAATGTAATGGTTTAAGTGACACTTGCTGACTTTGTCGTGCGTGCTTGTGCTTCGTGGTGTCAGTTTTGCCTCATGAGCTGTGGAGTCCTCACCTCTCTGGCCATGATTGGACGCTATATTCCTGGATTGGTGCTGTCCTACTCTGCTGGTGAGTCCGGTTGTAAACCCCAGCCCATTCAGAGGGCGTAATTGGCAGGGAACATACAGCCTGGTTGCCAGTGTTAAAAATGCATGGGAAGTGAAACCAGATCTGGGGAGCCTTAGCAGCGAGCAGAGCCTAGTCTGTGTGGTGATTAATGCCACGAAGGGGGAAGCTACCTAGCTGGTTAAGGAGGTCAAGCCGAGAAAGGGCTAATCTCCTAACCTCTAACACTAGTGTAGACCGGAGAGAGTCTTTGAAGGCCGTCTAGTGCACACTGATGTCACAAACAATCCAATGTAGTCTGTGCATGTTAACCGTGTCTATGTATCAGTTAATATTCACGTGTTTTGAAAGGATATAATTAGAATAGGTTTGTGTAAATGGGCAAAGGAGAGTAGCAATTGGACAGTTTTTGTTCGCACTATAGCATATCATGCATTGTGTATTGCATCCCTTATGCAAAAACTAAAGAGGGAATTATCCTGTCTATTCGTCTCCCCTCTCTCTCCCTACCAGTGTTGGCGGTTCTCTTGGCGCCATTAGCAGCCTATCATCGAGTTTTGCAGCATGTGTGTGTGAAGCTGGAGCCAGTCCTGCAGCGGCTGGACTTCAGCGTCCGCGGATTCATGATGTCAAAGCCTATGGACAATCAGTGTAAGTAGTACACCACTGTTTTACAAGCATCATTTGTCAACTCCAAACACACATTTCCAAGCTATATATATATTTATGTTATATGTCATATGAGAAGTAGGCTATTTCGGTTGTGCACCTTAATGTCAGAGATTCAGAGCAGTACAGTAATATCTATGAACTTTGGTCTGACTCTGCATACGTCTGTTTACTCTACAGTCCTGCGTAAGCCTATCCACGGTGCAGCCTCGGGTGAAGCAAGTGACAGCGAGGAGGAGCTGGCTGCTTTCTGCCCCACAGTAATTTATATGTTCTATTTCAAATGCTGTTTGAAATAGAAATGTTCTGCGCTTTACATTAGTGTGGTCCATGTAAAATAGAACACACTAGACTTCTAAACTCTAAAGATCGCTACTATTAATAGGTCATAAAAAACAAATGTGAATATCTTTAATCCTTGTTCATCTGTACAAACGGTATTGTTTTTGCATAATATCACTACAAGTCATATTGAAAATAACATGCTTTTTCCTGTGCAGTATGTCCTAACATCTGTGAAACTGCATAATGAATTATATTGAAAACGTATCGATCTTTTTCTAGTTTGATGACGATGTTGTGGCAAAGGAACTTTCGCTGACTGATTCTGAGCACTCTGATGCGGAGGTGTCTTACACTGAAAATTGCACCTTCAACCTGTCCCGTGGCCAGACACCTCTCACAGAGGGTTCTGAAGGTGAGCGCCCAGTCACTGGAGATGTAGAGGTGGCCTTTAATTTAGTCAGTGACGCTTTCAGTAAATATTATCTTGTCTTACAGTCTGCTCTGTTTCCCCATCATCATCAGATCTGGACAGGCACAGTGACCCTGAGGAGTCCTTTGCACAGGATCTTCCAGACTTCCCCTCTATAAACCCAGATGCCACTTTGATGGACGATGACGATGACACCAGCATTGGGCTGCCCAGCCTGGGCATGTCTGGGCGGGCAGGTGGTCCCCGGGGGCTGGACGTGGATCACCTGGACTCGGACCAGGACGACCTGGACGCAGAGCTGTCCCTCAGCGGCCTGCCGCCCGCCTCTGACTTCGCAGGTGAACTAGCAGGAGTCATCGCCAGCAACATGATCCAAGCGGCGCTGGCCGGGGCGTTGCAGCCGCGACCCCAACGTAGGGAGAGAGAGAGGCCCCCGCAGGGGACCCAACAACGAAGCTACCGCAAGCAGTCCAGCTCCGAGCTGGACACAGACTTGGACGGAGAGGACTTTGAAATGCTGGATCAGTCTGAACTGAACCAGATGGATCCCTTAGCAGGGGGTAACAGCAGGCGGGGGGAGGGCCAGGGGTTCTTGTCCAACTTGTTGGGGAAACCACAGTGAGGTGTCCTGGTGTGTATGCGTGTGTCTTTAGCCCAATTCCAATACCTAAATATCTTGGCCACTCGCTCACTCACACTCTTTAAAGATATGCGACAACATGACGGCCATCAACAGCACCAACATCAACTTCAAGTGGGACCCAAAGAGTCTGGAGATCCGTACTTTGGCTGTAGAAATGGCGGACAATGTCAGTGTCCGAATGTAAATCGTTTGCAGTTTGTTTATCAGCAGAGTTCAACCTAGGCAGGTAACCAGTTTTACCATTACACCGCCATGCTGGGGTGATCGAGTGGGACTGAGCGAGTGGCCGAGATTTTGGGTATTAGAATTTGACCATTGTGAGGTTGGTGTGCAAGTGTGTTTGTCTTTGCGCGAGTGCGTCTGTGTGTGCGTGTGTGAGATGTTGTTTGGTTCCAGCAGCCATGCATCCTGATTGTTTTCAGTTGATATCACTGTGAAGTACATTTTATTTTAAATCTTCCTCCTATGCTTTTAAATGAATTCACCATTATCTAGTAAAACTTTTATTTTTTTTAGGCTGAGCTACATAACCGCTACAAAAAAAAGGTAAGAAAAACTTAAAATATTTAAAACGAACCAGCGTTATTGAGTTATATGCACCTCTGAGTAATAAAAATTCTTCACTGATCACAAGGAAGAGAACGATACAATATCCAGAAACATACAGGGCTATTTAACATGGGACCAAATACTACATTCCTGTTGGTTCACGTTAAATTGTTACAACTTAACACAACCTCCAGCGAAAGATTTGAGCAATATCTCATTGGTCTTACCATTTTGGAACATTTGCTTATTTGTTAGGAATAATCAACTATGTTCAGCATCCCCCCAATGTCTTTTTTTGATGTTTACAAAAATATTCATTATTATTGAAATGTGTTTTTTGTTTTTTTTAAATAACCTTTCAAGTGACATTTGGCTGTGGACCATTTGGGGACATTTAAATTCACATCTTTTCAGAACGAATTCAAAAGGCTTGTGTGTAGATGTGAATAGTTTTTGCTGAAGCATGGGTTTGCAGTTTGGACAAAAGTTATTGCGTCGATAAGGTTCAATTTATCTTACTTCCTATTGTTATCATCTGATTATCCTAAGAAGACATGTTTACGCAATGTACTGCTTTTATGTTCTCCATCCTAAAGAGTAAATGTGACTATCTTATGATACAGATCTCAGAGAAACTTGTAATGTTTTTAAACCATAAAGATATATGATATATATATATATATATATATATATAGATGTTATGATGCTCCCTTGCATCTGTCCCTCAAGGTGAGGTACTTATTTCTGTGTGGAAAAAGGCCATCTATGCCATGTATGTTCAATCCCCCCCCCCCAGCAACATCAACCCATTTTGGTTCCCCTTTTTAATTTCAACAAATTGACATGATCCAACCGCGTTGATCATAGAGCTCAATATTACTTCTTTCATAAACCTGTGCTGTTTAAGGAAAGATGTGGGACAAAATGCAACCATATTCAAACTTAACCGGAGCGAGAATATAAATGATAGGGCCTGACCTGCTTTATATAGTTTATTTAATTAAAAGAAGATGTTGGTGCTGTAAGTATTATTAAAAAAAAAAAAAATGGGACTGGCACGTGGACATTCAAACTCAAATGAGCCACAGCTGTGGTACTGAAATAGCTGTATCAAACAATCACATGACATGGTAATGTTGACTTCCCTTTTTTTCCCTTCCTTTTTTTTATAGAAATGGCAAATTGCTCAATTACATTTTCATTTTGTAAAGAAAAGCTGTGGGAGATGGAAGATTGAACTGCTGGAACTAAGGAGTTCCAGGAATTCAAGGAGGTCGCCTTTAAAAAAACAATTGTTTGGTTTTTAACCACATATTCAACCCTAGCATCCCTATTCTGCGGCAAATTGGCTATTTATGGGAAGAGATTTGGTGTAGGGCGGAAAAGAAGGGATTGTATAGAGACCTTGGGGATCCCAGTCAATTAATTATAGGGTTGATGTGGTTAAAACGTTTGTATATGATTTGGCTACTCCAGTTCTGATGATGTCCACCATCTCTACATAGAATCATTTCCTCAATATATATATCCAGACAATGTAATGTGCACAGTAGTGTATTTCTTCCTTCGCTGTAATTGTTTTTGATATGTTTTGATGTGGACATCTTATTAAATAGAATGTTTGGAATTATTAGTTTGTGCAGATGTGCCCTTTTTATTATATAGTAAGTGCTCACTGCGTTCGCAATTACATCGTAGATGGGCTTTCAATTAAAATAACAATTTGACCAAAACATGAATTGATATACAGCCTAGTCTCAGACTAGGCTGTATATCAATTCATGTTTTGGACTATTAAATAGTCGCCTATACATAATTGTGGACTGCCCACAAATTAATTTGGTAATGAGCCGTCAAAATTAATGACATTCTGTGAGAAGGAACATATAGCAACAGAAGTCACAATCACAAACAAACATGGATACATTATGAATCATTTGTTGTGAAATCGTACCACTGTCTCTGATAATATCATTTAGTTTTCTAATATTATTAGAAAACTAAATAAAGTACCCAACGGAGAAAAATACATTTGTTTTTCTGCTGCTGCAGGGGGCCATGTTCAGGTTTAGCACCCTTGACAGTTATAAGAGCCTTATACGTAACGTAAAGTAGAAATGTTGTTTACATGATTAACATTGTTGATCATCAATGTTTTCAGTGCAATCATTTTGTGACAATACTGAGATGGATTAGGGGCAGTTTCAGTATACAACTATACATAACATAATTTATTTAGCTGATATTTGAGTTCAGTTCATCATGGTCTCCATGTTCCAACATTGCCATGCGTATAAACGCGCAGGGGTGAGTCTCCTGTCTAACCCTCTGCGTAAGAACAGAGCTGAGTGACTACCCTGAATGTTTTGTTCTGTGACGTATATTTCGCGCGAGCACGACTCTTCTCCAAATTCCAAAGACAGGTTGTTGTGAAAGGAGAGGAAGAAAATGTCCAAGAAAGACAGCGGAGGTCAGTCCACTTTACATTTCTGTTTTGGTCGTGACTATAGTGTCGTCTGCCACGTTTGTGCTGTAGTATAAAACAACAGCTGCTATTGCTAAGCTATCACAGGCAGGGCCAAAATGCTTCCCGGCGCTAGCGTAGTCAACCGAATTTTGGCATCTCTTTTTAACTGATCGTCTAATTTTGTTTAGATTCCTCATGCCATGGCCCATGGTCACACAAATTTAATTTCACCTGACCATAGTGAAGTAATCAGTTCCCATTGCTGAACACATTCATTCACAGGTGTGGCACTCATTCTTTCTTATCTGAATGAAAAGAATCGCCCATACAGTGCCCAAGATGTCTTTTGTAATTTACAAAAACAACATGGATTGGGGAAAACGGTGAGATTTATAAGATTTATAACATTGACATTGTTTACATGCACAGTACAATAATTATGCTAAGTTCCTCATTGGTTATTCACGTTACCAGGCAGTGACCAAAGCAATGGAACAATTGGCTCTACAGGGGAAGATCAAAGAGAAAATATATGGGAAGCAAAAGATTTATTTTGCTGATCAGGTTAGTGTGTGAATTTATAGTTGGATGATTTACACATATTGGCACAACCATTTTCTTTAGTTCTAGCCCCTGCCTGACTTTAATGTATTCTTCCCTTAGGCTCAGTTCGAGGAGGTGAATGATGGGGACCTAAAAGCAATGGACAAACAGATCTCAGACCTCAATGAACAAGTTCAGGCCCTTACCCAAAGCTGTAAACAGCTGGATGCAGGTGGGATACACTTTCAGTAAATGCAGTGTTTGCTTTAGACATGTTCCTTATGTCTATCATTACATTACACAGTGCCAATAATCATCACAATCAATAATCAATCAGTATGTTGTATGTATCGGTATGCATAAGAATTATATTTAGCATGTATTATATATTTTTTATCAATTTGTTTTACTGCATTTTGGGATCTGTATTTTAATTGTAATGTGATGAATTGTATGCCTACAGAGCTGAAAGGGCTTAACAGTGCCCTGACTACAGAGGAAATGATGACGGAGATCCAAGAGCTGAAGACAGAGTGTTCTGGATACAGGTTACGCACAGAGAAGATAAAGTCAGCCACAAATCACGTCTCACCGCAAGAGAGAGACAGGGTGAGTAATGATTGTTTTATTGTCAAGTTGAAATTCACATTGTTAGAAATCCAGCAAAGGATGGTCTTTTTTATTATTACCTAATTTACCTAAATATAAAATGTAATCTTTGCTAATTGTGTTTGTTCAGGTTTACAAAGAGCAGACTGTTTATGTGAAGGAATGGAAAAAGAGGAAGAGATTGGTAATATTACTTTTAATTTAATGAAACATGGGTCTTTAAATGACTACACAAAAATACGCATGGATTCCTACATTGCTTTTGTTCTGTGTTTCTCTCAGGCATCAGACATGATGGATTCAATTTTGGAGGGATATCCTAAGAGCAAGAAGGAGTTCCTGGTGAGTCATCATACAGACATACACTATGCTAGATCTGTTAATGGCACTGACAATATGCAGTGCAACAGAGTAATGTGAAATCATGGTTATCTTTTTTAAATTACTTAGTGATAATTTGGATGCTTTTTATAGGAAGAAGTTGGTGTGGAGACTGATGAGGACTGTAAGGTAGCGGTACCAAGTGTTTGAGGGAACACATACTGTCACCTTGCCAACCAATGTGGTTCACTGGTGAAAACTACAAACCAGAGGAAATAATTGTATTTATATATCTAAGATTTATGTTTTATTTTTGAAGGAACATTTCCAATAAAATACAGATTGATAAAACATTGAATTATGCAGTATTTCTTTACAATAAAAAAAAATAGCTGCCTGTAATCTGCACACAGCACAACATTAACAGACCTGATTTAATCAAACCAGCACTCCACTGAGATGCTCATCTCAAAATCCCAGAAATAGTGATATATAAATTCCCTTTTCAAACATGAAATCAATAGATCCTGATAATATTTGCAACATTGATTTCCTGAGCTTAATTGAGAATATAATCTAGCTATTTATTTTGACATAAATACATTTGACAGTTTGATTCTTTACGTTTACACATATGCTTGTGGCTTGCCAATAATTTATAGCATGATAGCATGTAGACATTTGTTTTGGTATCAATTGCAAAACAATCATGCACTCGTTTAAGCATATTTGATTTAGAGTCGTCAAAATGTTACATATAAACAGAACGGAGAACAGAATATTGCTCCTAATCATGTACACAATCTGATCAAAAAAGGTAAGTCTGGCACTGAACTGAAGGCCTGGTCATCTGCCTGGGCAGGCACATTGGGACAAATGCATAGTGAGTGGGAGCAACTGGAAAGGTGAGGGAAAATACGATAAGGTTTATTGTTCCAGTATAAACAGTAACACTTCCAACCTAGCATAGCTATTTTGGGCATGTCATTGTTAACATTTACAACATTCTAAAATAGATCTACGAGCTACAGGCCATTTTTATTTTACAAGCCATTTCGCAATAGGGGGCCACAGCAAGATGCTATTGGGGGTTCTTGGCATGGGAAAGTTTTGGAACCATGACTTAATCATGATGATCAGCCCTCGTGTGTAGAAACAATGTTCTCCCATCATCTACAAAAATAAATGTGTCACAGGCACATTGGTTACACTGAGAACTGAGACCATTGTTCTGCTCTTATACTCCTGTCCAGCATCTTGTAGCCATTCCCTTTTTCATTCAGAGTTGTTTACATTTGGTAAACATAACATTTACAGCATGAATAGATGTAAATAATTTCAGTATGTAAAGTATCCAGGAAAAATGATTTAAAAAAAATACTGACAGCATCAATTACTCAAGCAGACCATAATACATTTGTTAGAAACAAACCTTTTAGAAGCTACAGGCATTCTGAAAACCACATCTGTGGTTTATTATAAATTCAGACCATGGACAGACGATGCAACAATGTTGCAGCTGTGGTGCCTTGATAATAGTTGAAAGCGTCAAACTTGAATTATCTGAGATCTGATCGGTTTGCACATTCATGTTGAAATGTTTTTGAGACCCTCCCTAATCATGAAAATGAAACGGTGATAAAACAAGCCCTCATTTATCACATGGAAAATAAACATTGATTTCATGATTTGATTTTAAAAAAGGGCAAGAACTCATACCAGACAATTAACTAGAAAAAGACCATTTCAAGTACAAACACAAAACGGTGACAGACAGTACCTAACGCTATGATTGCTGACAGCTCATATTGAAGTCTTCATTCAAACAATGCAAAAAAGTAAAAACAACTCTTCACTGAACACTCACAATTACAACAGTCAGTCGTCAAAACATTCTCAGACACCCCCTCACAGTCCTATCTACTCTATTTTTAAGATTAATATGGAATTCTCCTGTACAATTTATACAATACTAGAATTATCTATTTGAAAGCAGCCAGTCAACATTTTTGAAGCAAATGTTTAAACTATTGGCTTTCATACTGTGTAAAGAGGAGATTCTTTGCCATGAAACTATTAACATGGCTATATATAGTCTCCACTTCATTCAGAGGTCTACTGCAGACTACAACTGTATTTTATCTATGCAAATCTTGTAGTTATGCCAAAGTTAGTGTCGGTGTCCTTGAGTAAGACTTTGAAACCCTAATTCCTCCCGATGTGCAGGTTGGTGCCTTGCATGGTTTCCTCTGCCATCGGTGTATGAATGTGTGTGTGAATGTAATGCACTATGTAACGCGCTTTGGAGAAAAGATATATTTTACCATTTACGACAATGTGGTATCTCTTGCCCACGTTAACAGTTACGATTGGTATACTGCAGTCACATTGCATGCTTTCCATAGAGATAATCCAATTGCAGCCTACACAACACATGAGGACTTTGTAAATACTGCAGTGCAGACTGGCCTAATGGGTGACCAAACTGGCAAACACGAGTTTTTACAACACCCCAAGACCAGAGTGGGCCCACGGTCCATCTCTGGGGAGAGTGATCAGTCCAGTGGTAGTAGAGGATCAGTACAGCTGGCCATTGAGCTGCCTTAACACTCCAACCACAAACTCTCTCAGTGTCTAGGAAAGAAAAGAGGGGTCACAGGTTACATACTGTAGTAGGGATGTGCATGACAGACCAAAACAACAGAAAGAATGTTATCGCCATGAATCTAAATTTCACCATCATAGCCTATGATAACAGTATTGCATCTACCGGTTTTCATGAACAAAAACATTAATCTTGTTATATCAACTGGCATGAATATTCAAACGTATACCTAATACAGTCATGGGACTTGTATCTCAACATATCTAACAGCAAGAACTAATGTTTCTCAGTTCTCACAAGCCAATGTGTTTGGTCTGAGTGCTACATCAGCGTGTTCCTTACCTGGGGTTTGCAGTGCTCCTCAATCCAACTGAAGACACAGGCAGAAAGTTCTTGGAAGCTGTTCATTGACACAGAGTTGCTGAAGGACTGGAACAGAGAGTCCATGATGCTCTGAAAGATGCTGAACTTGACCTGGTCCGACACTTGCTCCTCTCCCTGCTGAGGGTTGTTCTGGTGGGCCTTAACTATGTGCTCATAGTTCCTATACAAATAAAGGACATTGGCATTGTTATTTTTCCACCAATTTTACAGTTTAGTAGTAATTGGATCATCAAGGTTCAAGGTGGTCTTTATCTTTCTAAGTGTAACATTTATTTTTGTTCGGCTCCTCAGACGAATCCCGAAATCCCATTTTCTCCTCCACCTGACAGAGTCCAGAATCCAGCTGTTCCAAATAATCCAAATTATTTCTATTTATATGAATGTACAGTAGCAGTGGCGGAAACTCTGTGGGTTCAGAGGCGCGATTGAACCCCCTGGCATTTTGGCAAAGGCGCGACTGAACCCACTGCATTTTGGCAAAATACACGTATACAGTCACATACCTTTACGAGGGGTTACAATTCAATTCAAAGGGGTTACAAGATAGGTGTTGGGCCGCCGCGCATGCCGCATTCAAATGCTAATAAGGTGGCTTTTGTTCGAAAAAACAAAACTCGTTTTTTTTCCACCGCTGGGGGGGGCGTGGCTGCTTGAACCCCCTGCCGTTATAAGAACTTTCCGCCTCTGTACAGTAGTACATTTTACCTGAAAACAGCTATCATCTTACGTTTTCATGATTTTCAGAGCCATCACTTCCTTCCTCAGCATGGACACTTCCTCCTCTTGTTTCTTCTTCTCTTTGTGAAGGAACTGGATGTAGTCGATGGCTGTGAGAAACACCAAAATGCACTGGTCAGGGATTTATTGACTTAGACGAGCATTAAAACGCTTGGTAGAACAGCAGCTGAGTGGTTAAAGGACCATTTAGAACCATTTCTAGCTACTCAATCTGTCTCAAAGGCGGGCTGTGAATAGCTCGAAAATCTACCTGCTGATGATTTTAATTTAACCATTACTTGCATCAAGTGTTACTGTAGAAATAGCTATGGAGCACTATAGTTATTGCTCTTACTTTTCTGTAGTATAGTAGCCTTGCTGATCTTCTGCGTTCCAACAGCAAAGTCAGACTGCTGTTGGCAGGTGGGCACGATGGACTGGAGGTCATCATAGCCTTTCTAGAGTGACAATAAACATTCCTTGATTAGTACAGAGTAGACTAAAGACTAAATCGGGGGAAAAATATGCAAATTTAAAAAAGTTGATTTCCATATTGATCCGTCTTTGTGATACGAGTAATACAACAGGCTGAGTAACAGCTTTTCCCCCAAAGGCTGTGAAAACACTACTCGATTCAAAGTTTTGTCTCATACAGTGACAAATAAAGATCTTATCTTATCTAACCCACTCTGGGCGGGAACCCCACTTGATGTTTTAAGCATTATGTTATACTTTAGATCTACAACAAGCTTGTAGGTCTGCTACTTTTCAAAAATCACGAAAATGTGGCGCAGATCTTTGAATATATATTCTTTCAGCGCGAACGTTTTCAACTCAAATCTTTGCTCCTGGGGGGGGGTCCCTGGAACAACATATTTTCAGATGGGGGTCGACGGCGAATTACATAGTTTTTGGGTTCCTTGACATGAAACACTTTGAGAACCACTGAGATAGAAACATAGGTTTTTCAGAAAACTGTCGTGATTTAGAAGACATTTGTATAATCGTCCTCAGGTCTAAATAGGTTTTAATACAATGGCCTGCCATCTACTTACCTTGATAGCGTCCCTGCGTTTCTGCTCAGCCTGTGTGTGTGCTTGTCGCCGTCTGTCTTTATAAGAGTCCTTGTATGACGTCTCATGCCTGTAGTCACTGTCTTCATCATCTATAACCAGAAAATACAGTTACAGACACATATTAGACTGTGACTGGCAACACACATAATGAGTAATGACAGTTTGATAACAAAAAGCACACTCACGCAAAACACACTTAACTTTTAATTTAAAGACTTGGATAGAAAAGGGTGAGAATAAAAACCCATCTATGCATTAAGATATTATATTGTTCTAAACGCTATGTAAATGTTACTCTGTAATAAATGTTGGTCACAGCAGACTGCAGCACCATCAGTGAAATCGACAAACCATACCAGTGTTTGGAACCGACGAGGCACTTGTGGATCCGATGCTGTTAGCCCTGGAGACACCTGGAGCACCCTTTCTGGCAGTCTCGGCAAAGAAACCTAACAGGATAACAAGAGTCGTCAAAGCAATTCTCACAACATGGAACGACCATTTTTGCATAAAGTGTATATTTCTGTCTTAAGTGTTCTGATTAATTGAAAAATGGAGGACCCTTATGTAAACAAGTCTCCTCTCACCAGTTTTTGTATTGACCTTTACTTTCCTTGAACTGTACCAAATCTACTGTTAATACAATTTTCAATCTGTCAGCAAGAATGATGCTGCAATACTCACTGTGGTCGAAGCCGTTGTCACTGAAAGCACCATCAGCCTGTTGAGCCATCATCACCAAGGCAGGCAGTGAAATATGAAATATAAGGAGATCAAAAAGAGAGAGAGATGAGGAGGGGAGGCATCACAAGTTAAAATGAGCTACCCAAAGTAGTGTAACAAAAGGGGCTATATTTGCTATAATAATAGCCCAGCGTCTTGATAGGTGGTCACTCTGAGTCCTGCTGAGAATCGTCCCGATTTGGGTAATTGGTAGTCGGGGAGGGCATAAAGAGAAGCACCCAGTAGTGTATTACTGCTTCCAGGAACCCAGCCTCGGTCCATTGTCTAATCTAGGACACCGACCACAGTTATAATAGTTACATTAAGTGTAGTGTAGGCTGACTGTGTCCTATTTATGACCAGGCAGTCAGCAATCAACATAAAGGACAACTACAACTGATGGACAAAGAGCAGAACAGACAGAGATCATTTATAACATGACATTCGTACTTTACTCCAATTAACTAATAAGTAACTTACTACTCCACTATTACTACGTTAGCTGTTAGCAAGTTAGCTGCCAAGGCAAGCTAACAACGCTAAACTTCTGCGACCACAGCGCCAGTGATATGCTAAACATCAATGTTTGTCCTTATTCGTTTTTTATAACTAATCACACGCGCAAAGCAATTTAATTGAGATGATTTACATTGAAGTTACTTACTTTCCAATGGTCCTCTGGCAACGTTGGATCAGTCATCTTTGACCAACTTACTTGTTATTATGGGAGAGTCTGTGTCCCATAGCCCGGAGGGGTGACTGTTCTGTGATTGGCTGGGTGGTTGTCAAGCAACTGCCAACGCCGAAAACACATTGGTTTGTCTAAATCCCATCCCATTGCCCGTGGCGACAGTTGAGTTATGATTTTCTTTTGTATGTTTTCAATGGTTTTTCTTATTTTATTCTTATTAATTATTATTTTAATTAAAGTTAATAAAAGCTACGTTATTTGGCTTTTCGTCAGCTGTCAGGTAAATTCCGCTGATGCGACATCCATCCAGGCTGTGGTGTCTAATAATAGCTTTATAATGCTTTCAGTTTCTTTGCTCTTTACTGCATGCAGCGTGTGGCTTCAAACGCAGGGTGGCGCTATTGGACAATGCTCCAGTGGACCACCTCACCGGCTCACCTGCACACAATCAATCCTGTTACAAACAATTCTCACCAATGAATGGACTTGACATGATCACATGATGAATGTATTCGACTCCGTGCATGGTGCTGATGTTAGGCTTGTGCAAATTAACTTTCCTCATGAAAATGTACCACTTTGCACAGCAGTGACAGCACTCATGAATGTGTGAGGGAATGTTTTTTCTTAATCAGGCCATTCTCATGGCTTTCCAATCATAGAATGGCATCATTTGTTGTACGTAGGCCTATTTGTATTTCCATTCTCTTGTTGTGCCTACCGTGTTTTCATCCAGCCCTGCACCCCCTTCTTCTGGCTGTTTCACACAGGAAGTTAAAGTTCTGCTTTTGTGCGGCTGTGGTTTTTCTGTCAGTGTCAAACTCCTCTCCTTCCGCCCACACCCTCTGTGCAGATCTCTGAACTAAAGATATAGAGCTAAGGTAAGAGTGTGTAACTGTAAGCTACTGGGAGGGCATTTCACTGTGCTCTATAGTTGGGCCCAAACTGGATCCAGGCCTACTAGCCTACTGTTCTTCTTAGAAGTAGGCCTATACTTGTAGAAGGAAAGAGACAGTAAGGACAGTTTGAAGAGTGGACAGGACAGGCATGAGCATCAAACAAAATGTGTTTTCTCAGTTGCCCAGCTACACCACAGGACTAAGACAGGTGCAGTAGACCGGTGACTTGATGTTTTCTCTCACTGACAGACAGTCCAAAAGGACCTGCTAGGAAGTTAGTCTGAGGCTTAAGTTCTGAAGGCTTTTGGGGACTGAACAGACAGTTTTTGTGTTTTGGTTTGAGTTGAAGCCAAGGCGGCTTCCACACTTTGTTGTGGAATACAAGTGTTTTTCTTTTCTCTCTCTGAGGAAGGTGTTTGTTATTTTTTCCTGTCCTGGATGTACTTTTGGAGATTAGTGATGGGCAATGTGGCGGGGGGCTCTGAGCAGCAGGCGGTGACTCAGGGCCACCGGCAGAGCCACCGGGAGTCCAGGAGCTCTGTGAGTTCTGACCCGACACCACCGGCCTTCCAGAAGAAGCAGCCGGCGCCCCCCAAACTGCCCATGCCCCCTGAGCAGGAGCTGGTGGAAAGATTCAACGTGGTGCTGGTGAGTCACTGGCTGGCAGTCTATGTATGGTGGAAAAACTACTAGGCTACTCAAATGTTTTACTTAAAAGTACGTAAAAGTAAGAATAACAATACTGCATTATAGAAATACTGTTACAAGTAAACGCCTGGAAGTAAAAGTATTGGCATCAACATGTAGCCTACAATAAAGTAGCAAAGGTGAAAGTACTCATTATGCAGACTGTCCCATTTAAAGATTTCAAATGTATGTGTCCTTCGAAGATAGCAGATCTACAAGCTCACAATGCATCTCATAGCGAGTCGCGACACGTTGTGAGCTTGTATATCGGCTATTGTTAAATGGCCCAAAGGTCTATAGGGCTGAAGTGGTTAATGTAGCCTATGTTTTGTGATAATATTCAACATCTACAAAGTAACTAGTAACTAAAGTTTCATTTAAATGTAATGGAGTAAAAGTACAATATTTGCCTCTGAGATAGAAGTAGTATTTGAAATTGGAAATACTCAAGTAAAGGTCAAATACCTCAAAATTGTACTAAAGTACAGTACTACTTAAGAAAATGTACTTAAGTAAAGGTTACTTAAATTCTAAATTCCACCACTTTTATTGAGTACAGTGGCAGAAGAAGGATCTTTAAATTAATATAGTCAAATAAATATACTTTATATTATTATAAGTATTTCCCTTCTCTTTTATCTGGGGAGGATAGAAGTGTTGTCAAGAGGAAGTTAAGCAACACATTTTACGAGAATCACGAGACCGGAAGAGACATGTTTCAACATTATGTCAACCGTTTCAAAATGTTGCATGGAAAACACAGATTTACACAGCTTTACAATAATGACACGCATGCTTCTTTTTTGACCGGTCAGTTTAAAACCTTTGAATTACATGTTGATAAAATCAAATTGCTGAAATAGTCTCGTTTTATAATTAAGTAATTTAACGTTTTAGATCATTCTAGCAAAGCTAGATCCTCCTTTTTTATAGAAGAATGAAAATGAGCAACATGTTACATACATAGTAGGCTAAACACCTTCTAAAGTATCTAACAAAGTATCAATGCCATTTGGCTATTCTGAGTGGCCAAAGAGCATTGATCACCCCTCCAGGTCTTTAGTTTACTCAAGTTAGGGAATAAGACCTGGTACTTAAGACACGCAAAATACAGCCCATAGTGTGTGCAATTACAAATTGAGGTCTAAAGCCCAAACCACACAAAAAGGGTCAAAAGGACAAAACAAAAAAAAGGGACAAAACGGTTTTTAAGGTAGACCACACCAATGTGGTTGTGGTTTTACTGGTTTAGCGTAAAAAACGGTTTTGTTAGACGAAAGGCCATGGGGTCATCCAAAATAATCATTATAGAGTTCAGCTTGTGGGGAGCATGAAGGTTCACAATCACAGCAAGCTCTATGGCAATCCAACCAGTAGCTTTTAGGCTGATTCATACTGCTATTTTTAGAGAATAAATAGGACTAAAATTAATCTGCCCTATAAGAGATATGTTGCACGAGTAAAATGTTGAATGAGTGATTGACAGACCCCTTCCTTAGAGCCCTAAAGAACTGAAAACATTTTGTGACTCTACTTAATTCAGTTTTATTATTTTGCCTTTATGTTTTTATGCAATGGTGGCTTTGAAGAAAAAGTCTTTATGCACACCTATGGAGGGACATGTGCGTCGGAGTAATTAGATTTAATCAATGATGCCTGATGAAGGTCCAGCCGAAACTTTATTTCAGACACAATAGGTCCTAAACAAAAACAACAGGGATAGCCCAAGTACCAGAATGAAAGGTCACTCCATTAAGCCCAAATCAGTTGGAAAAATAAACATTGGCTCCAGTATTTAGAAGCAGGAGGAATACCGCTTGTATCACTCTATCACTCTCGCTATTTGAGCCATTTTCAGTCTATGGAATTATTGTGGAGGTTTTACCTTAGGCCCTTAAGTAAAACCCCCACAATATTAATTCAATAATTAACAGTAACAGTCTGTAAATAATATGACAGAATTGGATAAATATGCATAATTTTCTTTACCCATGAATCATCCATCACCCCTTGCATCTACTCAGATTATGAATCTTTCCCCCCTCAAATAGAATACAAATGTCACATGGTAGAACGTCTGAGTTCCAAAATGAAGGGAATTAATATGCAGCATATTGAGATGACATTCGTATTTCAGAATATGTGCATAAAAGATATTCCGTTATGCTTCGTTAAACTGAGCAAGTATAGTCCCTACCCAACATTTCCTGCCCAACGCCTACAATATCTAGAAGAATGAAAATATGATCTCACGTCACTTCCCTTTACACTAAACTACAACAATTTGTTCCATCAACAACTGAGAGTGAGAGTAGGTGAAGGTCGTTCAGCAGTGAATGGGAAACGCATCAGTAAGAAGAACGGCGAACACATTTCTGCTATGTTTCCAAATAGTGTTTTAAAAAGTACAGGTTAATGTAATTTAAAGACACATTGTGCTTACTGAGTTTTTTTTTATTATTCCACAGAACCACAATGAGAACCCTCAATCACCCCTACCATGAGTTTGTCGTTCACTTGCAAAGCAAGGGCCTGTAAACCCGCCTAGGCGGGGGTTTTATTGTGTATGAAAATGAAACCACAAGCTGTTGCCACTTGCCAGACATTATTAGGGGTTTTGTTCCTCCTCCTGACACCAAAAAAAACGTTTTGCCCCAGAAAGGCATAATGTTTTAAAGCATTACATGAAAATAGAAATCACTATGCAAATGAGTATCTTAGAGTAAGCAAGAATTGGCCTTAAATCCCTTGATGAGGTATTGGGGCATAAACAGTTTTGATATTCTTTCATTTTACTACAGAAAATGATTAATTTTTCTCCTAGCTGGTGAAAGTAGTTGGTCCTACTGCAGAAATATTTAAAACTCACACCAAGTAAGTAACAAGACGGCATCTAACGGTGTCCATGTGGATCTCAACCTTCTCAGGTTTTTCTCTAGTGTACAGGCAGGAGCTGGCGATATAAAATATTAGGCTTTTCCCTGATATTTGAACAAAACCATGTCTGTATTCTTAAACTGAGACCTACATTTGTGCACTGTTGTGTCTGTTGCATTTACTAACCCCCGACTTGTCTTTCAGGGCCACATGAACCTACCCCCAGACAAACTGAAGCTTTTAAGTCAGTATGACAACGATAAGAAATGGGAGCTGGTTTGTGATCAGGTACAGTAGAGCCTGATTTCTACATCCTCTTGCGCAGTCTGAGATAGTTGTAGATGGACTATTTTAGGCACACCTAAAATAGTACTCATACAAATACATGCGTGAGAGTTTCACGTTTACAACATTATACAATGAACAGATTAGCTCAACAGTATCATTTTCCAGTCTTCCAGTTTTACAGTACATTAGTATATATATATATATATATATATACACACACAGTATATAATCCCAAAACTTTGCTGTGTAATGCATGGCACCATGCAAAATACAAGTCATGATTTTGTAGGAAGTCACTGTAGCGTGTGGTGTGTGTGTATACTTAACTTCTTTGACTTGTTTATCTATGTTAATATGTCTTGTATACTTTAGTTTTTAGTTTTTGTACATTTGTATTTTAGTTTGCTAATGGTAGTAGAATCCAGGGTTGTGGCTCTTTCGGAGCGGGAACCTTGGGGCTGGGATGGGTAACATGTGCCTTTTTGTATGCTCTTGTTTTTTGTACTCATTTTGAACAAAAAAAGAGTCCCTGTAGCTTAGACCCATGGACCCTGTGGCGGCAGCGGATGTCTGAGGGTTTGTGGCTCTTAACAGTTTAAGAGAACACACTGTTGTTGTTACGTCACACATGTACTGTTACAGCACTGGTTCCCAATCACTGGGTCGGGACCCATTTGTGGTTCGGGGACACATTTGTATGGTCCCTTTTATAATTTTTGTTTCCAACATTTTTGTTTCTAATTTCAAGACATTTTCAAAAAACATTCCCCCAAAAAAGCCAAACTTCTTGCATTAAAAACAAATTTCAAAGATTTTTCACAACGCGGCGCTTCGCGGCGTGTTGTGAGCTTGTAGATCTGCTATTTTCACTAGTTTCATTGGGTCCCGGGCAAACGTCTCATTTCTTTTTTTGGGTCACAAGACGCCTGAAGAAGGTCAGTAGACCGAAAGCTTGCAAAATAAATCCTTTGATTGTGCACAGATCTGAGTGTGCAGAGCTCCCCTTTATTTTTTTTCATTATCCCTTTGTGACTCCAGCACCTCACTTAAGTTATTTTCAGCAGATGAGCTGTGGTTCTTTTTACATTTGCGTCACAAGCTAAAAAGTTTGGGAACCACTGCTTTACAGGGTCACATCATCTCACTGATTCCCTCCTCCACATGTCTCTGTCCACCTGTCCCATGTAGGAACGCTTCCAAGTGAAGAACCCTCCTTCCATCTATCTGACAAAGATCAAGAGCTTCTACCAGGACCAAGGCGGGGTGCCACGCAGGGTTGGTATTCAGAATCCCTCTCCTGTTGTGTTCATTCTTTTTTGTATTATGTTTATGTAACATAAACAGTCCTCTATATCATGGTTAAGAAGAAACACCCACACCACCAAGACAAAAAGAAACGAACTGTAACATTAGTAATGCAATTCATATGTTGCCTGAATTGATAGACATGTTTACATTGTCTACAGTACATTGTCTACAACTTTAAATAATAATATCATGACAACTCAATAAAAATGTCTAAATAATTATATATTACCTATTTGATTTCAATTATAAACAATACATTACTTCCCTGCAGAGTGATGTCTTGTATTACTTTCCCAATGCTTTAAAAAAAAAACATAAAAACATGTAGAGAAGGACTTGGCATAATAATAAATGGAAGCGAGTATGCTGAATGGAATAGAGACAAGCGCCACAATAATGGTATTGGTATTTAAATACAAATTTAGCAGCCTAAAATTCAATGAAACAATCAAAGTAATTCCACAGTCACTCTAATGCCTTATGGATGCTTTCTTTCACTCATTCTAGTTCAGGAAGCGTGACCAAGATGCCACCCAGATCCTTAAAGACTTGGAGATATCCCTTCGCACCAATCACATTGGGTAAGCGCCAAAAAGCCTAATTTAAGCTTTGACAAAGTGTCACGGACGCCATGTGTTGCTCAACAACGGATTTACAGCTGTGACACCTATGGCAAGCAGCCGTAGGTGTTTTCCTGGTGTCTAGCTGAACAAGAACACATTATTTTCATAGAAGTGTATATATATTCAATTCAACTTTATTAGCAGACTCAGGTCCATAGGGATACATACACGGGGTTAACATACAGAGATACAATAGGCAATAAAAATCATAAAAGAATGTAAAACAAATACATAACTTACATAACAGGCAAAACATACAGGCATTTTAGCCAGTGTACCCTTAATCTTGATGTATAACGTGAACAGCTCACTGAGGGGCTTGAAAGCGCTACAATGATACTCTTTGTTGACACATCCAGACTTAAACATTAGATTTCTTAGGAGTGCTTTAAAAGTCCTCACTCCAGCAGTGACAAACATCTGGCTAGCACTCCCCCCTCTGGGTTGTTTAAGTTGTATTCTCATGGCATCATTATTATGCAACTTGCAACCTGTGCATGCTAGACTTTTTATAACATGACCACAGGTGTGCAGTATAAAGCGGTGTGCACTGCAGTATGCCTTGAACAAGGACACTTTCACTTTGGTGGAACAATGACAGAACTTTTGGGCAATAGTGTTTGCTTGAGCATACAGCTTCCGACATTGTCTGTATACATCATCATCATCATCAGTCATTTGATATATAAATAGTCACTTAATCCATTCCTCTTTCTGTTTTTCCATCACATTTGATTGTAGGTGGGCCCAGGAGTTTCTCAATGACCAGAACAATGGCTTGGATGTTTTGGTGGAGTACCTGTCACATGCACAGAGCGACTCCTCGTGAGTGGACATTGGCCTCTGACATCCTGGCAGAGCCATTTAGAGAGAGAGATATGACATAGACTCGCAATAACATAATCTTTTGCAACAAAACAAATTATGATTTGGAATTCGCTTCTGTGTGCTCAGACATGATACCAAGAACAAGACAAATGTGTTTTATTTTTTACGATGCATAAACCATGTGAACTTATCGTAACTCTTTCAAGTGATCTGGTCAAAGTGCCAAAAATACATAAATTGAGCATTTGTGTTGTGAATGAAAGTATATCTTGTATACATTTTTTTCCTCTCCATAGGTTTGATGTTGACTCAGTTGAAAATGGTGGCACAATATCAGACAGAGGAAAGCTGTCACTGGAGGACTTGCATAAGAGTGTCATCAGCCCCCAGCAGATGACCAGAGCCCGTGCCCTCACTATAAGGTAGGAACCACAGATAGGAACATACAGGTTCAGTAATGGACTGTATTTTGTCAATGCTTAGCATCATCATCATCATCGTCGTCGTTCAGAGGGCTCCCCCACAGTTGCTGTCGAAGTGTCCTTGAGGAAGACACCGGACCCCTAATGGGCTCTATGCACACACGTCACACACGCCATTTTGGAAAGAACTTGGGCCCCTTCCCTACTTCCTTCACACTCCAGACACTATCCAATTAGTGACT
Source organism: Protomyctophum bolini (assembly GCF_963924005.1). Classification (NCBI taxonomy): domain Eukaryota; kingdom Metazoa; phylum Chordata; class Actinopteri; order Myctophiformes; family Myctophidae; genus Protomyctophum; species Protomyctophum bolini. The sequence goes on from NC_137872.1 coordinate 31,714,253, forward strand.
ATGCATGCACCTCATGGTACCACAGCACCTCAAAGGCCCATCCCAAAACAAACTCGTCAGGCTACTACGGTCCTTACTGCCAGAACCCACCTCACCTCTCCCCTTTTTGATAGGCTGCAATGGCTTAGGGTTGACGACCGAGTACAGCAACTTCTACCCCCCGCTAGCCCCTCCTACACAGGTTTAATGTTTGTCTTATATGACTCCCTGTGCAGGTTTGTATTGAGATCTCCATATGATACCCACCACTGCCTCATGTACAAATCACTCAATTGGCTGCAGCCTAAAGCAAGACGGCAACTACACTGGTATCTCTTCATTTATAAATGCATTTATTTTAGGTGCCCTGAAGCAGTACCTAGACTCAGTCTACCTCGACATATCCACTAAGACATTGGTTCCCAACCTTTTTATACTGAAGTACCACCTCAGAAAATATTTGGCTCTCCATAAGTACCACCATAATAACTGATATATATATATGATATAAAATACAGGAGCGTATACCTGCCCTTTTTGTTCCATTCCTAAGCCAATAATGCTGCTGCTCTGACAAAACCGTCTAATCACTAATCAGCACAACTGATGATGTTTCTAATGTGATTAATCCGTTCTCAAATCTTCTATTAACGGCTAGGTGTGCTGTCATGCTCATTTCAGCACGGCTGGATAGCTTTTTTCAACCAATGGCTTGGTCAGAAGGAATTCCGGTAGTAATATATATATCATTCCACTTTTGTCTTTTTTCTCCTTTTTTGGGTGACTCCTCTGAGTACCACCAGAAGAGGGCTCAAGTACCACTACTACTAGTACCAGTGGTTGGGAACCTCTGCACTAAAACATCTACAATACCCGTACTTTAAAATCCCCAAAATCTCCAGTGTGGTTGGGCGGAGGCCTTTCTGCTACAAAGCCCCATTTGATTGGAACAATCTCCCTCTATCTCTTAGATCCATCTCATAATTTAGTAGTTTCAGGACTTCCTTATATTCACATCTAGACTCAACTTGTCTATTGTCTATTCTAACCTGATGGTGACCTTATCTCCATTGTGTAACAGCTGATTATGTGGTGGTAGGTGGAAGAGGGTGAGCAAGTTATTCGTCTATGTATGTATTTGTATGTTTGTGTTTTTGTGTACACTGTACAGTATGCTTTTTTGTATTTATTTTGTCTGTTTATGGGTCCCTCTTGAAAATGAGATGCTGCATCTCAAGGGGCTGTCCCTTCAATAAAAATCAGAAATCTTTAGTTCAAAGTTTGTTTTGTAAACGCATTGACAACTAGAACTGCACTGTCGAGTGCCTACTTGCGCTTTGCACACAAGTAGGCCATAAATGACCAAGCCTATTAGTGCTCAAGTACTGTCAACCGCTACGAACTTTCAGATCTCTGGCTCACAATGGCGACGTAATAAAGATAGGTTTCAGATTACATATACATGTATGTATATGTAAATTATATGTATGAATTATGTAATTTGTAAGTTGATTAGCAGTATACTGTGGTTGTAGTATAGCGCCCCTCACTTCACACGGGTGTGATTTTTCAATACTGTACACGTTTTTCCCCATTTTTTTTTTAACTATGATGTTTTCAATTTTTTTCCATAGAAGTGTATTTGTACGTCTTTAAATGTTCTGATGAATTGAAAGTGGAGGACCCTGATGTAAACAAGTCTTAGTTTTCTTTCTGGTTTTATCATTGTAGCAGTTTTTGTATTGAAATGTACCCATCCTACAAACTGTAAATCAAAAACTTTAATCGATCATCTGACATGTCACCTTTGCAGGCTAGGCACTCTGACACACAGGATCCATATTAAGAAGCCACATTCAGCCAACCAGCGGGATGATGTGCACGTGTGCATCATGTGTCTGAGAGCCATCATGAACTATCAGGTACTCAACCTGCCCTTTGCTTCTTACGCACGCACACACGCTCACACGCACGCACGCATGTAATGGTGTTAGACAGTTGATGGGCACCTAAAGGTACATATAGCAGCTTCCCCTCCACACAGACAAACTGCCTATAACAGCTGAAACAGAGCAATAAAAGTTGTTTGGCTTTGCTCTTTCTCATGCCAGCGATGTTCAGGCTTGAACTGATGGTCAGTTTATATACAGTACATGGCCCAGGCTTCCAAATATTAGTATGGAGAGTATCTTTTTTTTTCTTTTTTTTTTTTTACAAATTTATTTATACATTTTCAGGTTTAAAGACAAGACATACTTGACAAACAATCACATCACATACACATAATACACACACAAACCCTTCCCACCCCCCCATTCAAAGGGGGAAAAATAATACATTTAGCACAGAAACAAAAAGAAAACGTACACCAATGAAAATAATAATATAAAATAGATATGGAGAGTCTATCTGTACCCGAAGTTTGTTATGATTCTAAGTAACTGTTGGCACTTTGAATGGTTCTTGAAAAGCCTTGTCCATGTACAAATCAGAAACCCAGCCTACTTCTAGAATCGGTGTCTTGTAACTGGTGTCAACAAAAACAACAGGTGTATAATTAAGTATAATTAAACCATTCTGGTAACGCACACACACAGCATATCTACAACCTTACAATACGTTTTGATGTGATTCATTCAATCAATCAATCTTTATTTCAGACTACATGGTACATAACAATTAACAATACAGGGGACAATACAACAGAAATTAAAAACGGCAACAAAAACATACAAAAATCTAAAAAACATACAGACACTCTCTCCAGTGTTTTCAGAAACCGGAAGAGTACCTGCAACTTATTGTATTTACCTTTACTGTAGCTGCACAAGTGGGCAGTATACAGTGGCGTACATTAAGCTAAAAAGGGCTATCTTGACATCATCAGTACACATGCAAAATTTGAGATAACATGTTGGCTTATGCAATCATCATCATCACTGAGGTCATACCTAATGATGTGACCCAGATATATATATCTGACCCCGTCTACGACATTGAACACCTTGTTGGCCAGATAAAAAGAGAGGATGTTGCCTTCCGATCTGAATGCATTGTGATCTTCTATTCTTAGAAATCTGTCTCAAGTGCTAAAACACTCATTTCTCCTTTTCTTGCAGTCTGGCTTTAACCTGGTGATGACTCATCCGCGCTGTGTCAATGAGATCACCCTCAGTCTCAACAGCAAGAATGGCAGGTACGTACATAAATGCGTGCGTCCATATCTTAGTCAGAGTTCTCAAATTCTGCCCGACCCTGCCCGAACCCGACACAACCCGACGTTGTCGGGTCTACTACCCCATAAAATGTTACATTTCAACTGCCCCTATAGCAGCCGAACGGTAAGACCAACGGAAGTGGATGTGTTGGATGCAGCCCAAAGTGAACTTTACTACGTTATCTAGTTTGTAGCTGTCCGACCTTCCTAGCCTGTGTTATTAAAGAAAAATCACACCTGTGTGAACTGAGTGGTGCAATTCCCCCCCCCCCCCACCTCTCTCTCTCTCTCTCTCTCTCTCTCTCTCTCTCTCATTAGCAGGCAGCAGGCACAGCAATACCCCTCTCTCTGTTTCTGGCGCCCCCTACTGGTATTATTAAGTCACATACTCGTGCTCATGACAACATGATACAGGTACATGGACATTGCTGGTTGTAGGAGTGGTTGCACCACTCAAAAACGGCAACAATGGCCAAAACTCAATCTGAAAATCGGCAATCTAAAAATGGGGGTTAAGTGTGTTTTCAAGGTGTTTTGGCCATTATCTCTGGTTCAATCTGCTCAGTTCAAAGCTTGTTGGATGCGTGACTTTGAGGACATTAAGTGCACAATGAGAACTCTCATTTATTCTCCATCCTCTGTGACAGAACTAAGGCGCTGGTGTTGGAGTTGCTGGCTGCCGTGTGTCTGGTGAGAGGAGGCCACGACATCATTCTCTCTGCTTTTGACAACTTCAGAGAGGTGAGGCGTCATCGTCATATGGTTTTATAATTTCATCACATCTGTTCATTTGTGCCATTTCTTTCCAAACTTCCCTTCTCTGACGACTCGTCCTCTGACTGCAGCCTGAGTCATACTTAGTTGCGTGCGGGTGTGGGTGTCGCCCACCGAAAATAGGCGATCAACAAGCTTGCGACGCATCAGGCAGTAATGCGATGTGAGCTTGCATATCTGCTTGTTTCCGGTGCGCAACCAAGTATAAATCGGGCTAAACTTCCTGGCACAATATATCCAATACATACTCTTATTTAGAAAGCGCAGAGCTGTGTGCGCACACAGGTCGTAGAGCAAGAGCTCTAAATGTAAACCCACTAACCCAACAGGCCTGTATTGCAGAACTGTAGTTTACCAGACTATGAGTACAAAAAAAGTTTTTATTGATAGTTTCAAGTGAAGATAGACAGGAAAGAGGGAGAGAGAAGGGGAGAGACACGCAGCTAAGGTTGTCATGAACGGGACTCGAACATGTGACACGCTGGCTGCCTATATGTGGCATGTACCTGGACCACTTGGCCAGCAGGCGCCAATCTGTATACTGTTGTGCAACTGAAGCATATATCAGTGAGCCAGGATATCTGTTTGATCATGGAAGACCAGGTTTACATGCATCAGGATATCTGTTTGATGGAAGACCAGGTTTACATTCATGGCAGGTGTAAAAAGTATGAGAAGAAAAGGGTCCCGCACACTGTCTTTCACTTATAGAGTAGTAGTTTTATTAGATGACAGCGTTTCGGTCTAAACGACCTTCATCAGGTAAAAAGTATACAAGTTTGAGAAGCAGAAGCCAGGCATCTGGGTTCCTTATGCCCCCCTGTGGTTTATCAATGTTAATGCATGTTTTCTTTTTTGGTAAACCTTAAAAGTCCCATTCCACATGTCCGAAGGGGTTTACATCCTCAGAAAAAACAATTTCTTATCAATTCAATGTTGATATCAAGTCTCACCCACAAAAGGGCCATAAAGGAGTTTTATAGTACCTCAAACTTGGCTCTATCTTTGCCCTCATTTAGCATTACAGGGCCTGTTAAGTATGCCAATAGAGCGTCGCAGTCCCGCCCCCTCGAGAGACCCGGAAAATAATTCCCCGTTCATTTTCCTCATAGACTTTTCAAAACGTATTTATTTAAAGACTTTTACGCCGCGGACAAAGCCAACTCGAGTTGTGACAAATCATGACAATCGCGTCCGCGTGGCGTAAACGTCTTTAAATAAATACTTTTTGAAAAGTCTATGAGGAAAATTAACGAATTTGTTACATTTTTGCTAGAAACAGACAGTTTCAAATATGAGTGACTCATGGTGTAAAGTTGTAAACTATACAGAGACACCTCCCCGCCAATATCGCGGAGACAATTTTTGGACCACAATTTTTATATGAGACGATTTTAAGATGACCCCATGTTGTTCTCCATAGAGAAATTACAAACCAGGATGAGCGAGTGGCATCAAGACTTCGGCCCTCTATATGCCTGTAGAATCAATCCATCATTAATATGCCAATAGAAGCAAAACGCCCAAATCTCCACAGCACTGTGAGAACAATGGCTCCAGAGGAGGACCCTTTGGTCTAATCCACTCTGATTGAACTGAGGTTTTTATTTGTTCGTTTTGGTAGCCCATTTGATTTGCCCATACATTAATTGCAATGTAAATATTGTACCCCTAGTTTTTGCCATAATGTATACTGTATAACACGGTGTAGGCAATTCTACAATGAAGTGTGAGCTTCTGTGCAAACTGTATAGCATAGATTAGAATGCACAGCCTGGTGTTCCGAGACGAGAGGAGGAAGGGATCAACGTCAGGCGGCCGTTATGCGTTGTTGCATTCTAATGTACACATCAATGAGGTTTAGTATCATAAATACACACTTTTCAATAGGCAATGGTTTCAATGCTCAGTGGTTATTTGTCGGTATCGTTCGTGCTCCACTTTTCCTCGTCTCTGCTAGAGGAACTCGCACTCACACACCGATGATCAATTGAGCAATAATGTTCTACGATTTACAATTTAGGCATTTAGCAGACGCTCTTAATCCAGAGCGACTTACGTTAAGCAATAACAAAAGCATGGCATACATCACATATATAAAAAGTAGTTATCATGAATCATGTATAAACTAAGAACGTAACAGTGGAGTAACTATGTAAACTACCGGTATACATACTATACTATACTATATTATATATATTACATGTGTACTATAAAGTGCTATGACTACATAAAATGCAATTCTTCACTTGCCCTCTTCACTTATTTCTGTCTAGTAGCCTCCTAGATTAGATACAATTCTCTGCAACACACGTTGCGTGTGGTGCTCGCGTGTCGGTGTGTGTGTGTGTGTGTGTGTGTGTCTGTCACACACACACTGCTTGAGAAAGCAGCGCTTGCAAACACTAACTTCCTGTTAGTCTGGCAGTCCCATGCTGGTCTGTTGTTCAATGAGAGGCTGATTAAAGACATACTGTATATCAGGTGATTACGTTTGTCTTTGATGAGGTGGTGAGTGTTGTAATTACACCACAACTGAGTTGCGTGCACTACAGTACTTCACACTGGTTTTGAGTGGCGATCTGAATACCAGATGTTTGCTTGCTTTTAGAAATATGCAGAGTGCAAAAACAAATGAGGACTTTCATGGGTTGGCTTCAGAAACGAACTCGCAAAAGAACATGATCTTTGGTGGAGTGGACATTCTTTTTTTTTTTTTATGTTCGGTTTATTGATTTTTACATTATTGTTTTTTACAAATATAGAAGTAAATTGAGAAATAAAAACAGAGTGACAAATACAAAAAAAACTAAAACACACACAATAACAAAGCACAAACTCCAAATCAAGACAACCAAAGAACATTCAAAACACAACAAGACAATAAAAACAATATATAAGACTTTCTTTTTAACACATTCTCTCTCTCAGGTGAGCAGAGAGAAGAACCGCTTTGAGAAGCTGATGGATTACTTCGCCAATGACGACAGCAACATTGACTTCATGGTATGTGATCGACATTAATGTGTATGATTAGGCCACGGACCACAAGATCTTTATCTCTGGGATCCCATGATTCTGTCTGATATTTTGTCCTTTGGTCCATTATTCTTTATATAGTAGACATAGCGATAATGCCATTCTTGAACAATCTCTCGTTTTTATTTGAACGTGTAAAGCTTCCCCCCCCAGGACATTAAGAAGAACCACTGGTCTAGATAATGGCTGACACTTTGGCCAATCAAAAAAGGAGGGATGGTATCCTCGGGGGTACAAGCAGTTAAGCCTAATTTCATGTCATCACAATAAAAGAAGATGTCACTGTTTGACACAGACAAGTGATTTTTAAGTGTAAAACATGACGTGCCTTTTGCCTAAACACAAGTTGTTATCGCTGTGCGACTCGGGTACATCACGTATTAGAATGCAGTATTAAAAATGTCAATGTCCTGAGTTCGAATCCCCAGTTTGGAACCAGTGTTGCATGAGTCCTCGTCCATCTATGTCTTCCTGCCTGTCTCCACTGTCCTGTTCAATACCAACGAGTTACGAGGCACAGATAATGCCTAGAAAATAATTTGCTTACAAACGTGAGCCCCGAAGCTGTGGTTATGACCAAATGTGTACATCTCCCCAGGTGGCCTGCATGCAGTTCATCAACATCGTGGTCCACTCGGTGGAGAACATGAACTTCCGTGTCCATCTCCAGTACGAGTTCACTCACCTCGGCCTAGACCAGTATCTGGAGGTAAGCTGATGCTTGACAGTGATGTAAATATGTTTTCAATGTAATGAGTCCCGGGATGCATGGATGGTCTTTTTAGAAATGAGTACCAGGCACATTTTATGAGTCCCACTTCAACAACGTTAGGAGTCATATTTTGCCATTTTTACAAATTGCAGCATTTTAACTGGTTATATTCATGTAGAAAAGTAAGAAAACAGAATAATAAATGATTATTAGAACTAAAGCTAGCAAAATAAACTAGAATAAAAAAACAGTACAGTAGTGCATCCTGTGGATGCAGAGGTCGTTGTTTTATTGTGTCCCTCAACTATAAACTGCATTTTGGGATGCAAAATGCACCCTATTTTAATCGATCCGTACACTTCGATCGGTCCCGAGACTACCTCCATTACTTGTGATATTGTTGTTGTTGATGAGGACAGTAGAGAAGTGACCATTTTGGAAGTGGCATGTACATTTGACCACAGTCTGGAAGAGGCATTCCTTAACCAAGGTGCTTAAGTACCAGCACCTTAAGGATGCTATTATACAGCTTGGCTACAAACGAGGGGCCTGCAGATTGCAGGCATGCCCAATAAGCCGAGAGCTAAGGCATCGGCAACATTCTGTTCAGTGTCTGCAATAATTGGCAGTCGCCATATATGGAGAAGGTGATGCTTTCTGTACCCGTTTCTGTATCCTGAAGCACTTGTTGTAGAGTTTTTTTCAAGTGTGCGCATCCACTATTGTTTGTGTTCAAGAAATGTATTGTAAAATGTGAATGCAAATAAAGGTGTGTGTGTGTGTGTGTGTGTGTGTGTGTGTGTGTGTGTGTGTGTGTGTGTGTGTGTGTGTGTGTGTGTGTGTGTGTGTGTGTGTGTGTGTGTGTGTGTGTGTGTGTGTGTGTGTGTGTGTGTGTGTGTGTGTGTGTGTGTGTGTGTGTGTGTGTGTGTGTGTGTGTGTGTGTGTGTGCGCGTGTGCATCAGACTCTGTCGCTGACGGAGAGCGAGAAGCTCCAGGTGCAGATCCAGGCGTACCTGGACAACGTGCTGGACGTTGGAGCTCTGCTGGAGGATGCAGAGAGCAGAGGGCCGGTGCTCGATCACGTCAACCAGCTGCAGGAGCACAACGCACAGGTTAGCCCCCCAGGAGCACAACGCACAGGTTAGCCCCCCAGGAGCACAACGCACAGGTTAGCCCCCCAGGAGCACAACGCACAGGTCAGCCCCCCAGGAGCACAACGCACAGGTTAGCCCCCCAGGAGCACAACGCACAGGTTAGCCCCCCAGGAGCACAACGCACAGGTTAGCCCCCCAGGAGCACAACGCACAGGTTAGCCCCCCAGGAGCACAACGCACAGGTCAGCCCGCGGCATGGCACGCCCAGGAGGTCCCGCTCACGCTCGGTCGTGTGCAGGAGTTGATTTTGATTTAGTTTTAGTCATCTAGTCTTTTGAATAACATTCTGCTAAGTTTTTATAGGCTCTGAACCCCTAATTGCAGGTTGGTGCCTTGCATGGTTTCCTCCGCCATCGGTGTGTGTGGATGTAAATAATGCACAATAAATCCATGTAAAGCGCATTGGATGAAAGCGCTAGATGAATGTACCATTTACCATGTAGTCAACAAAATATTTTTATAGTTTTATTAGACATTATGTAAAAACAGCAACGGAGTACAGTAGTAACACAGAGGGCTCTATTTTTGTCCATGCTAAACCCCTTATCCCTAAACTACTTTGCCTTTTCTTTTACTATTTGGAAAGTTTTGAATAGTTAAAATAGCCAATTTACAAGCTCACAATGTGTCGATGTAGATCGGCTAGTTGAACTATTCAAAAATGTTTTCAAAATAGTAAAAAAAGGCAAAGAAGTTTAGGGATAAAGGGTATAGCTGAGCATGGACAGCATTAGTCTAAAAGGGATAGACAACAAAAGTCAATATCATTTCAGGAAGAAAGTAAAAACTGTATGGTCGTGAGCCGCATGACGTTGCACATCAAAAACAGCGGATCTACAAGCTCACCCGTTGTGAGCTCGTAGATCGGCAATCCACGTCTAAATCTGGCATAAGAGTCCCTGGTCTGTCCATAATATAACCGAGCCTTTATGTAAATGTCATTAAAATCCTGCGGGACTCTTTCTTATATTATGTGCTGTTCTAGCTGAGCGAGAGGCTGCAGGAGGCTGAGACTCTGACTGCAGAGAGAGCCGCTGAGCTGGAGACTCAGCTCATGCAGCGCACCAAGGAGAACGGCCTGCTCAAGGTGAGTACCACCGCGCTGTACTGCCTCGTGTGGACCAACTCTGCGTGTACAGCCTGATGAACTCAAAACCACTTAAAACCCCGCCGGCATCCACATTCTGCGGGGGAACATTGCCCAAAATAGCCGATCTACGCTATTTTGGGCTAAGACATTTAGTGTGACAGAAAAAAGAACCCGCGAGTACAGGGCCAAAGCTGGTCTTGTTTACTAAGTCTCTGACTGGAGGCTTTAAGACAGTGGTTAAAGGGAAACTTCACCCTTTTTCCAAAAAAATATAATTATGTTAATCGTTTAATATAATATGTGGTTTTAGATATTTCAGATTTTAGCAGTGAGCCCAGTGTCTCTCTGATGTCATGGACAATGGACTCACTTACTTCCTGGACTAAATGTTTTCTCAGTGCGTAATAGTGCACAGGCGATGGAAATTACCCACCAAGAGTTCTGTCGAGCCAGCGAATATAACACGGTTTACTTCCGGGTTGTGAGCTGGTGAACATAAGGGCTTCAGAATAAGACATTAATAAGACAGTAATACATTTATTAAAAAAATGCATTCATGATGTGTCTTTTTAAATGGCGTATAATAGAGTACTTATATGTGCTTATATAATGCTCAGTGCCAAGCAGGGAGGCAATGGGTACTCATTTTATATAGAGATATAGAGATAGAGATATACTTTATTAGTCTCCCGAGGAAGAAATTAGTCTTAGACAAAGGGCCCGCATGCAAGCGTAGCCCTAGTCCATGTCGCCACAGTGCAGCGCCAAATACATCTTTCTTGCATCATAGAAAAAAAGAGGAAGAAGAAGGATAGGGGGGGTGGAGAGGGGGGGGGGGGGGGTAAGAAGACTTGGGTGGGGGGGGGGGGGGGGGGGGGGGTAATGACAGATAGGGAGGGGGGGGGGGTAGGGGCAGATTATCACACACATTACAGTTGCATTGTGCAGGCACGAAATGACTTGGGTGGGGGTGGGGTTGATTTTGGGTCTGAACAGATAAAAAACACTGATCCTAACGCCACGCTTCTTTGAAGGGCTGCCTTAGGGCAGGAAAAAAAAACGTTCAGCCGGCAGCGGGGGGGGGGGGGGGGGGGGGGTAGAGTGGGGGGGGTGTGGGTGAAGGCGGTGTGTCGTGGAGGTGTGTGTGTGGAGATCAATAGTCTGTGTAGAGTTCGTTGTTTATGTTAGCGTTTCCTGGGCTCCTATCGTATCTGGTCGCCAGAGGTCACGTCGTCTCAGAGTCCCAGATAGTGAGAGGAATAACAGCAAGCTGTACAGACGTTACGGCCTTGGTTCCCAGGCGCAAGGCTCCACAGTAGGTTGTGGGAGGGATAGGGGGGGGGGGGCACGTGCTTTCGTTCCTGTCCGCTGTCTTCCATCCTTGGGCCGAGTTCTCAGATTATGGCGAGAGAAAGTTTTATTTCACTCATCTTCTTTAGTAAATTTTGCCCGTGAAGAAGATCCCTGAAACTTAGTCTCTCGATCCGTGCTTATACCCAGCCTCTGCTCCAAGGCGCTGAGCCGTTCTGAAAGTCTCTGCGCGTTGTTGTCATTCCTGCGAATCAACTCAGCCAAAGTCATGGACATGCTCCCCACTAGTTTACAAAGATCATTTGTCACGGCGAGCGGTATGGAAGGCCCGCCGGTGCTGGCGACACCTCCCTTCAACATTTTAGCAATTTGAATAATTTTCCGGTAGATCAGGCCGCCGCCTAGTCCAAAAAGCAGCCCTTTTACCACCATTATGCCAATAATCCAGATGTCTTCAATGTCTACCACCGTAAGCACGGAGAGACAGAGGATATTCCAATTTTCACGGTAACCATCTCTGGCGTACCCAGCCGGGAAAGAACCTGGTGGGCAGGTCGGTTCGTCGGCACCGGAGTGTTTGTCCGAGAAGATCTTGTCGAAAGCGCTCAAAGACCAATTAATTAGTTCCATGTTTGTTCAGAGATAGACAGGAGACAGTGGAGAGGGACCACGCGGTAGCAGGGAATAGAAGGTGGGAGAGAGAGGGAGGGAGAAAGAGCGTCCGCCTTCTTCAGATAGCAAAGTAAGAATGAATATAGTCTTTGGTATGACCAGACCGGGGATTGAACACAGACCTACTAGTATCGCGGCGGACGCTGTAACCTCAAAGCCACTGAGCTGGTAATTAATGGAGGGAGTATTCAGAATTTCCAGAATAGCCTTTATATCTCGCTGAGATATTGTGTGTGCGTGACTTTTACATCACATCTTTTTTTGGTGGTATTTATTTCCATCCCCGTCAGAGCTTTATAAATGGCATTCTAAATCCATCCCCACCGTCTGCTGTGTGTGTGTGTGTGTGTGTGTGTGTGTGTGTTTGTGCACGCGCTCCTCCTTAACACAGGAAAGCCTGCGGGAGTACAGCTCTCAGGTGGGCTCCCTGCAGCAGAGGGAGCGAGAGAGAGAGCTCGACAGGGAGCGGGAGAAGGACCGGGAGCGCCGCGTGAGCCACACGGAGCTGGAGCAGAAGGTCCAGGAGCTGCAGCACAAGGGGCTGCTCCGCCTGGGCCGCTCCCCCTCCGGGGGCCTGGACCTCCAGGTGGTCCCCGTCACCGTGGTGGAGTACGTCCCCGCCCCCGCCCCCGCCGCCGCCACGGCGGCCTCCGACCCCCCGCGGCCCACCACGCCCTCCCAAAGCGACACGCCCGATTCCGCTTCTTCACCGTCACCGTCCGTCCTCCCTGCCGCCACCGCTCCACCTCCTCCTCCTCCTCCTCCTCCTCCTCCTCCTCTGCCTGGTGGTCTAGGAGGGGTGACTGCTTCTCCTCCTCCACCACCACCACCACCTCCTCCTCCCTCACTGGGTTCTTCTGTTCCCGTTCCTCCTCCTCCTCCTCCCCCGCCTGGATGTTTGCCTCCTCCTCCTCCTCCTCCCCCGCCTGGCTTTGGACCCCCACCCCCTCCCGGAGCGCCACCCCCACCCGGACCCCCACCTCCCCCTGGAGCGCCACCTGCCCCGGGCAGTGAACCCGGTAAAGAGACTGGCTGAGGACCAGCCCTATGTTATGGAACGTTCATGTACAATCGTATAACGCCATCATTCCTGAAGGCACTTCTTGTATTGCATTTATCGTTCTTACTGTTTAATCACTTTCTTTCTTTCTTTCTTATTATACTGTTGGACGGATGTTAGGTTCTTAGCTAGCTTATGATTCTTGATGACTATTTCCATGTATTTGATGTATCACCATGTGTTTTTCTTGCTTACTGTAAATGTCACTGGATTAACCCATTTTGGGGCGGGAACCCCTTTTGGTCTTTTAACATTATGTTATAATTTAGCTATTGAAAGATAGCAGATCTACAAGCTCATAGGGCGCCACCGAGTGGCGCGCTATTAGCTTGTAGTTCTGCTATCTTTGAAAAATCGTAAAAATGTGGAGCAAATCTTTGAATATATATTTCTTCAAAGTGAATGTTTTTAACTCGGGTCTAAATGGCCTCTGCTAAATGCCTACATTGTATTTCTCTCCTCAGCGGCGAAGAAGAGGAAGCCCATTGAGACCAAGTTCAAGATGCCACTGTTAAACTGGCAGGCGTTGAAACCCAACCAGGTGTCGGGCACCGTGTTCAGTGACCTGGATGACGAGCAGGTGTTGGAGGTACGGTGAATCATCACGTCCTCCGTTCTTCCAACCGATGATGACGCAGAGCTCGTTCGTTCACTCCCTGCAGCCCGGGTTACTTTCTCTCTCTCACTGTGTGTTTCATTAGGAATTGGACATGGATCTATTTGCAGAGCAGTTCAAGACCAAAGCCCAGGGCACGCCGAAGGCTCTGTCCACGGTGAGGGTGTCCATGAAGGCGTCCAAGAAGACCCCCAGCAAGGTGGCCCTGATCGAGGGCAACAAGGCCAAGAACCTGGCCATCACGCTCCGCAAGGCGCATATGAGCCCAGTGGACATCTGCTCCGCTATAGAGACGTATGCACTGATCTCACTGCTTTGATCATCTCAACAATAAACACTACAGCTATTATCATTATCACATTATAATTATAAATATGAACTACTTAAACCCCATATACACCTCGTTGATCAGGGTACGGACCCCTCCTTCATGAGGTTCGCTAGCCCCTCCCAACGTCTGGCTTTCAGAAATGGCGTCTCACTTCACACGAGTGTGATTTTTTTTTTATCTACAAGCTCACAACGCTTTGTGACGCAAGGCCTTGTGAGCTTATAGATTTGCCGTTTTTTTCAATGAACGTTTGCGTATTGTCGTCAAATGTTTGCACGCTATGAATGTGATTATTAATACTTTGCACATGATTTCACTGATCCTGTATCGTCTGGTCTGTCCAGCTATGACCAGCAGGCTTTGGAGTTGGACTTCCTGGAGCTGCTGGAGCACTTTGTCCCGTCGGACTATGAGCTGAAGCTCCTGCTCAACTACGAGAAGGAGGGCCGTCCCGTGGAGGAGCTGTCCGACGAAGACCAGTTCATGATTCGTTTCGGGAAGATCCCTCGCCTGAGCCAGCGAATCAACACCCTCACCTACATGGGAAACTTCCCGGAGACCGTGAAGCGCCTGCAGCCGGTTAGCATCATGTCTGGAATACTGAGGATGGGACACTTTTACTGTGTGTGTGTGTGTGTGTGTGTGTGTGTGTGTGTGTGTGTGTGTGTTAAGATTTGAGGTTTATTTTACAAGCAGAAACGCATTTTATTTATCTCTCATCCACAGCAACTGGACTCCATCATCGCTGCATCCTTGTCCATAAAGTCTTCAGCCAAACTAAAAAAGATGCTAGAAGTGAGTATGGCAGCGAGCACAGCAGGTACAGATGGTGCAGTCCTAGCAGTGGGTGTGTGTGTGATGTTCTCCATCTCCTCCGTTGTCCTACAGATCATCCTAGCCTTCGGTAACTACATGAACAGCAGTAAGAGGGGAGCAGCCGGCGGGTTTCGCCTGCAGAGCCTGGACCTGGTCAGTTCCTTCGTTCTGCCTTTAACCCATTTTGGACTGAGGTCGATTAAAATGTCAGTGGTGCTCAACCTTTTTCATGTCAAGGACCCCCAGAATTATCTCTATTGGGCCACGGACCCCCCATCTCAAAATATGTAGTTCCAGGGACCCCCCAGAAGCAAATATTTTAGTTAAATGTTCGCTCTGAAATATATATTCAATGATTTGCGACACATTTGAACGACTTTTCAAAAAATAGCAGACCTATACAAGCTCGTAGAGCACCACTCGGTGGCGTGCTATGAGCTTGTAGATCTGCTATTTTTCAATAGCTAAAGCATAACATAATGCTTAAAACACCAAAGGGGGTTCCTGCCTAAAATGGGTTAAAACAGTGGTTTTCAACTCTTTTCTTATCAAGGCCCATTATTTATTCTGCATTTGAGCCACGGACCACCATGAGATTTAGCCTTGCAGACCCAAAACAAAAGAATACAATACAGACTTATAGCATGTTATGTAGACAGCACTAGAATTGCATTGTATATAGTCATAGCACGCCATAGTACATATGTATAGCATAGTAGTATATACAGGTATAGTTTATATGTATAAGTTTCATTATATAGATATTCCACTGTTACTTTCTTAGCTTACGCATGTTTCATGATAAATGTTTTTATGTGATGTATTCCCATGCTTTTGTTCTGTTTTGTTAAGTCGCTCTGGATTAAGAGCGTCTGCTAAATGCCTAAATTGTAAATACACACACATGGGTCCATTTTGCTTATCAACTCTCCATTTAGCTGGGGACCACCTGGGACCCCGTCAATCACTCTTATTATTGTTTTCATTTTTTTTTTCTTCAGTTGTTGGAGACAAAGTCCACGGACCGCTCCCAGACTCTCCTTCACTTCATCTGCAGCATAGTCCAGGAGAAATACCCTGACCTCAAAAAATACCCTTTTCACTCGGAGCTGCACTTTTTGGACAAGGCTGCTCTAGGTAAAATAGACTTTTCAAACGTATCATTTATAAATGTGTAATAAAAATGTCACAACATACCAAGACTCGTCCGCTAAAGTAGACATGCCAGTAAAACCCTGATTTAACCATGCGAACCCCAATCTGGGAACCCATTAGCAAAAAAAAAAAGAAAAAACAGTGCCCTGTTTTCCTTGGAATTTAACTCTGGATGGCAGGATGTTGCCTGTTTGGTGAGGTCCGCCTTCTGGTGGGGTGCCTATTTTTTTCATTGCCACTAACGACAATGTAGCCTATACAGGTTCTGAATACCCCTGCCGACAGATTGATAGCACAGCTCGGAATCTGTTCTTTAGTGATTACATGAACCCTAGCATCCTGATTCTGGGCTCACAACACATGAGCTTGTAGAACAGCTATCTTCTCTATCGATGCACACCGTGTGGACTGGAGGGTTTAAGTGATTGACTCTTATTTGTTTTTATTCTTTGCCAGTCTCCTTGGACGGTATTCTCCAGGACATTCGCTCCTTAGAGCGGGGAATGGAGCTGAGTAAGAAGGAGTTCTTGGTGCAGGAAGACAACACGGTGTTGAAGGAGTTCATCAAGACGAACAGTGAACAGTTGGATGCTTTGATCAAAGACAGCAAGAATGCACAGGTTGGTGGTGGGACATGACAAAACGTCTTTGAGCAACGCACTAATCATAAACGTAGTGTTCCTCGCTCTCCTCTCACATTCCCTGCTCCTCCTCTAGGAGGCCTATGGCTTTGCGGTGGAGTATTTCGGAGAGAACCCCAAAACCACGCAACCCTCGATGTTCTTCCCCACATTCGTCCGCTTTGTGAAGGCCTATAAGGTGAGGATGTGTCCCAACCAACTGGCTTGTGGTGTTCTGAAAGTATATGTTCAAAGGCCTCAATCATCGGGTTCCCAAACTTTTTCATGTCAAGGACCCCCAAATTGACACTCATTAGCCTGCGGACCCCCCATTTGAAAAGATATGCCAAGGACCCCCATAAGAGAAGATGTTTACGGCTCTAGCAGTGATTCTCTGCGGCGGCAGTGGCTCAGCGGTAGAGTGATCGGATGGGAACCGCAAGGTTCTCAGTTCGAACCCGGGCTCCCCCAGAGTTGACGTGTCCTTGAGCAAGACTCTGAACCCCTAATTGCTCCTGATGTGCAGGTTGGTGCCTTGCATGGGTTTCCTCCGGCATCGGTGTGTGAATGTAATACACAATCTCTGTAAAGCGCCTTGGATAAAGGCACTATATAAATGCACCATTTACCATTAAGGACCCCCAGTTTTACATGCGTTAGTCTACGGACCCCCATTTAATGGCATTTCTATCTCTGGGACCCCCAATTTATATTGTAAAATCAATGTTAATTTAACTCTGAGTCCATTTGGTTCCATTTGTACACTCTCAGAGTTACAGACCCACAAGGATCCATTTGGTTCCACACTATCATTTAGCTGGGGACCCCCTGGAACTCCCTCAAGGACCCCTTGGGGTCCCAGGACTCCACTTTGGGAACCATTGTTCTAGTGTCTTGTTTGTTTTATTTCCCCAGAAAGCAGAACAGGACATTGAGCAGAAAAATAAACTGGAAAGGGAGAGCACTGAGGAAAAAGTTCTCCAAACAACTTCTCCAAACAAGTCTGGGGCACAACAGGTATACATGATCACCCCTTGATACGCTAACGTTTTTGTGTGTGCGCCAATTTCCCACCCTTTTTTTTTCTAATTTTGTCTTCATGCCAATTGCCAACCCTCTTCTGGTTTGCCTTCGGACTGGTTGCTCCTAGGCATGGTATTGAAAACACGTGCCTCCTCCGATACACATTCCACTTCTTTTCATCGCATGGAAAAGTCACGTTTTTACTTTTCAACAGTCAAATACTGACTTTTCTTAAGGGGGCGCTGTTTTTCCTTTGTCTTGCCAATGGTAAGCCAAACGGGGCTCAAAACAGTTAAAGCACGTGGATTAAATGCAACATAACGCACGTCACTCACCACCTCAATCCTCGGAATATTATGATATTGATTATTTTTCGATTAGTATTAGTTGAGAACGAGAGTTTTGCGACGAAATAAAGTTTAGAAAATGGCCTGTATACAGTATTGACATCCTATATAAGGTAAATATTTTCTAATTTTCCTTTTGCTTTAAGGTGAGACACCCCAGGTGAAATCATGATTTTTCTTTTTTTTTTTTTTTTGCTATTTTGCTTCCTAAACATGTTTTCTTTCAAACTAAAGCAAAATACACATTCAAAATACAGATTTAGATGTTTAGTTGGATAGTTTATTTTAGCCAATGACAGCTCGTTTTTCGGGGTGAAAAGCCACCATCTCTATTTTCATGATTGGTTGTTGGTACAAAGGAAGTGACCATATTTGGATCAGACCACAGTCAGCTTGAGGTCCAGACCTTTCCAATGATATATGCCATTATATGTTGTTGCCAAGGTTTGGATGAGATATTTTGTCTCAAAATAGTGGCTTCAAATAAAACGTTTTGGAATTTTACAATACAAATCTTTAAAGGCCGTTTTCTCAAAATGAGTTTTCCTCATACTTGGGACAAAGAATCTCCACTTCAGTTGAACTCACATACACCAAACTTTCCAGTCTTATTCCTAACT
Source organism: Protomyctophum bolini (assembly GCF_963924005.1). NCBI lineage: Eukaryota > Metazoa > Chordata > Actinopteri > Myctophiformes > Myctophidae > Protomyctophum > Protomyctophum bolini. The sequence continues at coordinate 31,732,789 of NC_137872.1, forward strand.
ATATTCCGCAGACATTTACACATGGATTTGTTGATATATCATTCACAGCCTGATTTACATCACATTTTATACCAAAAAAATGCCGAAAATTGGGTTTTTTATGCCTGTTGACACTATTTTCTGATTTGTGGAGTGATAATTAGAGATATCAAAAATCCCATGTGTAATTTTCTTTGTCTCTAATGTGTCAACAAAATGAAATGATAATTTTGAACCTGGCTTTATCCGATCTTCAGATTTATCGTCCCGAAATGTATGCAAATTAGCGCATATAATGCATAATTTGCATATTTAAACATATAATTTCAGAAAACTTGTAATACAAAAAATCTTAGTTTTAATATAAGTAATCAACTGGAGAAGTTTCAGTGTGATAGCTATTATTTAACTTTTTTTCCCTATTCACCTGGGGTGTCTCGCCTTAAGTAGCATGTGACATGTCAAACTAGGGGGTTTTCATGATGCTGAATCCATTCCAAGCATTCGTTTTGCATAAAAACACTCATTGGGCTAAATTTGGGCAATGTGCTGACGACTATGGCCGTTTTTAGCCCAAGGAGTGTTTTTTATGCAAAACTAATGCTTGGAATGGATTCAGCATCATGATAACCCTCTAGTTTGACATGTCACATGCTACTTAAAGCAAAAGGAAATCTAGAAAATATTTGCCTTATATTGTTGTTCAGGAAATATTGAAGATACAAAATCAGTTTGGTTCTTTTGCAATTATAGTTTGAGGTTGATCCTGTATTTTCAATAGATTTCCTGTATACTCATTTTCAGCAACACCCTAGCACAACCAAGCATAAAATGCCTTGTCCTCTCTTCTCCACTAGACCCTCAGATCCCCCCCTAACATTTTAATCTAGTCTAGTGTATACTGCAGACTTGGTATAGAGCCCAGGGGTACCCCAGTCAGCTAACTAACTTTTAATGTTTGTCTTACTAGACCGGTGCCCAGCTGTAGAGCACCGAGTTGGTGCCCCTCCCACCAGGCTATGCAATACCTGTTGTACCTGTGTCAGAGTACCCGTTCCACCCATCTGTCTGTGTACTTTTTATGCCCATATATGGATATTTCTGTATCTGTCTCTCTGTGTCACTTTATTCCTATATATGGAGTTCTGTGTCAGGCATGCCCAAATATGAAGGTCCAGAGCCTGGGCAGAGGCCTTTGTGATGGTTCTGTTACACAGCCAATACCATCTTTTACCATCAGGGCGACGGTATATGGTACCTTCCCTGCAGGCTAGGGCCTCAAGATCGTTTGTTCCCATAAGTATAGGACCTATGAACAAGCAGGCCCCATCTCAGTTCCGTGCATAAAGTGTGATGTGATGCCTCTTGGAACTATGACTGGTGGCCTTCTGTTGGCACTGTTTCTTTATTGTCTATGTACTGATGACTGCTGTGCACAAAACAAATTTCTGAAAGGACAAATGAAGTATCTATCTATCTATCTATCTATCTATCTATCTATCTATCTATCTATCTATCTATCTATCTATCTATCTATCTATCTATCTATCTATCTATCTATCTATCTATCTATCTATCTATCTATCTATCTAACTGGCTATCCGACAGACTCAACACCGGGTTCTCGAGGTTATGTGCATTACAGACGTACAGACAGACATACAAATAAAAAAAGTATGGTACAAATACCATACAAAAAAATGATGTTTGATACATCTTTTGTCCCCTAACGTCTCATATTTGCCATTGACAATGAAAGGAGAATATGATGTAAATTTGTGGCAACACAAACATTAAATGCCATTGACAATGAAGGGAAAAGTTACAGCAAATTGCCTATAACCAATCGCATGAATTCAGTTGTTCATGAGATGACGGTATCATTGATGATGTATGGCGATAAGAGCGCCCCTCACTTCACACGGGTGATTTTTAAGTATGTTGCTACAGTATCCATCTTGTTTGTTTGCAGTCCCCCATGACTCCCAGGATGCCCCAGATGGACCTGATAGCAGAGCTGAAGAAGAGGCAGGTGAAGCCGCAGGTGAAGGACGGAGGTCTGGAGGACATCATCACAGGTGTGTTGTTGTATATCAACTCTTTTTCTTTTGTACACAAACTCTTTTGACAAGTGTCGCTCAAACTGAAACGGTGTACATTCAACGGAACACATTAACCCATTAAGACCCGAGGCTTAAACCAGTAGTTCTCACACTTTCAAGATTTTTCAAAAATAGCAGACGTACAATATCTCAGCGCGGCACAAAGTGAAATGAAGTGTGGATGGATTAATGATTCATAATCACACACGCACGTTCTCTCTACAACAATGCTATGAGTTCTGCTAGCTCTCCCTCTGTCTAACGTCTAATTTATTTTCCGTTGTACGATAGCGTCTGAAAATCGCAGCTCTACAAGCTCACGATGCAGCGTGCGGTGCAACGCATTATGAGCTTGTGGATTGGCTGTTTTTAGTTTTTCTGAGTATACTGTAAATCAGAAATATAAGTCAACTTGTCTGTGTTCTGTCTCAGACCTGAAGAAAGCTCCCTACAGACCGACAGACGGCCGGAGAGCAACGCCACGACAGGATACCTGAGCCCAGACACTTCTACTTGTAATGTGTGCATGGAGTCGCACTTAAGCACACAGAACATGAACAAAAATGGACTGTACATAATATAATTTTTCATACAGTCTGGAGAAGTACCCTTACTGTATTTCCTCCACACAAAACAATGCATTTTATAAAATGACATGATGGAGGAGGTCAGCTCCCCAAGGCTTTGTATGTTAATGTTTTTAGTACTTTATCGTTGACGAATAAAAATGGGTACACCTAGAGGCATTGTTGAGCTACTAAAATGCCACAACTTCAATGTACATTTATTATTTTATATTATGATCTACAATAGGAAACATAATGCAAGAAACTGAACCGAGACAAGCTTTCAAATGCAAGCAGTCTCAACCTATAATTAATACTTATATAATACAACATGAATCAAGAATTGACATTCTGGATCTTGGCCATTGTCCATGAAATTGCACCAAATGAGAATTTCAGTTACGGTAGAAATGTAATATAGAATTATGGATAAATTGTTTTTAAAATAGGTTTGTTTTCATTTGTTATCATTTTGGTGCATCTGTTTTCTGTCTGCAATTAAGTCGCATGGGGCTTTTAAATGTATATATCATGTTGCTGAAACCATGCATCTCCATATTTCATTTTGTTATTTTTTTCATAAATTAATGGTTGGAAGTGGTTACGTATGTCAGAGGGTTTCTATAAATATTCAACCAATGAAAGCTATTGACACGGGTGTTTAAAATTATTATTATTAGATCCCTTGGAACACAGGTTATTATTTTTGTTGTTTACTGAAAAGTAATGGTTTTGGACAAACACGGTTTACACTTGACCTGACAGCGGTGATATTATGGGTCTATTTTCTCTATTATTGTGTTCATATATCACACTTTGGGCTGTATTTTGCGTGTCTTAAGTACCAGGTCTTATTCCCTAACTTGAGTAAACTAAAGACCTGGAGGCGTAATCAATGCCATTTGGCTATTCTGAGTGGCCAAAGAGCATTGATCACGCCTCCAGGTCTTTAGTTTACTCAAGTTAGGGAATAAGACACGCAAAATACAGCCCTAGTACTCCACAAACGACTGGATCACTTGGTGTAAAAAGTATGCTATTTCTGTGTTTCCTACGTTTTTAATTATTTCAAAACACTTTCAAAAAACATTTCCAAACAACCAATCTAAGAAATTCCATAAATTCGAAAAACAAATCAAATTTTAAGAAATAGTGAAAATAGCCAATCTACAAGCGTGCAACGCTGTGCGAAGCGACGTGTTGTGAGCTTGTAGATCTGTTATTTTCACTAGTTTGGGTTCCGGGCAATCGTCTAATTTCTCTTTTGGGTCTTGAGCTAAAAGGTTTGGGAACCACTGTTCTAGACTTATCACTCCAGACAACTTGTTTCATCACATCGGATCACATTTCTGTGTCACAGTCACAGATACCAACACAATATACTTAGTTCTCTACTGTTGTAAACATTGACATGGCACACTTATTTTTCTTTATATCAATCATGAGGAATCATCTAGAGTTCTAGACATCAGTTTTCAATCACACCTGCATGCGATTGCTTGAAACTATTAACTACAATGCATTGTTCTTGTACAGTATAACATCAGTGTCTACCCGTCATATTTTCTTAATAAACGTTTCATGTTGGACAATTTGTTGAACCTGCTAGCCTGGAAGTATTTATCCGTATTGTCGTACATGTACATCCACACATTCATGTAAAACCTGTCAAAATATGTACACAATCAGTGTCACTTCCTTAAGTGAGTATGTGTGTGGGTGGGTCCCTGCCTGGCTGGCTGGGTATGTGTGAGCACGAAAACGGCATGGTTGTAACTCTGTCATTTCTCAACCGTTTCGAACGCGGGGCGGCTCGCTTTGGAATCGGGCCGGCACTCTGGGTGCGTTCCTGTGGGTCTGGAACTCCAATGCAATGTGACTTGTCTGGACCCAGTGGCTCAGTGTGTTAGAAAATTGTATTTTATCAGGAACATTAATTAGTGAGGACCAATTATATTTTATTTATTTTTTGAAATTGCTTGCTGTGTAGCCTACTTCTATGTCATGTGCTCGGTGTAAAAAACAATCAAAAAAACATTCGGGGTTCGGGGGGTCGGTGGCCCAGGGGCCCTTTATCTCTAGATCCGCCTATGCTCATTGTGCAGAATGTCCCATTTCAACTTTTCCAATGTATAAAAACCTTTTAGAAAATAGCAGCTGTACAAGCTCAAACAATGCGCCGCATTGCGAGCTTGTAGATCGGCTATTTTCAAATATGGTCAAAATGTATGTGGGAATCCAGGTAAATGGGTGCACCTTTTTGATGAATTGAACAATGTGGACCCTGTTGTAAACAAGTGTAAGGCTTAATTGGGTCGTCCACTCACAGTTAACAGTCTTTGTATTGAGTTTGTGCTTGAAATGTACTGTAATTCTGCAAACTGTTAATAAAGATTTCAATCAATCAATCAATCAAACCTACTGCACCTGACCTAGTCACATGACCAGCAGGAAGCACAAAAGTCTTGTTCCTCCTAGTTGAGAGCCATTTTGCCTCTGCTGCAGGAAATGGGGTACCCTCTCATGCAGGGTGAAGGAGAAAGCACATGGTAGGCCTTGTTTGTTGCAGCCAATGTTGCTAATGGCTTTTGTTTGGTTGAGCATATGCCACTGTTGGCCATATTGTTCATTTGTGCACTTTAGTCTGTTTCCATGTTGTCTTGTTTGACCTTAATAATCAAATGTTCCCTAGGAGAGCTAATTATAAACTTGTCACTTTATTATCTTAGTATCTTGCCTCACTGATTATTGCCCTAATGTTTTATTTATAAAATATATATTTACAATATATTTACTTTACTATGTGAATTTGGTTTGGCATATTTATCTTATTTTGATTTGTTTATTTGCTGTGTGCTGGCTGGGGGCAAACTATCTCAAAATCTAAAGCTTTTAGAAGCCGTTGTCCCATGGCCTAATGTGCAATGATTGGGCGCATACTGGGCCATTATTAATATTGATTGATGTGGTTTAGATGTTGCTGCTATGTACTTTATTTGCTTTTGGTATGGTGTATTTATCTTATTTTTATGTTTAATCTGCTGTGTACGGTTAGTTTAGAGGCCACAGTAGGCGCGTGGGCACACACTGGAAAGACCTGTGGACAAGCTATGCCTCATCTGTGAGACCGGACACTTGCATTTATTGTTTTCATGATACATTTTATTTATTGGCTCAATGTCTCCATTTGATGTTTAGCTGTAACCCTAATCCTTCTGTTGGGAATGATAGTCCCTTGTATAGATAGCAGGTAAAAGCGGTAGTGAGTCAATTCACATTTCCGTCTTCTGCGGAATAGCTTCCACCACCTCCTCTACCATTTCCTTCTACCACCACCACCTCCTAATACCACCTCCTAACACCACCTCCTAATACCACCTCCTTCTAACATCACCTCCTAACACCACCTCCTTCCATGATGTGGTGGAAGCTGATCTGCAGAAGACATGTGAAATTTAGAAAATATAGGGATGTGCCGATGAGACATTTTGGCCGATATCGAGATCCGATATAATTAATTGCTGTTATGGCCGATAACCGATATTACCGATGTCAATATGATCTCATTCTGTATTGAAAAATTATAATTTGTCCATTCTGAAAAATACATACGGGGTAACTGCACTGCAGGCTTAGGCAAGTCAGATTTAACTTAAATACTTTTATATTTGATATTGTAGCATTTTTTATTTCCCCATCCACTCCTCCCTTTTCTCCTCTTCTGTACAGATTCACAGTCCAGTAAGGCTGGACCACCTCCTTCCATTATGTGGTAGTAGCTGATCTGCAGAAGACATGTGAAATTTAGAAAATATGTATAAAAATGAAAAAGACATGTACAGGGTATGGTTAACTATGAACGTGTCTGCTTTACTACATAAGTGTCAAATAAACGTTACCATGACAACCTTTTGTCATGGTATATAAATTATGTCAGATAATATTTGTATTCACAATTATATCATTATATTGTAATGTATTTGCCTGTAAAATTGCTTGCTCTGGCTAGTATCTGTCGGTCCTTTTAGCTACATGTAAAGTGTCTTGGGGACTGATCGGTATGATCCTGGTTGTGTTTCCCATCAGTGCGGTTGTTAACACTGTACAGACTCACGGTCCAGTAAGGCCTGCCACTAACTCATCGTCCGGGGAGACACTCCCCGGAGTTTATGTCTCCCCCTCTGCAGGTCCATGGACTTCTATTATGGACCCCCAGCTGCCTCAAGAGTGTGACTGTGGACCAGGCCTCTTCATGGAGCCAGCAACAGAGTGCCTGCCTGCCTGGAAATAGTCAAGTATCATATGTAAGCGAAGAACCTAATTGTTGAAATGTCTATGTAATGAAACTTGACATACAGTAGCAGTATCTATGCATAGAGTCACACAGATGATACCTGAGGAAAGGGGCTGGTCATTTGTGTGCAGGCCAAGACAAGCACACTGGAAATACCTGTGGACAAGTTATGCCTCATCTGACACAGACTGACACTTAAGTTTATTGTTTTCATGATAAATCTTTTTTTTGGAGCAGTATCTCTCCATTTAATGATGTTAGCTGTAACCCGGAATGATAGTCCCTTGTATAGATAGAACGTGCAGGTAAAAGCGGTAGTGAGTGAATTCACATTTCCGTGTCTTCTGCAGATCAGCTGCCACCACCTCCTCTACAATTTCCTTCTAACACCACCTCCTAATACCACCTAACACCACCTCCTTACACCACTTCCTTCTAACACTACCTCCTAACACCACCTCCTTCCATAATGTGGTGGAAGCTGATCTGCAGAAGACATGTGAAATTTAGAAAATATATGTAAAGGTAATTAGGGATGTGCCGATGAGACATTTTGGCCGATATCGATATCCGATATAAATAATTGCTGTTATGGCCGATAACCGATATTACCGATGTTGATATGTCATTCTGTATTGATTTTTTTAATGATTTTGTCCATTCTGAAAAATACATGTAACAGGGTAACTGCACTACAGGCTTAGGCAAGTCAGATTTAACTTAAATACCTTTATATTTAATATTGTGAGCTTGTAGATCTGTTCAAGCTGTTATTTTGGGCTTGTTTATCTGTGAAGACAGACCGATTAATCGGACCGATGAATTATTCGGTCTAATTGATTCATCGAACCGATGCCGATTGATCTAAAAACAACTCAAATTGGCCGATACCGATGTGTTTGCCGATTAATCTCCCATCACTAAAAACATGGAGAAAAACAGACACCTTCAATGTTAACCATATAAGTGTCAAATAAACTTTATCATGAAAACCTTTTGTTATGGTATATCAATGTCAGATTATATTATTGTGAATATAATAATGATATAATATTATATTGTAATGTATTTTCCTGTAAAATTGCTTGCTCTGGCTAGTATCTCTGTCGGTCCTTTGCTCTACATGTAAAGTGTCGGTATGATGCAGAATAGGGAGGTTATTCAAGTTTTTTTTTAGCCTGGGGGCGGCATTTTATATTCCCTGCCCCCTCCTCCCTTTCCTCCCCCCCCTGTGTTTCCCATCAGTGTGGCTGTTATTAACACTGTACAGACTCACGGTCCAGTAAGGCGTGCCACTAACTCATCGTCCGGGGAGACACTCCCCGGAGTTTTTCGTCTCCCACTCTGCAGGTCGATGGACTTCTACTATGGACCCCCAGCTGCCTCAAGAGTGTGACCGTGGACCAGGCCTCTTCATGGAGCCAGCAACAGAGTGTCTGCCTGCCTGCAGGGAATAGTCATCAAGTATCATATGTAAGTGAAGAACCTAACCGTTAAAATTTCTATATAATAAACTATGCATCGATACTATACAGTAGGAAAGGAGCTGGTCATTTGTGTGCAGGCCAAGACAAGCACACTGGAAAGACCTGTGGACAAGGGTGGACAAGTGTCTCTCCATTTGATGTTTAGCTGTAACGGCTAATCCTTGTGTTGGGAATGATATTTGAGTGTTGTATAGATAGCACGTGCAGGTAAAAGCGGTAGTGAGTGAATTCACATTTTCTTGTCTTCTGAAGATCAGCTTCCACCACCTCCTCTACTATTTCCTTCTAATACCAACTCCTAACACCACCTCCTTCTAACACCACCTAACACCACCTCCTTGAATTATGTGGTGGAAGCTGATCTGTCATGAAGTCATGTGAAATTTAGAAAATATGTAGTAAAGCAGACACGTTCATCGTTAACCCATTCCCTGTACCATTTATTTTCATTTTTATTGTTTCAAATAAACTTTACCATGACAACCTCTTGTTATGGTATATCAATGTGGTCAGATAATATATAATTGTATTCACAATTATATCATTATATTGTAATGTATTTGCCTGTAAAATTGCTTGCTCTGGGTAGTATCTCTGTCGGACCTTTGCTCTATATACAGTACATGTAAAAAAAAAAAATCCCCCTAACTTTTCTCCTCTCCTAACCCCTTGGTTGTGTGGGATCATTTCCAATCAGTTAACACTTGTTTGTTTAACACTTATTGTATGTGTTTTTGTATGGATAGTTTTATCATCGTTTTTAAGAGCCTACTCAGGGACTACAGATGTAAACTAGCTTTTGGCTAACTCTGGCCCATTTACATGGATGTGAAAACTGACATGTTGATTAATGAGCATTTTCCCTGTCAAATAAATAAATAAACATTGTACAGACTGACTCACTGTCCAGTAAGGCCTGCCACTAACTCATCATCCGGGGAGCCACTCCCTGGTGTTTATTTTTGTCTCACACTCTGCAGTTCCATGGACTTGTAATATGGACCCCCAGCTGCCTATCAAGAGTGTGACTGTGGACCAGGCTTCTTCACAGAGCCTTCACTCAGCCTATGAAGAGTGTGACTGTGGACCCGGCCTCCTCACAGAGCACGACCATGGACTGCTACCATATCATAGTACATCACAACGCTGCATTTTATCTTAAAAGTAATACTTCATATGATCTGACATCATTGTGGCAACAATGATGTCAGAAATCATGTCAAAAAGGGCGAAATAAAAGGACAGTCGCTTGTAGCAGGCATTATGTATGTGGGAACAAGTGGGTGAATGTTATTGCTTGTAGTGGCTTAGGTATGCGACTCTTCCCTTTGCATCAGGTATCATCTGCTTGACTCTTCCCGACACACCCACAACCTCTCTGGCACTGAATCGTCCATAATCATAACGTCTGCCATTGCCAGGTTCTTCTTAATCCGAGTGCATTTTTGTGGCTCTTGAAGCAGAGGCAGGTACTCGCCCATCTCTTCCAAAACAAGTCAACAAGCTCAAGTGGCATGACTGAGGTGCTGATAATTATATTTCCATTGCTGACCCACGAGAAAGAAGCTTGGGGGCTCTTTTTGGTCAAACAGTAGTGTGTTAGAGGCCCATTAGCTCTGTGTATCTTCATTTGATGTTTGACTGTAACCCCAAACCTTGTGTTGGGAATTGAAGTCCCCTGTATATATGACAGGTGCAAGTAGATCAGCAGATCAGCTTCCACCAACTTCTAACACCACCTCCTTCTAACACATCCTAACACCACCTAACACCACCTCCTTCCATATTGGTGGAAGCTGATCTGCAGAAGATATATGATGTGAATTCACTCACTCCCACTGGTAGCAACCCAGACCTGGCCTTTGCCGTGTGTCAGCAATGGAAATGCACAAAAGACTTGTAAAGACTTTGCTGAAGGGTGAAAAAGTGCAGTATCTCGTTGACTTGTTTTGGAAGAGATGGGTGAGTACCTCTCTCTGCTTCAACTGCCACAAAAGTGGACTCAGATAAAGAAGGGTTTCTTTATCTGAGTCCACTTTTGTGTTGTCCCCATCCTGTTATGCATAACAAATATTTCAGGGCCTATCACTTACGATATTTATGTTGCCAGATTAACCCCCTGGTCTCTGTCCCTACTATATTAAGTTGTAAAACTGTGGAATAATGTTGTGATTCAGTCATGGAATAACGCTATGTCAAGCCTGGATCTGTAACATCATTTCACTGAGAATCAATTTATATAAATTCCTCTAAACTTTATAATTAGGTGTGGTCTGAATTCCTTCGTCTTCCAATTACTTTTTAAAGGTCTTTTAACAAGGTGTTTTATCCATTGCCTGGATTGTGTTCAAAGGGTTTTTCTAGGATTGGTTAAGGTGACTAAAGGATTTTATTCAAAGGGTATTTCACTCATTTGCAAAAGATAATGTATACCGATTAATTTGGTTCCATTCAAAGTTCTCTCAAAGGTTTATCCATTGTGCTATCTTAAATTGACAGCGCACTATATTTGACAACTAGGCCTAAGGTTTTTGAAAAAGTTTCTTACTGTCTTAAACTGACAGTCCTATATTCCTATATTAGGATAATTTATTTGGGTTTTATTTACATTTTCATGGTGGTCTGGACATATTTTAATTTAAGGTCCTGGTTCAGACTTACATTATTCACATATAAAATAAAAACATTCTCATAATGGTAGAATTAGAACCATCACCATCTCCATTTGATGTTTTGCTGTAACCCTCTTCACAGAGCCTATGTGACTATGGACTCTGCCTCCTCACAGAGCACAACCATGCACTGCTACCATGTTATATTACACCACACCACTACACTGTATTTTATCTTAACATTCTTATTCCACTATATACGTATTATCTGACATTGTTGTACTATATATCACTATTATGTTTATTTCTATTGCTACTGCTATTGCCTGTATTTCCTCTTTCTCTCCCCCGACATAGTCGGGTTCTGCTTGATGTTTCTTCTAAATTCCAATACCCCAAATCTCGGCCACTTGCTCACTCGCACAGTCCAGCATGGTAGTGTTACGGTGATATTGGTGACCTGCTGAAATATGTGACCATCGATCTTGTGGACTTCACACAACTTTATGGAGATCTTTAAATACAAGGCCTAAATATCACTAGGTTTTTTTACTCTGAATGTAAATTGTTACGTTTCATTTATCAGCAGACATTGACATTGTGATTGTCTACACGATTTTCACATATTTCAGCAGGTCACCAATTTCATCGTAACACCACCATGCTGGAGTGACCGAGTGTGAGGGAGTGGCCGAGATTTTAAGGTATTGGAATACAGGTTTTTTTATGTGAAATGTGGACTATTGTGTGAGGGTATTGGACTATGTTCAAAAGGACATTTGAGGTTTTGATGGCATGGGATAATAAAGTTGTTTTTATTTTTGTTGCTTCCTCTTGCCTCATGTAAAGCATCTTTGGGTACTCAGAAAGGTGCTATATAAGTGTGAGATATTGTTGCGACCATAGGTCGCATTTACTATGAAAACCTGCATCTCCCGTCCGTCCGTCCCACGCCTCCATACTGTACTGTATATGCATGTCGGGAGCGACGGTGTTGTCGGACTAATGCTTGTCGGACTGATAGTATGTCTAACAAATGTATGCACTATGCACCCCAGATATCACACTCGCATTGCACAATTTGAAAAAGATTCAAAACGATATAAAACAGTTACATATTGTGGGGGTTTGTATGCTCACCAAGGTTTTAAAACGACTCAAGGGTACCAATGTGGTACATTTTAATGTTGTTTGCAGGTCATTCCATGTATTAGGCAATTAGGGCCATAGAAGCTAAAAGCAGATCTACCAAGTTCAGAGTTAACTTTTGATAACTTGAATTTGGGGGAATTACTTGAACGGGTGTGGTAGGGTTCAGAGTCCCTTTTCAGGAAAGATGAGATTTATTTAGGACAATCTCCAAGCATGGCTTTATACAAGAACAGGTGCCAATGTAGTTCTCGTCTCTCTTGTCAGGGAGGACCATCCAACCTTGTTATATATTAAGATAGTTGCGGAGGAGTGTTGCGGAGGATGAGAAACATTAGCAAATGTTGCGGAGGAATACGGAGGACTTTTTTTGAAATTTTGAAAAAAAAAAAGTTATCCTCGTTTCTCATCATTTTGGACCATGGGCTATAGCCCATATCGTACGGCATACTATAGCACGCCGTTTTTCATCATTTTTGAGGATTTGAAAAAAACGATGGGTTATAGCCCATGTTTTTTGAAACTTTGGAAAAAAAAATTATCCTCGTTTCTCAACATTTTGGACCATGGGCTATAGCCCATATCGTACGGCATACTATAGCACGCCGTTTTTAATCATTTTGGAGGATTTGAAAAAAATGAAAAAATGAAAAAAACGATGGGTTATAGCCCATGTTTTTTGAAACTTTGAAAAAAAAAGTTATCCTCGTTTCTCATCATTTTGGACCATGGGCTATAGCCCATATCGTACGGCATACTCTAGCACGCCGTTTTTCATCATTTTTGAGGATTTCAAAAGAAAAAAAAAACGATGGGTTATAGCCCATGTTTTTTTTTTTGTTTTTTTTTAAAGGTTATCCTCGTTTCTCATCATTTTGGACCATGGGCTATAGCCCATATCGTACGGCATACTATAGCACGCCATTTTTCATCATTTTTGAGGATTTGAAAAAAATCAAAAAAACGATGGGTTATAGCCCATGTTTTTTTTTAATTTTTGAAAAAAAAAGTTATCCTCGTTTCTCATCATTTTGGACCATGGGCTATATCCTATATCGTACGGTATACTATAGCACGTAGTTTTTCATCATTTTTGAGGATTTGAAAAAAATGAAAAAATGAAAAAAACGATGGGTTATAGCCCATGTTTTTTGAAATTTTGAAAAAAAAGTTATCCTCGTTTCTCATCATTTTGGACCATGGGCTATAGCCTATATCGTACGGTATACTATAGCACGTAGTTTTTCATCATTTTTGAGGATTTGAAAAAAATGAAAAAAACGATGGGTTATAGCCCATGTTTTTTGAAATTTTGAAAAAAAAAAGTTATCCTCGTTTCTCATCATTTTGGACCATGGGCTATGTGAGAGTGTCGAGCGGCCAAGGCAACAAATGAATAGAGACCAGTCCAGGGCACCTTCAATAAGGCTTTATTTCTCCATCACTTTGACAGGCCTATGCATAACAACCTGTCATATCTCGGGTTCAATACAACTGACTGCTTTTTATAGTGCAGTCCATTCCCTGGTTAGCCCATACCATTCCCCATGGGTAACCATAACCATATTCCCCATTCTTAGAATCACACAATGCCATTTTATATAAACTTACTCCCCCTATTATGCACCCTCCATACCTATTTACAATTAGTAGTTAGCATAGAATATATATACAACACATACAGGATTACATTCATTATAGACTATAGTCCATCCCAATCCCCCCTGCTCCATTTCCCACTTGGTCCCTCCCGGAACTATAAGAGGGGTGCCTATACCCAGAGGGAACTCATTTGCCCGAACACCACCCTGAGAGGAGGATGAGAATAAACAGAGGTAAGTTTAGACAGAGATTTACATTCCTTCTTTACAAGTCTTCTCCTTATACTGGTCAATTAGAAAGTATGCTGTCCTATTTATTCCTAAACTAATGTGCCTTATCTCTGCTCATTTGTAGGTGTATGAGGAGATCCACCACTTCAGAGAATCACCGACAACTCAGTGTCCCCCCTTAACTTCAATAAATGCATTTGTTACAATTTGTGTCCTTATTTACATTATACATAGAATTGTGTTAGCCTCTGCATTAGGTATAGTGACGGCATCCGCCGTCACAGGCTATAGCCCATATCGTACGGCATACTATAGCACGCCGTTTTTCATCATTTTTGAGGATTTGAAAAAAATGAGAAAATGAAAAAACGATGGGTTATAGCCCATGTTTTTTTTAATTTTGAAAAAAAGTTATCCTCGTTTCTCATCATTTTAGACCATGGGCTATAGCCCATATCGTACGGCGTACTATAGCACGCCATTTTTCATCATTTTTGAGGATTTGAAAAAAAATGTAAAATTAAAAAAACGATGGGTTATAGCCCATGTTTTTTTTTAATTTTGAAAAAAAAAAGTTATCATCGTTTCTCATCATTTTGGACCATGGGCTATAACCCATATCGTACGGCATACTATAGCACGTAGTTTTTCATCATTTTTGAGGATTTGAAAAAAATGAAAAAATGAAAAAAACGATGGCTTATAGCCCATGTTTTTTGAAATTTTGAAAAAAAAAAGTATCCTCGTTTCTCATCATTTTGGACCATGGGCTATAGCCCATATCGTACGGCATACTATAGCACGCCGTTTTTCATCATTTTTGAGGATTTGAAAAAAATGAAAAAATGAAAAAACGATGGGTTATAGCCCATGTTTTTTTTTTTTTGGAAAAAAAAAGTTATCCTCGTTTCTCATCATTTTGGACCATGGGCTATAGCCCATATCGTACGGCATACTATAGCACGCCGTTTTTCATCATTTTGGAGGATTTGAAAAAAATGAAAAAATGAAAAAAACGATGGGTTATAAATCCCACATTAGTCAAAACTGTGACATTTTCCTTTACACACTGATTTCCAGAAGGACAACTTTAAAGCAGCCCAGAAATTCAACATGTTTGTGTGCCTCAATGGCACAGTGGATAAGTCAAATGATATCCGTAGTATACCTAGTAGAAGTGTGCCGGTTCAAACCTGACTCATATCTTTACGTTCAAGACCGATTTCAGAAGAAGAAAACAAACAAAAAAGGTGTGTAGTAGTATCCAGCAGTTAGCTCACTGTGATCAGAGGTGTCATTGAGAGCCACAGGTCCACGGTTCGAATCCCACATTAGTCAAAACTGTGACACTTTGCTTTACACACTGATTTCCAGAAGGACAACTTTAAAGCAGCCCAGAAATTCACCATGTTTGTGTGCCTCAATGGCCCAGTGGATAAGTCAAATGTATACCAAAAGTATACCTAGTAGAAGTGTGCCGGTTCGAACCTGACTCATATCTTTACGTTCAAGACCGATTTCAGAAGAAGAAAACAAACAAAAAAGCTTTGTATTAGTATCCAGCAGTTAGCTCACTGTGATGAGAGGCTGTCATTGAGAGCCACAGGTCCAGGGTTCAAATCCTGGTCAAAACTGTGACACTTTGCTTTACACACTGATTTCCAGAAGGACAACTTTAAAGCAGCCCAGAAATTCACCATGTTTGTGTGCCTCAATGGCCCAGTGGATAAGTCAAATGTATACCAAAAGTATACCTAGTAGAAGTGTGCCGGTTCGAACCTGACTCATATCTTTACGTTCAAGACCGATTTCAGAAGAAGAAAACAAACAAAAAAGCTTTGTATTAGTATCCAGCAGTTAGCTCACTGTGATGAGAGGCTGTCATTGAGAGCCACAGGTCCAGGGTTCAAATCCTGGTCAAAACTGTGACACTTTGCTTTACACACTGATTTCCAGAAGGACAACTTTAAAGCAGCCCAGAAATTCACCATGTTTGTGTGCCTCAATGGCCCAGTGGATAAGTCAAATGTATACCAAAAGTATACCTAGTAGAAGTGTGCCGGTTCGAACCTGACTCATATCTTTACGTTCAAGACCGATTTCAGAAGAAGAAAACAAACAAAAAAGCTTTGTATTAGTATCCAGCAGTTAGCTCACTGTGATGAGAAGCTGTCATTGAGAGCCACAGGTCCAGGGTTCAAATCCTGGTCAAAACTGTGACACTTTGCTTTACACACTGATTTCCAGAAGGACAACTTTAAAGCAGCCCAGAAATTCACCATGTTTGTGTGCCTCAATGGCCCAGTGGATAAGTCAAATGTATACCAAAAGTATACCTAGTAGAAGTGTGCCGGTTCGAACCTGACTCATATCTTTACGTTCAAGACCGATTTCAGAAGAAGAAAACAAACAAAAAAGCTTTGTATTAGTATCCAGCAGTTAGCTCACTGTGATGAGAGGCTGTCATTGAGAGCCACAGGTCCAGGGTTCAAATCCTGGTCAAAACTGTGACACTTTGCTTTACACACTGATTTCCAGAAGGACAACTTTAAAGCAGCCCAGAAATTCACCATGTTTGTGTGCCTCAATGGCCCAATGGATAAGTCAAATGATATCCGTAGTATACCTAGTAGAAGTGTGCCGGTTCGAACCCGACTCACTCCTAGTAGGCGGTGATGGTTCAAATCACTGACACCTAGAGTTGGAGTGGCCCAGTGGATAAATCAGATGATATCCATAGAATACCTAGTACAAGTATGCTGGTTCAAATCACCAACACCTAGAGTAGGAGGAGAGTAGGGGGCAGGTAGGAGGAGAGTAGGGGTCAGGTAGGAGGAGAGTAGGGGTCAGGTAGGAGGAGAGTAGGGTTCCGTTAGGAGGAGAGCAGGGTGGTCAGGTAGGAGGAGAGTAGATGTCAGGCAGGAGGAGAGTATGGGTGAGGTAGGAGGAGAGTAAGGTTCAGGTAGGAGGAGAGCAGGGTGGTCAGGTAGGAGGAGAGTAGGAAGACAGTAGGGGTCAGGTAGGAAGAGAGTAGGGGTCAGGTAGGAAGGAGAGGGGCCAGGCAGGGAGAGAGTAGGAAGGAGAGGGGTCAGGCAGGAGTAGAGTCGGAAGGGGAGGGGTCAGGCAGGAGGATAGTAGGAAGGGGAGGGGCCAGGCAGGAGGAGAGTATGAAGGGGAGGGGCCAGGCAGGGGTATAGTAGGAAGGGGAGGGGCCAGGCAGGAGGAGAGTAGGAAGGGGACGGGCCAGGCAGGGGGACAGTAGGAAGGGGAGGGGCCAGGCAGGAGGAGAGTAGGAAGGGGAGGGGCCAGGCAGGAGGAGAGTAGGAAGTGGAGGGGCCAGGCAGAGGGAGAGTAGGAAGTGGAGGGGCCAGGCAGGGGGAGAGTAGGAAGGGGAGGGGCCAGGCAGGGGGAGAGTGGGGAGGACCCAGGCAGGAGTATGGGGAGGGGCCAGGCAGGGGGAGAGTAGGAAGGGGAGGGGCCAGGCAGGGGGAGAGTAGGAAGGGGACGGGCCAGGCAGGGGGACAGTAGGGAGGGGCCAGGCAGGAGGAGAGTAGGAAGGGGAGGGGCCAGGCAGGGGAGAGTAGGAAGTGGAGGGGCCAGGCAGAGGGAGAGTAGGAAGTGGAGGGGCCAGGCAGGGGGAGAGTAGGAAGGGGAGGGGCCAGGCAGGGGGAGACTAGGAACAATTTTAAAAATTTAGAAATTTAGAAATTTGAAATTTGAAATTTAAAATTTAAAATTTATAAAAAAAAGTCTGCTACTTGCTACTTGCTACTTGCTACTTGCTACTTGCTACTTGCTACTTGCTACTTGCTACTTGCTACTTGCTACTTGCTACTTGCTACTTGCTACTTGCTACTTGCTACTTGCTACTTGCTACTTGCTACTTGCTACTTGCTACTTGCTACTTGCTACTTGCTACTTGCTACTTGCTACTTGCTACTTGCTACTTGCTACTTGCTACTTGCTACTTGCTACTTGCTACTTGCTACTTGCTACTTGCTACTTGCTACTTGCTACTTGCTACTTGCTACTTGCTACTTGCTACTTGCTACTTGCTACTTGCTACTTGCTACTTGCTACTTGCTACTTGCTACTTGCTACTTGCTACTTGCTACTTGCTACTTGCTACTTGCTACTTGCTACTTGCTACTTGCTACTTGCTACTTGCTACTTGCTACTTGCTACTTGCTACTTGCTACTTGCTACTTGCTACTTGCTACTTGCTACTTGCTACTTGCTACTTGCTACTTGCTACTTGCTACTTGCTACTTGCTACTTGCTACTTGCTACTTGCTACTTGCTACTTGCTACTTGCTACTTGCTACTTGCTACTTGCTACTTGCTACTTGCTACTTGCTACTTGCTACTTGCTACTTGCTACTTGCTACTTGCTACTTGCTACTTGCTACTTGCTACTTGCTACTTGCTACTTGCTACTTGCTACTTGCTACTTGCTACTTGCTACTTGCTACTTGCTACTTGCTACTTGCTACTTGCTACTTGCTACTTGCTACTTGCTACTTGCTACTTGCTACTTGCTACTTGCTACTTGCTACTTGCTACTTGCTACTTGCTACTTGCTACTTGCTACTTGCTACTTGCTACTTGCTACTTGCTACTTGCTACTTGCTACTTGCTACTTGCTACTTGCTACTTGCTACTTGCTACTTGCTACTTGCTACTTGCTACTTGCTACTTGCTACTTGCTACTTGCTACTTGCTACTTGCTACTTGCTACTTGCTACTTGCTACTTGCTACTTGCTACTTGCTACTTGCTACTTGCTACTTGCTACTTGCTACTTGCTACTTGCTACTTGCTACTTGCTACTTGCTACTTGCTACTTGCTACTTGCTACTTGCTACTTGCTACTTGCTACTTGCTACTTGCTACTTGCTACTTGCTACTTGCTACTTGCTACTTGCTACTTGCTACTTGCTACTTGCTACTTGCTACTTGCTACTTGCTACTTGCTACTTGCTACTTGCTACTTGCTACTTGCTACTTGCTACTTGCTACTTGCTACTTGCTACTTGCTACTTGCTACTTGCTACTTGCTACTTGCTACTTGCTACTTGCTACTTGCTACTTGCTACTTGCTACTTGCTACTTGCTACTTGCTACTTGCTACTTGCTACTTGCTACTTGCTACTTGCTACTTGCTACTTGCTACTTGCTACTTGCTACTTGCTACTTGCTACTTGCTACTTGCTACTTGCTACTTGCTACTTGCTACTTGCTACTTGCTACTTGCTACTTGCTACTTGCTACTTGCTACTTGCTACTTGCTACTTGCTACTTGCTACTTGCTACTTGCTACTTGCTACTTGCTACTTGCTACTTGCTACTTGCTACTTGCTACTTGCTACTTGCTACTTGCTACTTGCTACTTGCTACTTGCTACTTGCTACTTGCTACTTGCTACTTGCTACTTGCTACTTGCTACTTGCTACTTGCTACTTGCTACTTGCTACTTGCTACTTGCTACTTGCTACTTGCTACTTGCTACTTGCTACTTGCTACTTGCTACTTGCTACTTGCTACTTGCTACTTGCTACTTGCTACTTGCTACTTGCTACTTGCTACTTGCTACTTGCTACTTGCTACTTGCTACTTGCTACTTGCTACTTGCTACTTGCTACTTGCTACTTGCTACTTGCTACTTGCTACTTGCTACTTGCTACTTGCTACTTGCTACTTGCTACTTGCTACTTGCTACTTGCTACTTGCTACTTGCTACTTGCTACTTGCTACTTGCTACTTGCTACTTGCTACTTGCTACTTGCTACTTGCTACTTGCTACTTGCTACTTGCTACTTGCTACTTGCTACTTGCTACTTGCTACTTGCTACTTGCTACTTGCTACTTGCTACTTGCTACTTGCTACTTGCTACTTGCTACTTGCTACTTGCTACTTGCTACTTGCTACTTGCTACTTGCTACTTGCTACTTGCTACTTGCTACTTGCTACTTGCTACTTGCTACTTGCTACTTGCTACTTGCTACTTGCTACTTGCTACTTGCTACTTGCTACTTGCTACTTGCTACTTGCTACTTGCTACTTGCTACTTGCTACTTGCTACTTGCTACTTGCTACTTGCTACTTGCTACTTGCTACTTGCTACTTGCTACTTGCTACTTGCTACTTGCTACTTGCTACTTGCTACTTGCTACTTGCTACTTGCTACTTGCTACTTGCTACTTGCTACTTGCTACTTGCTACTTGCTACTTGCTACTTGCTACTTGCTACTTGCTACTTGCTACTTGCTACTTGCTACTTGCTACTTGCTACTTGCTACTTGCTACTTGCTACTTGCTACTTGCTACTTGCTACTTGCTACTTGCTACTTGCTACTTGCTACTTGCTACTTGCTACTTGCTACTTGCTACTTGCTACTTGCTACTTGCTACTTGCTACTTGCTACTTGCTACTTGCTACTTGCTACTTGCTACTTGCTACTTGCTACTTGCTACTTGCTACTTGCTACTTGCTACTTGCTACTTGCTACTTGCTACTTGCTACTTGCTACTTGCTACTTGCTACTTGCTACTTGCTACTTGCTACTTGCTACTTGCTACTTGCTACTTGCTACTTGCTACTTGCTACTTGCTACTTGCTACTTGCTACTTGCTACTTGCTACTTGCTACTTGCTACTTGCTACTTGCTACTTGCTACTTGCTACTTGCTACTTGCTACTTGCTACTTGCTACTTGCTACTTGCTACTTGCTACTTGCTACTTGCTACTTGCTACTTGCTACTTGCTACTTGCTACTTGCTACTTGCTACTTGCTACTTGCTACTTGCTACTTGCTACTTGCTACTTGCTACTTGCTACTTGCTACTTGCTACTTGCTACTTGCTACTTGCTACTTGCTACTTGCTACTTGCTACTTGCTACTTGCTACTTGCTACTTGCTACTTGCTACTTGCTACTTGCTACTTGCTACTTGCTACTTGCTACTTGCTACTTGCTACTTGCTACTTGCTACTTGCTACTTGCTACTTGCTACTTGCTACTTGCTACTTGCTACTTGCTACTTGCTACTTGCTACTTGCTACTTGCTACTTGCTACTTGCTACTTGCTACTTGCTACTTGCTACTTGCTACTTGCTACTTGCTACTTGCTACTTGCTACTTGCTACTTGCTACTTGCTACTTGCTACTTGCTACTTGCTACTTGCTACTTGCTACTTGCTACTTGCTACTTGCTACTTGCTACTTGCTACTTGCTACTTGCTACTTGCTACTTGCTACTTGCTACTTGCTACTTGCTACTTGCTACTTGCTACTTGCTACTTGCTACTTGCTACTTGCTACTTGCTACTTGCTACTTGCTACTTGCTACTTGCTACTTGCTACTTGCTACTTGCTACTTGCTACTTGCTACTTGCTACTTGCTACTTGCTACTTGCTACTTGCTACTTGCTACTTGCTACTTGCTACTTGCTACTTGCTACTTGCTACTTGCTACTTGCTACTTGCTACTTGCTACTTGCTACTTGCTACTTGCTACTTGCTACTTGCTACTTGCTACTTGCTACTTGCTACTTGCTACTTGCTACTTGCTACTTGCTACTTGCTACTTGCTACTTGCTACTTGCTACTTGCTACTTGCTACTTGCTACTTGCTACTTGCTACTTGCTACTTGCTACTTGCTACTTGCTACTTGCTACTTGCTACTTGCTACTTGCTACTTGCTACTTGCTACTTGCTACTTGCTACTTGCTACTTGCTACTTGCTACTTGCTACTTGCTACTTGCTACTTGCTACTTGCTACTTGCTACTTGCTACTTGCTACTTGCTACTTGCTACTTGCTACTTGCTACTTGCTACTTGCTACTTGCTACTTGCTACTTGCTACTTGCTACTTGCTACTTGCTACTTGCTACTTGCTACTTGCTACTTGCTACTTGCTACTTGCTACTTGCTACTTGCTACTTGCTACTTGCTACTTGCTACTTGCTACTTGCTACTTGCTACTTGCTACTTGCTACTTGCTACTTGCTACTTGCTACTTGCTACTTGCTACTTGCTACTTGCTACTTGCTACTTGCTACTTGCTACTTGCTACTTGCTACTTGCTACTTGCTACTTGCTACTTGCTACTTGCTACTTGCTACTTGCTACTTGCTACTTGCTACTTGCTACTTGCTACTTGCTACTTGCTACTTGCTACTTGCTACTTGCTACTTGCTACTTGCTACTTGCTACTTGCTACTTGCTACTTGCTACTTGCTACTTGCTACTTGCTACTTGCTACTTGCTACTTGCTACTTGCTACTTGCTACTTGCTACTTGCTACTTGCTACTTGCTACTTGCTACTTGCTACTTGCTACTTGCTACTTGCTACTTGCTACTTGCTACTTGCTACTTGCTACTTGCTACTTGCTACTTGCTACTTGCTACTTGCTACTTGCTACTTGCTACTTGCTACTTGCTACTTGCTACTTGCTACTTGCTACTTGCTACTTGCTACTTGCTACTTGCTACTTGCTACTTGCTACTTGCTACTTGCTACTTGCTACTTGCTACTTGCTACTTGCTACTTGCTACTTGCTACTTGCTACTTGCTACTTGCTACTTGCTACTTGCTACTTGCTACTTGCTACTTGCTACTTGCTACTTGCTACTTGCTACTTGCTACTTGCTACTTGCTACTTGCTACTTGCTACTTGCTACTTGCTACTTGCTACTTGCTACTTGCTACTTGCTACTTGCTACTTGCTACTTGCTACTTGCTACTTGCTACTTGCTACTTGCTACTTGCTACTTGCTACTTGCTACTTGCTACTTGCTACTTGCTACTTGCTACTTGCTACTTGCTACTTGCTACTTGCTACTTGCTACTTGCTACTTGCTACTTGCTACTTGCTACTTGCTACTTGCTACTTGCTACTTGCTACTTGCTACTTGCTACTTGCTACTTGCTACTTGCTACTTGCTACTTGCTACTTGCTACTTGCTACTTGCTACTTGCTACTTGCTACTTGCTACTTGCTACTTGCTACTTGCTACTTGCTACTTGCTACTTGCTACTTGCTACTTGCTACTTGCTACTTGCTACTTGCTACTTGCTACTTGCTACTTGCTACTTGCTACTTGCTACTTGCTACTTGCTACTTGCTACTTGCTACTTGCTACTTGCTACTTGCTACTTGCTACTTGCTACTTGCTACTTGCTACTTGCTACTTGCTACTTGCTACTTGCTACTTGCTACTTGCTACTTGCTACTTGCTACTTGCTACTTGCTACTTGCTACTTGCTACTTGCTACTTGCTACTTGCTACTTGCTACTTGCTACTTGCTACTTGCTACTTGCTACTTGCTACTTGCTACTTGCTACTTGCTACTTGCTACTTGCTACTTGCTACTTGCTACTTGCTACTTGCTACTTGCTACTTGCTACTTGCTACTTGCTACTTGCTACTTGCTACTTGCTACTTGCTACTTGCTACTTGCTACTTGCTACTTGCTACTTGCTACTTGCTACTTGCTACTTGCTACTTGCTACTTGCTACTTGCTACTTGCTACTTGCTACTTGCTACTTGCTACTTGCTACTTGCTACTTGCTACTTGCTACTTGCTACTTGCTACTTGCTACTTGCTACTTGCTACTTGCTACTTGCTACTTGCTACTTGCTACTTGCTACTTGCTACTTGCTACTTGCTACTTGCTACTTGCTACTTGCTACTTGCTACTTGCTACTTGCTACTTGCTACTTGCTACTTGCTACTTGCTACTTGCTACTTGCTACTTGCTACTTGCTACTTGCTACTTGCTACTTGCTACTTGCTACTTGCTACTTGCTACTTGCTACTTGCTACTTGCTACTTGCTACTTGCTACTTGCTACTTGCTACTTGCTACTTGCTACTTGCTACTTGCTACTTGCTACTTGCTACTTGCTACTTGCTACTTGCTACTTGCTACTTGCTACTTGCTACTTGCTACTTGCTACTTGCTACTTGCTACTTGCTACTTGCTACTTGCTACTTGCTACTTGCTACTTGCTACTTGCTACTTGCTACTTGCTACTTGCTACTTGCTACTTGCTACTTGCTACTTGCTACTTGCTACTTGCTACTTGCTACTTGCTACTTGCTACTTGCTACTTGCTACTTGCTACTTGCTACTTGCTACTTGCTACTTGCTACTTGCTACTTGCTACTTGCTACTTGCTACTTGCTACTTGCTACTTGCTACTTGCTACTTGCTACTTGCTACTTGCTACTTGCTACTTGCTACTTGCTACTTGCTACTTGCTACTTGCTACTTGCTACTTGCTACTTGCTACTTGCTACTTGCTACTTGCTACTTGCTACTTGCTACTTGCTACTTGCTACTTGCTACTTGCTACTCCTCTTCCTACTCTCCCCCTGCCTGGCCCCTCCCCTTCCTACTCTCCCCCTGCCTGGCCCCTCCCCTTCCTACTCTCCCCCTGCCTGGCCCCTCCCCTTCCTACTCTCCCCCTGCCTGGCCCCTCCCCTTCCTAATCTCCTCCTGCCTGGGCCTTCCCCATACTCCTGCCTGGGTCCTCCCCACTCTCCCACTGCTTGGCCCCTCCCCTTCCAACTCTCCCCCTGCCTGGCCCCTCCCCTTCCTACTCTCCCCCTGCCTGGCCCCTCCCCTTCCTACTCTCCTCCTGCCTGGCCCGTCCCCTTCCTACTCTCCTCCTGCCTGGCCCGTACCCTTCCTACTCTCCTAATGCGTGGCCCCTCCCATTCCTGGCCCCTCCCCTTCCTGGCCCCTCGCCTTCCTACTATCCCTATGCCTGGCCCATCCCCTTCCTACTATCCCCCTGCCTGGCCCCTCCCCTTCATACTCTCCTCCTGCCTGGCCCCTCCCCTTCCTACTATCCTCCTGCCTGACCCCTCCCCTTCCGACTCTACTCCTGCCTGACCCCTCTCCTTCCTACTCTCTCCCTGCCTGGCCCCTCCCCTTCCTACTCTCCCCCTGCCTGGCCCTCCCCACTCTCTTCCTACCTGACCCCTACTCTCTTCCTACCTGACCCCTACTGTCTTCCTACTCTCCTCCTACCTGACCACCCTGCTCTCCTCCTACCTGAACCTTACTCTCCTCCTACCTCACCCATACTCTCCTCCTGCCTGACCTCTACTCTCCTCCTACCTGACCACCCTGCTCTCCTCCTAACGGAACCCTACTCTCCTCCTACCTGACCCCTAATCTCCTCCTACCTGACCCCTAATCTCCTCCTACCTGACCCCTAATCTCCTCCTACCTGCCCCCTACTCTCCTCCTACTCTAGGTGTTGGTGATTTGAACCAGCATACTTGTACTAGGTATTCTATGGATATCATCTGATTTATCCACTGGGCCACTCCAACTCTAGGTGTCAGTGATTTGAACCATCACCGCCTACTAGGAGTGAGTCGGGATCGAACCGGCACACTTCTACTAGGTATACTACGGATATAATTTGACTTATCCACTGGGCCATTGAGGCACACAAACATGGTGAATTTCTGGGCTGCTTTAAAGTTGTCCTTCTGGAAATCAGTGTGTAAAGCAAAGTGTCACAGTTTTGACCTGGATTTGAACCCTGGACCTGTGGATCACAAGCACTGCCACTCATCACACTGAGCTAACTGCTGGATACTAATACAAAGCTTTTTTGTTTGTTTTCTTCTTCTGAAATCGGTCTTGAACGTAAAGATATGAGTCAGGTTCGAACCGGCACACTTCTACTAGGTATAACCCTGAATGTCCTGTTTACAAACCCCCGGTTTATCACCTGCGCCACACTGGCATGTAAGGAATTACCGGGAACTCATATTTAACCAGCCTTTTAGAATTTAGATGGACATTGAAAATGTTCTTAAGGGGACTTGAACCCTGAATGTCCTGTTTACAAACCCACGGTTTATCACCTGCGCCACACTGGCATGTAAGGAATTACCGGGAACTCATATTTAACCATCCTTTTAGAATTTAGATGGACATTGAAAATGTTCTTCAGGGGACTTGAACCCTGAATGTCCTGTTTACAAACCCCCGGTTTATCACCTGCGCCACACTGGCATGTAAGGAATTACCGGGAACTCATATTTAACCATCCTTTTAGAATTTAGATGGACATTGAAAATGTTCTTCAGGGGACTTGAACCCTGAATGTCCTGTTTACAAACCCCCGGTTTATCACCTGCGCCACACTGGCATGTAAGGAATTACCGGGAACTCATATTTAACCAGCCTTTTAGAATTTAGATGGACATTGAAAATGTTCTTCAGGGGACTTGAAACCTGAATGTCCTGTTTACAAACCCCCGGTTTATCACCTGCGCCACACTGGCATGTAAGGTTTAACCGGGAACTCATATTTAACAAGCCTTTTAGAATTTAGATGGACATTGAAAAGGTTCTTCAGGGGACTTGAACCCTGAATGTCCTGTTTACAAACCCCCGGTTTATCACCTGCGCCACACTGGCATGTAAGGAATTACCGGGAACTCATATTTAACCATCCTTTTAGAATTTAGATGGACATTGAAAATGTTCTTCAGGGGACTTGAACCCTGAATGTCCTGTTTACAAACCCCCGGTTTATCACCTGCGCCACACTGGCATGTAAGGAATTACCGGGAACTCATATTTAACCAGCCTTTTAGAATTTAGATGGACATTGAAAATGTTCTTCAGGGGACTTGAAACCTGAATGTCCTGTTTACAAACCCCCGGTTTATCACCTGCGCCACACTGGCATGTAAGGTTTAACCGGGAACTCATATTTAACAAGCCTTTTAGAATTTAGATGGACATTGAAAAGGTTCTTCAGGGGACTTGAACCCTGAATGTCCTGTTTACAAACCCACGGTTTATCACCTGCGCCACACTGGCATGTAAGGAATTACCGGGAACTCATATTTAACCATCCTTTTAGAATTTAGATGGACATTGAAAATGTTCTTCAGGGGACTTGAACCCTGAATGTCCTGTTTACAAACCCCCGGTTTATCACCTGCGCCACACTGGCATGTAAGGAATTACCGGGAACTCATATTTAACCATCCTTTTAGAATTTAGATGGACATTGAAAATGTTCTTCAGGGGACTTGAACCCTGAATGTCCTGTTTACAAACCCCCGGTTTATCACCTGCGCCACACTGGCATGTAAGGTTTAACCGGGAACTCATATTTAACAAGCCTTTTAGAATTTAGATGGACATTGAAAAGGTTCTTCAGGGGACTTGAACCCTGAATGTCCTGTTTACAAACCCCCGGTTTATCACCTGCGCCACACTGGCATGTAAGGAATTACCGGGAACTCATATTTAACCATCCTTTTAGAATTTAGATGGACATTGAAAATGTTCTTCAGGGGACTTGAACCCTGAATGTCCTGTTTACAAACCCCCGGTTTATCACCTGCGCCACACTGGCATGTAAGGAATTACCGGGAACTCATATTTAACCAGCCTTTTAGAATTTAGATGGACATTGAAAATGTTCTTCAGGGGACTTGAAACCTGAATGTCCTGTTTACAAACCCCCGGTTTATCACCTGCGCCACACTGGCATGTAAGGTTTAACCGGGAACTCATATTTAACAAGCCTTTTAGAATTTAGATGGACATTGAAAAGGTTCTTCAGGGGACTTGAACCCTGAATGTCCTGTTTACAAACCCCCGGTTTATCACCTGCGCCACACTGGCATGTAAGGAATTACCGGGAACTCATATTTAACCATCCTTTTAGAATTTAGATGGACATTGAAAATGTTCTTCAGGGGACTTGAACCCTGAATGTCCTGTTTACAAACCCCCGGTTTATCACCTGCGCCACACTGGCATGTAAGGAATTACCGGGAACTCATATTTAACCAGCCTTTTAGAATTTAGATGGACATTGAAAATGTTCTTCAGGGGACTTGAAACCTGAATGTCCTGTTTACAAACCCCCGGTTTATCACCTGCGCCACACTGGCATGTAAGGTTTAACCGGGAACTCATATTTAACAAGCCTTTTAGAATTTAGATGGACATTGAAAAGGTTCTTCAGGGGACTTGAACCCTGAATGTCCTGTTTACAAACCCCCGGTTTATCACCTGCGCCACACTGGCATGTAAGGAATTACCGGGAACTCATATTTAACCATCCTTTTAGAATTTAGATGGACATTGAAAATGTTCTTCAGGGGACTTGAACCCTGAATGTCCTGTTTACAAACCCCCGGTTTATCACCTGCGCCACACTGGCATGTAAGGTTTAACCGGGAACTCATATTTAACAAGCCTTTTAGAATTTAGATGGACATTGAAAAGGTTCTTCAGGGGACTTGAACCCTGAATGTCCTGTTTACAAACCCCCGGTTTATCACCTGCGCCACACTGGCATGTAAGGAATTACCGGGAACTCATATTTAACCAGCCTTTTAGAATTTAGATGGACATTGAAAATGTTCTTCAGGGGACTTGAAACCTGAATGTCCTGTTTACAAACCCCCGGTTTATCACCTGCGCCACACTGGCATGTAAGGTTTAACCGGGAACTCATATTTAACAAGCCTTTTAGAATTTAGATGGACATTGAAAAGGTTCTTCAGGGGACTTGAACCCTGAATGTCCTGTTTACAAACCCCCGGTTTATCACCTGCGCCACACTGGCATGTAAGGAATTACCGGGAACTCATATTTAACCATCCTTTTAGAATTTAGATGGACATTGAAAATGTTCTTCAGGGGACTTGAACCCTGAATGTCCTGTTTACAAACCCCCGGTTTATCACCTGCGCCACACTGGCATGTAAGGAATTACCGGGAACTCATATTTAACCAGCCTTTTAGAATTTAGATGGACATTGAAAATGTTCTTCAGGGGACTTGAAACCTGAATGTCCTGTTTACAAACCCCCGGTTTATCACCTGCGCCACACTGGCATGTAAGGTTTAACCGGGAACTCATATTTAACAAGCCTTTTAGAATTTAGATGGACATTGAAAAGGTTCTTCAGGGGACTTGAACCCTGAATGTCCTGTTTACAAACCCCCGGTTTATCACCTGCGCCACACTGGCATGTAAGGAATTACCGGGAACTCATATTTAACCATCCTTTTAGAATTTAGATGGACATTGAAAATGTTCTTCAGGGGACTTGAACCCTGAATGTCCTGTTTACAAACCCCCGGTTTATCACCTGCGCCACACTGGCATGTAAGGAATTACCGGGAACTCATATTTAACCATCCTTTTAGAATTTAGATGGACATTGAAAATGTTCTTCAGGGGACTTGAACCCTGAATGTCCTGTTTACAAACCCCCGGTTTATCACCTGCGCCACACTGGCATGTAAGGTTTAACCGGGAACTCATATTTAACAAGCCTTTTAGAATTTAGATGGACATTGAAAAGGTTCTTCAGGGGACTTGAACCCTGAATGTCCTGTTTACAAACCCCCGGTTTATCACCTGCTCCACACTGGCATGTAAGGAATTACCGGGAACTCATATTTAACCATCCTTTTAGAATTTAGATGGACATTGAAAATGTTCTTCAGGGGACTTGAACCCTGAATGTCCTGTTTACAAACCCCCGGTTTATCACCTGCGCCACACTGGCATGTAAGGAATTACCGGGAACTCATATTTAACCATCCTTTTAGAATTTAGATGGACATTGAAAATGTTCTTCAGGGGACTTGAACCCTGAATGTCCTGTTTACAAACCCCCGGTTTATCACCTGCGCCACACTGGCATGTAAGGTTTAACCGGGAACTCATATTTAACAAGCCTTTTAGAATTTAGATGGACATTGAAAAGGTTCTTCAGGGGACTTGAACCCTGAATGTCCTGTTTACAAACCCCCGGTTTATCACCAGCGCCACACTGGCATGTAAGGAATTACCGGGAACTCATATTTAACAAGCCTTTTAGAATTTAGATGGACATTGAAAAGGTTCTTCAGGGGACTTGAACCCTGAATGTCCTGTTTACAAACCCCCGGTTTATCACCTGCGCCACACTGGCATGTAAGGAATTACCGGGAACTCATATTTAACCAGCCTTTTAGAATTTAGATGGACATTGAAAATGTTCTTCAGGGGACTTGAAACCTGAATGTCCTGTTTACAAACCCCCGGTTTATCACCTGCGCCACACTGGCATGTAAGGTTTAACCGGGAATTCATATTTAACAAGCCTTTTAGAATTTAGATGGACATTGAAAATGTTCTTCAGGGGACTTGAACCCTGAATGTCCTGTTTACGACTCGCCGGTCCTCTCGAACGGAACAGTTTAACGTCATGCCCAGGACGAAAAGATATAGAGAACACCAACATGACAAATAACAGCAGGAAGGCATGGGCCACAATCCACCGTCTTGGCAAAGACCACACCACCCATAATTCACAACGGTCACAGCAAACTCTATTGCATCACAACTGGTGTAGGTATTGGATGGAGCCCGCACACCACCAAATCGTGAAAAACAACATACGGTATGCCCTCCGTGACCATGGACTTTAGCCTTTCGCTTTTCTGCGATTTAACCTTTTTTCAAATCCTCAACAATGATGAAGAATCGTGCACTATAGCGTGCCACTTAATTACCTTGACCAATATCAATGACCTTGAGCAGTATAAATGACCTTCAATAAGACTAGTAAATGACCTTGACCAGTATAAATGACCTTGACCAGTATAAATGACCTTGACCAGTATAAATGATCTTCACCAGTATAAATGACCGTGACCAGTATATGACTGTGACCAGTATAAATTACCTTCATGAGACTAGTAAATTACCTTGACCAGTATAAATGACCTTCATAAGACTAGTAAATGATCTTCACCAGTATAAATGACCTTGACCAGTATGCGGTCCGTGACCATGGACATGTGTACCATACCTAGAGAACAGGACACATATGTGTACCACTACCTAGAGAACAGGACATGTGTCCACAAGGGAAATTTGTCTTGGGCTTTCACCCCAGCTACAGCCCCTGCCACACATCAAAGCAAAACATCAATGACAACAAAAAATACATTACAGAGAAAGACACATTACACAAATTGCACACATGTGAATCATCTAGCCTCACACAGTTACTGCTGTTTCAGAGCCTCGTTTAACATCTTAGTTGATGCTGGTACAAACGATTTTTTAAATCTGATGTACTTCCACTTTGGTTCTTTGTATCTTCTCCCAGAGGGCAGAAGTACAAACTCGCCATTTAAAACATGGGTAACAAGGTTGGATGGTCCTTCCACATGGTTTTTTCTACACAATATTGTATTTCTAACACTTAAAATGAGTTTAATTACTCATAAAATATGTTTTCATTCATTCATGTTTTATTTCTCAAAATTTCACTGATTGGTTACCTGAATGATTATGTCCGCTTGTTTTTTGTGTGATTTTGATATGTAGAATATAGTTTTAACATATTTTAGAAAAGTCTCCTGTGGACAGGTGCTTACACTGTAAGCAAAACATCTCCAAATTGTGCAATGTGAGTGTGATACATTTGTTAGGTCTACATACTATCAGTCCGACAAGTATTAGCCCGACATGCATATACAGTACAGAGTACAGTATGGAGGCGTGGGACGGACGGACGGGAGATGCAGGTTTTCATAGTAAATGCGACCTATGGTAGCAACAATATCTCAAACTTATATAGCGCCCTTTCTGAAGCAACAAAAATAAAAACTTTATTATCCCATACCACCAAAACCTCAAATGTCCTTTTGACCATAGTCCAATACCCTCACACAATAGTCCACATTTCACATATAAAAACCTGTATTCCAATACCTCAAAATCTCTGCCTTGTATTTAAAGATCTCCATAAAGTTGTGTGAGATCGATGGTCACATATTTCAGCAGGTCACCAATATCACCGTAACACCACCATGCTGGACTGACCGAGTGTGAATGAGCAAGTGGCCGAGATTTGGGGTATTGGAATTTAGAAGAAACATCAAGCAGAACCCGACTATGTCGGGGGAGAGAAAAATAGAGAGACAGAAAATACAGGCAATAGTAGTAGCAATAGAAATAAACGTAATAGTGTAAGATAATATATAGTATAACAATGTCAGATAATACAGTATATAGTGGAATAAGAATGTTAAGATAAAATACAGTGTAGTGGTGTAATATAACATGGTAGCAGCGCATGGTTGTGATCTGTGAGGAGGCAGAGTCCATAGTCACATAGGCTCTGAAGAGTGTTACAGCAAAACATCAAATGGAGAGACAGTGATGGTTCTAATTTTACCATTATGATGAGAATGTTTTTATTTTATATTTATAAGTGAATAATGTAAGTCTGAACCAGGACCTTAAATTAAAATATGTCCAGACCACCATAAAAATGTAATGGAAAAACCCCAAATAAAGTATCCTAATATAGGAATATAGGACTGTCAGTTTAAGACAGTAAGAAACATTTTCAAAAACCTTAGGCCTAGTTGTCAAATATAGTGCGCTGTCAATTTAAGATAGCACAATGGATAAACCTTTGAGAGAACTTTGAATGGAACCAATTAATTATTAATTACCTTTTGCAAATGAGTGAAATACCCTTTGAATAAAATCCTTTAGTCACCTTAACCATTCCTAGAAAAACCCTTTGAACACAATCCAGGCAATGGATAAAACACCTTGTTAAAAGACCTTTAAAAAGTAATTGGAAGACGAAGGAATTCAGACCACACCGAATTATAAAGTTTAGGGGAATTTATATAAATTGATTCTCAGTGAAATGATGTTACAGATCCAGGCTTGACATAGCGTTATTCCATGACTGAATCACAACATTATTCCACAGTTTTACAACTTAATATAGTAGGGACAGAGACCAGGGGGTTAATCTGGCAACATAAATAAGTGATAGGCCCAGGATGGGGACAACACAAAAGTGGACTCAGATAAAGAAGCCCTTCTTTATCTGAGTCCACTTTTTGTGGCAGTTGAAGCAGAGAGAGGTACTCACCCATCTCTTCCAAAACAAGTCAACGAGATACTGCACTTTTTCACCCTTCAGCAAAGTCTTTACAAGTCTTTTGTGAACAGTTCAAGTGGCATGACTGAGGTACTGATGCATTTCCATTGCTGACACACGGCAATTGCCAGGTCTGGGTTGCTACCAGTGGGAGTGAGTGAATTCACATCATATATCTTCTGCAGATCAGCTTCCACCAATATGGAAGGAGGTGGTGTTAGGTGGTGTTAGGATGTGTTAGAAGGAGGTGGTGTTAGAAGTTGGTGGAAGCTGATCTGCTGATCTACTTGCACCTGCCATATACAGTATACAGGGGACTTCAATTCCCAACACAAGGTTTGGGGTTACAGTCAAACATCAAATGAAGATACACAGAGCTAATGGGCCTCTAACACACTACTGTTTGACCAAAAAGAGCCCCCAAGCTTCTTTCTCGTGGGTCAGCAATGGAAATATAATTATCAGCACCTCAGTCATGCCACTTGAGCTTGTTGACTTGTTTTGGAAGAAGCCTCTGCTTCAAGAGCCACAAAAATGCACTCGGATTAAGAAGAACATGGCAATGGCAGACGTTATGATTATAGACGATTCAGTGCCAGAGAGGTTGTGGGTGTGTCGGGAAGAGTCAAGCAGATGATACCTGATGCAAAGGGATGCATACCTAAGCCACTACAAGCAATAACATTCACCCACTTGTTCCCACATAATGCCTGCTACAAGCGACTGTCCTTTTTTTCACCCTTTTTGACATGATTTCTGACATCATTTTTGCCACAATGATGTCAGATCATATGAAGTATTACTTTTAAAATAAAATGCAGCGTTGTGATGTACTATGATATGGTAGCAGTCCATGGTCGTGCTCTGTGAGGAGGCCGGGTCCACAGTCACACTCTTCATAGGCTGAGTGAAGGCTCTGTGAAGAAGCCTGGTCCACAGTCACACTCTTGATAGGCAGCTGGGGGTCCATATTACAAGTCCATGGAACTGCAGAGTGTGAGACAAAAATAAACACCAGGGAGTTGCTCCCCGGATGATGAGTTAGTGGCAGGCCTTACTGGACAGTGAGTCTGTACAATGTTTATTTATTTATTTGACAGGGAAAATGCTCATTAATCAACATGTCAGTTTTCACATCCATGTAAATGGGCCAGAGTTATCCAAAAGCTAGTTTACATCTGTAGTCCCTAAGTAGGCTCTTAAAAACGATGATAAAACTATCCATACAAAAACACATACAATAAGTGTTAAACAAACAAGTGTTAACTGATTGGAAATGATCCCACACAACCAAGGGGTTAGGAGAGGAGAAAAGGGAAAAATATTTTTTTTACATGTACTGTACTGTATATAGAGCAGAGATACTACCCAGAGCAAGCAATTTTACAGGCAAATACATTACAATATAATTATATAATTGCGAATACAATTATATATTATCTGACCACATTGATATACCATAACAAGAGGTTGTCATGGTAAAGTTGATTTGAAACAATAAAAATTAAAATAATATGTTAATATGGTTAACGATGAACGTGTCTGCTTTACTACATATTTTCTAAATTTCACATGACTTCTGCAGATCAGCTTCCACCACATAATTCAAGGAGGTGGTGTTAGGTGGTGTTAGAAGGAGGTGGTGTTAGGAGTTGGTATTAGAAGGAAATAGTAGAGGAGGTGGTGGAAGCTGATCTGCAGAAGACAAGAAAACGTGAATTCACTCACTACCGCTTTTACCTGCACGTGCTATCTACAACACTCAAATATCATTCCCAACACAAGGATTAGCCGTTACAGCTAAACATCAAATAAATAAACTTTTTCATGAAAACATTAAATGTTAGTTTCCGTCTGACATGTGAGGCATAACTTGTCGACAGGTCTTTCCAGTGTGCTTGTCTTGGCCTGCACACAAATGACCAGCTCCTTTTAACGGTTAGGTTCTTCACTTACATATGATACTTGATGACTATTCCCAGGCAGGCAGACACTCTGTTGCTGGCTCCATGAAGAGGCCTGGTCCACGGTCACACTCTTGATAGGCAGCTGGGGGTCCATATTACAAGTCCATGGAACTGCAGAGTGTGAGACAAAAATAAACACCAGGGAGTGGCTCCCCGGATGATGAGTTAGTGGCAGGCCTTACTGGACAGTGAGTCTGTACAATGTTTATTTATTTATTTGACAGGGAAAATGCTCATTAATCAACATGTCAGTTTTCACATCCATGTAAATGGGCCAGAGTTATCCAAAAGCTAGTTTACATCTGTAGTCCCTGAGTAGGCTCTTAAAAATGATGATAAAACTATCCATACAAAAACACATACAATAAGTGTTAAACAAACAAGTGTTAATAACTGATTGGAAATGATCCCACACAACCAAGGGGTTAGGAGAGGAGAAAAGGGAAAAATATTTTTTTTACATACTGTATATAGAGCAGAGATACTACCCAGAGCAAGCAATTTTACAGGCAAATACATTACAATATAATGATATAATTGTGAATACAATTATATATTATCTGACCACATTGATAAACTTTACCATGACAACCTCTTGTTATGGTATATTTGTAACAATAAAAATGAAAATAATATGTTAATATGGTTAACGATGAACGTGTCTGCTTTACTACATATTTTCTAAATTTCACATGACTTCTGCAGATCAGCTTCCACCACATAATTCAAGGAGGTGGTGTTAGGTGGTGTTAGAAGGAGGTGGTGTTAGGAGTTGGTATTAGAAGGAAATAGTAGAGGAGGTGGTGGAAGCTGATCTGCAGAAGACAAGAAAACGTGAATTCACTCACTACCGCTTTTACCTGCACGTGCTATCTACAACACTCAAATATCATTCCCAACACAAGGATTAGCCGTTACAGCTAAACATCAAATGGAGAGACACTGATCCAATAAATAAACTTTTTCATGAAAACATTAAATGTTAGTTTCCGTCTGACATGTGAGGCATAACTTGTCCACAGGTCTTTCCAGTGTGCTTGTCTTGGCCTGCACACAAATGACCAGCTCCTTTTAACGGTTAGGTTCTTCACTTACATGATACTTGACTATTTCCAGGCAGGCAGACACTCTGTTGCTGGCTCCATGAAGAGGCCTGGTCCACGGTCACACTCTTGAGGCAGCTGGGGGTCCATAGTAGAAGTCCATCGACCTGCAGAGTGGGAGACGAAAAACTCCGGGGAGTGTCTCCCCGGACGATGAGTTAGTGGCAGGCCTTACTGGACCGTGAGTCTGTACAGTGTTAATAACAGCCACACTGATGGGCAACACAACCAGCATCATACCGATCAGTCCCAAAGACACTTATATGTAGCTAAATGGACCGACAGATACTAGCCAGAGCAAGCAATTTTACAGGCAAATACATTACAATATAATGATATAATTGTGAATACAAATATTATCTGACATCTATTATAACATTGCTTAAGTTGATCACGTGCCAAAAGCGGTGGACAGAAACTGGTGGACACAAACTGGTGGACATGTGCTGTTGCCCCAACAGGGGCAGAAACAGGGCCACAAGGCCTTTTAACCACGCTATTTACACACACTACAACTCGCTTACAATTCGCAAACCTGGCAACACTGCTCCGTCTTCTCATAGGCCCTCCAGGCCCGCCCCCACACTACTTTTCAGTCTCACAATCGGCCATCTTGCTTAATATTTAGATGGGCGAGTGGACATTTAATGCAAATAAATTAATTATAGGTCCAGCAAGCAAATCATGATGGTCTGTTTGTGCTCAATAGGTCACAATTACATTCCGATTTTAGGTGTTGTGCTTTGTATGACATTTTGGCCAGTAGTAGGCTTATATCTATCTCAGCTTTGGCCTGATAGCACACATGCTAACAGTGGTGAACACAACGTTAGCAGCATTTGATGACAGGTTTGGTCACAGTCGCGATACTTTTCAGTTGTGTGGTACTTTTATATTGATTTAACTGTAACAGAAAGTTCTATCCAGACTAGACAGTCCCATCTCTCACGGAGCTGGGACTGACAGTACAGAGACGAGTCGAGGAGCAGAGCAGGCGCAGCAGCACATATCCAGCTAGCGAGCTAGAAGCCACAGGTGTTGCCACTATAACTCTATGGTAGAAACAAGCCACCTAGGTCTATACAAAATAAGACAAAAAGAAGCAACACTGGTCGTTTCTGGCCAGTGTTGCCAAATAAGCGATTAGTAAGTAATTTAATTTAATTTAATTTATAAGCGATT
Source organism: Protomyctophum bolini (assembly GCF_963924005.1). Classification (NCBI taxonomy): domain Eukaryota; kingdom Metazoa; phylum Chordata; class Actinopteri; order Myctophiformes; family Myctophidae; genus Protomyctophum; species Protomyctophum bolini. Next base: position 31,770,039 of record NC_137872.1, read on the forward strand.
TTGGGATTATTTTTGTAGATTGAAAAAATATTGGGGGTCCTCTTGGCATGAAAATGTTTGAGAACCACTGCTCTAAAACAATATTAGACAAAGTTTGAGCCACAAACACATTGCTCTCTCTCTCTTTTCTCCCTTTCTATAAATTAAATAGGCCTATTCATGATTCTGCTTATAGAGAAGTAGCCTATGTTAGTTTGTTTTATGGACTTGAGAGCTACTTTCAAATCCCTTTCTCACAATCTACAACAGAACGTTATCATTGTCATTGTGCTATAATAATAACTAATAACCCATCCGATGTGGAGTCAACTCCCGCAATTTCCTTCTTCACATAGTGCGTGGCGAAGTAACTCTGGGATTGAGTGGCCGCGAAGCGGCCACGAAATTCTAGTAATTTATATACGTAACGTTTATTTGACACTTATGTAGTAAAGCAGACACGTTCATAGTTAACCATACCCTGTACATGTCTTTTTCATTTTTATACATATTTTCTAAATTTCACATGTCTTCTGCAGATCAGCTACCACCACATAATGGAAGGAGGTGGTGTTAGGAGGTGATGTTAGAAGGAGGTGGTATTAGGAGGTGGTGTTAGGAGGTGGTGGTAGAAGGAAATGGTAGAGGAGGTGGTGGAATCTGATCCGCAGAAGACGGAAATGTGAATTGACTCACTACCGCTTTTACCTGCACATGCGATCTATACAAGGGACTATCATTCCCAACAGAAGGATTAGGGTTACAGCTAAACATCAAATGGAGACATTGAGCCAATAAATAAAATGTATCATGAAAACAATAAATGCAAGTGTCAGGTCTCACAGATGAGGCATAGCTTGTCCACAGGTGTTTCCAGTGTGTGCCCACGCGCCTACTGTGGCCTCTAAACTAACCGTACACAGCAGATTAAACATCAAAATAAGATAAATACACCATACCAAAAGCAAATAAAGTACATAGCAGCAACATCTAAACCACATCAATCAATATTAATAATGGCCCAGTATGCACCCATGTCCTCAGCCCAATCATTGCACATTAGGCCATGGGACAACGGCTTCTAAAAGCTTTAGATTTTGAGATAGTTTGCCCCCAGCCAGCACACAGCAAATAAAGAAATCAAAATAAGACAAATATGCCAAACCAAATTCACATAGTAAAGTAAATATATTGTAAATATATATTTTATAAATAAAACATTAGGGCAATAATCAGTGAGGCAAGATACTAAGATAATAAAGTGACAAGTTTATAATTAGCTCCCCTAGGGAACATTTGATTATTAAGGTCAAACAAGACAACATGGAAACAGACTAAAGTGCACAAATGAACAATATGGCCAACAGTGGCATGTGCTCAGCCAAACAAAAGCCATTAGCAACATTGGCTGCAACAAAGAAGGCCTACCATGTGCTTTCTCCTTCACCCTGCATGAGAGGGTACCCCATTTCCTGCAGCAGAGGCAAAATGGCTCTCAACTAGGAGGAACAAGACTTTTGTGCTTCCTGCTGGTCATGTGACTAGGTCAGGTGCAGTAGGTGCACCCATTCACCTGGATTCCCACATACAATTTGACCATATTTGAAAATAGCCGATCTACAAGCTCGCAATGCGGCGCATTGTTTGAGCTTGTACAGCTGCTATTTTCTAAAAGGTTTTTATACATTGGAAAACTTGAAATGGGACATTCTGCACAATGAGCATAGGCGGATCTAGAGATAAAGGGCCCCTGGGCCACCGACCCCCCGAACCCCGAATGTTTTTTTGATTGTTTTTTACACCGAGCACATGACATAGAAGTAGGCTATACAGCAAGCAATTGCAAAAAATAAATAAAATATAATTGGTCCTCACTAATTAATTTTCCTGATAAAATACAATAGCATTCTATATCATACGGCATACTATAGCACGCAGTTTTTTCATCATTTTTGAGGATTTGAAAAAATTGAAAAAATGAAAAGAAACGATGGGTTTTATAGCCCATGTTTTTGAAATTTTGAAAAAAAAAGTTGTCCTCGTTTCTCATCATTTTGGACCATGGGCTATAGCCCATATCGTACGGTATACTGTAGCACGCCGTTTTTCATCATTTTTGAGGATTTGAAAAAAATGAAAAAAACGATGGGTTATAGCCCATCGTTTTTTTTTTTTTTTTGAATCCTCGTTTTTCATCATTTTGGACCATGGGCTATAGCCCATATCGTACGGCATACTATAGCACGCCGTTTTTCATCATTTTTGAGGATTTGAAAAAAAATGAAACAAGGCAATTCTCCTGAATGCTGACTTTTGGTATGAACTATGAAGAAGGAAAAAGGGGGGCATTTTCATTTCTTTCACCATAGTAAATGCATTCATGGTCCCGAGAGGTCACTTTTTTACAGACGGGCTAAAGGGCATCGGCTCGAGACCCCTTTGATGTCTACTGTATGTGTGCATGTGTCTGGGCAACATGAAGCAGCATTCAGACTCCACCACTGTACAAGAGAGCTGCACTTTATTAGACACACCATCACAGCAAATTATGTACAAAAAAGAAGGCAGGTTCAACCGCCAAGTTTTCTCACAGGGAAAAAAAAAGAAAAACACACACATCTCACAGAATATCATGGCATCCACACTGATAAATTAGTATCTCCAGTATTGGTAGGCTTTTAAATTTAATATATCATTATATTATTATTATAGATCTATTTTCTGTATTATTTCTGTTCATATATCACACTACTCTACACATGGGAGAATCACTCTGAAAAGAGTACACACCGTTACTCTGGTGTGTGTGTGTGTGTGTGTTTTCTGGTTGGGGTGCAATCAAGCATTCTGAGACTCTCATCACTCCAATCCACTTTCTTCATTATCATTATCATCATCTTCGTCATCATCATCATCATCAACATCACATCACAGAACACAGTAAGACCGAACATGCCTGTGTCACAGTTACCAAAATAATATTTAATTCTCTACAGTTGTAAACCACTGATATATCTTTTCTCTCTTTCTCTCATTTGTGAGAAAACATGTAACTTTTTTTTTTCTTCAACTGCACCGTGCGATTGCTGGAAACTATACATGCATTGTTTTTTGTATATATCTTTGTACCCATCGTATTTTATTAATAAAACATATTGTTTTGGACATAACAATTTGTCGAAGTCGCTAGGAATGACTTATTTGTCTATTTACATGGATTTGTTTTGTATTCTTTTTGATGCCAAGATTTTTGAACATCCACACATTCGTGTAAAAATCTCATATACATACTACAGAATGCATGTTTATTTTATATGTATATATATTTATAAAAAAGGGAAAATGGCAAAAGAAGATAAAGAAGCTATACGTCCTATCATTCCCTTATTTTCTTAATTCTTATGTACGGTGCTTACATACAATTCCAAATCCACTCTGTGCAACAATGGAATAGAACATTTCCATTTATACAACAATAAAGAACCTCTCTATTCACTATATGCCATGAAAGCGTTGCCACTGTCCTGTCTCACAAGCAGCCATGACACCAAGGAGGAGAATTAAAGCCGAGTAGACCAGCGTCAGAGCAACTTGGCTCATTATGAAACAGGTGGGCTTCACCAACTCACCATTCACAGTAGTAGTTACCTCAAGTATCTGTATATCTGACTTTCTCCAAGATAACCGATATCAGCGGTATAGTATAGACTCCATGCGCACAGAATAACTTTTCTACTAACTCTTCAAGTCTTCTCTTACTTCGGGGCCTTCCCTTCACTATACTTCCTTCACACTTCACGCTGATGATACTAAATTAAGGCTCTGTTCCATTTTAGTGTATACAGTAGTTCTCAAAACGTTTAATTTCAAGGACCCCGCCATAACTCTGAGAGTATAGAAATGGATTCCATTTTGTACACTCAGAGTTACACACCTGTATGGGGCCATTTGGAAGCCACTCATGGACACTTTGAGACCCACATGGTGTTTCCACTGAGCCAACAATAGCAGCACACCGACTCTTTTTGAACTGAATGGAAACAGAGCCTTAGTTAGTATCACCGCTAACACCTGTGAAGGAAGTGGGGAAGGGGCCCGGAAGTAGGAAGAGTTATTCTGTGTGCATAGAGCCTACAGTATAATGTGGCGTATAATCAAAATAAGACGATAGAACAAAAAAAAAATGTCTAGGTCCAGTCTGCTACACTGGGAGTCTTCTGGACAATCATTTCCAGGGACGAGCTCTTCATGAGACGGTCAGCAACAGAATAAAGTTTAGAGTAAATCAACTTGACAGAGTGCAAATAAATCCCTAGAAATAAAAATCAACTCAAACACATATATTACAAACCTAGCTGTCATTTGTACAAATGGTCTGTTCAAATTAATGTTAAAAAACCAACAATGCAGCTTATGAATAAATAATCTGTTGATGTGAAATGCAATACTTCCTCTTAAAGAATTAAAAAAGGACAAATATGTACAAAACGGTCACTAATATATAAAGCTGTAGAGATGATGACATTTTACATTATATAATTCAATCTAGGCCTATATATATATATATCTCACACTTTTCTTCACAATTATATTAATATACACAAACATCTCACTGCAGTTATATTTATATATGTATATATTCTGTTTCATTTCAATTCAAGTTTGCATGACGAGTTTTTCTGATTGCCAAGGGCATCCACTGTGAGCATCTTCTCTAATACCCCATTTATACTTTGTTGCGTGGCCTCACACACTGAAAATAGCTCACAACGCGTCACAGTGTGACGCACTGTGAGCTTGCAGCTCTGCACTTTTCAGTGCGCGATACTGGCATGCAACTAAAAATAAATACGTATAAATCAGCCTTCAGCCATGTTCAAAGTCACAGTCCAACAACACTAGTCTTGAAAGTCATTCCAGAGAGCACTGGCATTTTCATCTTTCCACATCTCTCACGGTAAGCAGTGTAGAATGAAAATGTCCTGCTCACCAGACACCAATAAAGCTAATTTAACGCCGGGAGCCTCGATTTGAATGTGTGTGTAAGTGAATGTCTTCCTTTGGGCTCCGCTCACTATGAAACCCAGGGCTTGAACACAGCACAGTAACAGGGCATCCTGCGCGAGGCTTCATTTACAGTGTCGGGAGCTTTCTCATATAGTGTTAGAACACACAAAGGGTGCTTAGTGGAATACTCCACATTGCTACAACCTGACACCCTGCGTCTCACATTGTGTCTCCTTGTTTCTGCACCCAAAACAACCTCTGTCAGTCTCTTTCTTTGGGCAAAAGTATTATTCGGTGAAAGCGAAGCCAGTTGTTGAACAACTCCTCCTCCTTCATATCAGCAAATTAATTGCATGGACCAAGTCTTAGGCACTCGAGAGAAACCATGGTTACGGTCCTTGCAGACAAAGACGCAGAGTTATTTCAGAGGCTAAATGCACCGCCACAATGAAACTGCAGTGCTGGCAATTATATATTGCACATATTTTTCCAGAACAGAGGCCTGTCAAACTTTGTCCTGGCCTAACCTCATCTGAGACGTTTCTGATTCACACACACCAGCTTCAAATGACACAAAGACAAATGACGGGCCGGGGTGGAAGCAAATAAATGTCTGTGTCATACAGGCTGACAAAGACTTCCTCTCATCTCTCTAGGCCTTTTATATCACAAGCAATCTCAGTGGATGCAAGTCAACGTTTGTCTCATTAAAGTGGCCTTCAAACGTACATCCGCCAACTAATCTCTACTCCTCAAGCTTTCTGCTCTCGACACCAGATATTTTACAAAAGCTATTGTTTTATAATCTCAATGCCAAAAAGGGTAGATTTTGCACGGTTGTCAGGCAGATGACTGAAAAATGCACTTAATCTGTGACTGCCCCGGCCAACCCCACCAGCCCTACAGACAGAGGCATCCTTCCCACAGGACAAAGATTGAGTGAAAGGAGAAAAAATGTTTTCCTGATGCAGGATTTAGTCTTACAGTATATGAACTCTGACATGCCTTTGACGCCAGTGTACTTAAGATAGCCTATACACCATATGTATTCACTTAAGACATCGTCATGAAAGAACCACCATAGCCAAAACATTCATAAACCCTCCATTTTTACAACATATGCAGCCTCTAAACCTTTACTATCCCTGAAATGGATAAAAGCAAGTTTAATATTAGGCATCTATTTTAAATACATCTGGGATTTGACAGTGTTCTGAATTCATCTTTGGGGGCATTTGTGGCGGGAGCGTCGACGTGGAATCCTTTGTGCTCTTTGTAGTTGTGCAGATTAAAACCTCCTTTTCAAGGAAACGGTTCCACTCTTCTAAAACATGTCATAATTGCCAAAAGTAAGCAAGGCTTTTTCCTCAGAAACGCGTCTTCTGAAACGGTACTTTTATGCAGAACTGTGCTTCTTTCTATCTAGCGGGTATAGACTGTTAAGCTCCTATATTCGCCTACAGGAACGGAATGAAAGCCTTGAATGTGCGATCAGCTGCGAGACTTGTTTATCCTTCAAAAACTAACCTAACACCACACGATGCAGCGTGTAATTATTTCACTGAAGCGAGAGACACCGCTTGTTGTGGTGCTGTGTCACGATAATTCGAAGAAGGGTATAGCGTTCTACAAGATGGCCTGGAAAATGCTAAACTATAATGCCGAGGCAGCCGTTTCCTAACTGCCTTCCTTTTGAAACCAGGCAGCGTTCAAAGAGCCAAAGCTTCCACTTCCACTCAAACTGGAGTAATCTGAAGCAGTAGAATATCATTTAGTTGTTTGGATCTTGCAGTGCCAGAAATTGGCAGAAAAACAGATTATAGTGTTGTGGTCCACATGGCAAAATATACCACTGTACTCAATATCAGTGGCGGTGCTACAGATATGCCATGGAAACGCCCCCCCGCCCCAATTTTTTTTTAAATAAAAATAAAATTAGGGACTGTGCTTTTCCAGCTTGAGTGTGTGTCATGTAGTATAATTGTGCGTGTTTGTGTGCATGTGTGTGAGTGTGAGTGTGAGTGTGCATGTGTGTGAGTGTGTTTGTGTGCATGTGTGAGTGTGAGTGTGCGTGTGTGTGTGTGTGTGTGTGTGTGTGTGTGTGTGTGTGTGTGTGTGTGTGAGAGTGTGTGTGCGTGCGTGCAAGTCTTTGGGAAGGGTTCTGATCTGTGATGGAATATGCAGGCCCACATACGCTGCTACTGTTGTTACATCCTGATTGTCAAAGTACATGTGTACAACAACTCTACATTCCTTCGTGAACCCCTAATTTACAGTGTTTAAGTAACTTGTCTGTGTAACTGCAACCTCCTTCCTGGTCCCTTCAAAGTGTGTTTTTTTATAGAGATGTGCTATTATAATATCCCTATGATGTGCTTTAATGAATAACATTTTCAAAATTGAAAACATTTTCAAATTGGGCGCACGCAGTCTCTGAGTGTGTCTGAGAACTGGCCCTAATGTTTTGAGCCAACCATATATCATGTTGTAGGATACATGATCAACATGGATGCATGGAGAATAACTAGAGCAATTAGATCCATAATAAGAAGCCTCGACTCGTTCGACGACAGACTATCAAGACAGTGGAATGTACAGTTGCAACAAAGTGAAGGTCAGGGGTCAGGGGTCAGGGCAATGGGGACATTCATGTAAACTCTTCACAGACGTGTACAAACGGGGACAAAAGTATAGCACCAATTCAGAGTTCCACGTACAGTAGATGAAGCAAGGTAAGCATGACGCGCCCTTTTTGAACACCAAACAACTCGAGAACCACATCCGCCCGCCTTGATCCGACGACACCTTTGACTTCATCGATAATCGTGTCCCTTTATTCCGAGCGACCTCGGACCATCGGCCCAGGCGATGCATATAAAGAGTGACAGTGGATATTATTGTGAACACCACACATACAGACTACTGTACTCACTTGTTGATTATTATTGCAACTCTATTTCTCTATGGTATACAGTAAGTAAGTCACAGTCTAGATAGTACATCTACTCAACTAACGATCCACCGAGTGAGGTTTTGGCAAAGGAAATACGATGTGGTGGACGGATGGGAGAGCACGTCAGACAGCACCTCATCCTGCTGAGGTTAATGGAGTTGAATGAACACTGCGTGGGGGGGAAGAGTTTGAAGGGCGGACCAGATCACTGCGTGGGGGGAAGAGTTTGAAGGGCGGACCAGATCCCTGCGTGGGGGGAGGAGTTTGAAGGGCGGCCCGTATCGCGGACCATATCGCAAGAAATAAAAAAAAGTCCAAGGAGTCCATTAGCTCTAACGCAAATGTTCTGCTTAATGGAGTGAGACCAAAAGCGGGATGGCGGTGAACGAAAATGTTCACCGCAGTGAACCCCCCCCCCCCCCCCCTCGACTCCCACATTCTACTATTGGCTTGTGGTGGTGTGTGTGCTGCCTTGTAACCCACTCTGCTCACTGTGCACCGCCAGGTGGGAGGGCCATGTCCCCACTCTGCTCACTGTGCACCGCCAGGTGGGAGGGCCATGTCCCCGCTCTGCTCACTGTGCACCGCCAGGTGGGAGGGCCATGTCCCCGCTCTGCTCACTGTGCACCGCTAGGTGGGAGGGCCATGTTCCGGGAGAGCTTGGTGGCGGTCTTTCTGCTGGCGTCCTTCTTGCCGTAGCGGTTGTGGGCCACGTGGGCGGCCGGCTTCGGACCCGCCGGGGAGGAGACTGTGAGGGAGGAGCCGAGAGGGCCTCCGGGGGAGGAGGAGGAGGAGGGAGACAGGGAGGGGGGCGTGGACAAGGGGGAGGTGGAAGAGGAGGAAGAGGCTGTAGCCACGGCCGGGCAGCAGGAGGAGGAGGAGGAGGAGGAGCTTCCGTTGGCCAGAGGCAGGGAGGAGGAGGAGGAGGAGCTTCCATTGGCCAGAGGCAGGGAGGAGGAGGAGGAGGAGCTTCCATTGGCCAGAGGCAGGGAGGTGGAGGAGGAGGAGCTTCCATTGGCCAGAGGCAGGTAGGAGGAGGAGGAGGAGGAGCTTCCGTTGGCCAGAGGCAGGGAGGAGGAGGAGGAGGAGGAGCTTCCGTTGGCCAGAGGCAGGGAGGAGGAGGAGGAGGCGGCCTGCTGCTGCTGCTCCCGGAGGAGCAGGCGGTGGTGTCGGAGGGCGGAGCAGAGGAGCAGAGCATCGGCGCTCTGCAGGCTGGACGAGGCCGACAGGCTGGCCAGCAGCACCTCCTTGGCCTTACTGGAGGAGGACGACACCAGCGCCCCCTCCTGGGGATACTTCCTCAGGCCAGGGGCGTACACGCCCACGGGGGGAAGGTGACCTCCCGGGAGACCGCCGCCGCCAGCGGCCTTTTTGATGACGGCGGCGGAGGAGGAGGGCGGGAGCGGCTCCACGCCGGCGCTGTGGTTGATGGACGCCAAGGCCTTCTGGGTAAGCATCCCAGGACAGATGGAGGATGGGCGGGTGGGGAGGGGAGGGGGGGGGGGGGAGGGGGCAGGAGAGATGAGCAGTTTTCAAGGGAATGAAGGGGAAATGATAAGAGACAGTATACAGCCTTATAGTAGGTGGTGTTTTCCCCTGCAACACCTTCACATTCAGTCAGAGCATATGTACAAACACACACACACACACACACACACACACACACACACACACACACACACAGTTTGCAGTGTGAGTCATTTGGGAGATGCGGGGGGGGTGATTTCGAGCACAAGACCCTCAGGAGGGACAGGACAAGACGAAGGGCGGACTGATTAAGCAGAAGGGCAGACAAGGTGGGCGGCAGCTCTGAAGTCAGGGGGGGGGGGGGGGGTGAGGAGGTCAGAGGTCAGGCACGGTTCAGGTCGCTCACTGCCGGAGGGTCACAGGAGACGACGACGCAGGGTGGCATCACACGGGTGGCAGGGTGGCATCACACGGGTGGCAGGGTGGCATCACACGGGTGGCAGGGTGGCATCACACGGGTGGCAGGGTGGGTGAGGAGGTGGCATCACCGCAGGAACAGGTTTATAGGAGAAACAAAGGGCGCAGGAGTGAGGGAGGGAGGGGGGGAGGGAGTGAGGGAGGGGGGTGGAATGGGAACAAGAGACAAACACAGGAGAGCGTTATTTCAGGTTAGTAATCAGCCCGAGTGGAATAGTAAGAGAGTGGCGACACTAAAGCGTTGACTCCCATTTTAACAATGGAATGCGGAAGTGCTCATTCTATCTCAATGGGACAGTTCCAATGTTTGGAACTATTAGCCCACTATTAGGCACCCGCTTTGTTGGCGAGATCAAAGCGTGTCGCCACTCTCTTACTATTCCACTCGGGTATCAGCGAGTTATTTCAGGTTAGTATCAGCGCAGTGTGAAACGCTATAGCCACAGACAGCAGCAGTGGTTCTTTATACTTAGAAGTCCGGAATTCAAAATGCACATGAAGGTACAAAAAAGCATTGGCATCAAAATGTACTTCAAGTACCAAAAGTCAAAGTAGTCATTATGCAGATTGTCCCATTTCAAGTTTTCAAATGAAATTAAACTCTTTTGAAAGTAGCCAAACTACAAGCTTCATGACACACCTTTTAGTGAACTTGTAGATCTGCTGCTTTCAAATGTCTGAAATGTGTAGTATAGGGCGGCTATAGGGCTGAGTGTTTTGTAATAATAATCAAATTATCTTAGTGGTACAAATGCTTTGTACACTCCAAGAGTGTACAAATGCTTTGTACACTCCAAGAGTGTACAAATGCTTTGTACAAAGAGGTCGCTACGCGTGATGCCAGGGTGAGCCAGCAGAGGGCACTGTTCTAGCAGTGTGAAACATCTGGATCACACAGAGATGAGGTGTGTGTGTCTCTCTGGCACCAAGAGGGAATTTGAACCCATGGACCACCATTTGACGAGATTTAGACTTGCAGACCCAAAACTAAAGAATACAGTATTTTGATATCGCTGGATACGATTGTTTGTCCGCAATTCCATGCTATATTGATGTTGAGATAACAGGAAAATGTTGATCCAAATAACAATTCTTCTAATATTCTATAATTGTGTATAGACGTCTTGTCCACTACTACTAGTAGTGGGTGTTACGCCGTTACGGGGAGCAATTAGGGGTTTAAGAGTCTTGCTGGCCTTGAATTGAAGCCTCTGGCTCCCCATTAATAGGGCTTAAGTGGTTAAAAGAAGCAATAGGAGAAAAGTTTAGCCTGTTTGTAACTTTTTTTTTTTTTTTAATGGTGTGCATTTAAGTGGGGGATAAAAGAGAGCTAAGCTCTGCACGGCAGGAGATCAAGTAGACACTGGTTGCTGCTGGGAGGTTTTAACCTGCTCCGTTGAGGTTCCAGTGCTTGTGTCTGCCAGCCAGCCGTCTCCCCAGAGAGACCTGGCTGTTCCTTCTGCTTGAGGAAGCCCTCTCAAGCCTGGCCGACACATTTAGTCTGGCGGGCTGCTGCAGGAAAAGCAGTCTCTCTTGTCATCTCCTGGACCCTAGAACTGCTATAGGCTATATAGACACAGCCTCGTGGGATGTGGTCTTCAGAACCCCCCACATCCACCCACAGCTCGCGTCCAGCCCCTTTAACTAGCTTTGCCATTACAGCCAGAAGTAATACAAGGCCACACGGGGAAATGGAAGTATGCGTTTTGCGGCGTGAAAGAGATTCACATTGTCACGCCCCTTCTTGATCTGTGCCAAAGCCAACGGAAAGAAATTGTGGCTTTGAACGGTCTGTCCTTATCCAGCACATTTTGATTTGAAGGATTCCTCATGCCTGGAATCTTAGAGCGTCTGGGAAAAACTTAGCTAGCAGCTACGATATAGGCCAGAGCTGAGAGCATTGCAGAGCATCATCACAGAAAGTTAGGAAGAACAATGTTAAAAGGAAGTTCCATTTAGTATGGGATAATGGGACTACCGGTATTTATTTTTGTTTGTTGCATTGAGTTGAAATACATCGCAATTGACATAATCACTATTGATATAGTGCGTTCACATGGGCAGATGAAAGAAACAGTCTACCATTCATTTTCAATGGAAGCCACAATGCAAATCCCACATTTGTAGCTAAGCTACAAAAGATACAAAGATACAAATTGAAGCTGAGCTGCAGGTTCAACTTCCAGATGCAAAGATACAAAACTACAACTGTAGCTCCAATGAATCAGCGAAGCGCGATTATATATTATATCTTTTACATTATTCGTTTTGACTGCTTATTTTGTCTTTTCATTTCATTTTCATTTGCATTCTTTGTTTTTTGTATGTCATGTGTATGACAAAAGAAAAACAGAGACTGATAGCCTTATAACTGCCATCATAATAGCCTCACAGCTTTTGTGCAAACACCAGTAAAGTCAAAATGTGTTCAGTAGAGACAAAAGTAGGAGAGAGGGATCTTATTGCAAATTAAAGCGTGCGACAATATAGTATGGGTCAATATTTGGGGGGAAATAACTAGAGAAAAGACAACTTTACCTTCAGCTGTGAGCCCAGTGGAGAGTTCACCCACGATAAGCATGTCTGATTTAAAGAGGTGGGAGGCAGCAAATACGGTTAGAGGGATTGGGTTATGGGCATCACAGGGGATTACCGCTAGGAGGAGGTTATAACAGCTTTTAGAGGACCACACTGGAAATCAAAGTATTTCATTTCATTATACTTTGTGTTATCCTCTGTATGATTTACTGTGTGCATTTACTTACACATAATACGTACATTTTTTTTACCAAATAAACTCAATCAATCAACAGCATTATGGGTCAGGGGGTCAGGGGTTACAACATGAGGACACCAGCCAGTTCTAATGGGAGATCCTGGGAACAGAATACGCTGTCCTGCGGATGCAGGCTTAGCAGTCGACGCTGGCTTCATGGACGCAGTGTTAGAGCTCACATGTTTTGAGACTTCTAGCTGGTCGAGGGAGGCAGCAGCAGATTCATTCTTAGAAGTGGTTATACATAAGATGTCTTTTCATGAAATATTATGATCCCCCCCCCCCCCCCCCCCCGCCCCCCGTCAATGAAGAGCTAAAAAGACACGGCGGTGTTAGTCGAGAGTAAAAGCAAGGAAAGAAAACGTCCTCAAAGGCTGTATATGCAGATGAGTCAAGCACCATTATATACATAAGCAGTGTATATTTGAGAGCAGTATGGCCAGCTGTGCTCATTAGTGGCCTAAACAACATAGTGCAGAGTATGCACTCCCTCAGTCCTCACTGACCTAAAACATCTCTGCTTATTTTCACGTTTTGTTGTTTGGCATAAATTGCAATTCGGCCTTAGCCACTTTGGCCAAATGTGCCAAAATGTGATGACCTCATCACATTTGTGATGAGGGCTGTGGTCCTTTTTAGCCGAAGGAGTGTTTTCCGTGCAAAACTAATGAAAACCCCCTAGTTTGACACGTCACACACACACAATGGTGGCCATATTGATTTTGGCCACTGTGGTGACCCCGAAGGTCGCCGGCTCGGGCGCCCTAGCTAAATCGAAATGTCCCTCCACTGTATACTGTATCTAGTGCTGAAAAACCCTGAAGACCCTTGGCTTACACCAATATGTTTTGTCCACTGGGACACACTGCCCCCTGTACTGCAACAGAGGGGGGGGGGGGGGGGGGGGGGGGGGCGACGGCCCTTAAGTCAGACCTCCCCTTAGTCTGACCTGTGCTGCGGGTTACAAATCCCCCAGAGGACCCACACCCTGGCCCCTGTACTGCAACAGAGGACCCACACACACACACACACACACACACACACACACACACACACACACACACACACACACAGCCATGAAGGCATTGGAGGCGTTGCCGGCCGGACGCCAGGCCAAGGGAGAAAAGCCAGGTTTCTAGTGAGGCTGAGGCAGCAGGCCACCTGCCCCCGACCTCCCTGCATTCTGCTAGTGAGGCCGAGGCAGCAGGCCACCTGCCCCCGACCTCCCTGCATTCTGCTAGTGAGGCTGAGGCAGCAGGCCACCTGCCCCCGACCTCCCTGCATTCTGCTAGTGAGGCCGAGGCAGCAGGCCACCTGCCCCCGACCTCCCTGCATTCTGCTAGTGAGGCTGAGGCAGCAGGCCACCTGCCCCCGACCTCCCTGCATTCTGCTAGTGAGGCTGAGGCAGCAGGCCACCTGCCCCCGACCTCCCTGCATTCTGCTAGTGAGGCTGAGGCAGCAGGCCACCTGCCCCCGACCTCCCTGCATTCTGCTAGTGAGGCTGAGGCAGCAGGCCACCTGCCCCCGACCTCCCTGCATTCTGCTAGTGAGGCTGAGGCAGCAGGCCACCTGCCCCCGACCTCCCTGCATTCTGCTAGTGAGGCTGAGGCAGCAGGCCACCTGCCCCCGACCTCCCTGCATTCTGCTAGTGAGGCTGAGGCAGCAGGCCACCTGCCCCCGACCTCCCTGCATTCTGCTAGTGAGGCTGAGGCAGCAGGCCACCTGCCCCCGACCTCCCTGCATTCTGCTAGCCAAGGTATTGCTTCCAAGATCCTCGGACTTCCTACACCCACACTTTCTGAAATGAACAATAAGGCTGTATCACACGGCTAACACTTTGAATCTCAAATGACACTGATCATCCACTGTGTCGCCTCTTTTAGCCTCACGCCATCTGGACAAAGATACAGAACCGTGCCATGGAAGGCATTTAGACAAACCCCCGCCAATACGATGGTTCTGTATACTGAGGGGACCTCATGTTTTCATGTGTTTGTATTGTCTTGGCGTCGTGTGCTATGTGTTGTTTTTGACGTGGGTGTTTGAACAGACTGTGAAGACGAATATCCTTCGGGACAATAAAGATTATTATTATAGTAATTAGCAACGTACAATCCACCTGCCCCCCCGACGTCTCTGCATTCTGCTGGCCAACGTACAAGCTGTGCTGAGTTGAGTTGAGAACAAGGAATCTTGTTTCCGCAGCGGGAGACAAGGGATTGTAACATAATCTTCCCTGGTTGGCGATGCACCAAAACACAGCATCATACCCTCTGAGTTCTCTGTGTTATTTATTTTTGGCCGGAACTAAAATATGAACCCCCAGAGGCCATGTTCATCACGGTTGGGGAATCAATGTAAACACACGGGGACATAATAGTTTACTTGACCGCCACTACTCTCACTACTTCAGCAATGCCTCTAAATCCCTCCTCCAACTATTGTTCGGTAAATGGGATCACTCCTCCATCGTGAGGCTGAAGCAAGCAGCGCCGACCACCGGCGTGAGGGTACGATCCACTGCTGGTCTGACGAGTCGGACGCCGTATTACAGAACAGAGCTTTGATCACATGGACTGGGAGGAGTGGAGTATAGAGTATAGAGGATGTTATCCAGGTGTATCCAAACCTGAAACCATGGATCAACAGCAATCCCCCCATGATGAGCTGCCCTCATCGCACCAGACACCGCCTTTGCCCCCACAGCAGGCGTCATCACCATGCACGACTTGCGGCGGACATTTTTGTCAAAATTCCATTTTGTCAAAATTCCATTTTGTCAAAATTCCATTTCGTCAAAATTCCATTTCGTCAAAATTCCATTTCGTCAAAATTCCATTTTTCCCACGGACACAATACTAAATGACTGGTCCATTTGGTTCCATTTGTTTCTTGCGAATAACACATTTGGGAACCACTAGTACTAATGTGCCGTAGTAAATCAGTGTCGCATTATTATGAAGAAAGTCTGGAGACTTGACATTCAGTAAATGGGAACATTATAATCGTGTGACGACACGGTTGACACTTGTGGAGAAATCCACCTAGCGGTCCTACTATACTGAACGACTCGGTCATTGGATCGAAAACAAATCCACAATGTCTAAGACGCTGCAAATTCAATTGACAACTGTGATTGTTTATCGTCTATGAATATTTCACATACTGTACTGTAGTGTACAGCTCTAAAATCCCTTTTCCCACGTGCCACGCATTTGCGGCGCGGCGCTGTCCAATCTGGCCTCGTGCCGGACGCCAAGAGACAATTAGCTGTGAATGACTCCTGTCCCTCGGCGGGGATTGCATTCGCTCTCGCCCTTCTTTTTTTCAGGGAAATGTGTCTGCGACATTGTCCGCGGACAAAGCCGACATGCTGTGTCCGAGTCTGAGCGAGTGTCCCGCTGAAATAATGGGATTAATTTCGCTTTCACGCAGGCCGTCGTGTCCCGCAGTGTGCCGAGTGAGAGCGAGGGAGGAGGGTTGGAGAAAGAGAGAAAAGGGGGGAGAGAGAGAGAGAGATCAGATCTTGTAGATCGGCTATTAATTGGGAGTAAAGTACAAATATCCATGATTTCCATCAGTGGCGAGAGAGGGGGCAGAGAGAGAGAGAGAGAGAGAGAGAGAGACGGGGAGAGCTGAACTGTCCTCTTCATACTGAATAATCTGTGACAGCGAATGACTCAACTGGCCACTTATTAGAGATGCTTCCCCCCTGAGCTTCCCCCACACCAGGGTGACTTAAGCCTCATTACGTCTCCTCCTCCCAACCTCTCTCCACCTCCCCCGCCCTCACTCGCCCCTCTCTCTCTCTCTCTCTCTCTATCTGCAATCCCCCGTACAGACTACAGAACAAGATTCTGCCATCCTATTCCGCAAGCGTGTATAGAGGAGGTTTTAGATTCACTTCAGTGCTCTTTGCGTTTTTAGAATTACAATGAGATTACGCTACTTTTCTTTTATTGACACAACTCCTGTCATTGCCGGGGTCGGAGGGTTCTCTGTTGACAGTGACACGCTTCAACAGTTCCATTTCCTGGACTGCCATGGGCCATGCAGCGTCCCCAAGCCCTCCCCAGACTCCACAATGTGGCACTTCTACCGTCCACCATGTTTCTACTACAAAAGTAACATCATGCGGTTCAGAAAATCCTGCCTGTTAATTTCACTCATAAGAAATGGACTGCATTTTTGTACACTCTCAGAGTTAAATGAACAACATGACATGCCTCTCAGACAATACAATGTATATCCCTCCCCTCTGTGGCAGTGGGTCTCAACGTGAACTAAATGATTGATAGTCAGGAACCGAGTGAACCTTTATGATGCTGTAACTGTGTGTGACAGTGTGTGTCATGTGTGTGTACATAAATGGAACCAAATGGACTTATATTAACGGATCCATTTGTACACTCTCACAGTCTACGAGAAGACTTCCACACACCCGGTTTCTTTCCAAGCAGGTGTGTGTGTAGGCGACAAGGCAGTACAGACAGGAGGAGAGAATTGACCCGTACCCGGCCAACAGATCTCTCAAGCTTCAAGCCTTGAAGTTTCACTTCTCCTATACAACGTATACTGTATGATAGTGCAACGATATGGTCCTCTCTCCTACACTGTACAGCATCCTAGTGTAATGCTGCTCTGAACAGGAGGATGCTCTCATTAGTGTGTGGCGGGAAGGTTTGATTTATGCCTGGTTGTATGAGGGTGTTCCACGCCTAAAGGCCAAACCGCACCAATGCAACTATGCTCACAACTCCTTGCAACATTATGCAACTACTCACAACAACTATCCTCAGTGGCAGTTGCATTAGTGTGGACAGCCTTAAAACCGTTTTGTTGCAAGGTGTTGTGAGTATAGTTGCATTGGTTTGGCCTTTAAATAAACAGCCCATCTACAGTATAAGCTCACAACGTGTGATCCGCAATCCGACACGGTGTGAGCTTGTAGATCAGCTATTTCCAGCGTGCAACACAACCCAGTATATACACGTGCATCAGGCAGAGGGTGCTGCTGCTGCAGGACCATCCCTGATCTCACAGAAATACATACTGTACACAACTAGAAAACACCCAAAATCTGTACATACTGTATGACACTGTAATCCGACTGAATGGCTCAAGTTCCGACTCACACAGCCCGAACCAGCCACGGTGAAATAGCGTACTTCCGTACTATAGTGAAAGGCACACCTCCGTCGTGGTCAAAACAGTAGTAGTGTCATATGTGTACGGATTCTGTGGGTTTTCTAGTTGTGTATGACTATGTATACGGAATTGCAATCCCATACATATTTACGATTTACGTAGTTCTGTGAGATCAGGCTGGTGGGACGGAGGGTGGATGGTTGGGGTAAAGTCGGGTGCTGGTTGGGGTAAAGTCGGGTGCTGGTTGGGGTAAAGTAGGGTGCTGGTTGGGGCTGACGGGTGCTACTGTTGGGCCCAGGTTAGGTCACAGGGATTGACAGGTTAGGTTACTGGCAGGTACAGGGATTGACAGTGATGGTGATACAAAGTACAATTGTGTTCATTTAACTCTAAGGGCGTATACAAATGGACACACACACACATTCGGGGTCCACCTTATAACCCTCAGAGTTTAACCAACACTGAGGATAATGATATTGTTGACGGTACTTTACCTGCAGCTGGCCCTCCCTTTTCCCGCTCTTTGTCTTGTCTGTGCTGTTGTTCTGCTGCAAGTGCTTGAGTCTGGAGGCAGCCGAGGAGGAGTGCTGGACCCGGTTCCCTCCCTGGAGAGAGGAGACAGGTGGAGGAGAGACAGGTGGAGGAGAGACAGGTGGAGGAGAGACAGGTGGAGGAGAGACAGGTGGAGGAGAGACAGGTGGAGGAGAGACAGGTGGAGACAGGGGGAGGAGAGACAGGGGGAGGAGAGACAGGTGGAGGAGAGACAGGTGGAGGAGAGACAGGTGGAGACAGGGGGAGGAGAGACAGGTGGAGGAGAGACAGGTGGAGGAGAGACAGGTGGAGGAGAGACAGGGGGAGGAGAGACAAGGGGAGGAGAGACAGGGGGAGGAGAGACAGGTGGAGGAGAGACAGGTGGAGGAGAGACAGGGGGAGGAGAGACAGGTGGAGGAGAGACAGGTGGAGGAGAGACAGGGGGAGGAGAGACAGGTGGAGGAGAGACAGGGGGAGGAGAGACAGGGGGAGGAGAGACAGGGGGAGGAGAGACAGGTGGAGGAGAGACAGGTGGAGGAGAGACAGGGGGAGGAGAGACAGGGGGAGGAGAGACAGGGGGAGGAGAGACAGGGGGAGGAGAGACAGGTGGAGGAGAGACAGGTGGAGGAGAGACAGGTGGAGGAGAGACAGGTGGAGGAGAGACAGGGGGAGGAGAGACAGGGGGAGGAGAGTGGAGTGGAGGAGAGACAGGTGGAGGAGAGACAGGGGGAGGAGAGACAGGTGGAGGAGAGACAGGGGGAGGAGAGACAGGGGGAGGAGAGACAGGTGGAGGAGAGACAGGTGGAGGAGAGACAGGGGGAGGAGAGACAGGGGGAGGAGAGACAGGGGGAGGAGAGACAGGGGGAGGAGAGACAGGTGGAGGAGAGACAGGTGGAGGAGAGACAGGTGGAGGAGAGACAGGTGGAGGAGAGACAGGGGGAGGAGAGACAGGGGGAGGAGAGACAGGGGGAGGAGAGACAGGTGGAGGAGAGACAGGGGGAGGAGAGACAGGGGGAGGAGAGACAGGTGGAGGAGAGACAGGTGGAGGAGAGACAGGTGGAGGAGAGACAGGTGGAGGAGAGACAGGTGGAGGAGAGACAGGTGGAGGAGAGACAGGGGGAGGAGAGACAGGGGGAGGAGAGACAGGTGGAGGAGAGACAGGGGGAGGAGAGACAGGGGGAGGAGAGACAGGGGGAGGAGAGACAGGTGGAGGAGAGACAGGGGGAGGAGAGACAGGGGGAGGAGAGACAGGTGGAGGAGAGACAGGGGGAGGAGAGACAGGTGGAGGAGAGACAGGGGGAGGAGAGACAGGTGGAGGAGAGACAGGGGGAGGAGAGACAGGTGGAGGAGAGACAGGTGGAGGAGAGACAGGTGGAGGAGAGACAGGGGGAGGAGAGACAGGTGGAGGAGAGACAGGTGGAGGAGAGACAGGGGGAGGAGAGACAGGGGGAGGAGAGACAGGTGGAGGAGAGACAGGGGGAGGAGAGACAGGGGGAGAGTACGAGAGGCAGACAGACAGAGAAACGGGAGAGAGAGGTATGAGAAAGAATTCTATTAGCAAGTCTGTTGCCCGATCGAGGCCTGTAGGAGATCAGGGATAACAGCAAGAAACTAAAGTTGACCTTATAGTAACCCAAGTTCTTTAATCAACATGAGCAGAATGGTTCGCTTATATACGGGCAGAGCGGCATCTCCCGGCGCAGTCGCACCAGGAGATGCCGCTCCCTCCCTAAGCGACCCATTCAGTGAAAGGAAGATGAAAACAACTGCGGTCACTTTTCAATCATTATGTCCTTATATGCCGACGCAGCAGGACTATAGAGGCGCAATGGCAGACAGGGAAACACGGCAGCGCAGACATGAAAGTGGCGTTGCATGTAGCGCAGCGTAGCTACACACCAGAGGCTATGCCGTATGATGCAGTGTGCTTAATGGTCTTCCCTGTTCCCTGTTATCTGCCTCAGTTGGTGGTCTCTGTATTCTAACACACACACACACACACACACACACACACACACACACAAACACATCCTCACACAGTTCATCCTCTGCATAATAGAAACCTTCGCTGAGAAGAGAACTGGTTGGAACAACATGCTGCAGTATATAGCCTGTACGCCGACTCACACATAGCCAGTGTTTACGTTGCTGCATTGACACAATGCAAACATCTGCCTGAATTCCACCCCTGATGCAAAGAAAGATATTAACCCATTAAGACCCGAGGTAGATCATTCTACAAATGCCTTCTGAATCAGTGGTTCTCACACTTTCCCCGATTCAAAAATAGCAGAAGATGCGTGGCCACTGGCCAGACTATATCACTATATATATATATATATATATATATATATATGTATCACTATATATGAAGGCAATTATTTTTGCAGCGCTAGATTCGTGTCTGGCCATGCTAGGCTAGATATAAGAGATTGTATATCTACCATTTCTTTTAATAGCCAACGCAAAAATCTAAAATGACAGAGATACTTTCCCGGGTTTAATGAGTCAATCAAAACTGTAACCTGACTTCATGTTATGTTATTGTATCATTTTGACCAACATATAGTCTGTGAGCTATTCAAAGACACCCCGGAAATAGAAAGTTTGGAATTGCAATGGAACTAATAAGAAACCGTACAGTTGGGGTGATGAAATATAGTGTGAAGACTCTGAAATCCTCTGTCACATGATGCCAGTGGGAATGGCCTAGAAGAGCAGGAAAATGCCCCGTGACAATGTGAGAGCCATGCCCTGACTGTGAGGCTACACACGTTGTGAGCGCTGTTTCCTTCTCTCTCTCTCGTCCCCATTTTCTTTTTACTGCGACCTCTCAAGTGCACTTCGGTGAAATAGTTTATTTTAAATCACATAAGAATTCAACTAATTAGCACTAATCACTCCTCCATGCACAATGTATCAATGGTGTAGTACACACACTCATACGCGCACGCGCACACACACACACACACACACACACACACACACGCAGGCACGCACGCACGCACGCACTACTTAAGTGTTTGTAATTATAAAGGCATGCTGGATATAAAGCTTTGAATGTGAAAATGTTAATAAACCAAAGTGAAGTTACCTCCGTTTCACCTTTGGCTTATATTGTTTAACCAACATTAAGCTGATAATTACTTTGAACAGTTTTCAAAGAAAAAGCGATTTTTTGAAGATCATTGCAGAAGAACACAGAACAGAATAATTATGAAAGGCAAAGAAAGTGCAGGAAAAAAGAACAGAGGGAAAACATGAACAAAGACCTTTAATGTTTCTTTTCTTCAAAGTGTAACAAAGAATGAAATTGTCCCGGTTTACAGAGCAGGGAGCATATTAGAGATGCAAAGGACAGGTCGATGGAAAGACAATTAACAAGCCTCAGCCCAGCGGGATAGACAGCAGCCCAAGTACCAATCAGAAAGAGATACATACTGATTGCTGTCATGAGGGAGTGTGTTGGCTGTCCTTCTGCACACTGTGGAGAGTCTCGTCCTCAGTTGACACCGCTGATCAGGGAGTGTCCTTACAGGGAAGGCAGCCACAGTGAGGCTAGCCCATTCTGACCTGAGATCAGATTCTACAAATGTCGTTCTTTGATTTTTCAATAGCTAAAGCATAGCATAATGCCAACACCAAAATGGGCTAGAGTTCAGGACCACGGCCAGCACCACTCCCTGGGCCTGGATCACGACCCTATTATGTCCCTATTATGTCCCTCATTTCGTGTAAGCCATGTGCTACACCGTGAGCTAGAGTTCTGGGTTTAAAACGCCAAACTATTTGATTGCCAAGCCAGCGCAGCTGCCCTCAGCCTGACAGGCAGTGCACCGGGGTGGCAACGAATCAAACTGATTCAACATGAAATTAGGGACGTGCGGTACACCTGCCATCGTGAACCAGGTGCGGGGGACTGGCGCTGAACTCTAGCCTCACTGTGGCTGCCTGCCCTATGAGGACAGTCACCTGATCAGGGGTACTGAGGTCGAGACTCCACAACACCCTCAATTTGAAATGCAATTAGAGGCCAAATCACCCTGGAACAGATCAGAAGAGAGTCGACAGAAAATAAGCTTGGGAAGTTGAAATGCTGCCGTTCAATCATCCAGTGAAGACGTTAGAGAGTGCTACTGTATACAAACAGAAAGCCCAGTGAGGGCAGCGAGGGTTAAGTAATGAACCTGGATCAGTGCAGGGTTGAACGAGGAGGGCTTTGGAGGGACTGCGGGCTTCTTCTTGCTCTCAGGTGTGCTCGCGGAGGTTTTCTCAGCGTCGAGGCGCTCCGTGGCAGACTGGCACTGCCCACTGATCTCTATCAGCGTGTTCTCCAGCTCGCGGATGGTTTCCTCCAGGCTGTCCAGACGCTTGTAGGTGCTGCTGCGGATGTCCTCGCCCCTTCTCCAGGGGCTCTGGCCCGGCGCGTCTGCGCCGTCCGCGGGACTAGTTGACCCGTCCGGTTCGAGGTCGACGTCTGCTGTGCTCCGGCGCTCCTCTGGAGCGACGTGGGTTCCGGCGTTGCGCTCGAGGTTTAAGGTCCTGTCCCCGGTCACGACCCCTCTCCTCAGAGCCTCCACCAGAGAGCCCTGCAGGCCAGGGTGCAGGCCCATAGGGCCAGGGCTGCCGTGTGAGCACACAGCCCTCAGTGCCCTGGGTCTGGGTACTGGCTTGGGCTCCAGTAGCGAACACAGCAGCCGATAGGCTTCTCTGACGGTCACTTTGTCTCTAAAGAGCACCAGGAGAGGCGTGTCGTCTCTCAGGGGGATCTCAGAGGGTTCCTCGCCCTGCGGTGGGACGGTCAGCGTCAGCAGACCATCTCCCATGAGCTCCCTGACCTCCTGGGCCTCCATGAGAGCCAACACCCGCAACTCTGGCTCTATCAGCAACAGCGCCAGCTCCTCTTGGCATTCCGTGTCCTCCTCGAAAGACTCCCGGATCCTTAACTCATGGAGAGGAGTTTTCCGAGACGGTGTAACCGGATCCCTCACAGCCTCACAGACTTGAGAGGTGGCGGGGTGACGATGGCCGCTCCGCTCGCGAGTTGGGAGTTCTGCCAGCAGGTCCTGTTGTGTTAAATCTCTCACGTGGTTCTCTGAGGAGGAACGAGGGGGCGACACGGACTCGGTCAACACGATCTGGGGGATCAGAGAGAACGAGGCGCGGGGCCGGCCCGCACTCCCGACCTGTAAAACAAGGAGGCTCTGTGAGCTGTGAAATCACTTTTAATCAGCTACGGCAATTCACAACTAGCTTTGTGAGATTAAAAAGGATATTGCATGAAGAAATGCGTATTGAGTATGAAGGACACCACTGGAAACACGCCAATATACGTTCTTGGGTTTAAATCCTTTATAGCAGACCTTGTATTGAACTGTACTTTCCTGTGCTCTTTTTTGCAAACTGTTCAATAAAGTATTCAATCAATCAATCAATCAATCAAAAGTCATTGGGCCCAATTCACTAAGCTGTTGTTTACAAGGAGTTTCCCAAACTTCCCACATTAGTAGTCTAGAAATAGAATAAAGCATTCTAATTACATACAGCAAGCTTTGGTCCCATGTAAGTCTGTATCCAAGCAGAGTTGAGAAAGAGCGACCCTCCGCGAAATTCACCAACAAAAAAAGGCTACTGAATCAGACGACTAACTTGGGAAGTTTGGAAAATTACTTCACACCCAAAATATGGGTGTAAACAGCTTAGAGAATCGGGCCAAATGTGTTTCTAGTATCATAATGTATTATTGACTTACTGTACGGTATAGCAGCAGTAACAGTGCATTAGCATTGTGTCTGATGGAGTAACAGTGCATTAGCATTGTGTCTGATGGAGTAACAGTGCATTAGCATTGTGTCTGATGGAGTAACAGTGCATTACCATTGTGTCTGATGGAGTAACAGTGCATTAGCATTGTGTCTGATGGAGTAACAGTGCATTAGCATTGTGTCTGATGGAGTAACAGTGCATTACCATTGTGTCTGAAGCCAGAGCACTGCTGGCTGTGAGGTCTGATCTGTACCGCTGCTCCTGCAGTCCAGAACTGCCCAGTATTGCACATCTTGACAGCTGAATGACACATGTGTGACGATGATGAGTTTGACCACTAATCTAAATGGCACAATGTTAAAACTCGACACACCCATCACCCATGGCATGCAACAAAATAACACACGCAAAGGCACACGGCACCACCACCACCACCACGAACTGCAACAGCCACAGCACAAAGGATAGAACTACCGTATATCTGTTCTAGAGAGTACATGAATTTGTGGACACGTCTCATCGCACATCACAATGTCCCCAGTTCTGTTCTGGAGAGCTGTGCTACATTTCATCCGTGCTCTGCGCTCTTTGTTTCCTGTTCGTATAGATAGAGCGGATAGAGAGTTCATGAGTGCCCTACTTTATGTTCAGAGCCACATACTTTGCTGGGGGACCAGACGAGGCTTGTATTCCTAATAGAGATGTATTGTACGATATTGAAATTATGACCGATATCCGATTATTTGCTGGGTCGGCCGATACCGATATATTACATTATGTTATGCATTGAACTCATTGCTGATTATTATTTTTTGTTTTGCTGGTGAGCCCTCCTTCCCACTAACGGCTAAGACGCTCTTAAAGAGAACCGGCAGACTGGCTGCTCTGCGACTACAAAGCCATTGACGGTCACTTCATTATTGCGTCGTCAAATATCTGTGAAAGGAATTCTTTGCCATTTTTATGTCCGATATGACCGATTCTCTACCGATTATATCGTGCATCTCTAAGTTAGTAAGGGATACCAAACCAAAAGTATATTCGTCTGGAACAAACGGGTCACACCCATTCCGGGTGGGTGGGTGGGTTGGTGGGTGGGTGAGTGAGTGAGAGAGTGAGTGAGTGAGTGAGTGAGTGCACACACTGCACACATGCGCGTGCGCACTTGCTGCACACACGCACGCGTGCACATATACTGCACATACACTCAAATACACTCACACAGTATGTGTGTGGCTGTCGCAACAGTGATGATAATAATAGCCTAATTAAAAAGTGACAGTGTTTCTCGATCCCGTCGACTGCACGTGCTCTATGTCTGTGGCTGGCAGTCCTATAGGTCCTATAGGACACACACGCATCCTCCTCTAAGCACCAAGTGACCAATTACGAGTCCTCCAGTGACTCCATGGCTGCGGAGAGGAGACACCCTGTTGTTGTACCTTGGCTGAGCTGGAGGGAGGTTAGCAGTGACCCAACCTCAGAGTGAGGAGGAGGAGGAGGAGGGGGGCATGTGCAGTGGGGGGAAAAAAGTACTCCTTTTGTTTTACTTTAGTGCAATACTGTAGAAATACTCTGTCTGGAATTCAAAATGTACAAAAGTGTTGGTATCAAAATGAAGAAAGTACTCAGCAGATACAAGCCCACAAAGCGTCACATTGTGAGCTTGAAGATCGGCTATTTTCAATTGGCCGGGGGGCTGAAGTTGTAAATTCATGTTTTTTTATAATCAAAATCTACAAAGTAACAGTAGTGGACTAAAAGTGCAATATTTGCCATTGAGATGTTGCGGAGAAGAAGTAAAATAAATACTCCTAAAGTTACTTAAGTGCAACAGTACTTGGGCGTGTGTGAGGAGGATGTTGGAGGCAGAGGTGTGGTCAGTGGGGGTCAGAGAGAGGGCAGCAATCAACACACACTCAAAAGATCAAGGGCCAAAAGCAAAAAAGAAGTTTGGTGCCTGCACAGACTTGCTCTCATGTGGGTTTTATTGGAACCGCATGATCTTTCACCTCCGCTGTGTGTGATCCTCCTCCTGACAGAGGCCAAATGCCAACGCATGTTTGTAGGCAATCATGCAGCGCTCCAATGAAACCTGCGTGAGAGTCATTATGCTTCGTCGTACGATGGTGAGGCTCTATGCACAGTTGCACACAAGAATAACTCTTCCCTACTACCTTCACAGGTGTTACCGATGATACAAATTAAGACTCTGTTCCATTTAGTGTACAGTGATTATCAAACCTTTTTTATTTCAGGGACCCCCGCAACTCTGAGAGTGTGCAAAAGGAACCGAAGGGACCTGTAAGGGTCCATATGGTTACGGGGCCACGGGGCATACGGGCCATTTTGGAACCCAGTCAAGTTCACTTTGAGACCCACTGGTGTAGCAGAGTGTTTCCAGTTATATTAGCCAACACACACAATAGCAGCTGGACCAGAATGGAACATTATCAGTATCATCAGTAACACCTGTCGCGGAAGTAGGAAGTAGGACAAGTTATTCTGTGTGCATAGAGCCTATTGCGGATAATGACAGCTCAGAAGATGTGTTTGTGAGATAATAGATTGGCTATTTCACGCTACATGACACCATCGTGTGACAAAGTATAATGTAAGTTTAATGCTTTTGGATCCAGCGTGTTACCTGGGAGCCTGGGGCCGCAGTGGGCCACAGGTCTAGGTGGCGGGGGGGGACGCTGGTGGGCCTGCTGCTGCTCGGGGCGCTACGAGGCAGGGAGGAGGAGGGGAGGGGCAGAGAGAGCCTGAGGTGGACTCTCTCGAACAGCTGGGAAGGGACGAAGGGGAGGATGGAGAAATGCCATGATGGGTCGGACACAGCTGGGGGTCATTGCCATTGCTGGCTTGTGGTGGACATCTTTCTCAAAATAGAACATTTGACCATGGACATAATGACAGAATGACCGGAGAATGATATCATAAATCATCTCATGAATAACTGAATTTATGTGATTGGTTGGTTAAATTTATGTCATATTTGGCGGACATAATTTTGACCAAATTTCTATTTTCTCCTTTCATTGCCAATGGCAAATAATGAGTGTGGGGACAAAAGCTGTTTCTAAAACGGTTAGTCCCAATACTTGATTCTGATTGGCTGGTTATCGTCACGTGACGGCGATTTCACCGACGGCGATAACCCACACTTTATATCATTCCCAGCTGATTCCGCATGTAGCTGTACTGGGGAAGGGGAGTGCTTGATTGCCTTACAAACCGCCCAGGCTCATATGACTGTGAATGTGTGGCTCCAGGCGGCCCAGTAAAGACATCAAGCGCTATTCTCCCGTCACATAGGCTACTTGCCGAGCAAAACAAGGAAGTGATGTGGCTCGCTCTGGTGGCGCAAAGCGTAGCTACTTTTGTGAATGTAATAGTTTTATCCGGTTAATATTGCTATATGTTTGTAACCATTTTAGAAAAGCAATAAGCCACTCGAGGCCCCAGCTTACCAGGTATTTTACAATGGCTGGGAGGGTAGCCATCGTAACCTGAGACCTCTCGTGGCTTATTGCTTAAATATAGCCCCTCGAAAAACAAAATCAAAGATTTGCCACGGACGGACAAGACCAAGGTTTTGCCAGGGACACGTTTGTCTGTGTACAGACGTGTTGATGGTCGGAACATCATTTTAGGATCGCATCATCATCGTCATCAGAATCTGCCTTCGCCGATCTGGACAGCCGTGTTTGCCGTCAAATTGCCAGCCGGGTCGTGCCAAAGTAGCCATCAGGCCCCATCTGTGTGTGTGTAATCTGTGCACCCTGGGTGACGATGTGTGTGACTGAGCTGTGTGACTGAGCTGTGTGTGTGTGTGTGTGTGTGTGTGTGTGTGTGTGCGCGACACTGTGCGTGCGTGCGATCTCTGGGTTTCTCTCAGTACCGGAGGAACAGCAACATATGGCACCTGCCGCTTCAACATGTGGTAACGAGGCCTAGCGTGTGTGTGTGTGTGTGTGTGTGTGTGTGTGTGTGTGTGTGTGTGTGTGTGTGTGTGTGTGTAGCCTGGCATTAGCCAGAATGATAGCGTATATTCACGGATAAATGGCTGTCTTATGACGAAAAGGATTTTGGGGACATACTGTAGACTTGCAATTTAGGAAGGAAAATATTTGCGTTGGGTAAATTAGGCATTTACAGGTTAGGTTTTCTATAGGGGATATATACAGTAGGGATAGAGTATAATTATGCCTGACTTATACTTTTGCACACAAGCTGTCACAGCATGGTAATACATGCTGTGACACGTGCGTGTGTGTGCAATTATTACAGTACAGTACAGTATGTGCACTATATGTCCATGTGGCAGGTTACAGAGATGCTGTGTTTAATGAGAGCTGCAGCTACAGGGTTTCCCATTCCCTATATAGAACCCCACTGGACAAACCGAATCCAAAACGAGACAGTATACTGTACATGTACAGTACATGCTGCTCGCTCGTGGGTGCTCTCCCAGTGTGACAGACAGACCCAATGCAGTACCTCCAGTTCGGCGGCCATGTTGTCCTGCTCTCTGTCTCTGTCCTCCCGCATGCAGTCTCCAGAGGTCAGGGTGGGCGGTGTGGAGGCAGGGCGGGTGGGGTTGTCGGACACCGTCCTCCTCAGCTTTATGTGTGGCTTCTGGCCTTCCGTCTCGTCAGACTCAGACTTCTACCGTGACGGTCGCACAGGATCGGGTTACAGTTACACACAGTGCAGGTGGAAAGAAACGTTCTCACAATGCAATTGCGTCGCAATGCATTATATAATGAAGGAGAAAATTCACGGCACCATCTTTAAATCATGTCATATGGCAGCCAAGTCAATGGACTTTTTGAGTGTTTGCTTAGAGCACTTTAAACTAACAGAGTACAGCCGAGTCTATGGGTTTTGTAATGTTTGTTTAGAGTACTTTAAACTAACAGAGTACAGCCAAGTCTATGGATTTAGACATGTTTGTTTACTTTAAACAAACTTTAACAGGCGCCCCTCATTTCACACAAGTGTGATTTGCATTTGTATTCAATTCATGTACCGTGGCTACTAATTCAGCATGCTAACGTTCCAAAGAATGTATAGAAGAAAGCTACACCATTAACATTGTTGAGCTACACAGGGCCCGTCTCCAAGGCACATATAGAGAGAAATGCATCTGTTCTCATAGTGACCAAGTGAGGATTGATAGATAGCGATGAGGTTGTTCAATTAAATGATCCTTCTAGGAATGTCTGACCCACAGAATTTAATTGTGTTAGGTGCAGATAAAAGTGAAACGCATTAAAACTTTAATATAAATTGCACACACTGTACACTGTCCATAATGTTCATTGCGAATGCAGTGAGCACTTACTATGAGACCTAGCAGATCATGTCTGTCTGTGTGTCTGTCTGTCTGTCCCGCTTTTGTGCCCATATATGGAGCTGAGTGATTACGTCACCATGACTCAGCCATAACCATATAAGGAGTCCCCAAAGCAGCTATACGTCCAAAACCCAAATATGTACAGAGACTGTACACACACTATGCTAAATTGAACTCTAAACCGTGTCTGTTTTTCTGTGACTATCCGGGCCGTCACCTTTATGCTCTTGCCGGGGATGAGGGTCTCTCCGCTGCGGGTGGTCAGGCCCGCCGGGGAGGATGGGAAGCTGCGGCGTGGCGGCGGGGGAGGGGGCGACTTGGACGGCTTCTCCGTGCGATACCGAGGCACCGTCAGCTCATCTGGGAGGGAATGGACACACGACCAGGCACTATTTCAGACACGCATACATACAGTACACTCATCTGGGAGGGAATGGACACACGACCAGTCACTATTTCAGACACGCATACATACAGTACAGGATACAGAGGCACCGTCAGCTCATCTGGGAGGGAATGGACACACGACCAGGCACTATTTCAGACACGCATACATACAGTACACTCATCTGGGAGGGAACGGACACACGACCAGGCACTATTTCAGACACGCATACATACAGTACACTCATCTGGGAGGGAATGGACACACGACCAGTCACTATTTCAGACACGCATACATACAGTACAGGGGTTTCTGGGGCGTGGCTGAATCCGCCATTCCTTCATGGGGTGAAAACAACACAGCTCACCCTGGAGCCTGGACCTCATTCACACGGCAGCTATCTTGCCATTAAAGACAGTTGGGTGCTACCCTTGGCAACCCTGCCAACTGATTATCTGCCAATAATCATATCCTTTGAGACACACATCAGAGTTTTTGCGGGGGTCAAACAAAAACATATCACGTGACGTTGATCCCCTTCCCCTATTGGCTCATACATGACATACAGTATGTGTAGTCAGAAGAATAGTACAGTCATGGTGTTCCGGTACCTGCGTACTAAATGTTTTTACAAAGAGGAGCGGGTGGTCCATTCTATTGATGATGGATAGTTGAGAGTTAACTCACATGCAGGGGATTCTTATCCGGGCGTATTCATGCGGGTCCAGGGATGTTAAAAGCCCTTTTGGTGTTAGCATTATGTTATGCTTTAGCTATTGAAAAATAGCAGATCTACAAGCTCATAGCACGCCACCGAGTGGCGCGCTACGAGCTTGTAGGTCTGCTATTTTTGAAAAATCGACAGAACGACTGACATAGAAACATGTCAGGAATGTAGAAGACACTTTTAGAATCTGATCTCAGGTCAAAATGGGTTAATGTGAACACAGTAAATCCCAGACTGTGACTATAGGTAATGAGAACACGGTCTCCCCCCCGCGGGAACTCACCAGAACCACGCCTGCATCCGCCCCCCTCCTTCCCACCAGTGAGCTTGTGCTGGGGCTTGTTGGAGCGGTGCTCGGGGGGTGTCTGGGTGGTGGGCGTCTGCTGGCTCTGGGAGGACGGTTTGATCTGCCTGGCAGCAAAGTCCAGGTCCGGGATGGACTTCATTAGTTCCGCCTGGGTCTCCTCCAGCAGCCGGTTGATGTCCTGGGCGCTGTACTGGGTCAGGCTGGCCCTCTTCTCCTCCCAGTCCCGCTCCGCTGCCTACACAGAGTGGAGAGATGGAAGAAATGGAGCTGCTATGAGGAGTAATATGTGGACGACGTGTGAATTATCCTGCGCTATTTGTTGTTAGACGGATATAGTCAGTGATAGTGTCGATGATGTTATGATAGCCTATATGTGGGGTGGAAAGAGTACTCACATGTTTTACTTAAGTAAAAGTATCAATACTGCAATGTAGAAAACTGAAGAATATGTTGTTATTGTCTGATAAGATTTTGTTCACAAGTCCATGCTGTGTTGGTAACATAGAAGAGAATAACAGGCAAACCAAAATCAAAATCAATTATTTTACATTCTCTAATTGTGTGGAAATTAAGTAGCCTAATCTAGGTGTTTAACAATCATTTAACTATTGAGAACGTAAAATTGAACGACCCGTTTCAAAACCCAGAAGAGACGCCTGTTCTAGGTGCTTTGACGCCCCTTCACGCTCTATGCTGTCTGGATGTACCCTGAGTGACATGATTGCTCTGTGATTGGCTAGTCCGTTGCTATAGGCCAAATTGTTTGTGTGACTCCGCCCCCACAATGATGGCCCAATCCAGTGACTCTAGTCTGTACTGTAACTACAAACTTCATCGTTGAGAGACGAGATTTGGGCTGGCATGGCTCCAGCCTAAACATGATAGTAGCTATGCATGGTACAGGTACAGCAATGTGCTATATTGGTCAGCCTGATAAAAGCATACCACGTCCAGTTATTTGTGTAGATAACTAAAAAGCATCGCATGGATGACCCTGAGACGTATCCTCAGTGATGTATCCTGAGGTCAACAGGGTTTCGGGTCTCTCAACATCATACCCCTCACTCAGGCGACCCAGCCGGGAGTGATCAAGTCCCGACTTACGTCCCAGTAGCTACACTCAATCAGTCCCACTAGGGCAAAACCAGGGGCACACAATATGTTGGAACTACTCCAGAACTACTCTGCCAGGGCTGGGAGGCACACTTCTGGCGCATGGAGGGACTAGGCTCTGTGGTTTGTCTCCTGTGCGGGCCCCTCCTACGTCTCACCAGGTCCACTCCTGCTCTCACCAGGCTCAGGACCTGTGCGTTGCACCAGAGTCCCAGCACCAGATAGTTCATTCAGGAGTGGTGGGCAATGGTTCCGCAGGGACATGGTGCATGGTGAAAATATAGAAAGCTCTAACTGATATCTGCCGAGTTCAGGCTGCAAGGCTAATAGCACTCATGAGTCATCTCAGGACACAGCGGGGCCCTACAACGTGTGCCGGTAGCTTCCTCAATTCTCGTCTTGAAGGGTAATAGAAAAAGCATTAGCTAAAAAACACGAACCATTCTGCAAATGTATCAAATTTAGCAACCATTCCTTGTCGCCCCCACAGCCTCTCCCCAAAAATGGGGCCAGATAATAACCTACTTTAACACAATAAATCTAGCTTTATTAAACGTCGGGTCTTTCGCAGGAAAAACACTTTCCTTTTCTGTTATTGAGGCAGCAGTCGTATACAATGTACTGATTAATACAAATGTGTCCTCTTTTCAGCTCTAACAAAACTAACAAAACTAATCTAAGGAAAATTATGTACGCCGTCGCCTCATAGTCCCACAGCAATGGAAGGTTTTTTCAGGTGAGTTCTTGGAGGAAAATGA
This sequence comes from Protomyctophum bolini, assembly GCF_963924005.1. Taxonomy (NCBI): domain Eukaryota; kingdom Metazoa; phylum Chordata; class Actinopteri; order Myctophiformes; family Myctophidae; genus Protomyctophum; species Protomyctophum bolini. The sequence continues at coordinate 31,802,795 of NC_137872.1, forward strand.
GTTCTTGGAGGAAAATCACATCACAATACTTTAGTTTAAAGCCTTTAGATGTGTCAACAGTTTCCCCCTTTTCATGGGATGACTCATTTTGGGCGGGAACCCCTTTTGGTGTTTTAAATAAGCATTATGTTATACTTTAGCTATTGAAAAATAGGTCTGCTATTTTTTTTTAATCGTAAAAATGCGGCACAAATCTTTGAATATATATTCTTTCAGAGCGAACGTTTTTTTTTATTTTGACGTCAGGTCTAAATGGGTTAACCACAATGAACCTTAGCAACCTGGCATGTCAGTTGTCACGAGTGAAAAATATATAAAAATGGCAGAACCTCCAGCTCAAAACACACCGCAACTCTACACATTTTGAGGTTGTAGATCGACTATTTCAAAGGAGTGGCCCAAGCAGGCTATAGACTCCTGGGGGACCCCCGGCAATGAAGCATAGGTTTTATTCCATGTAACCACAGTGTACAGGTCTCCATGCCCTCTTCATTTGTGTTACAATATCCTGCATAAAATGTAAAATACAAAGAAAAAGAAAAAGTATCGCCCTTCAGCGTGATAGAAATATTCAAGTGCATATACAGTATAATGTCCCAGGCTAAATTAGCTTCATATTATATTATCATAATAGGTCAGAGGTCGCTATAGAACAGTGCCGTATCCAGGGAATAATCAGCAGGGGGGCATTCATATTTCCAAGGGGGGCACTTGATTTTTCAAGTTCACATCCATATATAGCAATTAAGCTCTCACATTGGGCTATACAATAAAACAACACAAAAGGCTTGGAGAAGGGCTACAAGTATAGGTTCCAATTATACACCAAAACAAATAATATAGCCTAATTATTGTAGCCAACAGAACAAACAAACAAACATAGCCTATATACTGTCATGTGGAAACACGATCGCATCGCACCAACAACACAATGAACACAATGAGCATCTCCACGGCGGGAGGAAAGTAGAAAAAAAAGACTATAGCCTATGCACCAACCATTAATCACCAACAAATAGTTGAGCATTTAGGCTTATAGTGTCTTTTATATGTCGCCATCTCCACGGTAGGGGAATATGAGTAAAAGTTTATGCACCAACCAAAAACAACAAGTCTATATAGTGTATTTATGTCGGGAGGCAAAGGGGGGGGATCTGCGCGTCTGCAGATTGCGCGTTTGCCATTATGAAGGCTACTTGGGTATTTGTCCCGTTTTACCTGATTCGGTGACGGTGTGCCAGAACCAAGAACCTCTGGTGGAGAAGCATGCGGTGGTGGTGGAGGTCCGAAAGTTGAGCTGCTGCTGTGGAAGTTGCTACAGCACTGCAGCAGCCCTCTGCCTCACTGGAATAATGCTATCCGACACTCGCGAACCCCCAGTAATGTGATCCGACGACCGAATTTCGTTGTGCATTTAGTAGTGCTCGGTGCTTTAACGACTCCCCGCAATATTAACAACAACAGGCGACATGGTGTTGGTTTCAGTATCGTCATCAGTCTGCCTTTCTGAAGGTGCTGGTGGGTTTATAGAGTTTGGTGTTTTGGCTTTGAGCCAGTTCCTAATATCCATGATTCAATTTTACCGGTTTGGGTTTGTTTTCACTGTGACTGAATGACGTAGCTTTTGGTGCGCTGCATCAAAACGAATCCGACTAGGTGCACCGACTAGGTGCCAGTGTACTTTTTATTATTGCATTTCTATTACTATGAATTAATTAGAAAATGTAAATTTATTATAAACACAAAGAACATGAAAATAACACATTATATATATTTTAAACCTGTAAAACATTAAAAATAATGGTGGGGTAGGGTTCTGGACTGGGGGGGCACAAAGTCTATCTGGGGGGGCAGTGCCCCCTAGTGCCCCCCCGTAGAAACGGCACTGCTATAGAATCAAGTCAAGATGTAAGTCTGAGTTTCACACTAGAGAGGAAAGCTCGTTTCCAAAATGTGGCGGAAACCTCCTCAATCTGAGAATCAATTGTCCAGCACATTTCAGCCCTGGTGGTTTGAACCTCCATGCATAGCGAGTTGATGGCCTCCAGGATGGCGGCATCGGCAGCGACCATCTGTTAGCTACAGCTTCAGTCCAGGGTCCAGGGAAGCAGGGCCGGTCTCTTTTAGATTTCTATTTGAGCCTAGCTTTCGAGGTTCTGCATCTACCATGCATTCTGGTGCTGAACATTTGTCAAAAAATAGCAGATCTATACAAGCTTACAACACATTGTGTTGCGAGCTTGTAGATGATCGGTGAAGAGATATGGTGTGGAGGAAAAAAATAGAGGATCTACTGCAGTACAGAGCCCTGAGGGGACTCCAGGCAACTAATTATGGTTTAAAGTGGTGAAACAATACAAAACAATACAGTATAGTGCAGTGTACCAATTCATCTTTCAGGTCAGGAAAAAAACTTCGATCAATATCAAGTACAAACTTGATATGATTTGAATTTAAACTTGATTAGAGCAAGTAAAGTGAATCTGGAATGAAAAGGGGATGGCGCTGCCTATTCCTTTTACTGTATCTCATGGAAAAGTTGCCTCTTTTGAATGTGTGCATCTTCAGTAGAATTCCTCCTCTTGAGTCACATTCCTAAATATCGATGCCATATTTTCACTTTGATGAAATGTGGTCTATAATCTGTATTGACTTCGACTATGTAGCAATTTTGTTGGTGGTTTTAACATCCATTGTTGAAATCCTTGAGGACAAAGGATGTAAAATTTACATCCAATGTTGGATGTACATTTTATTATATTATATTTTTGTTTTCTATGGATTGACTCAGCATGTGACCATGTCACCACACACACACACACACACACACACACACACACACACACACACACACACACACACACACACACACACAAACAACACGCGCGCATACACAACACAGTCTGCTCTGGCACACTCTGGACTGAAAACACCAGTGAAATATGTATTCAGGCTTTGTCTTCCACAATCTTGGGTCCCTGCCAATAACCTTATAAGATGAAGAAATGCCAACCTGCTGAGAAAAGCATGTCAAAAGCTGATGTCAAAAACGTGTCAAAAGCTATAAAATAGGTATATAAAAATATAATATATAAAAAAAGGCTGTTTTGAGAACAGGCCTTTCCTCAGTCTAGTTGCTAATCCTCGGTCTAGTTGCTACTGTAAATTGTTTAGTTGTTTTTGTTTGTCATGTTTTTCTCAGAACCTAATTTGGGCGCTGATCAGAGGGTACTAACACAGAGTTCTTGGATCCCAGAACGTAGAACATGTGCATTAAATTGTTTTCCAAAAGAATTGCTCTCTGAGGCGCTTTATATTCTGCGGTCCTTAATAAGGACTCACAGTGTACAGCATTCCGTCACTAGCGTACAGACAAAGCAGGTGCTGTGGGGAAAAAACAAATAGATGGACGATAGACAGACAGACAGAGACGGCGTTTCCTACCAGTCGCACTTCCACCGACGAGGCCTTTTCCGAGGCAGCGCGGCGCTCCAGCTCCACCAGAGCGTTCCCTTTGTGGGGAACGGGAGGGTGATGTGACGACGTGCCGTGGAGGGGAGAGGAGAGGTTCCCGTGGCCGCCCAGGGCGGCGTGATGGGGGCTCCAGTTGGACAGGTTGCCGCTCACGCCCCCCAGGTCATGGATGCTGAGCGGGGGGCTGGTGGGCATTATGTCGAAGTCCGAGCCTTTCCGGAGGTCCTCGCCGTGCTTATTGGCCATCAAGGGACCGGAGAAATCCTCCGGCGTCTTCCAAACGCCCTCGTTGGCTTGTCTGACAATGACACGTTGAGATTTGAGTCATCATTACTGGCTGGCTGCTATGTCGACTTTGTTTAAAAGGGAACACGTTACGAGTGTAAATTTAAATCAGAAAATAAATAATGTAAATAAATAATGTATACATGTTTACACTTTCAGGCACACGTTTTTGCACAGAGTGGGTGATACAGTATGCGGTACAGTACAGTACAGTACAGTACATACTTGCGCATCGTGGCCAGGCTGTCAGTGATGGTCTTGCAGCGTTTCAACAGAGCATCCAGCCTGTGGGGTTCCTCTTTCAGGAACTTCACCGCTTCCACCTCCACCCTGAGCACCACCCGCATCTTACTCTGCAGGCCAGGGAACTGATCTGGAAGGTTGGAGGAGGAGAAAATAACCGTGTTCATAACGTGACATTTCAAAGTATATTTTGAACTATGATAATTGGGATTTGATTTTAACTGGGCATGATTCTGAAGTGTGGAGAGATTTTCACAGTTTTGAGACAGCGTGGGACTGTGTAAGACTTTGAAAATGTTTGGCAGACAACGTGCATGCTAGAATTGACTGACAGATAATCAGTCCCTTGTGAGTTGTTACAAGTAGCTCTGCCAAAAGCTATCGTGCGTGCGTGCGTGCACTGCGCAGAAACATGCAGAACGGAGCGTGCGTGTGTGTGTGTGTGTGTGTGTGTGTGTGTGTGTGTGTGTGTGCATGTTGTATAAGCTGGTGACTCACTTTTGAGCTCCGTAAGTGTCTCTCCCAGCTTCCTCAGCACCGTGGCCTTCTCTTCCAGCTCCTGCACAGACGCCAGCTTGTGGCTGACAGAAGACTCCTTCTGAATCTCCTCCACGGACTTCTCCAGGTCACTGAGACGGAACAGACAGATGGATGGATGTTCACCAGGGATCGAAGGGAGTCGTGTGTTCAGAGCTGTGTTCAGGCGTGAATATTTCCCTGTTGTGTTTTTTGTTTCACATTAACAATGTGTCACGATTCCGATGCATTGTGAGCTTGTAGATCTGCATATTTGTTTTTACCACAAATAATAGTATTACGGTAATCTCCTCACACCAGAACACAGGGATTTCGGTTGGAAATGGGTGATGGGTTCTTTAATGTGTGTGTGTGTGTGTGTGTGTGTGTGTGTGTGTGTGTGTGTGTGTGTGTGTGTGTGTAACAAATCTCTCCAGTGAGGCAATTTGGGAAAAATGTTTGGACATAATTCATGTGCACCACACACACACACACACACACACACACACACACACACACACACACAGCAAGACCATAAATCTGTCCTCAATCGTGACCTCAATTAATTATAGAAGAATTATAATAAATAATGAAAATAAAAAACTTGCTCCTCGCAATGGCAATTAACAGACATTGATTCACAGAGGTGATTAAGCAAAGTAGATCAATTATCACACAATAAAAATGCCACTCACACACACGGCATGCATGGCCATGCAGCAAAACAACCAGTAGCATTTTCATTTTCATTTTTAGAAAACCTGCACAAATTATCTAATGATTAAATCTCAGAGTATATCTCTGTGCTTTTGCAGTCACTTCGTTAATTGTTGGACCAAATCAGTCCTAGGATCTTAATGAGCATCCTGCTCTTTCCCAGGGATAATTACACTGACGTATACTGTTAACCCATTCTGACCTGAGATCAGATTCTAAAAATGTCTTCTACATCCTGACAGTTTTCTGAAAAAGCTATGTTTCTATGTCAGTCGTTCTGTTATGAAAAGAGTAATGTTCCGTCTTTTGATTAATATCCGTCCTGGGCGTTGGCCATCATTTTTTAATAGGACGGAGACCTCTGTTTTGGCCGACCAGAGTGTTATCTCATTGCAATGTCATGCAAAGATGTTGAAAATAGCTGATCTACAAGCTCTACAATACAAAAAATCTACGATGCGTCGCAATTGTGAGATTGTAAATCTGCTATATATTTTTTTAAATCCTGAAAACGGGTGCAAATCGTTGAATATATATTCTTTTACATCGAACGTTTTTAACTCATATCTGTGCTTCTGGGCTGGACAACATATTTTCAGATGGTTGTCGGCGGCCAAATACATATAATTTTGGGGCTCCTTGACAAGAAACACACGCTAGGTTTTTCAGAAAACTAGGATTAGGATTTGGATTAGTGGTTTTCAACCAGTGGTCCGGGGACCACCAGTGGGGCAGTGGGGGTTCCAGGTGGTCCCCAGCTAAATAATGGAGAGTTGGTAACCAAATGGACCCTTATAGAGCTTTAACTCTTGAGAGCGTAAAATGAAACGGTTTCCATTATTGTTAAACATCTACATGACTTCATTTACAAGAAGTCTACACAATATGGAGAATGTAGAATTGTTATGGGGATATTTTGGTTAATAAGATGTCTTATATCTGTGGGGATTTCCTTGATTTAAATGACTATGTAAAAATGGAGATATGTTTTGCCAAAGGGACTTTTGTTGCGGCAGATTTTATTTGTCAAGCTTGGGGAAAGAAGACAGAGTACTCTGTATAAATCTGAGTGGTAAATAATATTTACCGCATTTCAAGCATTTCCAGAATGTTTACATTACATAATTCATTATATTATAATGAATTATGTAATGTAAACATTCTGGAAATGCGTGAATTATGTAATGTAAACATGCTGTAAATGCAATTGTGAAATGGTGTCTTATAAACCCATGAGGGTTGGGCACATTGTGTGCAGGACACGGAAACAATCAATCAATCAATCAATCAATCATTGCTATTTCCGGTGTCCCTGAAGAGGGAACCAGACTGAATAATAGACAAAAAGATTCATTTACTTCTTTAATTTCTCACCGCCGTATTCTACTTCTATGGAGAAACCATCAACCTCCCTCAAACATATCCTGGTTACGGGACCTAATGTCATTTCTGAAACTAGAAAATAATTTTCTACTTTGCTGTCCACGGCTCTGTTGAAAACTTTTATAAACACTAGGCAGCCTCTCGTCTCTCACTTTGATTCACTTCAAGCTATCTCATTGGATTAGATAAGTGTATAACTCACCCAAGGGTGCAGACTTTGTTCCATCATTGTCACAATTCACAAGGAGCATATGCCACCTGAGGCTGAGTCAACATGCTGTTTTCACCCTCCCCTGTGTGTCTCTCTCTCTCTTTCCCTCTTTTTTCTCTCCAATCTTTTCTTCTTTTTAGTGGTGCAACCACTTAATTAAGTAGCTTTGTGTGTGTGTGTGTGTGTGTGTGTGTGTGTGTGTGTGTGTGTGTGTGTGTGTGTGTGTGTGTGTGTGTGTGTGTGTGTGTGTGTGTGCGCCTGGCTGGCTGCCTGCCTGCCTGGCTGGCTGTGTCTGAGCACGGAAATAGCATTTGGCTGGTGTTCAAAAGTGTCACTGTTGTGGCTGGGTTTAACGAGAGGGGTATATGTGATATTGAGGATGACTGATTTAAGCAGTCACACCTGGCCTGAGTCAAACTAGAAGTGAATTCAGAGCTGGGTGTGGCTGCGCACCTGTTGTGCATAAATCAGCCATCTCCACAAACACACAAGAGAGAGCCTCTGTCCGGACAGTGGAGAGCTATCTGCTTTCCTGTGTAAACTAATATTGTGATGCTTTTAAATTGTTATTCCCTCGACATGGAGGAATAACTTGGGAGTACTTGGGAGCAGGGGGGAAACTGGTGGGTGAGAAAAATCCACAAGCAAGCACTGCCACTGACCACCATGAAATGCACCTACTGGTAATTATATGTATGCACCATGTACTGTACATGTATATCATGTACATTATGCAATGTGTCACTGCAAAGATGTGGAATAAAAATGTAATAAAAAAAAATGAATTGTAAAATATTCTTTAGTTTTGGGTCCGAGAAGCTTGATCTCTGGTGGCCCATGTGGTTCACATGCGGAATAAACAATGGGCCTTGAGATGAAAAGGGTTGAAAAGCACTGATTGAGAAGACGTGACGTTTCCACATACTGTAGCTGTTGGATGAGCAGCTCCTCTTCGTTCAGGTACTTGAGTCTCTCCTCCTCCACCAGGAGGCGCTGTCTCTGCAGTGGGTCCTCCTGCTTCCGCAGGGCGTCGCTCACGCGCACGCTCAGCTCCGTCTCCGTGCGCTGCAGTAGCGTCCGCACAGACTCCTGGTTCTGGAGCTGCATGCGTGAACAACACGCACACACATGCACACACACACCCACACACGCGCACACGCACACACACACACACACACGCACGCACACACACCAGATTATGTCCTGCTGTATAATCAAATCTTTCAAAAAAAAAAATTAAGTCTGTATGTCTGTCGTGTGTCTGTCATGTGTCTCGGGCCCCGCCTGTTTGACGTCAAACTTCGGTTAGCCTGGCCCTGGAAACCAGACTAAATAAATAAATGCCCTGGGCAGATTGGGTCTGGCACTCACCCCAGAGTTGTGGGTGACCAATCAGAGCCCACTATTCAAAGTGAGACTTTTTTTTGCTGTGACGTTGGAATCTGTTTGTATAACCACGCCTTGGAAATAAATCTTCCACAACGAAGTTCCAGACTAACATCTACGCAGTGATATAATAGTCTGGCCACGCCATAGTAGGCTAATCCAGGGGTATAAATAAGTGCCGTGGCAATTAAAAAGGACCAACCGTTTCCGAGAACCGAAAGAGCACATATGTCTGTCCGCAGGAGGAAGCGCCACATCTCTGTTCATTGTTGGTGAGAAGAAGTGGCTGCTGCAGGCTTCCCTGATTGGCTTATAAACCGACTGCCAGAGCTTCGATCGCGTCACATATGATATAAGTGGCAGCGTGTGCAATAAAATGGAACATAAAGTACGAGATCTGTGGCCCACGGGTGAAGGAAGCCGCGGCGAATGAAAGTGGCGGTGAGCAGCAAAACACTGACAACAAACGCGGGCACCACGAGTAAGATAACAGATAACAGCAGTATTGCACGGGGGTGGGGTTTGTATTCCCCACTTTGATTGATTCATTGAATGCATTTGGTGATAAAAAAGGAGAGAGTACATTATCAGTGCACTTCCATGACATACAGTATAACACATATACATAATATCACAGAGGTTAAAAAGAAAACACAATAAAGCTCTATATGGCTACATGGCTTTCCATTGTGGACATGCATTAATTCCTGGCTCGCATGACCCGGAGAAGGCCGGGGCCTGAAGGGCAATGGCCTAGAAGTATACTGTAATGTTCATACGTACTATACAGTGGATTGTTATACAAGAGGTTACGCTGCAAAATCACGGGTGGTAATTGAACTCCCAGAGTGTACAAATGGAACCAAATGGAGGTTCCTTTGTAACATGAGCACTCAGGATTGTATTATATTTCCTTTAGAATATCCAGTTAAAGGATAAGCCCTCTGAGATGCATCGTATTCCTCGAGCACGACACGCAGACAATAACAATAAAGAGAACATTCCAACAGACATACATCAACAAGGGCATACTGTACAGACATACTGTACATAGGGGGTATATAATATACACATAATAAACACATAGGTGCTCTCCCACCATCTCAAACCACACTGCCTCTGTTACTCAATATTCATCTACAATAAAACACCAAAAGAAAAAGAAATAAAATGCAACAATAAAAGTATTAAAGCAAACATTGTACCAACATTAAAACACTCAGAAACAGATAGGTTTCAGGTCAACAAGCAAAGAATTCTTGAAAAAGAAAAAGAAAAGAAAAAGTAATTGATGTACATTGTACAGTAAATGAAACGGGCTGAAAAAGTTGTTCCAGTCAGTCTGACGAAAGTCTATTAAAAGACGACGTTCAGAGTTAACGCCGCTGTGTCCTGTAGCGTAGAGTAGACCTTATATAGTGTACAGTACGCTGTGTTGAGAAATGCATTGCGTGGCACTATTCCATGTGGGTGTCTGTTCGTCTCGGGTGAATGCCTCGCGGAACGCCATGAAACGAACGCCCTTCCTCATGGCAGCATGCACTCTGGCGTACGACGCAGAGGTGGAAAAAAACCGCAGGCCCAGAACCTTTGAAAAGCCACGCCAGTGATTTACACCGGCTGTGCTAAACATGCACTGCAGTGCATGCATATACACTAGTACTGTATGTCCCTGCATATTCTGCATTAGAAGCTTCTACTTTCTGTACCACTGTACTGTACTGTACTGTACTGCGTCGCATGTCCTTCCGCATGTCCTGCGCGTGAGGGGAACGCACGTCGGTCCGTCCTTGGCTACTTACATGAATTTGAATTATGGTTCTGTGTGTTTTTGCCTTGATACCAATCACTCCGTCCTTGAAAGCAATGTGGTGTGCTGCAGCATGAGTACTGTGCTCTGTCTGAGCTGCTGCAGGGAACCCAGAGCGCAAGCATGTGAAACGGTGTGTGTATGCAAGGTTTCCGCCTCAAAGCGACAATATCCACTTACTCAACGATACATATACAATGTATTATACATACGTATCTATCTATGACAAGAGAACGACAGTAAACATGAACCAAATACATTTTGCATGCCATGCAGATTTGCTCCAATGAAAGCATCTGCTTAGCAGGAAAAAAAAACAATCATTGATTGACCTCATGTTACGGGAAATGAAGCAGAACATTGATACCAGTAAATGTTGAAAATGACCAAGATTTGCTCCATTAAAAGGCCATTAGCAGTGATGCTAGGGCACCAGTCCAAACATGTGGTAAAGTTGTCTAATTCTATTTAATTTATCCACCTGTAACTCTGAAAGTGTAGCTACAAATGGACCCAAATGGACCATTACGCATGTCCATTCGGTTATATTTGTACACTCTCAGAGTTTAATTAATTGTGCGTGCGTGCGTGCGTGCGTGCGTGAGCATGTGTGTTTCCTCAGCATTATGCTCCATCTCTCCTGTTTACACTTCTCTGCTAGACTCTGTCTGCATAATTCATAAAGCACGTGCATAATTCATCCTGTTTGTCGAGACCATTGGCAACAGGGTGGGGTAAAGGTCAGGGGTCATGTTAGGCCACACATCCAGGTGTACGTCAGCTGGTAATTAGCATGGATTAGTTCTAGTACGGTTTAGTTATCTCTACATTACAGTCTAGTTCCAGCATGGTTTAAACCTTCTTTCCACAACCGTTTTAAGGCCAAATGAGGGTTCCCAGTTCCAGCCCGGCCTCCCCCAGAGTGTCCAAGTGTCCTTGAGCAACCCCTAATCGCTCCCGATGAGCAGGCTGGTGCCTTGCGTGGTTTCCTCCGCCATCGTTGAGTGGTGAATTCAATGCACAATCATTGTAAAGAGCCTTGGTTAAAGGTGCTATATATAAAGGATCATTTTCTATTTTCCATTTTCCAAATGAAGCCACACGGCGCTGCCTCCATAACTCTGAGAGTGTACAAATGGAACCTGTACTGCATGTGTAGTCGTGTACACTCTCTGAGCTACAGCTACATTTGGAAACCCCCTCAAAAGAGCCTGGAGGGTCCCTGGACGCCACTTTGAGAGCCACCGGTTTAAAGCCTTCTTTTTCTACCGCAGCGCGCTAAACCGCAGCGTGCTGTGCCGCAGCATGCCATGCCGTGCCATGCTCAAGTGTTCCAGCATGGTTTGGTTCCAGGCAGCACAGTTTTAAGCCTTCTTTCCACAACAGTTCTGAGGCCAAACCACGCTATCCATGCTCATGGGTTCCAGCGTGGTTTTTAGTTCCAGCATGGTGTAGTAGCTCTCCATTTCAGTGCTGGGCCTGCGTAAGGACCCTGCGGACTACTTGGGAATTCTCAATTACCGGTACTATAGAAGAAGGGTTTTCAATTCCCCAAATTGACTTTCATTAGGCCATCATGGACCCTTGTTTGAAACGATTATTTGATATGGAAATTATGTTTTATTTAAAATGTAAATAAATTGTGTATGTCATGAGTGTATTATTGAAATATTCACAGGTGAGGTGATATTGAAAGAGTTTCAACACACAAAGTAGAGTCTGGTACTGATATGAATCTGTCAAATTATTATTACTACGTATATCTTAACAAATAAAAAAGAAATAATCTCCATGAATTCAAGGCTTCATGGGATGTGCAATTGAAAGAAAATAAGTATTGTTTGGGGTGAACTGCTGGTAATTTCAAACAAATGCTCAATTTTGCCATTTTGTATCTCCTCAATGACACACCTGGGACGCCACTTTGACAATGACCGCTGTAGAACATGGTGTGGCGCTTTAGAGGAGCAGTTCAGCTGATCCAATAGTTAAACCTTAGGTCTACTGCCCACTGCATGCTCCAGGGGTGCCGCTGAAGGGACTAGGTCTGAACAGAGTGTGAATAAATAGGGTTGTTTTGCACTGTTATTTATATCCTTCTCTCTGCCCTCTCTCCTTGACGGCCAGTGGAAGCGTTTAACTCAACAGGAAAGGGAGCACAACAGCAGACGACCCCATCTCTTTTATAGTTTCATCTTTTTTTACCTCTCCTGCATGTATTTCTATGGTCTTTAGCGCCTCTCCTCCACCGCATGGCATCTGCCTGACCCTTTAAACGTGAGCTGAACCCAGTGTTTTTATCATTCTTACAGTACGTTTCATCATAGGTCCTCGAAGGATTCAATGGCCTCAATGTGTCAGACTGTACAACAACAGCAAACCTGTGTCTTTATGACTGTATACTGTAGCGTTGTGGGAGTCAGATTAGTTGCTAACAGACAGACCGCCCGCTTCGAATGTTATCAACCGATAATCACCAATATAGGTTACTTATTACTCGAATACAAACGAGCCAGCAGGCTCGCCTGGAGCCGACTGTATGTACAGTATTCTCCGCTGCGACCCCCCTTCTTTAGCGAAAACATCCTGAAACTGACTTACACGGCCGGTTAAGACTGATATGAGGTTAGGGGACTTACCATACGTGGCAGTTTAGACTGAGGTTAAGGTTTTGGTTAGAGTTAGGGTTAGATTTAGGGTTAGTAATAGTCGGACAGCATGACCCACACAACGTCGGACGCCACCGCGTTTCCTGATCGCAGCCAGTCGGCTCCAGGCAAGCCTGCTGGCTTGATTGCATTCGACTGATAAGTAACATACAGGTGTTTATCGCTTGATTTTCATACGAACCTGCTAGACAGACAAACACACACACAGTCACACACAGTCACACACAGTCACACACACACACACACACAGTCACACACACACACACACACACACACACACACACACACACACACACACACACACACACACACACACACACACACACACACACACACAGGGGCCGTGGCAGAGATAACCATTAGAACAGTGAAGTGGCAGCAGCAGGCATATCTCACCTGCATGTTGCGCAGCTGGCCGAGCTGCTTGCGCAGGTCCGTGGCGTTGTGCTGCAGGTCGTGCAGGTGCAGCTGCATCTGCAGCCGGCCGACGCTGTCGCCTGCGTTGGAGGACGGAGGAGGAGGCATCAGGGCCAGCGGCGCCGACGGCGTGAGAGCTGACCATCACAGAACAGGACACAGAGCGGCGGGGTCACGGGGAGGTCACGGAGACATTACATTGCTGATACCGTGAGCTGTGATGACACGCTGATGTCACACGCACGCACGCACGCACGCACAACACATACTTACTGTATAAACACATACACAAGGGCACTGATGGCACTTGCAAGCAGCGCACAGCAGCACTTATGTGTGAACACACCGCACACAGGCACGCGCGCACACAGGCACGCGCGCACACACACACACACGCGCCACAAATTAATGTAAAATGCCATATTCACAAACCTCTTCCTCCAGCTCCGTTGGGAATGCACTAGAGGAGGTGTGTCCTCATAGTGATCCACAGAGACTTGCAATCAGTCTCCATTCAGTGTGTGCGTGTGTGTGTGCGTGTGCGTGTGCGTGTGCGTGTGTGTGTGTGTGTGTGTGTGTGTGTGCATGTGCGAGACATACAGTACACACAGGGGGATAACCATGCTCTTATCTACTGTACCTCAGGGCTTTGTGATTATGGCCATTTACCTTCTTATCTAACCTCCCACATGCACACTGCAACACACACACACACACACGCACACACAAAACGGCCAGGAGTGAGTGCAGCCGGGGCATCTCTGACAAAAAAACATCCCTCTGAATTTCACAAACGCATTGCCAGACTGAAATCCAGAAGGAGGGACAGTCAACACACACACACACACACACACACACACACACACACACACACACACACACACACACACACACACACACACACACACACACACACACACACACACACACACACACACACACACACACACACACACACACACACACACACACACACACACACACACACACACAGAAAAGTGACAGGAACAGATCAAGGCCTGTTCTGTCTTGAGGAATCGATCAGGGAGAGGAGAGGAGGCACACGGGAGGACAGACACCACTATAGCCAGCCAGCCAGCCAGCCCAGCCCAGGCAGAGAGAGAGAGAGAGAGAGAGAGAGAGTGAGAGAGAGAGAGAGCGACACCACCACACACCCACACTCACAGACCACAGAGCCATGGAGACGAGAGAGACAGAGAGAGAGGGATTGGTATAAAGGAGAAATGAAGGTTGGTGTGTGAGGTAGGAGAGAGCAACTACCTTTCCCTTTTTTCTGCTTCAGCCGTCCAGCTGAAAATATAGAAAGAGTGAGCCTGGTTACAAGACGGTTGGTGAGGGAGAGAGGGAGATGTATAGATCAGGGAATCTCTATAGAGTTCAAATGTACGGGTTTGTGTATTTTTTTATTTGTGTTACTGTATAATCCCCGTAGTCGGATCTTAGATCGCCTCATATATAAGAACTGTGTTTGAAAAATAAGCAAATCATCCCAGCGGTTTCACTCATATGGGATATTATGAAGAATCAACTGACTGCGTTAGAAAACGCTAATGTCACTGCTGCCGTATTACTGTAGTTACGTTTTCGTAAATGATACAGAGACACGACAATATCGCAGAGACAGTTTGTTTATTTTTGGACCACAATTATTTTTTAAGACCCCGTGTTATTCTCCATAGAGACATTATTTCCCGCAAACCAGGGGATGAGTGAGTGCCGTCAGGACTTCGGCACTCTATAGAGCTCGTCATTTTAGTGTTCAAAATCCGAGCAAGTTTTCACTCAGTGCGGTTAGCGTATGAATGACGGCGACTAGTGCAGTATATTAACGAGTCCTGCTCCAAAGCACAGGAACGAGAAAGTTAACAGCTGTTAATTGATTCACAGTGATTAACTGTGGAGCGTTTCCTGAGACGTACCATTCCTCCAAATATTGCACGTTCATAGTGACACGGAACACAAACGACCGCAGTCGGTAACTACAGTGGTCGACAAGGACGCTGACGTGGAAGTAGACCGAGTCTCCACTGGAGGTTCGCTGTATTGATTTGGCATTATTTCAGTCTGCAAGACGCTTCAATGGCAGTTACAGCGCTGTGCTGTCAATGTAACGCTCTGGCGATAGTAAAGGTCGTCTCCGTAGAGTATTAAATGCCAAAGTGTATTTTTTTCGTTTGGGATTTTTCTCCCTTAATGGTATATGGGGAGAAGGCGAAACAGGAATGGGGATGAAAGGAAATAGATTGTGACCGAAAAAGCCCAGAGAGGGAGAGAGATGAGGAAGTCAATGTATCGGACAGAGACTAGAGACTATTCTGACCTGATCCTGCAATAAGCGGTTCACGACATACTGAATTAAATCTATATGCACCAAGACTCCTCCATGAATCCCAATTGTACCCTTCATTTTCCCAGCTAGATTTAACCCCTTTAAAAGGGAAAGTTCACCTCCCACTCACCCCATGAATACGAGGAGAATTTTCACTGTGAGTGTTGTTTTGGAGTTTACTTAAAATCATCAAGTAGGCCTATTTTCTTAGTTTTTCGATGCTTGATTCACCATACTGTAGGAATGTCGTACAAACGAACATTCTGGAGTGAGTAGAAATAAAGCCTACGTCCACTATGTTTCAGGAACAGCAGATCTACAAGGTGACAACACATTTGCTTGTAGACCGGCTATAGTTTCAAAATGACTCAGAAATGTGTTAAGTGGTTAAGGGCCTAATGTTGCAGGGCCATGCATATAAAGAAGTAAAATGAGAGAGTTCCTGAAGGGTCCTGAGATAGGAAGCCAGCTCTGTTAGCATTCAGCTAACAGAGAGGTCATGATCGCGGGGGGGGGGGGGGGGGTACAGTACGTTTGTTAGACATGCTAACAGACCGACAGGCATTAGTCCGACAACACCACGTTGTCGGTCCAGACATGCGTGGCCGGTTACAACTAACCTGTGGGCGGAATAAAACTAACCCGCGGCTCCAGACATGCTCTGTGTTAAAACTAACCCGTGGCTCCAGACATGCTCAGCAGGTTAAAACTACCCCGTGGCTCCAGACATGCTCGGCAGGTTAAAACTAACCCGTGGCTCCAGACATGCTCGGCAGGTTAAAACGAACCCGTGGCTCCAGACATGCTCGGCAGGTTAAAACTAACCCGTGGCTCCAGACATGCTCGGCAGGTTAAAACGAACCCGTGGCTCCAGACATGCGTGGCAGGTTAAAACTAACCCGTGGCTCCAGACATGCGTGGCAGGTTAAAACTAACCCGTGGCTCCAGACATGCTCGGCAGGTTAAAACTAACCCGTGGCTCCAGACATGCTCGGCAGGTTAAAACTAACCCGTGGCTCCAGACATGCTCGGCAGGTTAAAACTAACCCGTGGCTCCAGACATGCTCGGCAGGTTAAAACTACCCCGTGGCTCCAGACATGCGTGGCAGGCTCCAGACATGCTCGGCAGGTTAAAACTAACCCGTGGCTCCAGACATGCTCGGCAGGTTAAAACTAACCCGTGGCTCCAGACATGCTCGGCAGGTTAAAACTACCCCGTGGCTCCAGACATGCGTGGCAGGTTAAAACTAACCCGTGGCTCCAGACATGCGTGGCAGGTTAAAACTAACCCGTGGCTCCAGACATGCGTGGCAGGTTAAAACTAACCCGTGGCTCCAGACATGCGTGGCAGGTTAACTCACTCGGCGCCGAGATCGCTCAAAGGATCGTGAAAATTCAGCTGGCTTATGCTGTCTATGGGAACGCAGTGTTAATATTTAGGATTCTTCTTTTTGGATCAAAACATTCGCGGGACCCGTTACATAGCGACTTACTGACTGTCGGTTTCCAAGTGAAACGGTTTCAAAATAAAGGTGTTCCCAATAAAAAATAAATGGTAAAAGAGTTCGTGGCAGGTTAAAACTAACCCGTGGCTTCCTGTGAGGTTAAGGTTTAGGGTTTTGGTTTGGGGTATAGGGTGTCGGACTCATGACTGGTGGTAGGACTGTTAGTAGTATGTCGGACCAAACGCATGCACCCCTGAGATAGAAAGCCAGTCTGTTAGCATTCAGCTACAGTAACAGCTCACACACTGCTCACAGACGTATTGTACTCACTTCCAGTGGCGGAGCCGTCGCTGTTGGATTCGGTCTTCTCGCTGGAAGAGAAAGGTAATGGGCGTGAGAACTCCGGCCCTTGGTCCGGAGGGCAGCCCGCCATCATGCAGAGACGCAGCAGGCCGCATCTGAGGATCAACGGCCACACAGGGCAGGGCAATTACAGTGCTAATGCTAATAGCGCTGCTATACTGCTGCTGGACAACAGGGACTCCCAAATGGACCCCCGTTTGAAGAGATAAATGCCAGGGACCCCCATGAGAGACTCTAGCAGTGATTCTCGACCCGTTTTAATTTCAAGGACCCACCAGTTTGACATTTAATGGCATTTCTATCTCCGAGACCCCAACAGTTTATTTAACTCTGAGATTTGTGAGCATGTATAGCTCAGCTATTTACACTATTAATTAACCCATTTTGACCTGAGATCAGATTCTAAAAATGTCTTCTACATCCTGACAGTTTTCTGAAAAAGCTATGTTTCTATGTCAGTCGTTCTTCAAAAATAGCAGACCTACAAGCTCGTAGCGCGCCGCCGAGTGGTGCGCTACGAGCTTGTAGATCTGCTATTTTTCAATAGCTAAAGCATAACATAATGCAAAAAAAAAAAAGGGGTTCCCACCCCAAAATAGGTTAAATAAGTGTCGTATTCATAATGTCTTTTTGGGTCCTGGGGAGACACCAAAATGTACAGTATGTTCTGGGTCTCGAGCTGAACACGTTTGGGAATCCCTGATGTACACTGTAGGCTACAGTCGCTGACCTGTACAATGCCCTGCTCTCCATGGGATCTGATGATAGTCTGTGACTGTGTTGACATGGACGCTATGTAAATGATGATGACGATGATGACGATTATGTCCCGTTTAGATCAATATGGGCTGAACAGCTGTCTCGCAGGTCTCACTGGATCAACGTGCTGTGCCCTATACAGATGTTCTGTGTGGCTGTACTTACACCATGCTTACACAAAACAAATGCACTATTTCACTGCACGGAGCTGGTAATGGTTCTGAGAATAGCTTGTTATCCTGCTTGTTGCTGTCCATGTGCCTCAGCGTGCAGCCTGGTGGGATAATGGGGGGGGGGGGGCTATAATAGAATGTCTTACGTGCTGTCGCTGTCCGGTGCTCTGGTCAGAACACTCTGAACCAGGCCAGTCAGACTGGCGATCTGTTTCTCCATGGCTTCCATGCGCTCCAGACGTTGGTCCCTAAACAGTGCATATACTGTGTGTCATAATCCCGTCACGTGATGTCATGATTACCAGGCAGAACAGAAATGTCAAATGTTCCTATGTCGAAAGCCAAAAACCACAATTCAATCGTTAATCGCAATATTTGTGCGACGATTCATCGTCAACTTAAAAATGGTAATTGTGACAGCCCTACATAATGTTAACCTGTAGTTATCAGACAAAGCACTGCGTTCAGTCCTCACTCCGATACTGACCTACTGCTGTCCGGGTCCAGGGGGCCGAAGCCGGCTCCTCCGGGCCCGGCCGTGAGGCACAGCGGGTCCGAGCCGGAGCTGGGCCTCGACTTGGGGCTCTCCACGAACACGGAGGAGGAGGCAGAGTCCTTGCGGAAGGCCTGCCTGACGGGGGAGTCCCTGACCCGGCTGGGGGAGCCCGAGTACGAGTCCCTGTGGCTGTCCCTCAGGCCCATGTCGGGGATCTTCTGCGGGGACGAGGGGGGCATCCGGTGGAAGCCCATGCTGCCCAGCGTGGCCGAGGAGTACGAGTCGGAGTACAGCGACGCGCCCGGCTTGTAGATGGGGTCGTCCAGGTCGCCCTGTACAGGTAGCGGTGGGCCATGTGGAAGAATATTATATATCACCATGTTTTTGTCAAGCAGTATATCACCATACACGATATTATCACCATATTCGTTTTTTTCATGCCGTTTCTATGGTTCTTTTTCAAGTTACTTAACAGTACAACAACCTACAAGGTAAAAGAAAATGGAGTGACAGACCATTTAGACCAAAATACGTATTCTTCTTGGCGAACGAAACAGTATAAATAAGGGTATAGAATTCACTGCAAATCATAGAATGAGCATTCACTGTCTGTATCACAATATATACGATATCTGGAAAAGGCATATCGTGGAGAAATTGTCTCCACCCTATAGACAAATTCACAGAGGGTTTCCTGGGTGCGGCCATTACTGAGGTGTACCATTAAGCGCAGCAGCACTGATTAGCTACACCTGAGCCTACGGAGCACCTGCTCCATGGATTACACCTCAGTAATGGCCGCGCCCAGGGCACCCCCTCTGTGAATTCGGCTATACCTGGAGGGCGGCGGCCGAGTAGGTGCTGAGGGAGCGGACGGAGCCGCGGCGGTAGAGCCCGCTGGACACGGGGAAGCTGAAGGGGTCTCCGATGGCGGCCAGCGACTGCGTGGAGGCGATGCTGAGGCGGCCCTCGTGCACCAGGCTGTAGGGGTCGGCGTACAGCCCGTCGCTCTTCATCAGCACCATGCTGTTCTTCCCGGAGACCTCCTCGTCGGGCTTGACGTCCCGCCGCTCCAGGATGGCGCTGGGCGAGGGGGACAGGCCGGAGTTCATGGGGGGTCCGCCGTGATGGCCGCCACCGCCGCCGGCGTTGGGGTGATGATGCGGGTGCTGCTGCTGCTGCGAGGAGTGGGAGGACCCCCCCGAGCCCGGCCCGCCCGCAAAGGACGGCGGGCGGCCCCCGCTGTAGGAGAGGCGCGAGCGCGACGGGGAGCCCGAGGGGGAGCCCGAGGCAGAGGAGGAGTGAGGCAGGGTGTTGAGGCGGCGGGTGGGGGAGGAGTCGCGGGACGTGGTGTACACCATCTCCCTCTGGAATGACAAGTGGGGAGGGGAGGAGTGGGGGGGTTATACACTGGAACACTGGAGATGCATTTATGGAGCAACGTCTTCGCGAGTCAAGCTGAGGTTGACCTACGATTGTATGTATCTGCCAATGCTGCATGTCAAAAAGACCAGTCATTTGCCCCATTATTGAAACAAACAGACAAACAAACAAAGCTGCTGGGCAGCAGTTAAAGGTCAGAAACAGAATGTGTTCAGCGATGTTGATCAAATTCAACATACGGTAGACTATTTCTGTGCCACGGCAAAAGTTAAAGGCGAGATCTGGAAGAGTGTTCGCTGCCTCTGAGCTGGTATCCAGGACACTGTCCTGTCTAGATGCGGCCATTTCTTCTCCTTAGAAGAATGCCAGGCATTAGTACGGATCGTTAAGCAGGATGATGCCAGTATGCACTGCTCGGCAAGCGGGGCCAAATGAAGCGAATTGAATAGTTAAAACTACCCTCCAATATCCTCACTTGAACCAGAGGGTCTCTATTCTAGGGGGAACATTCGCCATGCGGCATTATTGTGAGCTTGTAGCTTGTATTTTCGGCGAAGACATTGGTGTAGAGGAGGGGAGGGGGGGGGGGGGGGGCAGTGGACCAAGTACAGAGCCACATTCGTTTAATAAGTAGATGGGGTTTACGTGGTTAACCTAATATTTTTTCCTCTTTCACTTTTCTTCTTCTCTGGTATATAGACTGTCGCAGTCCCGCCCCCTCGAGAGACCCGGAAAATAAATCCCCGTTCATTTTCCTCATAGACTTTTCAGAAAGTATTTATTTAAAGACGTTTAAGCCGCGGACAAAGCCAACTCTTGTCGTGACAAATCATGACAATAAACAATTAAACACAATGTTTTGGACAAAACAAAGAAGTAGAAAGTAGAAAGAAAACGGCAGGTTACAACACTTTTTTAGTTGTTTTTCTTCTTAGTAATTCTTTGTTTGGTCCAAACTATTGTGTTTGTTGTCATGATTTGTCACGACTCGAGTTGGCTTCGTACGACGCTTAAAAGGTCTTTAAATAAATACGTTTTGCAAAGCCTATGGAGAAAATGAATGGAGAATCATTTCCTGGGCCACTCGTCGTTCTGAAAGGGGGCGGGACTGCGGCGCTCTATAGTCTAGTCTTGCTGTATTGTGTTACCTCTCCCTTTGTTTTCTCCCAGTCTACTCCAATCTACTATTGCAATTATGTTAATCTATGCAGCTCTTGTCTCGAGGCAACATTTTCTATCTCCCAAACTTCTCTTGTTCTTTAAAGCATCTCAGTGTTTCCTTCTACTTTCCATTAGTTTTTCAGCATCCCAGTTATAGCTCTATAGTACAGCACTGTTTGATGCATTCTGTACCGCACACTGGTGTACGACAAGGGGATTCGCAACATTAGGTCCTCACACTCACACAGAAACGCATACAGTGTACACACATAAAAACCTTTCACATTAAAAAGCAGATACAGTATAAGCCATACATCACACTGCAGGACCAGTTCATGTCAATATTATGTTCGTTTTTTTTTCTTTCAATAATATTTTCATTGATTTTTACCTTTTATGACAAAGACAAAACAGAAAAAAGACACAGACGGCTCAGCTCAGACACGTTGTGGAACAAAGGACACACTTATACACATAATATACCCATTACTGTACATCTAAGCTGCATAAAATGAGTTAAGTGCAGCTTGCATTTGGTCCGTCCAGCAGAGCCAGCTGGCACGGAGAGAGGAGAACAGACATTCTGTGCCTTTCCTTCATTCAGTCTGTAAAACAGCTACAGTAACTTCAAGGACGTTTGTCAAAGTATTGATTTGGTCGTACTTAAGGGTTTCCCCTCTATTACATCCTGTTATTAGCTGAATGAACAGACATTGCTGTACATACAGTGCACGCACGCACGCACGCACGCACGCACGCACGCACGCACGCACGCACGCACGCACGCACGCACAGTCTGCTCTTCTACAGTTTATGTACTGGTTTATGTACTGTATGCTTTAATGGCTGATGGATTCTCTGCGTTGTGTGAATAATGCAGATGGTAAATTGAAAAAGAAAAAGATAACTTGTCTCCGGTCTTTTCAACTACAACAGATAGCTGCTCAAGGTGTTCTTCTTGTGCTGGGATGGATGACAGAGGAGTGTTGTTCTCTGCTGTCACGTCAACAGATTGGCCCACTTGGAGATAAGAACGATGCATTTCCAGAAGGAATTACTAACCCACATACATAAGCTGCTGCCCCAACTGTTATTGCAGGTTATTGCTGGGGAAAGTAAAAAGGAAACACCCTGGACTATTACCCCGTCTAAGAAACCCACTGTATCCATTTATTTAATACAATAAATATGTAAATGTGCTATACTAGGCCACAGGTTCCCAAATACTGGGTCGGGACCAATTTGTGGGTCGCGGACACATTTGTATGGGTCCCTTTATTTTTTTTGTCGTCCGACATTTTGTTTTTAATTATCAAATAATCTAAACATTTTCAAACTTTTTTCCCAGTAATTTCATGAAGAAATCAGAGAAAAATCGAAGAAATTCCATGAATTAGAAAATAATGAAAAGAGCCAATCTACAAGCTCACAAGTCAGTGCGAAGCAACGCATTGTGAGCTTGTACAGTAGATCTGCTAATTTCACTAGTTTGGGTCCTGGGAAAATGACTTTTTGGGGCCCATGCACCGTTTTAGCCTATGAAGATCAGATTTGAATGAGATCTGCAAGGATTTCAGTACTTGGCCAAATTTCAACCTAAACCCATTGTTCCGTTGCGAGATCAATAATAGTGTGACAAATAATACCCATGTTTTCTGTGGACTTCTCTGCAAATCGCTGATGTTGCGAAATGGCATATGGAGGAATACAGAAGATATAGGGTGTTGTTTTCTACAACCTCTTTTCCTTGGATGAAGAAATGGAGACAAACATTTTACATAAAACATTTTGTTAATTCAATGGAATTAATAAGACAAACAAACTTGCTGTTTGCCTCATAGTGCGCCACCGAGTGGCGCGCTACGAGCTTGTATAGGCCTGCACATCCCTCACATCTATCTCTCTCTCCCTTCCCCTTTTCTCACTCTCTCTCTCTCTCTCTCTCTCTCTGGGCACATATACGTGTCAGCAGGACAGAACCCTGGGATAGGCACTTTCTTTCCGCACGCCGCTTCAACTTGTAGCGTCGGCAAAGCGTTTACGTTTTTTGCCGACGCGACGCTACAAGTTAAAGCCGCACGCGAGCATAAAATGCCATCCACCAGCTGTTCAAAAACCTGTACGAGACACCTGCTCTAGGTGTTTTTTTACACGAAGATGTGCCATGCACCCTCTGCCACTTTTATTGGCACCATGAGGTAAATGGTGCATTTATATAGCGGCGCTTTACATAGATTGTGCATTACATTCATTCACCCATTCACACACATTCATACACCGATGGCGGCGGAAACCATGCAAGGCACCAACCAGCATATCAGGAGGTTCAGTGTCTTGCTCAAGGACACTTCGACACCAACTCTGGGGGAGCCCGGGTTCGAACATGGCAACCTTGCGGTTGCCATCTGGCCACTCTAACCCCTGAGCCATCGCCGCCCGTGACACAAACATTATGCAAAGTTCAGCCAATCAACATAAAGACACATCTGTGCATTTGTATAATAAAGGAATCCTTCTAGACTTTCTCTTCTCTCATCTATCTGCCCTTCTTGAATTTTCCTGGCGTGGCTCCACTCTTTTGCTTCCTCTTCGCGGAGCCCTTTGTCTGGAGCTCCTGGCGTTTGGAGGACAGCGATCCAGTGACAGTGAAGAAGGAGTCCAGGCGACCCTGTGTGCTGCCCCGCCTGCTTTTCAAAATCTTCCTGAAGCCGTTTCAAATCCTGTCCTCGTCGAACTGCTTCTCTCCACACATGAACTGCACCAGCCCGTCCTCGTCAGGCTCGTCCCACGTGAGCTCCAACGTGGTGCAGTCCACCACGTCGGGCTTCAGGAACAGTTCCCTGGCCTCCTTGTACAGCCAGTCCTCTGGAGCAGGGTGCTTCTCGGAGTCCACGTTGTCCAGGATCTCCTCAATGGAGCCGTGCCGTTTGATCAGATCCATGGCTCTTTTTGGACCGATCCCCTTGATGGTCCCACAGTAGTCGCACCCCAGCAGGATACACAGGTCTATGAACTGCTCGTTGGTCAGACACATTTCTTGTAGAAGTCGATAGAGCCGGAACTCCTGGACGGGTAGCTTCTTCGCTTCGCTGGCGGTGAGGTGTCTGAGCAGGACGCCCGTGCCGAACGTCAGCCCGTCCATGTCCTCCGTCGCCGTGGCGAAGGCCCTCCCCGCTTTGACCAGGGCGGCGCAGCTGGCCTCGGCCTCGCAGGGAGCCTGGACGTAGGGGACCCCATCAGGGTTAGGAGCTTCTGGCACTCGTCGTTGTGTTGCTTGGTGACTCTGACCAGTCGCTTGGTGAACCTGTCGACGTTCTCCCGCTCCCCTGCCCGAGCGAGCAGCCGCCTGGCTTCGGCCCTCCTCTCCGCTCTCTTCTCCAGCTCGCCGGACTTGAGCTGCGGAGGCTCGCCGTCGAACACGTACACGGGTTTGATTCCGTGCTCCAGCATGTGGGTCGTCCGGTAGAACATTCCCATCAGGTGGCTCGTCGTCTCTCCGTGGTCGTTCTGCAGAAGGTTGCCGTCCTGACGGACAGAGACCAGGAACTGGTAGATGCACACGGAGGCATCGATGGCGACCTTCCTCCCGAAGTAGCTCTTGATATCGTTCTCCCTGATGGCGCCGGGCGACCGGTCAGCGATCAGTTTGGCGAGGCCGTGTATTCCCATGATGAAGATGTGAAGGGAAACGCATCAGGTCTCAAAGTGTGTATAGATGTTAAGAAGAGCGCACTCACTTTTGAGGGGCGCTAGCCCCTCCTATATTCTGCTATTGTGTAGATTTTTACCCTAACGTAAACATTGAATGCCATTGATAATGACTGGAGAATTTACGTCATACTGTGTCTGAGCAAATCGACATGTTACGTCATGATTGTACGTACGGTGATAAGAGCGCCCCTCACTTCACACAGGTGTGACTTTTTATCCTCAATACGTACATTTCTCAGCCAAGCAAATCATCGCATACACACAAACACACAAAGCAGGGCATAGGAGGGGCTAGAGCCACAGTCTTTGCCACGGACACATTATTTTGTCCCGTGTACTACGGACACATGGATGACCCTCCTGACTCACCCTCAGGTCCCCGTTGGCCAGGTGTGCGGCGGCGGGGTATGAGGCGTAGATGGGCTCCTTGCGGTAGATCTTGATGATGCTGCGGTCCTGGATGTCCCGGACGTCCTCCAGCTCGTAGAAGACGTTGCGCGCCTCGTCCTTGATGAGGATGGCCGTGTTGGGCGACTTGAGCATGCCCGCCGTCAGCTTCTGGGGGAACATGTGCACGATGAGCGCGTGCAACGTGTCCAGGCTGCTCAGCTCGTGGGTGATGTGGACGCGCCGTGTCTCGTCCCCGAACTGCAGGAACAGCACGCCTGGAAGAGAAAAATCACACCCGTGTGAACTGAGCGGTGCAGGCTGTGTGTGTGTGTGTACTGTGTACTGTACTCTGTACTGTACTTTACTGTGCTATTGTTACAGTTATAGTGGTCAGTGTGAAGCTCAACAGCTGTACTGTATAGCCTGTTAGGCTGCTCAACAGTGCCACTTTAGGTCACCCAGCGGTATTGCAGCTGTCCGTACTCAAACGGACATACTGTACAGACACACATACTGTAGCTGTTCATTGGAGAGGTTATAGGCACCGCTCAAAAATAAGACAGGGTGTGATAATGGCGTGACGTGCATGTGGATACCGGACTTCGTATGGCCAGTCTATGATATCAGTCGTCTGACTTATCTATGACGTTTGACTCCAAATTTGGCCAATGTTATGTTTCAGCTTCAGTTTCAGTTTCAGTTTCAGTTTCATGTTATGTTTCAGCCCGAACTGACTTCCATTATTGTTATATTATAAAAATTAAAAGTTAAATATTAAGCAGCGATGTCATGTGGCAGCCAAGTCTATGGACTTTTAATTTAAACATATGACAGAGAGAAATCACACTTGTGTGAAGTGAGTGGCGCCCACTGTGCCTGCCACATGACGTCGCTGCTTAAAGCCAGCGTTAAAAAGTCCATAGACTTGGCTGCCACATGACGTCTCTGTCTGTCTGTCTGTCTGTCTGTCTGTCTGTCTGTCGATCCAGAGGGTGTCAGACCCAGATGATGGAGAAGAAATGATGACAGGAAAGAACAAAGAAAAGGAGCTGATGACAGTCAGGCAGAAATGAGTGCAATACGGCGTGGGGGAGAGAGAGGTGGAGAAAGCTGAAGACCAATACAAGGGGAATAGGCCTCTACACACAATAAGATCTATCCAAATGCACCCTAATACAGGTCCATTTTGTTCATAATAACAGTAGCAGTGAACCTGCCGTTACAGTGACAGAGACAAGTGAGACTGACAGGCAGTGGTGGTGGAGTACATTTACTTAAGTTTTGAGGTTTTTTTATTCTGAAATACTGTAATATTAGAGTATTTCAAATTGTCAGTACTTTACTTCTACTCCACTGCAATTATTTGTAAACTTTAGTTACTACTAGATACTTTGTAGATTTTGATTATTATTACAAAACATACATTAACCACTTCAGCCCTATATACATTTCGATGATTTCGGCCATTTGAAAATAGCCCATATACAAGCTCACAATGCGTCGCATCACATGTATTTTCAAATGATCTTTATACACTTGAAAACTTTAAATGGGCCATTCTGCATAACACAGTTAGTACTTTTACTTTTGGTACTTTAAGTACAGTTCGAAGCCAAATCTTCTTGAAATGTTGAATTCCAGACTTTTACTTGTAACAGAGCATTTCTATATTGCATTTGATACTTTTACTTAAGTACACAGACTTGTGCAAAAAGCACCCTTACGGGTCCATTTTGTTTATTTTTGCACACTCTCTGAGTGAAAGTGAACACTAGTGAACCTGCAGTTCCCACCAGAGTGGAGTGAGAGTGACAGGTCCACTGTGTTCTAGCGCCTCACAATGACTCCTCATCAGTCACTGTCAGGACAGTTTTACGGCAGCCTCTTTATCCCCGCCGTGCTTGGCATAACCTTATGCCTCTGTGTTTATGAGTCTGAGCCAGGCTGCACACTAATCCTATATACTCACCGCCATGGCCTTTACAATACTAAACCCGTCTTCTTTTTTTTTTTTTTTTACCCCAACAGTCCCGTAATAACCTGTCGTCGCCAAAATCGATAATATGCTAATAGATAGACATACTGTAAAGCTTCAGTATGTCAACAGTAACCTAACTTATACATCGTATTGCTGTAATAGTCCCACAGTGAATGTGAGCTGACTCTAAAGCTGTATTTTGCGTGTCTTATTACTTAACTTAAGACCTGGAGGCGTGGTCAATGCTCTTTGGCCACTCAGAATAGCCAAATGGCATTGATCACGCCTCCAGGTCTTAAGTTAAGTAATAAGACCTGGTACTTAAGACATGCAAAATACAGCCCTATGAGGTGTAGTACTGTAAACTATTAACTGCACTAGGTGATAGTAGATGGTGTAATCTTGCTATATTGTATACATTTTCAATTGAAACGTGAAATGTATTACTGCTGAATCGTCTGTGTTTGCATATAGTTCAAAACTATTATGGAATGAACTTCAAATTGCAATCAGAACTCCAGACTCACTCCCAATCTTACAGTAGTCTGAGAACCCACCTCTTCAGACTCTATCTTAGACAGTAGCACTTGCACTAGCCTTGACGACCTTACAGCCAGGCGTATGCAAAGGCTAAACTTATGTAGACATAGCACTCTATAGTGTATACTTTATTTATATTTGTTTATTGTACATATTCTATACTGTTGGACGGATGTTAGGTCCTTAGCTTGCTTTTGATTCATGATGACTATTGTCATTATAAGCCATTATTATAAGCCATTTGTCTTATTAGCCAGGGATCCTATTAATGTGCGGAGGCATAACATCACAAATCATTAGCCTTATGACTGCAAGCAGTTATTTTCAACATAAAGAAGCACTGGCTGTGCAGTGGGAGCAATTAGACGCTCAAGCTGTTGAAGTGAGAATATTGTATTGTTATCCCGTCCCAATTCACTCTATACCTCTGAAAGCACAGCATATATGTCCACACATTACTGAAGATAATTAGTGCAGCTGTCAACATGTATTGCCATATATATATATATATATATATATATATATATATATATATTGAATCATAAGATGGAGGCAGATGACTCGCTGTGGCAACCCCTGAAGGAGCCGAAAGGAGATGGATGGATAGGATGGACAGAGGCAGGATAGATGGATAGATGTGACCACACCATTCACACGAGGGCCATTTTGTGGTCACTTCACACACTCCGGGGGATACTATGAAGTGAAGGTATATGAAATAAAATGGCGTCCCGTCTGTGACGACCCTTACCTGGCGAGCGTAGCTTGTTCTGGCTGGCGGAGCGCGAGAGCGGCAGGCTCTGGCGGAAGCGGTTCATGCGGTTGAATCCCAGCGGCATGTCGGCCTCTGACATGGTCTCCAGGGACTCGGCCGAGGCGAAGGAGAGCTTGGCGGCCTGGTCAGCCAGCCCAGACTGAGTGGACTGAGAGTGCCGCGGGCTGCGGCTCTGTGGGAGGACGGACACACACGCACACGCGCACGCACACACGCACACACACAGACACACACACACACACACACACACACACACACACACACAAACACACACACACACACTGGTCAGTTAGCCCAGACTGAGTGGACTGAGAGTGCCGCGGCTCTGTGTGTGGAGGAGGCACAGAGGCACACACACACGCACACACACACACACACACCAAGTCAAAGTGTTAGTACTCTGTAGAGGAGGCAGAGGCACGCACGCACACACACACACACACACACACTCACACACAGCAAGTTTAACGTCCATGTCGCAATGGTTTAGCTACCACTAATTCACTGACAAATCCAGGCGTTGTGGTGTCTGACATGGAGTCTAACTGCAGCACGACAACATTCACCCACAGGTATATAAGGGCTGTGTGGTTGACACAAAACCTCAGGACGTCACGCATAAGAGGAAACACCTCGACTTAACAAAACACACTCCCGTGTCTATGTCGGTTTTGCCATAATGAGCGCATGTCGGGTTTTTGGGTTGACTCGACGGTGCTGTATATTGTCGAGGAGGACGCGGGGGCTCATGCGGTCTCCCCAAGGCAGCGCAGACGTCGTTGAGCCGGTGTGTGTGTGTGTGTGTGTGTGTGTGTGTGTGTGTGTGTGTGTGTGTGTGTGTGTGTGTGTGTGTGTGTGTGTGTGTGTGTGTGGCCTACGTGAGGTCCTCGGAGACGTTGTGTACACACTGAGGAAACTTGGAGGTTATCGGCTCCCCGTTCCCCACCTCCGCCGCGCATATCCCTTCTCGCTCGGAGACCGCCGTACTAATGAGCTCCCACAATGCCACCTGTTGATGTGTGGCAGTGGTTGAAAAAATATGTACTCCATTGTTTTACTTAAGGAAAGGTATCAATACTGAAATGTAGAACTACTCCGTTACAAGTAACAGTCCGGAAGTATTGCCATCAAAATGTACTTAAAGTACCAAGTTATCAAATGTATAGAAGTCTTTTGAAAATAGCCGACGCAATGCAACGCATTGTGAGCTTGTAGATCGGCTATTTTCAAATGGTCTAAATGTATATGGGGCTGAAGTGGTTAATGTATATGTTGTAATCAAAATCTACAAAGTACAGTAACATAACTAGTAACTACCTGTCAGTGGGGAGTGTATACTGGGGGGTCAAATTATGACAGGCAATTCCTGCTGTCAAAATATGTTAAAGAACACTTTGTTTGAAATAGACACTCATGCTTTCCAAGGTGTGATTTGGGGTCCTAAGGATGAATACAAAATGAATACTGTATCAACGTCTTAAAACCAAAATGTTGAATTGTGGGTTTGAGCTCAGGGGGGGTAACTATACCTGTCAGTGGGGAGTGTTGGCTGGGAGGAGGAGTAGGACTAAGGCCTTATACGTCCTCTCTGGGGGGTACTACACTCCTCACCTGTCAGTGGGGAGTGTAGTTACCCCCCCTTTTGATTTACATCAAAAGGGCATGTGAGCTCAAACCCGCAATTCGACATTTTGGTTTTAAGATATTAATCTTGTATTCATCCTTAGGACCCCAAATCACACCTTGGAAAGCATGAGTGTCTATTTCAAACAAAGCGCTTTTTGACTGGGGGGTCATATTTTGACAGCAGGAATTGCCTGTCATAATTTGACCCCCCCAGTATTAGGATGATTCATTCCTCAGCCAACACTCCCCACTGACAGGGTCAAAAACTTGTAGTGGAGTAAAAGTACAACATTTTCCTGATGTAGTGGAGCAGAAGTAAAAAGTATTGAAAAATTGAAATACTCCAGTAAAGTAATAGTACCTCAAAATTGTACTTACTGTAAAGTACAGTAGCCTACAGTACAGTAAACGTATACTTAGTTACTTTCCACCACTGGTAATGAGCTCCCACAATGCCAACGGTTGATGTTTGGATGCTGCGTGCGTGGCTCCAGACACATCCGCTAGCTAGCTATCATCACAAACCCAGTGGAACACACAGGGGATCTTTTTATTATTATTATTATTATTATTATTATGTTGCTGTCGGGCAGAAGCCTCCTATATGTCCAGATTCTACATTCCCACAACATTTCCACAAAACTTTGAGAGCCTTTTACTCAGACTCTTGGTTAAGGGGTTTGACTACATTCAAACGAGCATAATCTTATTCAAATATTATTTTCTGATTTCAATGAATGACACATCATTTGAAAGCTTATACATTCTGTACTTTCATAATCTGCAAAAAGCTGCTTCTTTTCCCCCACAAATGAATGCCCTGCTTGATGATCATACTATCGACATCAGCATCACACAAAAGCATGAAAAGTAGCATTTTGAGCTTGTCAATCTGCCGTCTACGGCGCTGCTCCCGTGCCTGCATGGTTATGTTCAGGTTAGGGTCAGAGAATGGTCGTCCATGTCTGACTTTTGCTATTTTAGAATTTGAATCCTGAAAAGTATTGGACATAAAATGAGGTTTCCACCCGACGGAGACACTTTATTTATTTGTATTCTTGTTTTTCATTTTCCCCTCTTGGTCTGACTGACTTAATGGGATTTTCAGCATGGCACTATAGCTGTATAGCGATTCCAATTAATCTAGTTATACTGTCGCGACGCCGGCTGTGAGGGGAGCACACAGAGAGGGCGAATGTCGAGCATTCCCGATCGCGAGGGCTCATTCGCTGTTCATTAAAACGTGTTAAACGAAACGGACGAAAACACATGCAAATTCAATCACATTCAATGACATCAACTATTCTACTCGGGAATGTCTTTTTTTGTCTAGGCAATACATACAGTAATTCAGTTGCGTGCGTGCGCACGCACGCACGCACGCACGCACACACGCACGCACGCACATTCTGTATCTCTTACACTGGACCACCAGAATTTTAAACAGTCCTCAAGGACCACCCCACTCCACCTCCACAAAACAATATGTACAGTATATTGCTGATAGATCCACTGTTTTCAGTTAAGCAATTATCAGTCATTATTGCATTTGATGGACTTCCAAAATATTAGGTAAAGATATTTTTGATACATGTAACAAAATGTACTATATGTAAATATATATATATATACACACACACACACACACACACACACACACGCATGAGTGGTCCATGGACCACTGGTTGAGAAGAATCAGTGACTGCAAAATTGCAGTTGGTGCTGTCCATGGACAGACAACGTCTGAGCATGCAGGGTGGTGGTGATACTGACGGACGGTCCCACCCGCTCTCTCTGATGGGGTCATTCATCTAAGCAGTGTCCACACCACACCATACAGCCACTATAGTTCCAGACAATCATCTAAGCAGTGTCCAGTGCAGTCCACACCACACCATACAGCCACTATAGTTCCAGACAATCATCTAAGCAGTGTCCACACCACACCATACAGCCACTATAGTTCCAGACAATCATCTAAGCAGTGTCCACACCACACCATACAGCCACTATAGTTCCAGACAATCATCTAAGCAGTGTCCAGTGCAGTCCACACCACACCATACAGCCACTATAGTTCCAGACAATCATCTAAGCAGTGACCACACCACACCATACAGCCACTATAGTTCCAGACAATCATCTAAGCAGTGACCACACCACACCATACAGCCACTATAGTTCCAGACAATCATCTAAGCAGTGACCACACCACACCATACAGCCACTATAGTTCCAGACAATCATCTAAGCAGTGTCCAGTGTCCACACCACACCATACAGCCACTAGTTCCAGACAATCATCTAAGCAGTGTCCAGTGCCCACACCACACCATACAGCCACTATAGTTCCAGACAATCATCCAAGCAGTGTCCAGTGTCCACACCACACCATACAGCCACTATAGTTCCAGACAATCATCCAAGCAGTGTCCAGTGCAGTCCACACCACACCATACAGCCACTATAGTTCCAGACAATCATCTAAGCAGTGCCCACACCACACCATACAGCCACTAGTTCCAGACAATCATCTAAGCAGTGTCCACACCACACCATACAGCCACTATAGTTCCAGACAATCATCTAAGCAGTGTCCAGTGTCCACACCACACCATACAGCCACTAGTTCCAGACAATCATCTAAGCAGTGTCCAGTGCCCACACCACACCATACAGCCACTAGTTCCAGACTTGGAGACAAGCGCAGCAGCGCGCCACATGGCAGCGACACCCTGCAGAGTATTACATCCTTGCCGAGACATGCAGCCAAGAGATTAGCGTGAAATTACACTGAGAATATTCGTTTAAAAAAAAAAGAGAAAGAAGCTAAGCCCACGGTTAGACTGTTGCTTCTTTCATAGATAGGAGCAACAGTTTTCCTGCATATAAGATGAGTAAGGCTGTCTCAAATAAAATACTAGTCATGTCTATACAAAGTGCAACAGCGGTTTCTGTAGCTGTCCTTTGAACTGCAGCTTTGTGAAGTTGAAAGCAATTTTGCTTCTGTGCTTCAGAAATACCAGTTTCCTGCCACTGCTAAAATAGAGAACACAGCTGTGATATCTTTGAGGCAAGGGAACTGCATAATGCACCCGCACCGAGCTACTGCCACTTCCCACAATGCCTGTGGAGCCTCCTGCAAGGCTGCGCTATAACATTCAGCATTCAAGAAGCACATATAGTTCCATTGAAAGGAGTCAAAGGACACCCATTTGAATCCACGCGACAATCCGTTTTTGAGGGAAATTTGGCCACGTCCGTCAATAGCCGCCGTCGATATGATACCGTTACCGTATATGAGGAAGGTGCAGAATGTCTATCTACAGCTGTGGAGCTGCTCAAGTGTAAAATAGTGCTGGTGGTATAGTTTCCAGGATCATAATGTGTGCATTGTAAATCTCCCTCTACAGACATTTACTGTTTACTGTATCAACTCATGTGGTTAATCTATTTGTACAGTACATACATTTAAATGAACATGCCCTAGGCTATGCATGACTATATCCTCAATGTGTTGATATTTAACACGGTAAAGGATAGTGCATAATGGGACAATGTGTCACCCAGGACTGTGGCATTAGTGCTAAACGTGACAATACAATACATGCACACGCCTGTTGGGAAGAAACTGGCTGCAGTATTCCCCTTCCAGGGGCCATTCAATTCAACAGCACATGTTCGCTCGACGTCACTGAGATCGCAACGTGAACTCTACACTACCGTTGTGTTATTAGAGAGCACAGAGCAGAGGAGAGGATCATCTAGACCAGAACAAAACCATCTTTTGCACGGAACATGACTAAAAGGAAAAAGGAGAACATGGATGCCTCAAACACACCTGAGGCTATTAGGTGTATATAGGCTTATTAAAACCCAAGCAGCCTCCTCCCTCCTCATGTCCTTTTCTTCTTATTTCTTCTCACACGTACATGTGCTCGCACACACACACACACACACACACACACACACACACACACACACACACACACACACACACACACACACACACACACACACACACACACACACACACACACACACACACACACACACACACACACACACACACACACACACACACACACACACACACACACACACACACACACACACACACACACACACAAAGGGTATAGCTCACACACAACACACAGAGGGTAGCTCAGTAATAAGGCCAGGGGGATACAGTAGTTGTTGCTAAAGTGATCCAGCACTCCAGTAATAGGGTTGTACATTATAATGGCTATGGTATAAGAACCAGAGAGAGTTTAATCAAAGAACTAAAGACCTGTAGCAGAGGGTTATACCTGTTATCCCATTCCCCACCCACGCACCCAGCCAGACACTCACCACCCACCCATGCACCCACCCAGCCACTCACCACCCACCCATGCACCCATCCACTCACCACCCACCCATGCACCCAGCCAGCCACTCAATTCAATTCAATTCAAAGGGCTTTATTGGCATGAGAAAACATACGTTTACATTTCCAAAGCCACTCAGCACCCACCCATGCACCTGCATCCAGCCACTCACCACCCACCCATGCACCTGCAGCCAGCTGCCACCACCCACCCATGCACCCACCACAACTGCCTTCTAATTACGCTGCTGATAAGCGTCTCGCTAGTTGTCTGGGCCCCACTGAGGGAGCAGACAGATTTGTGTGAAAAGAGAATGAGTGTTTCTCCCCTGAGTGTTATTTCTCCAATCTCCAGCAACGTAGGTTGTAACAGATCTTTTTCGCACATCCTCCATTCCTTTTCTTTTCACCTTCAGCCTTCACCTTCAGCCTTTCAAACCGCCCGGAAATCAACAGGTCCTCCCGAGTCCCCACTCGTGACTCCATGTGGCAGCCAAGGCTTTGGACTTGTAATGCCTTGCTTTAAGCGTCATGACGTCATGTGGCAGCCACAGTATGGACGCCCCTCACTTTACACCAAAGCTTTGTGTGTTTGTGTGTATACCAACCACGGTTTGGCTGATTTGATTGGCTGAGCACGGATTGTGATGTAAGATGACGTACGATGATAAGAGCGCCCCTCACTTCACACGAGTGTGATCGTTTTGTAATAAAGAACCTGTTCTGAGCCTGTCTGTCAACAGCGCAGACACACAAGCATGTCCTGTTAGAAAACTGTCGGGGGTTGGAGGACGTTTCTCTCACATCCCTTTGTCTTCAACTTTCCTTTGGCTTTCATCATACTTGCTCTCCATCCTTGTAAGTTTCCACATCAACGCCTGTCTGACCCTGTCTGTCTGTAGCCCCTCCCGAGATCTCCCCTTATGTCTCTGGAAGCCGCCAATCCGTGGAAAAAGATTACTCAGAGAAAATTGCTGTGGATTTTTTCACCGATGCCATCGGAGAGAGAGAGAGGGAGAGAGAAAATGGCATGTTCCTCTAGGGGAGGGGGAGATGTCGTAATCCTCTTTGCCCATGAAAAGGAGGGAGGTGGAAAACGACAGTCGAAAGCCTCACCGAGGCTGCAACTGTCAATCATTTTGTTTTCTCAGCCATTCTCACCCTTTGATTCAACTGGACGTATATAGTTGTGTCTGTCAATATTGGTTAATGTATTCATTAACATAATTTAGTATAGCCTAATACCTGCTTAATGCTCAAACCTATAGCATCCCTCAAACCAGTTCTTAAACTCCAATAGCTGGAGCCATAAACCATAACCATAAGCATGGTGAAATAACACGGATTGGCAATTCCATACTTCTGTACATACACTATACTAGAAAACCCCCAAATAATAATGTTGTGGGGAGTGCATTTGCACCAACTGAGATAATGGGGTGAAAGCCACTCCGTCGTCGCAGTCAAAACAGTAGTAGTTTTGTATGTACAGAATTGTATTATTTCACTGTGTTTGGGTGAGATCCACCTGAGTGGCGAGTTGGTCACTATATTCAACTCCACCTGTTTAAGCATCCTTGACCCTGTTACCTCCCCTTAAAATCCAGATCCTAAACCTTAAACCTAAACCCAAATCTCAGCCCTGGACAAAATGACACTATAGTTATAGTGCCACAAGGCAGCAAGGGGCGGAGCATGAATGGGAAAAAAAGGATACGCTTAAATTATTAAAGTTTAACATATCCTGAGAGACTGTCTGACTAAATAGCAAGATGCTGTCAGAGCAAATGAAAAAAATCATGTCTGTTATAATCCCAGGACGATGGGGATTATTGACACTATATAAATAAATGCATTACCAACCTGTGAAAACCTCTCTGTTTGTTGATATATTAGACCTTCTGTCCCCCCTGTGTCTATACTGCTCTTAGCCTCTTATGTTCATTGAGCGTATATGTGATCCTTTCCTTTTTTACTGGAGATAGTTTCCCAGAGGACATCCACAACCCGCTGTCTTAACTCTGTTCTTTCACACCTCCTTAAAGAGGCACTAGACAGATTTGGCACCAGCCTTCTGTCAATTATCAACAGCTGTCTCGGTACAGGACCGGGTGATGTTCCATTTTATGAAAGAAAAAGAAAATGCCGACGTTCAGCCTGTCGCCAAAAGGTCCACACTTAACTCCACAGTTTTTTAGATAGATTTCTAAATGATCTTTCCTTTAAAAAATGTTGTCTTTGACCTACTACTATACTACTAGGTTATCGTTTTTCATGATAACCTAGTAGTAGTATTTCATGAAAATTGATCAAGTGCTCCTGGATGGGTTCAGAGCACGTCATAGCACATACTATGTAGTGTTAAAGGTTACAAATAACTTGAAACTGTTGTTTCTAGGCATGTAACGGAGTTCACGATACGATTTTTCACGATATTAAAAAATATATATATCTTAAAGAAAAATTACTGTTTATTTTATTTTATATCATTTATCTTCCCCCAAAAGAAGATAAGAAGTAGCATTACTTTTGACAGTGCAGAAACTTGCCTTCCTTGATGAGTATCAACGACCATCATCACCTGGGCACAGTCACAGACACACACAGCTCCCCTCTACAGTGCTCTACTACTGAAAGTGACTATCATTTCTCTACAAAAGCACTTGAATATGATGGAATATGACTAAAGCTCACATTTCACATCACACACTAGCCCCCCGATTTTTTGAAAATCGATATCGATATATCGATATACGATATATCGTTACATGCCTACAGTAGTTGTTTCTGGTGGCTGTGACTCAAACTCAGAGTTGTCATTCAGGGAACAGCCAATGTGCCGCCAAGATCGAAACCTTTCAGTTCGGATTGCCTGTTGTCCCAATCTATTTTCCGCCCTGGGTTCTATTAGCCCTGAATGGACAAGAGGGCCTCCTGTGTCCCCGTTCCACCACTAGGCCACTTAGATGCTCTGACCAGATGCTTTTAACTGTCCCGGGAGCCAGTTGAAGCCTTTGCTGTTGCTGTGGAATATAGCCTAACACTTCCCTGTTAGGAGGACTGTCCCTTCTTTAGACACTTTTAAATCGAGACTAAAAACATACTTTTTCTGCCTTTGAATGTTTTATAAATTGTTTTTTTCTTTACATCATGCAAACGTTTCTGTTTGCAGTTCAACTCTGGTCGGTTTTAAATAATGCTTTATATACTGTAAATAAAAATTGACTTGACTATCGTCCTCTCTTGCGTTATCTACCAGCTGTGATGCTGGCACTTCCTGGATCACATTAAGATTAAGGAAGCGCGTAAAAAGGCATCATGAAGTGCCACTTTGTTTTTCAACAGAGGAGGCTATCTTCACAGAGGAAGGTGCACTGAAAGCAAAGCGCCTCCCCGGCCGCTATAAACCTGTTGCCACTCAACAAGACCAGTTGATTGATGGTGTTTTTGTTTCGGCACTGTGCTATCACACCACCAGCACAAACACCCACCTCCACTGCTGCCACACTAATCTTTGCTGCAAAGCCACAGACTAGAGTAATGTATGGCAAAGTGATTGATAGATGGCTAACATGCTGTGTGCTATTAGGGAAATGCACACAGATACAACAGTATTCCCCACAGTATGATCATTCATGTGTCATAGTAAGGGTTTGGGTGTCCTTCCAGACCATCACACACCCCGGCCCTCAACAGAGTCTCTATGACGTACAGTAACAACCTAACTGTCTCCTAACACACTCTATGACACACAGTACAACATACTACCTCTCTCTCAACAGGCCCTATAACATACAATAACCTACGCCACAGTCTGGCACATGTTGAGGAGTGGCAGTGCACGCATTGACTTCACAGCAAAATACGGTATATGCAGTGTATGGACCAATACTAATTATTGCGACTGCACGTCGCATTTACTATGAAACCGTACATTTTTGTCCGTCAGTGTCCGTCATCGCTCAAAATCCCCATACATGGCAAAGCCCTATGGTGCCCAGATCTCGTCACATCACGTGACATCAGAGTTCCCCGATGTCATTATAGTAAATGCGACCTGCTGTCGCAAATTAAGCCCATATATGGAGATCCCTCAATGTTGGCCAGCAACTCTACATCTGACCTCAAAGCTCAAACCCTTAGATCTCCATGGATATATATGTCAGAAGAACCTGTTCTGAAATTCCATAATATGTTGATCCTTCCCCATGCTTCCTTCCTCTTCGATGTCTCCCTGTCCATTTAAACACTAGCCTGCCCCAAAGTTATTAATGCAGCCGCACCCTGCAGCCGGAGAAAACTGTCATCAAATGCAGCCCAACGTAATTACATAAACAAGAGATCAACAAAAGAACAATAAAAGGATATTAAACAAGATTAAAAACAAGATCATCATCATCAAGGGGAAATTAAAAGATCGGAATTAAAACAATACAAAAATAGCAAGAACAAAACATCACTACATCACTGTAGACGTATTTCAGACTCGCTCGGATCTCACACCTGTCCATGCAACCTATCATGGATTCCCAGTTGTTCAGCATGGATTCAAGTTGCCATGGTAATAATGTCAAAGTGTTCATTCAGCATGTCTGAGAGTTCTTAACGTCTATAGACGAATCCAGGAGCGGTTTCAGTGTTTTATGAACACAATTGCTGCTGTATTTTATACCTCGTACTAAGCATTTAAAGGATGAGGTATGATGAAGTACAGCAGCATTGTGTTCATAAAACAGAAAGATTGGGTATTGGGTAACTGACGTTATGCATCTTTCAGGACCTTTCACTGCTTTGTCTCAACCATTACTCAATGGCTCTGGTCTCAGCCACCGCGGTGGATATTTTGACAACATTTTTAATGTTGCCACTACTGTTGGAGCAGCCATAAACTACACAGGTTCATCCCGATGTTCTGGGCATCTTTGTAATTAGTTAGTTAGTGTTTAGTAAAAAGCAGGTAAAAGAGTAACGTTTGAGGCAGACTAACATCAGTTATACTCTGACGTTCACTATAGTAGAAGAGGTGCGCCTGGTGAGGGTTTAAACCCCACAGCTACGTCGAGTCCGCCTACAGGAAATACGTAAGCTACGACCATGAGACCCGCTCCTGGATTCGTCTATACTGTCATTAGCCCGGATAATGCTTCGGCAAGGTCACACTATAGTGCTAGCTGACTGGAGGTATCATAAAGCCAGAGAATCATTTCCTGCAGATTAAAAAGGAGCTCTGGCGCACACACACGCACGCATGCACACATGTCGCACACACGCACAAACACACACACACACACACACACACAGTGTACAGAGGCACCAATGTCAATGGTGCAGTATACAGTAGGCACATCGCAGTGGGACCATGGGAATTACTGTGTAGGCTAATAGTGCTTCACACAGTCTGAAGTGATAGAAAGAGACACGCATCGCAGAGCTCTCTCTCTCTCTCTCACACACACACACACACACACACACACACACACACACACAATGACTGTGAGGACGATAACACACAGAGACAGGTGGACTTATATGACTGACCTTAAAGCTCCAGTAGTTGGGCTGTTGCTGCAGCATCATTCGTTGGGAGGGAGAGGGAGAGGGAGAGAGAGAGAGAGAAGGACAAACAGAGAGACATCGGGTTAGAATAGAAACAGTTACCTTGCCAATCAAGCATTGTAAAACATCAGTGGCGGCCTCATGGGCGAGGCAGAGGGAGATGGATGGGATGGAAGAGCAAAGAACTGGAATAAGCCCCCGGCCCGCCCGCCGGCCCCTGACACAAAATCAAATGCTTCTCCATGTATGACGCTGCCGCACCGTTCCATGGTCCATTCCCACAGTCCTCCACATAACAGCATAACTATATGAGAACAGCCTCTGCATTATACTGTAAGAAACAATACCTGTGAATAGTATTGGTGGGTAGAGTCTATGCAATCTAAGAAATGATCCACTTAAACCCGATATACTTCATTGACTGGTGGTCAATGGACCCTGGCCTGCAGCCCGCAGTGCCCTGTGCGAGACTATTTCAATAGACTAGGTACAGCTGTTGCTTTCGTGGAAACTGTATTCAT
Organism: Protomyctophum bolini; assembly: GCF_963924005.1. Classification (NCBI taxonomy): domain Eukaryota; kingdom Metazoa; phylum Chordata; class Actinopteri; order Myctophiformes; family Myctophidae; genus Protomyctophum; species Protomyctophum bolini. The sequence goes on from NC_137872.1 coordinate 31,843,502, forward strand.
ACGGTCACCGGTTTCAACGCAACGAACCCCCGCTAGTGTTTTTTGGTTGTCCAAAAACAGTTTCTTAACCACTCGGTGGGAGGAGACTCGAAAATGGCAGATTCAGTGGCGATGGTGTTGGCGGTATAGCCACGTGTGCGTGCGGTGGTGGTGGTGCGCTGAACGCACGTGCGTTCATTCACTGGGCGTGTGAAAGGCAAAAAGTGTCGTTCATCGGTGTTGTTTTTTTTGCGCGGGGCCTTCGATTTCGTGGCCATCCCTGGCATGGGGTTTGATCCGTCACTGGCAGTACGTGGTCCCCACAGGTGCTCTATACTAAATATCTGATCTACAAGCTCTCAACGTATCACAACGTGAAGCGCTGTGAGCTTCAATAGATAATTAATTTTTTAGAATGTCCAAAAATGCCCATAGTAGGGACGCTATAGGGTTGCTGTGGGGAACGGTGCCCATTGGTGATTCTGAACGGTGCCCATTGGTGATTCTGAACGGTGCGTGGTTCATGGTGGTTCAATAAAGCTGCAGTCAGTCATCGGTGTTGTTTATTGGCAGACAGAAGAGGACATTGGCGCGAGAAGGCATTTTGTTGTGCAGGGCGTAGAGGGTTGCAGCGTGCCTGAAACACCATTGAACTGACTGTCAGCTTTGACCTATGGCGAGAGGGATTGGAAAAGAGTGGAATTGAATTAAACGTCACACTGTTATTTGGAGTTTGGCCTCCCTCCCAGACTTCTCTGCAGCAGGTGCTCCCCCCCCTCCCTCCCTCCCCAAAGCCCCAACCCCCCCCCCCCCCACACACACACACACACACACACACACATCTCCTTTTCCTGTATCTGTATCCACCCCCCCCAGATTCACCTGCCTCTATCCATCTTCCATTTCATATTCAGCACCTCTACTCCTCATTTTCTCAAAAGACACGTCGTATCTCCAGCTCTCGCACAACTCTTTCCATTCATTTGGGACCTTCTTCCTCCGCTAACATATGAAACGGTGTTCACATGCACGCCGAGGCCGCGGGAAAGAATATGCCCGATATTAAAACATAATTACCCCAATGTTAAAGAACCGGGGCCGAGCCGAGCGAGCGACCGACGGCCCGAGAAATACCTCAAAGTGACATGGGAATTAAAAGGATGAGGGCAGTTCATGAATTTTAATTCCAATCCAAACTCTTATTCCAGATCTCATTCTTATCTTCGGGGGGCAATTTTCTGTCCATTCACCATCCCGTCTATACAGTGGCCATATTATTACCCACTGCAATGAGAGAGAAAAAAAAGACCTGACAGGCACGTTTTGATTTATGATCGTTGTGAGTTTTTCATTATCCGCTTTCCTTTTTAATATCACCTCAACGTGAGCCGAGATTTATTTCCATAAACACGGAGAGCAAACAGATCATTACTTGTGCAATGTAATTTCACCGTGTATTTAATTTTCCCCTCATTGTGGCTCAGATGCCACCGTTTTTCCCTCCATTGATTTCCTCACCATATAACTTGTTCTGATTTATTATGAGCGGACACAGACAGATCCTTCATCTCATTGAAGTAATCAGAAGGTGATGATTTCTCACCAGGAACGCACTAGACTGAGCTACAGCTATACACACACACCCCTCCACTTCTACACTGCAAATACAGCACTGATAAAATAGATGTTATGGCCCAATAGGGAGACTGGGAGTCGAATATTTTGTCCTTCGATGCTATTTCCATTGAGGCATGGAGGCTCGTATGTGTTTAATGTTGGGGCTTAACCCATTTTGACCTGAGATCAGATTCTAAAAACGTCTTCTACATCCTGACAGTTTTCTGAAAAAGCTATGTTTCCATGTCAGTCGTTCTTCGATTTTTCAAAAATAGCAGACCTACAAGCTCGTAACGCGCGCCACGAGAGCTTGAGTGTTCTTCCAGCGAGTCTAATGATCACTATCTCTAAGTCACTCTATTGTATTTATCTGCTTGGCATGTGTGGTGTATTCTAGTGTACTGTACTGTACTGTACTGTACTGAACCAACTCACTCTTCTGAAGCAAGCGACCGAAGAGCTCTTTGTCGGTCAGACCAGGCGCTGTGACGCCATGTGAAAGTCGGCAGTGGTGGAAAGTAACTGAATACATTTACTTACAGTATTTTACTTGTAATTTTACTTCTACTCCACTACCATCTCAGAGGCAAATATTGTACTTTTACTACACTACAATTATTGCTTGCAGATCTGCTATACTTTCAAAAGGTTATTATACATTTGAAAACACAAATGCACAATTAGTAGGCCTACTTTTACTTTTGGTACTTTAAGTACATTTTGAAGCCAAGACTTTTGTACTGTATTTTTTTTTTTATACTTTAACTTTGAGCACTTTTTCCACCACTGAAAGTAGGTCCCTTCCAGGGTTAAGGGATAGGGCCTTCATGTGTAGCTGATCATGTGTCAGTCATTCATCCAATGAGCTCTCTGGGATAGGGCCTTCATGTGTAGCTGATCATGTGTCAGTCATTCATCCAGTCTCGCTGCATGGGGCCCTACAGCAGTATATCCTGCTACAGCAGACAGCCGTAGATATAACCCAACACTGACAGTGGCTCAGCCGCTCAGGGCTTCCATTGCCATCGTCGCAAATAATTGCAGTTCACTTGTTCAGAGAGACACAATGGTAATAATTTTGTTTTCGACAAAGCACAATTATTCTGTGGGCTGGTTTTAATGATGCAGAGGTAATTTGTGGCCTCTCTGTGTGTGTGTGTGTGTGTGTGTGTGTGTGTGTGTGTGTGTGTGTGTGTGTGTGTGTGTGTGTGTGTGTGTGTGTGTGTGTGCGCGCGCGCGTGCGTGTGCGTGCATGCGTGCGTGCGTGTGTGTGTTTCCTGTTGCTTAAACACTACTTATTCAACAGATCAAATTTGATAAACACTGTTTCCTTCAACAATTTGAGTTGTTTCAACACCACAAGGAGTTGCAATTAAACTAATTGGACTTTGAGTTGCAAATGAAGCCCTGGGTGTGACTTCAAAGTGTTTCTGGAGAACATTAACACTGACAGTGTAGTGATGATGATGCATGCGTTTATCTGTTTGCATGCATAATTAACTAGGGATGTCACGATCACGTTTTTTTGCTCCTGATCCGATTACAATCAATTGATTTCTCCCAATACCGATTTCTTTATAGAACAACCCTGATTATAACCTCCTAATCTTAAATCAATTATAAACCATATAAAACAAAAGACTTCCTTGGATACATCTCAGGACTATCCACTGAACCTTGATCCTCATGATAATAATCCTATAGATGAAGTGTCAGAGCACATAGCTTGATTTATAGTAGCTAATCTCTCGAGACAGACTGTTGCTAACGTCAAACGAATTCAAAGGAAATTATTTTCCTTTGTTTTGCCAATGGAGGACCCAGATTGGATTTATAGAAACCTATGGATTCTTGCTGATCATAGTTCCGCTCTCTACGCTATAGCAGCGCTTACACACCGGTATTCCGAAGCCCCCTATTCCCATGCATCGCCATTCCGCCGCATTACTATCCATGTCCCTATAACTCTATCCCTAACCAATAATCGCACATGGAAGCCACGTAGTCGGAATGGGGGTGCATACGTTTGTTAGACATACTAAGTTAGTTCGACAACACCGTCGCTCCTGACATGTGCGGCAGGTTAAACTAACGCGCGGCAGGTTAAAACTAACACGTGGATCCCGACATGTGTGGCATATCACAACAACAAAAAAAGGAACCCGTGGCTTCCTGTGAGGTGAGGTTTAGGGTAGGGTGTTGGACTCATGACTGTAGGACTGTTAGTTAGGACTGTTAGTTAGTACTGTTAGTTAGTACTGTTACTGTTAGTTAGTACTGTTAGTTAGTACTGTTAGTATGCACCCGCCGGAATGGCGGTGCATCTGTCCCCGCTAGGAGCTAAATGTATACATGGTACGAACCTCTATATCTATTCTAAACCAGCACCTTGTCATGTTGTAGCAAAGTCTCCTGTTGAATTACATTATGCAGCTACATGTACATGTGTAGTGTAGCATGTAGCCATGTGTGTGTTTCAGTCTTCATGATTGGAGTTGGGGGCGGGGGGGGGGGGGGGGGTTAAAACACATCCCTAACTGCATGCGTTAGTTGTGACGAACGCATTGCAATGTAGGCGCATTGATTACATCTGCCCATAATATGCATGCGCGAATGGCATGCACACGTACGCACGCACGCACGCACGCACGCACACACGCATGGCGGTGGCCGCAGGGCTCTGGCAGTCAGAAGGACGGAGCCTCACAGACACTGGAGCAGCGCTGCATTACCTGACCTGCATGCAGAGCAGCTTTTACTCTCCTCTCCTCCCTCCCTCCTCCTCCTCCTCCGCCCCTCTGCATGCCTGCCTGCCTCTCATCCTCTCCGTACACCCCTACCCCCCTCACCGTTAGCGTATGCTATCCCCTGATCCATCTTCCAGTCTATAACACCTCTAACATTACGCCTCTATTCTCCTTCACACGTACTGTATACAACCACCCAAAAACAACAATGCACACACAGGCGAACATGACACCCGCAGACCCGCTGTCCAGTCAGTATAGCATTGTTGTTCACAGAGCCTGCTTGTATGTACACCCGGCATAGCTTCCACTACGTCACCACAACAACCACAGCCACAACAAACACGCAACGCGTGGAATACAATCCGATGCCTGTCGGCACAGTCTTTGTGCGCACGCACGCATAATACACGCACACGCACGCACACACACGCACACACGCACATGCACACAATAGCCCCCAATGCCATGCAGCCTCGGCTCACCTGCAGTGCACCTGTGCCTACATGTCCACTACTCCAGTCATCCCATGCAGGCTGTCACTCAGTCAGTCAGGTGCAGTGAATGCTCCTCGTAGTGTTTTGTTCAGACCCTCTCTCTCTCTCTCTCTCCGATTGTCTCCCTCTCTCCCTCCCTCTCTCTCTCCCTCTCTCCCTCTCTCTCTCCCTCTCTCCCCCTCCCTCTCTCTCCCTCTCTCTCTCTCTCTCTCCGGTAGCACATGCGGTGGCGACTCTTTTATTTAATTCATTACGACACACAGCAGCCGATTAACTCCTTCGCAGCTGTGTGTCTGCTTGCTGCTGGTGGCTAATTTACTGGCTGCTCTTGCTCCGCCTCCCCCCCTCCTCCTCCTCCTCCTCCCCCGTCCACGCTATAGCCCAGAGCGATAGCGGTGAATCTGCCGCCTCCTCTCCTCTCTGCTCTCTCCAGCGTGATGAAAATGCCCAGTCACTTTACGGTCCGTATACGCCGTGCTCCCTTCCTTCCGTATCTTGTTCGTTGTCTTTCTCTCTCTCTCTCTCTCTCTCTCTTGTTGTGTGATTGTCTACCTTCTCCACTGCCTGACCTTTGCAACGCGATATCGCCGGCTTGCCTTATATGGGAGAGGTTGCTATGGCAACTATGGACTCCACCTGTCTCTTACTCACCCTCCCCCCTTTCCCCTCTCTCTCTCTCTTTCTTGCTCTCTCTCGCTCTCTCTCTCTCTCTCTCTCTCTCTCTCTCTCTCTCTCTCCCCTTTCACCTCTCCTCTATCAGCGCCAATGCTTTTCTATTGTATGATTACACCAGATTTATGGCTTTCCATGCACAGCATTTACAGCTGCAGAAAAACCACCAGGAGAGAGAGAGGAGAGAGAGAGAGGTGGAATATGGAGGTGAAAAGCATGGAAGGTATAGGGAAATTGTGAAAAAGCTGATGAGGTATAAACTATAGAATGAGAGAAACAGAGAAAGAGAGGCGATGATGAAAAGACTAAATGAAAATCATTCGGTCTTGGAAGTGTTCCCAGGTGCTGGAATGCACGTGAGTCTGCAGTGCATGCACGTGCACGCGTGTGTGAGTGTGAGTGTGTGTGTGTGTGTGTGTGTGTGTGTGTGTGTTTGTGCTTTCTTCACGCCTCAGTGCGGACAGCTTTCCCTCGCTATCTGGAGGTCTGCAGACAGTGACGACACTGCACTGCCACTGCGTTTGCAGGGGAGACATGGAGAGACACACGGAGGGGTGTGACAGACAGACAGCAATGAAGACTTCCTACTGTATGGCAGACAAAACCCACTGATGGACATTGATCTTTCACACACCCTCTGACTCGGTCGACGGAACTCGCCGCAGCGCCACGCTCACTGTGTTGCTTTCCAACGCAGACCAGCCCCCGATAAATAGCAGGGATATATCCGCTAATTGACCACACAGTATAGACTCCACCCCAAACCATGCAGTTGAAATAAGAAGGATATTTATAATTTTCTCCTACAGGTGTATACTCTGGCATACAATGAATAGCGGAAATAGCCAACAGTACAGTATGATGATGTGTCGTGAGCTTGTAGATCTGATTTTTATTTTGAATGTTTTTTTTACAATTTTTGGGAGATGTTGGGGAGATGTTACGATATGAACGAAATAGTGATGTGAGGGTTTAAGTAACCTCGTGTCACCACTTTCCAGCTTGGAGGAAAGCCTGGTCTGTGTTCCTGGCCTGTGTGATCCGGTCCAGGCGTGGTTTAGACACAAACCACGCCTGGTTCCGGTAAGGTGGTTTCCGACACTTTGTTTTGGTCTTTGTTTGTTTTTAGTCTCGCCAGTCACTACGAATTGGAAGAAAAGATGGATATACTGTACCAAACTATTCCAAGAAGTACTTGGAGAAACGCCGCATCAGGCTTATTATTGGTATAGGCCCTAAAATGACGATGCCCTTGATCGCAAGGGAATTATGTTGGGTAATTCTGGTTCCGGAAGATGGTTCCGGCCTGATGACTACAAACCAGTGACTATAGGTAGGTATAGGAAGGTGGTTCCGGCCTGATGACTACAAACCAGTGACTAATAGTCACTGGTTTGTAGTCATCAGGCCGGAACCACCTTCATATACCCGGCCTGATGACTACAAACCAGTGACTATAGGTAGGTATATGAAGGTGGTTCCGGCCTGATGACTACAAACCAGTGACCAGTGACAACATGACGTAAGTTCTTCCCGCTCTCGATCGAATCATAAACAAAAAAACGGTATGCCTCCCAGGCTATAGACTAGAATAGCTCTATGGTTTAAGTGTTTAATAACAATGGTAATGTTTGAATGCCCCCGCCTCCCCGACATTTACATACCGTATATGTGGCCGAACAACAAACGAACCCCCAACAACGCGCCGTGTGAGCCACCATAACCGTACCTGCTCTCGCGCGGCCCGCTCGCGCTCGGAGGCTGAGCTCCCCCGCATGCTGCCGGCGTGCGACGGGGACGGGGAGGGCGGGTTGTGGTGCGGGCTGCCGCCGCCGCCGTGGTGCTGCTGCTGCTGCTGCTGCTGGTGGTACTTGGTCTTCAGGTGGTCCATGAAGGCGTCCCGCTTGCGCTCCATGTCGGCCTTGTGCAGGTTGGTGAGCGCCTCCAGGCTCTGCGCGGCGATGACCGTGTGCCGGTGCTCCGACGTGTGCACCAGGCCCACGTTGGAGAAGCGCCGCGTGCCGTTGCCCAGCGTGCGGTACTCCCGCGGGTACTCCAGGTCGTCCGTGGACATCATGTGACCGCCGCCGCCGCCGCCGCCACCACCGCGCGCATCTTGGTCTGCATAGTGGAGGAGGAGAGGAGAGGAGGAGAGGAGAGGAGAGGGAGGAAGGAAAGGTAGGGAGGAAGAGGAGAAAGAGAGAGAGGATGAGGGGGGGATGAGGGGAAGTATAGGAGGCAGGGAGGGAGGGAGCAGGGGGAGGGAGGCGTGTGAGGAGTGAATCACCACGCGCACAGCACGCATGCGGGCACAGGTGTGTATACGTTCAGTGTTGGAGAGACACACACACACACGCACACACGCACGCACATGTACACACACACACACACACACACGCACACACACACACAAACACACACACACACACACACGCGCACACACATGCACACGCGCACACACACACACACACACACACAAGGCACCCACGCATGGATGAAAACGAATTGAGTGCAGGAAATAGAGTGGAAAGGAAATAAGAAGAAGACGGGGAAGGGACAAGAACGAGCGAGAGAGCGAGAGAGCGAGCGAGAGAGAGAGAGAGAGAGAGAGAGAGGAATGGAATGTTAGACTGTTTTGCCACCAGGACAGAAGACAAAATAAAAATAAATCAGCTCCCTGCAGAATTATTGATCTCAAGTTCGGAGGCGAATGAAAAGAAGAAAAGAAAAGGAGAAAAGTAAAACTCTGCTGCGATGGATCAAGGGGGTGAGAATCAAACAGAATTTTTTCACAGTGGGATTGTTCCATTTCTATAGGCCTAATGTCTGTTCATCATCTGAAGTGGGAGGTGGAAAGGCAAGTGAGGCACACGCAAAAAAGAATAAATGCCTATAGCTCTGCCGATTCCTCCCGTTCTGTTGTTTTCTGTTTGATCTCAACATCCATCGTTGCTTCCCTTATAGCGTTTGCATAATTCTCGCCGTCTCGGGTCAGGAGGTTAGAGAGGTGCTGCCGAGCGGTCTTAAAAGTCGCCACATTCCATTCGAGACCGAAAGACCTGTCGGCATTATCAGCCCCTCCCTCTCCAGCTGACAGACACAGACAACACAATTAAGCCAACAGAAGTGGTGAGTGAGGGGGGGTGGGGGGTGGACATTGAGTCGGCTGTGTGGTTTAAACCAGAGTTTTCATGTCAAGGACCCCCAAATAGAAGGATGAGCTCAGTTGGGTGCTCTCCCCAGGTTGGCAGAGGGAGAGGACTACAGCTTTAGGGAATTGGCACCATGCAGGTGACAAATGGGTTACAAAGATTTACAAGAATTTAAGGAAGAAAGAAAAAAGAGAGAAATAAAAAAGGACCCCCAAATAGCCATATATAGCCTCTGGCTTTAAAATGTCTGATGTCCGCCATCAAAAAATAGCACAAATACCGATCCGCAAGCTCACAAATGTGTTGCATCTCAACACGTTTGTGAACTTTGTATACATTGTCCAAATGGGCCCCCTCTAGCAGCCCTGCAGCCCTGACTGTGAACAGCTGTGGTTTAAACCGGTGATGGGTGACATTAAGATGGATGGGAGTGAAGCATGACAACAACAGGTGAGGAGCTTTCCCCGTTGAGTTACCTTGCTTGGGAAAGCAGGGCCCGGCGTTGGCTAAAAGAGAAACATGGCCGTGGTTAAAATGTGTGTTTTAATTCATGTGCACATGTAGGCGTGCATGTGGCGTCCAACGCACCAGTCGGTCCCACCGCCGGCAGAATGACGTACGATATTGCTGAGCGATAACGCATCCCGTGAAACCAATGCTGCATTTGCAATGCATTAAACATGCATCATTAATAAGGGCAGACGTGTACAGTATATATATATGCGGTATAATGGATGCTTAAATAGTGAATCACGATATACATGTACATTACTCCCGGCGTGGGAAATGTTTCAATGAATGTATTCATTACATTCTTAATATGGTTTATTGGTATAATACGCATAACGCTCCACGACATTTGATTTGAATATTATTCAGGACACATTTTAGTGGTACTTCTATTTGGAATGGATAGAAGGCAAATAGAGGAATTATTCAACTCGGCTCAGATTAAATCAAGTGTGCGTTGGGGGGGAGAGGGGGAAAAAAAACAGACTAAACTAAAAAGCTTCAAAAAGTGCTGCATAGAGTCAGGCTTAATAGGGCAGAATGAAGTGCACCATCTGCACATTAAATGTTCATCTCGGCGTCATTAGCACCAGCTGAGAGTGGGTGAATAACGGAGCGGGGCTCCGCGCGGTTAGTAAGAGCAACAAAAGGATTGTTAATGAACGCAGAGAGGAAGAGAAGAGGGGCGTAGAGAGAGAGAGAGGAACACAGAGATATGTCCAATAACCCCAACCTCACAGTGGACAGATGTCACCATGTGTACTCACACGTTTTACGTCTCAATACGTATCACGTATCAATACGCCAATGTAGAAATACTCCATTACAACTTACGTAAGTATAAAAGTTCAAATTCAAATCATGATCAAACCAGCTGACAGACACAATAAGGCCAACATGTAGGCTAACAGAAGTAAAAGTCCAGAATTCAAAAAAGGTACAAAAGTATTGGCATCAAAATGTACTTAAAGTTTTGGGATGCATTTTGCATCACAAAACGCAGTTTATAGTTAAGGGACGCAATAAAACAACGACATCTGCATCCACGGGATGCACTACTGTACTACTGTACTGTTTTTTATTCTAGTGTATTTTGCTAGCTTTAGTTATAATACTCATTTCTTCTCCTGTTTTGTACATGAATATAACCACACCAAATGGGAGTTAAATGCTGCAATTTGTAAAAATGGCAAAATATGACTGCTAACGTTGTTGAAGTGGGACTCATAAAATGTCCCTGGGACTCATCTAAAAGACCACCCCTGCATCCCGGGACTCATTACATTGAAAACCTATTTACATCACTGTGCAGGATGTGTAGATCTGCAATTTTCAAATGGCCGAAATAGAGCTGATTCAGCTCAAGGGGTCATTAGTGTGTTTTGGAAGTAACTAGTCTCTCTCTCTCTCTCTCTCTCTCTCTCTAATTCACTCTCTGACAGTGATCACATAGAGAAGTGACTCTAAACACAATGATCTCTCATCAGGTAACAGCATTAGCATTGAGCGCTCTGCTCTGCCGGACACTTTCATTTGGCGCCCTCTGCACCGCCAACCAGATCTGTGGCTTATACTTCATTATAGACCAAAGATCGTTGAGCATCAGGTAACAAGAGCCTGACTGAGTCACTGTCGCTGTCAATCAGCCGCGCCCACAACAACAATTAGTTAACTAAATGAACCCCATGGCATCCCTGTTCCCAGTGGCTCGAAATAGGCGAACATTCGGAAAACGCTCATCTCATTCAGTAGTCATTCAGTAGTGAAAACAGACACTTGGAAAAAGGATATACCCTGCAAATAATGGGTTAAAACCAGCAATTACTTTGTGCTGACCTATACGCTGCAATCCTACAGGGATTAATTATGGCCTCCCATAATGTGCAGGATTACAGAAGAAAACAAAGTTATACTGAAGGACGCCGCATAGCTGCTTTTTAAAGCCCTGGGCGAGCGAGACCCAGTCCCAGCACGGAGGGCAGGACGGAACCAGCCTGATGGCAGAAAAGTACAAGGATAATCATTAGTTTGAGTTTCATCCTGGCTGGGAATATAATATACATCCAAATCCCGGACCAATCGCATGTATGGGAGGCCTTAGAGATGAGGAGATATAACTATGTTGTGTTTTTGGTCCTATACCTCCGGTAGGGGTATATGCCAATGTCTTGGGGCCATTAATTGTCACAGTACTAGCGGTGACAACAACGATCACAACAGAGATAAACAGTGTTGCCAATTCCCCAGTAACGAAAGTCGCTATAGGGGCGGTGAACCCCCCCCCCCCGTGCACAGAATAGTAAATTACTACCGCCCCCTGAGGCAATGTCAACACTGAGCAATATTTCCCACCACGGGGCGAAGCCGGGCAGTGCTGCTGTCCTCCCGGAATAGAGGCAAAGAAGGGGGCGTTGTTGGCCCTCCACTGGTGAGAAACGTCCGGGAGGAAAAGGCGGGTCGCGTACATACGGGACTAAAGGTGGAAACACTGAATAGAATAGAATGTCTCTGAATAGAATGTCGCCGTTGGGTTTGGAGCAGAAGGCCTTTGGGGAATCGAACCCTTGTTTGTCATTGGTTTGGATTGGAGGACAGACTATATAGGAACTCACTACACAGCAGTTATAACGTTGTTTCAGACCTTCCTCGTTCACGCCACAAAGAGTTTCCAGCAGCGGAGAGAGAGAGCTGTGTAGGTGGGACAATAAGAATAGGAAATGGGAGCATGCTGTTCATCTTTGCTTGTCATTCACAGACAACATTATTTCCACATATAAGCCGGCAGACAATACAACTGGCAGGGAGCCAGTTTGGGGCTGCCTGCACAATTTAAAAGGACTTACAAGAAGCCATGATGGGAACGGGATGGATTCCTCAATCCTCATGATGATTTACCATGAGAAAGAAACAGCTGTAAGTCTATTTATTTACAGTGCACAGGGAGGGAGGGGGCCATCGGGGTTGGTGGCGTGCTTTAAACCAGTGTTTCCTTAACTTTTCCATGCCGAGGAAAGGACTCGGGCTGTGAAATGGCCTCAACCAATCTATAAAAAGATCTACAAGCTACACGTGTGTGCGTGCGTGCGTGCATGTAGTGTGTGGAAATCCAACGTCCACCGACACATCAAGATCAGTTTATTTTCCTGCGACTGTGGAGTCCGTTTTTTTTTTATGGAGCTATGAATGCTGCATGCCCTATAGACAAATCCACAGAGGGCTGCAGCCCCGGGCAAAATCATAGCTGCGGTATCATCGTTAAGCGTGTCAAGTGCATTGATTGCCTACAGCTGGCCTACAGGGCACCGCTCCATGGATTCGTCTATAGAAGTCCCTGGGAGTAGAGGCTCAGACGAGTTGGGTGCTACAGCAGAATGCTAAACGCGTGGTGGTGTACGGAACATCAACACAGGACACAGGCAACACGTGTCTGTGCGGGGAGCTGTACCAAGTGTATCAGAGAAGATAGTCAATCATGAGAACGAGACTAGTAGCCGATCACTGCCATCGACGCCATCGATCGATGGAGTGGACGTCCCACACCTGTACTGTATAGTGTACGACTGTACGTGATGTGATAAAGAAAGACGCTGGCGTGGAAAGCACAAACAAGCTGGCCAGATGTATGGAGAATCGACCCCAGTGGAGGTCTCGTCTGAGGTCGTCGTAGAGAGAGACCTGTGAGCTTGTAGATCTGTCGTTTTCGCACTATACGGTTCACGTGGTTAAATACAAGAGGACCAGAATGACAACATGAATGAACCTGCAGCAGAATAAGCGATAAGATCCATGAGCTGAGAAGCCTCTACTGCACCACCTAGTGGACATGCATCAAGTGCATTAACCTCATCCTGAGGAAATAAAGGGACCTGCTGTAGTAGTAGGCAGAGCTGAGATGAGACGTGTCAAACACAGCAGGCAGAGAAACACATAAAACTGAATGAAAAATCACACTCGTGTGGATCCCAGCGTGGCCTGATGAAATAACACAGCTGTTATGATCGACGGGTCCTTGTCTGCACTGAACCTTTATGGTGCGTGTCTGACTCCTCACGGGGAAAAAGACCAAAGACCCATTCGCTGTAATGTTTATAGACGAATCCACGGAGGCGTGCCCTGGGCACGGCACTGAGGTGTACCCATTAAGCACAGCTTTACCGCCGCAGCACTGATCGCCTACACCTGGCCTACAGGGCGCACTGCTCCATGGATTTGTCGACTATAACATGAGGCACCTTTAACTGCTGTCCCACCCACTACAACTGCTATAGCAGCACACAGCTATAGCCTATCCTGCACCGCCACGGATAAGTGTCCTTTTTACAGCTTGCCCTGGAAACAGCACCTTTTCCACAACACATTCTATTTGAAGCTTGTTAGTGTCAACATCTCGTCGGCCATCTTCCCCACTGACCGTCTCTGAATCCCCAAGAGACAGTGGGGGATGCTTTATAGCATGCCACTTGGACACTGATCAGCCTCGGTCGGGTCGCCTGGAGGAGGCCTGGGGGAGGTCTGTTGCAAGACCCAGAAACAACCAATGAGTCCAGATTATAAGACTGATAATGTGTCCAAGTAGATGTTTTATTAATACGCTCATGAGCATGTCATCGCTGTCGGTGTGGAAAGCAGCAGCAGCAAAAAAATACCAGATCTACAAACTCACAACGCGTCGTGATGAGACCTGTTGTGTTGTCAGATCAGTTATATAATGTATGCTACTGTTACACAACACTGTTGTATACACCAAAGTAGGGCAGCCAGTAATTGACAAAAAGAACAATATCAAACATCTAACATCAAAAGTTAAATCACAGAGACACAAGGTTTCTGCCCGGCAGCAATGGACATTATGGAATGCACTGTAGTAGTTTTGTCTTCAATGTTCAAACACGGAAAGCTGGGCATAGGAAGCCCTAAAAATCACACTCCTGGGAAGTGAAGGTCGTCTACTGTATTTATATCGGCCACATGCATGACGTCTGAAGTCGCCCTAAAACAAAGATCAAAGTCCATAGACTTGGCTGCCAGATGACGTAATATTCAAAAGCCATGCAAAAATGTAATCTCTATTAAAACATTTCTGCTTGTAAATAGCCAGGAGAGGTGATACAGTGTTTCTCAGCTGCTTTGACACATTATTCCAAAACATGGTCAACATTCATCGGAATATCCTTCCACACATGAGATTCTATACTGTGCAACAAAACCCCTCAAGAAAATATACGTTACTTTGGCCAATTTGCCATATTAGATCTGATTCACTGCTAAATGCCTAAATTGTAAATTGATTCCCTGATTAGCCAACCCATCCCATCGGCATCACGGATTAGGCCAAGCTTCGCCTGAGGTTTGTGTCACAACGCCATTATAAGTGTCGGCGCACACAACAGTCATGACATTCCTTTACAAAACGTGAATTTCCCCAGAGCTACTTTGGTTTTAAGTATGAGAGATGTTGCACTGGACAGTGTATCTGAAAGAAGGGCCGAAGGTGTTCCACGACGCTGCTGTGTCGGTCGGCCACAAGGTCTACTCGTTCGGAGGGTACGACGCGTCCGACACCAAGCTGAGCCAGCTCGGCGTGAAGATCTTCAACACCGTGTCACTGCTCTGGACCAACCTGCCCCCGGTGACGGACGGGCGAGAAGAGCGCCCCCCGGAGGTTCCCAACATGTGCTGGGGCCACACGGCCGTGCTGATAGAAGACGCCGTCTACGTCTGGGGAGGATTTAAGTACTCCGTCGTGGTCTACGCGTTCGACGTCAACACCAACAGATGGTTCAGGCCCGGGGTCTCTCGGGCCGTCTCCGAGGCGAGGTGCAACCACTCGGCCTGCGCCCTGGGGAAGGTCATGTATGTCCACGGAGGATACACCCAGCTGACCGGACGCACTAACGACATCTACAAGTTGGACACCACCACGATGGTCTGGTCTTTAATTGACACCGGCGGCACACTGCCACCCGTTTCATTATGTCACTCTGCCACCATCATCGGGACAAAGATGTTTGTGTTCGGGGGGAGAGGGGCCATGGGCCACTACAACAACATCAGAGTGTTTGACACAGAGACCAACGCCTGGCTGAGGACCCCCCCTGCGCAGCTCCTCCCAGAGGGACGTGGGTGGCATTCAGCCTTCGCCTACAACGACGAGCTGTACATATTCGGCGGGGACAACTTGGACCAGACCTTCAGTGACCTGTGGAAGTTCAACCCGGACGCCTTCTCCTGGAAGAACGTTGCGCCCAGGGGGAAAGGTCCGTGTGTGATGACCGGGATGTGCTGCTGCGCGGTGGGAGACTACATCATTCTCTTTGGAGGATACAGATACACATACGACGACCTGTACATCCTGGACTTAAGTCCCAGTCTGAAGACACTATGCAAGCTAACGGTCATTCAGTATGGTCTGGAGCACTCTGGACTCACACAGGACATCAGGTGGGAACTGGTAGCCATGACGACCAACAACAATCACGACAACCAAAAATCACTACCAGCGAGACCACGGTAAAGAACAGGTTCCAGGCAACGGGAAATGACCGAACAACGAGGAGATCGTGCCCCGGGCTGGACATTCAGATGTGAAAGAGAGCTGCAGAGCGCAGGAATGTGCACAGTGAAGGAGTTCAACAGGACGAACTTAGAACTGAAGCTTCTATGTCCAGTTGATAAGGAATACATAATAGAACCAAAGAGGCTTTCGGTATTAAAGGAACAGTTTGTAAAGGAAATGAGAAGAACTCGGGAGTGAGTGAGGAAAATAACTGCAAAGGTGGAGACCGTTGTGTTTTTTTTATTATCACATTTTTTTCTGCTCTGTGATGTTTGAGGCAATATTTAAAGAGAACAATATTGCCAATTGCCAACAATATTGTTACTTTTTAAAGGCATTTCAATATTGTGCCTTTCTATCAATTCAATACATTTTCAACTTTGACCATTTTTGTAAAAACAAAAACACACACACTATTTTCAATAGTTTGTCGACACATTACATCAAGTTAAAATCACACGGAGCACATTATATTTGCCTATAGTCTGACTCTAAAGACAAACAGCAGAAACAGCTTTTCACTGTGACAGTGCATGTCAATGTGAAGCTGTTTCATGCTGAGCCATGCCGACATCAAACGCTCGGTATACACATGGTCACAAACTGCCCAGACAAGCTCAGGTAAACATAATGGTGTGGTCCTCTATACTGCAACATTTTCCTGTATACAAATCTTTTGAAATATATAGCAGATCTACAAGCTCACAATGTGTGGAACCTCATGTGTTCTTCATAGATGGTTGGATTGTGTTCCTCACTGAGATGCCTTTTGTAGATCGGCTATTTTCAAATGGCTGAAATGTATATAGGGCTAATATGGTTAATGTATGTTTTGTAATGATGATCAAAGTAACTCTAAAGTTTTCAAATAAATGTAGTGGAGTAAAAGTACAATATTTGGATCCCAGATGTAGTGGACTAGCTTGCAGTAAAAGTATTGGAAATTGGAAATACTCAAGTAAAGTACAAATACCTAAATATTTTACTTAAGTAAATGTGCAAATGTGTACAAATATAACCAGGAGGCAGTAGTGGGAAAAGTAGTCACATGTTTTAGGGGCGCTAGCCCTGGCTCCTATGCCCAGCTTTCATTATGCATTATGTCCAATTTCAAGTTTCCAAATGTATAAAAAATCTTTTGAAAATAGCAGATCTATAAGCTCACAATGCGTCGCATCGCGACACATTGTGAGCTTGTAGATCTGCTATTTTCCAAGGGCCGAAATGTATATACGGCTGTAGTAGTTAATGTATGATTTGTGATAATAATCAAAATCTACAAAGCAACTAAAGTTTTCAAATAATTGCAGTGGAGTAGAAGTACAATATTTGTTTCTGTAGTGGAGTAGAAGTAAAAGTACTGAATATTGGAACTATACAAAAAAAAAACCCCTCAAAATTGAAAATACAGTACATTGCCTGGAGGGAATATTGTAGTAGTGTACACCAGCGTTCATAAAAGACTGGAGGTCACTCACAGCAGCAGCCAGACAGTTTCCATAAACACTGACAGCTACGTATCCACATCTCCAGGCATGTGTGTGGGGGGGGGGGGGGGGGTCTGCTAGGTTAACAAGCTGAACTCAACATTATGTATGATGTGGCTGTCAACTCTCTCAGTTGTACAAAACGATACAAAGGGCTTCTTCCCCGCAGCATAATTACCAATCTTCCAACGGGGAACCATTAAATGGCTGACTAGCGACCCACTGACTGCATGCACGCACCTGGAAGTTAAGCGCCGCGGGTGCGCGGAGACATTCTATTCAAGCATGCTGTTATTACACAGGATCCATCCACAGTAAAGAATCCTCACCCAGTGTTAATGTATCCGTTTGACTTTGTATCTCCGACAACAATGTGCGGAAATGTATGAACGAACGCTGAATATTTCAGTGGATGTCTCTATATCTCACAAACGTTTATTTCGCTTTCTCTCTCTCTCTCTCTCTCTCTCTCTCTCTCTCTCTCTCTCTCTCTTTCAGCTCACTCATCTCTCCCTGTACTAAAACTCTTTCAAAGATGACTAAGAGACACAATACAGTATAGTGTGAAACCTAGGAGCCAGGCAAACACTCTTGTTCAAACGCTACTTGTTCCCTCAATTAAGGCCACCTGTAAGTTTCGTGTTGGTTCTGCAGTGGAGAGTTAAAAGGAATAACCTAAATTGCTCGCCTCAAAACACGGTCGCCTCGGGCGTAGAGCCGGCATAACATGCTCTGGCCTGGTACACGTATTCCTAAACGTTAACCTCAGTAAAACGGTGCCAAAACCTAACCCTATTCCTAAAGTTTTTGTTGCCACCTTGGCGTGTTACCTGGCGGCGGTATAAGGCGGAAAATAATGAGGGCCGAGCGTTCCGGTTACCGTTTTAAAAGGGGTGAAATCAATGGCTGTGGGGGCGAGCAAAGAGGACAGGGGGATCTGTGTGAGTTGGAGAGCCAGAGCACGGGCCCTAACGCGCTACGCCCTTGTGCTGCCTGCTGGACATGGTGATGAATAGGCTGAGAGCACCAGGGAGGGCAGAGGGTGGCCTCACTCACCCAGGGTCGACGACAAGGCCTCTGCTTTCATTAATGCTTTGAAACGCCATCCACACTCCTCTGTTCATCTCGTTATCTAATCCATCCCCTCCATCTTCCCAACTACGCTGATCGACCTGCAGGTACCAGGGAGTTCTGCTGATCGAACCAGCTGGTACCAGGGAGTTCTGACAGGTACCAGGGAGTTCTGACAGGTACCAGGGAGTTCTGACAGGTACCAGGGAGTTCTGCTGATCGAACCAGGTACCAGGGAGTTCTGACAGGTACCAGGGAGTTCTGACAGGTACCAGGGAGTTCTGACAGGTACCAGGGAGTTCTGCGGAGGCAAGCCCACTTTGACTTTTGACAGTGTTGCGGATCTGTCAAAGTGCCCGATAATGCTCAGCGGCCCGCATGCAGTCACACACAATTAGTGTGAGCTTCCCCAATTCCCCCCACAGCGCCTTCTCCAGAGAGCCTCTTGTAAAACGGGTTCAGTCAACTGGAGGATGGAAGATGCTGCGTAAGTGTGGGTGTGTGAAAGATTGCAAAAGTGAAGCTACTTTACATATATATATATATATATATATATATATAGAGAGAGAGCTAAGTAAAAGCGTCAAATATATTATTTATGCCCCAAAATCTATAAATCTCACAGCCGGCGGTTCCACGCGCCACACAAGGTGACCTTATTTTCACTTGAGCATGCCTGTCCCTCAAATTGTCTGTGCACGCCACTGAGAGAGGGGGGGGGGGGGGGGGGGTGCAGTGAACATGATGCATTGTCTTGTTTCACGTCAGCTTCTCTGTCTAACAACACGCACGACAGTACAGGTGGTGAAAGAGCCACTTAATTACAGCCTGTTGCATATCCAGGTCAATTAGCTGACTATACAACACTGCCACTGGGTCTGAAGACACAGCACTCTCTCTCTCCACTTCAGCCACATCTCATTACATCAGTGCTGCTGGGCATTAGTACCCCACAAAGGAGAGCCACGCCTCTCTCCAGCCACGTCTCATTGGGCGCAGCTGGCACGCGTCTAGAGGCAACAAGAAAGCACCCAGATCAGGCCGTCTGTCTCTTCCTGGTTTTTTAAACAGCCGGTGATGAAAATGACGCTCGCTTGCTCGCGGCTTCAACTTGTAGCGTCCGCAAAACGTTTCAGTTTTTTCGCGCCGACGCTGCAAGTTGATGCCACGCACAAGTGGTCGTTTTCATCCACCAGCTGTTTAAAAACCTGGAAGAGACGTCTGGTCGTTTTGTGCCTGCACACATTTACATCAGTGCTGCTGGGCAGAGGAGAGCCGTCCACGCCGCCCGTCTCCAATGAGATGCTTGGCCAACGACGTGAATGCGACGACGTGAACGACGTGTTATGCTTTAGCTATTGAAAAATAGCAGATCTACAAGCTCATAGCGCGCCACAGAGTGGCGCGCTATGAGCTTGTAGGTCTTGTAGGTAGCTTGTAGGTCGTTCTTCGATTTAAATCGAAGAACGACTGACATACCGTAGAAACATAGCTTTTTCAGAAAACTGTCAGGATGTAGAAGACAATTTTCGAATCTGATCTCAGGTCAAAAATGGGTTAATGATGTCGATGTCACGTGATGTCACGTGACATATACAGTATGGTGGTCACGTGGGTGAGTCCCACTTGAGTAAATGCACTTAGTTTCTTTACACCACAGGTAAGGAGAGGGGGTTCAGTGTGACAGCGAGGGAGGTGTATTATCCCCCTGCATGCCCAGTGTATATCTATCTGGCTGTGCGCCGTGCCCGCAAACCAGAAATAGCAGCTCTATATACATGCTCGTAGATAGATGGGCTATTTTGGGTGCACAACAACCACCCATGAGGCTCCACTAACCCTTTCAGAAGAACCTCTCCTATCTCTTCCACCAGGGAGGCTCTGAACACTGCAGGGGACGTGGCTGATCCAATCATGCGAGTCCCCCCGTGGCGACGGATCGACACACAGATGGAAAACGCCGTGACGGAAAGAAACGGTAAGGTTCACGCACGCACGGCGAGGCATGAGTGTACTATAGGGTAGGGCACTACATCAGCTTAAACCCAATTAACCCACATTTCTATCACAGTTTAGCCACTTTGTGAGTTGATTTTTGGAAAGCGTTACATAAATTGCAGAGCGGGAGGTGCCAAAGCTAATGTGCCATGACGAAAACATGACCGCCGTGCCAAGAGAAAATAGAAATCAGGCTAAAAAACCAAAAACCGGCTGCCACCAAATTGGCATTCACCGCTGCGTTGCCCACCCTGCACAGCTCAGACCTTTGAGTGAAATGCCTGACGCATGCATGCATGATTTAACAGTCCGGTGGCATTATGCACTGTGAGTATTAACGACAGGGAAGGTGCACCAGAACGAAGAGTCATCATAAACAAACGTAGGGAAAAGGATGCTGCTGCTGACAGGACATTTCTAACGCTCTGCTCGGCTCCCTGTCCGCCACCTATATATCCACTCAGTCCCCATGAGACCAACACAACACATACAGTACAACACAGTAAAAGATACTCAATCCTAGTCCAAGAGGTCCATTTTACACTCTCTCTCTCTGAGATAAATGAACACAGAGGATATTACTGTAGAGCTATAGAGCAGGGGTGTCCAAACTTTTTTCAAAGGGGGCCATATTAGAAAATATTAAAACACCCAAGGGCCAACCTTACTATATCTCCTGACATAATGTAGCGTCGGACTAGTCTATAACAAAGTCACATAATGTAGCGTCGGACTAGTCTATAACAAAGTCACATATACACATCGCATTTAAATTATTCTATTGAACTCATCATATCATCGTCAATATTTCAAATCAATGGTCTTTTATCGGGTGTGTGCTATGAACAAAAAGTGTCTCTCAGCCTTTTTTCAGCCATATGTCACATTACCAAATGTAACCAGAGGAGCAACGTAAAAATAATAATACAAGGAAGAAGGAACAAGGAACACTTGAAAATTATATTCTGGGAAATGCCCAGGTTAAAAACCTTGAATGCCTCCCCCTAGCCAGCCGGGGCGCCTGATGGAGGGGAAAGGAACTGGTTCCTTCCACGCACTACGTCCAACCAGGGAAACTCCCCCCTGTCAGGTGTAAAGGAGCAACTTGGACACTCAGGCATGAAGGAAGCATGAGTTCAAGTCTGTTGCTCTCCCCTTGTCCCCCATATATGGGGACTAGGTTGGTGGAGGCTGTGTAGAGCCAAGGATCACATTAAATAATTGACACACGGGTGAAAAATGGGTTACAAAATCACGGGATGAAAAAAAAAAAAGAATACTGTACTGTTGGGCGGGGCCGTTCATAATACAATTGAGGTATGAAGCTGCGGGCCGCATTACATTTATCCCAGGGCCGCATTTGGCCCGCGGGCCACACTTTGGACACCCCTGCTATAGAGGAAAGGGGACGGGGAGAGGCGGACTGGCAACAGCTGAACAAAAGATTAATGGAATATAATATCTCCATAGGTCCACCTGGGAGAAATGCATTAGTTATTATTGTTCATTGTTTCTGTTCATTCATTACCACACTGGATGCTCTCTCTCTCTCTCTCTCTCTCTCTCTCATATATATACTCAGCATGGGGCAGGATCAGGCTAGTGGCAGGTGGGTAATCATGCAGTCTATACCGGGCCTGATAGATGCTAGGCTAACATTGATCTATCGATTTCTCCCCTTTAGAACCCTCCGCTCCCATGGAGAAACTCCGTTAACACTGAGTATTTTACCTACAGTACCCCCCCCCCCCCACACACACACACGCAGATGTAAAGGAGAATGTCTAGGAGCCCCTCTAGCAGCCCCTAGAGGCCGTGTTGCTCCTTACACGCTGCTGGAGATTGGCCGAAGGATGGCAGTATAGATTTCATCCTGGAAATGAGATTATGAGAGATCTTGTGTGAAAATGTGATATATTTGCCCAGAGGGTATATACTGTAGCACAGTGGTAACCAACCTTTTCAAGCCCAAGAGCCCATTTTATTCCCAATTGTAAGCCAAGATCTACCACTAAAACGTGTTAGAAAAAACACTTGTTTTTTTTGCTATTTCTGACAGGCTCAATGCATGTGCACACATCCACACAAAGACTAAAGCTTAAATTACTTACTAATCCAATAATCTCCATTTAAATATCTGAAGTTAATGCAAACACATCCTGCATTTTATCGGACAGCAGTTCAATGACAGTAGGCTCAGTAAAGAGGAAAGGGTTTGATACAAAAGCAGCTACTTGACTCATGCGTTGTACTTCAACAAGTTTTCATATTTATCATATTTTTTGCTCTATGTGTGCATGTGTACAGAATTCAAACTGTAGCATTGATTATT
Source organism: Protomyctophum bolini (assembly GCF_963924005.1). NCBI lineage: Eukaryota > Metazoa > Chordata > Actinopteri > Myctophiformes > Myctophidae > Protomyctophum > Protomyctophum bolini. Next base: position 31,866,120 of record NC_137872.1, read on the forward strand.
GTCACGGACAGAAGTCATTCTTTCCCTTTGCATATGCCCTGGAGTGCACTCGCCTATTAGTTTGCATTGCAGACTGGTATATTCAGTATATTTTTCTCATTTATATTTTTGTTGTTGCTACGCACAGTGCGCAGCAGTTGAGGAGAACGCAACTATGCATTCCTTTAAGCAACACAACTTCTGCAGCTGCATCCATATGTTTAGAATTTGCATCAATGATCAAATCCCAATAATAAAAAATATTATAACAACGAACAACGAAAACTGAAGGAGCAGCGGCGCTATCTATCTATCTGTGTCTGCAGCCTGTCACGAGCCCCGTAATGAACGCACGTTGTTCCGTATTTTAATGTCGGGTCGGAGAATAAATACAGTATGAATGACGGCGGGATTTATTTGACAACTCTGTCCTGCTTTCTTCACGAGAAGAGAAGAGCGCTCACAGCTGCTAATATGGTAGCAGCCCTGTGGCTGACCTGTCAGTTCTCTTTAGGCTTGTGTAGTGTAGTATGTGAACCTGGGTCTGGGAAGCTCAGAGCTGCAGCCATTGGCTCATGATACGAGCACACGACCAATGGGACAGGTCATTCAGTGTTGCTAAGATACCACCCCTCCCACCACACACGCACACACACCCTTGGACGATGGGGTCTATTCTCAAACTCAGCCACAGCGCTCTGCTCAAAATTAATTTGCATGTGACGAGCGGCACTGACATTATTCCAATGGGTCTAACACTTCGCGATCGACTGGAAACGTTCCCGCGATCGACAGGTAGATCGCGAACCCCTGGTTGGTTACCCCTGCTGTAGCACTAGAGGAAATGTCAAGTATAGTCAACCTTCCAGGGGGGGGAAATGAATAGCTCGGCAAGTGGCAAATTCTATATGGCAATCCAGAGTCAGCAGTTTGCCAGATCTCTGTGTTTGGGAGAAAATGTGTGTGGCAAAAAATATAAAGTGAAACATGTGGCCAAATGGTGGCGCCAGAGCAAAGACCACCAGTAGGGGCCATCCTCAGGGGTTCAAGAGGAGGCGCAGACACTCCCACGTGCATGCACGATTGCACGTGCACGGGGCAAGTGATAAAGATGTTAAAAGAAAGAAAGTGTGCTGTGTGTATTCAAGCGTATCTCTGTGGATGCAGCGGAGCAGTACGACGACACACTGCCGAGACACGGCCGAGAACGCAGAAAAAACTAAAAAAACTAAAACTAAAGCTTTGCTGAATTACAGCGTCACCACCTGGGACACCCACTGGGTCATCCTCCACGCAGTGTCACGCTGCTGTGTCATTCCCCTTATGGGTTATGATGACCCTTACAGGTCCATTTGGTTTCATTTTACGCTCTCAAAGCGTTAAACTATTGTTATTGTAAAGCATCTGCATTACTTAATTTACTACAAGAAGTCTATACACAATTAGATAATATAGTAGAATGTTTGTTGTTTTGTTCAACGCCTCTCCTAATGGTACCACCACATCTCCTGGTACCACCTCATCTCCTGGTACCACCTCTCCTAATGGTACCACCACATCTCCTGGTACCACCTCATCTCCTGGTACCACCTCTCCTAATGGTACCACCACATCTCATGGTACCACCTCATCTCCTGGTACCACCTCTCCTAATGGTACCACCTCTCCTAATGGTACCACCACATCTCCTGGTACCACCTCATCTCCTGGTACCACCACATCTCCTGGTACCACCTCATCTCCTGGTACCATCTCTCCTAATGGTACCACCACATGTCCTGGTACCACCTCATCTCCTCCTGGTACCACCTCTCCTAATGGTACCACCACATGTCCTGGTACCACCTCATCTCCTCCTGGTACCACCTCTCCTAATGGTACCACCACATCTTCTGGTACCACCTCATCTCCTGGTACCACCTCTCCTAATGGTACCACCACATCTCCTGGTACCACCTCATCTCCTGGTACCACCTCTCCTAATGGTACCACCACATCTCCTGGTACCACCTCATCTCCTCCTGGTACCACCTCTCCTAATGGTACCACCACATCTCCTGGTACCACCTCATCTCCTGGTACCACCTCTCCTAATGGTACCACCACATCTCCTGGTACCACCTCATCTCCTGGTACCATCCCTCCTAATGGTACCACCACATCAATACAGCAATGACAAATTGACATGTCGACAAAATCTTTGGTCGGATCGAGAAGCAAGATCTCATCAAAATTGGTGGTCCGTGGCTCAAAAGCTGAATAAATAATGGACCTTGATATGAAAAGGGTTGAAAACCCACTGAATCTGGTTCCTGTTCTTCATGGCCCCCCAAGCAGCTACTGTATGTTTGGTCTACTCTGGACTGTAAGGGGGCATAATGTGATTTGCATGCAGGCACCACTCTGCTCTGCGGCAGTGGTTTCCACCCATGATGCGATTCAAATGAGTTACCCTCGCATCACAGGGTGCGACTATTCCAGCCATCGCTTTCTAGGCCGCTGGCTTGTTTTCATGGATGGCAACCAACTGAATTCTGGCTTGTTTTCAAATGGATGGCAACGAACTGAATTATTGACATGAAGCATTAATGTGACAAAAACATTGTGTGAACATGTCTTGTTTGCACTTTGTATTGTTTGTAAACAATAGACAGACGCATACACTAAGACGTATGATTTCCCTTCAGGATCCTTTGTGTGTATACGCTATTGTATACACGGCATAGGAGATGTACTGAAATAATAGAAACCCTCCCGGACAGGGACTTTAATGCTTGCAAGTCCCTTCTCAAGCATAACATTTTTAATGAATTATGACCAAACCGACACCTGACAAGCAGCTGTTAATTATAATGAATTAATTACGGCGGCTGAGCAAAAGATGTTCATTTGGTTGTAAAGAAAAAAAAGAAAGAACGTGAGAATGAATGCATGGGGGAGGAAAATTCGGAGACGTGGGGAGAGACAAATTAAATCTAAACTAATCCGACTACCCGGAGGGGTGTGGACACGACGCTTAATCAAAACAAACAGGCCAGCAGCAGCGGTCGAGGAAGGAGGTAGATAAACACCGGCCCGGTTACAGCCTGGCAGCTGTAAACCCTTCCTTCTGATGAGAGATTAAGATGAACGTCAATGCTTATCTAACGGCTTGCTCTAATTCACAGTGTCACACCGAGTGTCTCTGCCACTAACCTGGGTTTAGCGATGACCGCTCTATTAAAAACCCATTAAGACTCGAGACCAGGTTCTACAAATCTCCTAAATCACTTTTCTGGAAAAGACCTGTTATTTCTGTATCAGTGGTTCTCAAACTATTTCATGTCAAGGACCCACAGAATTATCTGTATTTAGGTTGCGGACCCCCATCTGAAAATATGTTGTGACAGGGACCTGCCAGGGACATGATCTACAAGCTCATATTAGCGTGGCACTTGGTGCCTCGCTATGAGCTTGTAGATCTGCTATACAACAGCTAAAGTTTGGGTGGGTATAAATGTATTAGAAATATTGGGTTAATAGAAGAAAATATTTACAGTGCATCTATCTTATCTTTAGAATGCACAGAATCCCTGTGTCTGTCTTTCCGTCAATAACCCGATTGACTTCCTACTTAGCGGGTGTACTGCGGAGGGAGTGCAGGGACCCGAGGGAGAGCAGGGTCGAGCGGATGATCGGTCCTCGAGGACCCTGCGAGCCATCGTACCATAGATCTCTTGACCCGTTCTGAATGGACACGTGTTCTGATCTATAAATACAGTACATTATTATGTACTGTAGACCTAACTGTTATTGCGACTGTAGGTTAAAGTCACAATACCAACTTTGATGAGGCAGTATTGCTTTGTTTTTAAAATATAAGGTTTTCTTCATTTTCCTGATAAATTTATATTTTTAATTTCCTGAAAAAATATATATATTTGGAGTTAGGTGGTTTCTTCCTGACAGCAGAGCTATATAACAAAGTAGAATTAAAGGGTGCAAAGAGTACAAATTCAGATACATGATTTGATGAGCACTTCAACCCTACGTACTCATATTAAGAGCGTATGCATATTCATGAGATGAGCCAGGGCACAGCCACAGGAGGAGGTGGGGGGCCATAAATCTTACAATAGTGAGTGAGTGAGTGAGTGAGACAGTGAGTGAGTGAGTGAGACAGTGAGTGAGTGAGTGAGTGAGTGAGTGAGTGCACATGGAACCAATGGACCAGTAAGTGTCCATTTGGTTACAGACATGAAAGAGTCCATGTGAAACCCCCTCACGGAACCCCGGGCAGAGAGTCCCTGGCTGGAACCCACATTGAGAACCGCTGTTTTTAGTGTTTTAGTGTGTAGATGTTTGTGTCCGCAGATGTGTGAGTTAGATTCAAGTGTATATTTATTTAAAAGCACATGAATGTCTCTAAATACACAACACCTGCCGGCCGCACACGGACACTCCGTCCATGTGTGTGTCAAATTATCTACAGTATCTATGGAGGAAAGAAGTTCTTCCTCGTGTCCGGCCATCCTCCTCTCTATGTCACGTCTTTCCAGTGGTTGACGCAGGCGAGTGCAGCGGCATTTGGCTAAGAAAGAAGTGGAAAGAAGTGAGAGACCCTTTTTTTGTGTTTGTTCCAGGAATCTTTTCCAAGTTCTAAATCTATCAAAACACTCCCCGGAGCATGGCCATGACCTACTAAAAGAAGACAATGTGGCTGGACCATGGCTGTATAAAGCCTCATGACTTACTTTGTAATCTAACGAACAAATAACTCAAGTAGGTATCTTGTTAATGTAGGTCAGGTGTTGATCCATTTCTCATAATCTGTAACTGTAACATTATATAATTCAACACACAGGCCAAGGAGATTATTCTACTGGTGTGTCAATAGTTTGGAGACTTCATTATCGTCCATTAGTTCCCCTCTATTTTGTCCCCATCTCATCCTGTTATCCACTGCGTTTTGATTGAATATGACAAGCGACATGGGTTGCTATCCTGACTTCACAGAGCGTCCGCTCATCTTTTAGAATACCTTGCGGTCCTCACCCAGCCCAGCCCTCATCGTGGGTACAAACATCCTTGGATGCTTGATTACGGGACTTGTTAATACCTTTTGGGTTTGCCCCACTTTGGCATGGCAACTAAAGTTATGCTCGGTCCAACGCAACAAGCAGTAATGACTGTGCTAGTTAACAAATGTACAATTTAGGCATTTAGCAGACGCTCTTAATCCAGAGTGGCCACACAACGCCTGTGGTTTCCGAGGCTACACAGCACCTGATCACAGACCAATTAGGCTGTAAACCAAGCACTTTAGGATAAAATATACGGAGAATGTAGGAACTATTGTTCTGCGATTGGCTAGTTCATTTTTCGGCCAAAAAAACAGGAGCAGATAAATTACAAAAGCTGGTCTCTCTCTCTCTTTCTTTCTCTCTCTCTCTCTCTCTCTCTCTCTCTCTCTCTCTCTCTCTCAGAGATGTTCAGATACACATGGTTGGTGACAGGTTGAGCACACAGCTATCTAACTAACTATCACAGCAACATGACAACAGCAGACGGACAACCATGAGCTCTGCCTTCATTGTGGTTCCAGGTCAAACAAATGGATACAAGCCTCCGAGTTCAGGAGCTGACCAGACTGCCAGACAGACACGTAAGCAGCTGACCCAGTTTGGGCCCGTCGCCTTAACCCATTACAACCAGGAAGGCATCTGTGTCATTTCAGATGTTTTAGTTCGATAATTTTAGTTAGCCGTGTTACAGACAGTTACAGTACAGCACATTGTTTGGATATTAGAAAATAGCAGATTTACAAGATCATAGCGCGTCACTTCGTGCCACGCTATATGAGCTTGTACATCTGTTGATTTTTGAAAAATCTTTGATATGCGTCATTAAAGAGAACAATTTGTATTAAATCATTTGCTACTGGTGGTCCCTGGAGGCGAGCAAACTATTTTGAGATGGGGGTCTGTGGCCAGATGGGGTCCTTGACGTGAGACCCACTGATATACTGTAGCAACATACGTTTTTCATAAAGCTGTTAGCATTTGTAAGACATTTTAGAATCATATTTAGAGACATAGTGAGGAGAACCAGGCCGCCCGCCGCTGTTCATGTGAAATGAAGCCGCCTGTAGCTTCGTGTAAGCGAGCTGGCACAGTCAGGTTCTATTGCAAAGCCGCTCAAACAGGGTTCCAAAATGATCGTATACGCTAATTGAAAATGGCATGAGCCTTTTTTTAATTAAGCACTTAGCAGCAGCAAAAATGCCATTAATGCAGTTAATAATATAATCATTGCCTGACTGTGCGTTGGATGCTGAAGACCCCGATTCGTGCTGCTAAAATTGAGGTTTCCTAATGATGCGTAATGTGCTAAATCTCATCTTCGCCGTTACTTTATATATAAAGGGATTGCACTCCAACGAACGGCACCACGTGCGTTATTTCACTATACTTACTGGGTAAGATTACGATTACAAATAACCTGGCTGTGATGCATCCTTTGCTACCACCCCCCCACACACACACACACACACACACACACACACACACACACACACACACACACACACACACACACACACACACACACACACACACACACACAGACAGACAGACACGCTGCCAAGCATCTGCAGAATTAGCACCATCACACAGCAGCCCATACAGCTAAGCAAACAGTCTCAAAGAATAAGTGCTCTCTACCACTACTGGAACAAATCAGCTGTCAGGAAAAGCCAGACACTTAACCAGGGGATAATCCATTAAAAAGGCTGCATTATAAAGCCGTCGCCGCCTTTCGCCATCGATTTATACCCACTGAATCGGATGATTAACTGAGGACAAGTTGTCCGGTGGAGAGAGAGAGATGTACAGTACATGGGGAGAGAGAGAGATGACAGGACACATTGGGGCCGGAGAAGACCCAACAGAGAGGCTTTCAATCAACTTCGGAGCGAGCGAGCGGCGGCCAGGTATAGGGATGGAAAAAGTACTCGCTTTTTTTTTACTCGCGTAAAAGTATATCAATACTGCAATGTAGAACTACTTCGTTACAGTATATTTATATAAATAAGTATACAAGTATAAATTGTGAGTGTGCAGATCGGGTCGTTTCAAATGGCCGAAATGTATAGGGCTATAGAGTTAAAAAATCTAAATCTACAAAGTAACTAGTAACTAAAGTTTTCATATAAATGAAGTGTAAAAGTACAATATTTGCCAACCAGATTCGTCTGGCTACTCGTCTGGCTATGGCTTTTGGTGTTAGCATTATGTTATGCTTTAGCTATTGAAAAATAGCATATCTACCACCAAGTGGCGCTACGAGCTTGTAGGTCTGCTATTTTTGAAAAATCGAAGAACGAAACATAGCTTTTTCAGAAAACTGTCAGGATGTAGAAGACATTTTTTTAATCTGATCTCAGGTCAAAATGGGTTAACACTGAGAGGGACGAGACTAATATCCATCAGTATCGCTACGCAAGGCCACTACACATCATCCCCATGAGAGACGAAGGTAAGAAGAAGAAAGAGAGACGCGGAAATAATTCCGAGAACGAAGGAAACTCTGAAGAGGGCGACTGAAGAGGCCAGAGTCAAGAGAGGATGAATTAGAGAGGAGAGACGCAGTGTAGATCCACCCTGATGGTAACAAAACACTGAAGAATGTTTTCTCCTTTTCACAATCATAAACACTGAGTAATAATGTTAGCTCGCGGTGCCTTGTCAACCGCTTATAAAACAATAGGACTCCTATATCGCAGGACGTCCAACAACACACTACATTACATGACCATATAGCACTACACTGCCACTATAGAGCAATGTACGTTACAGAGCAGGCACTGAGACAGTAGACTTGACTAGGGAGCAGCGAGTGGTCAAGGCGTGTACTGTACCTACAGGTACGTATACCATATTAAAGGCTCTGATGCCTGACCACAAGTCCCCGGTTTGACCCCCTGCAGGCCAGACAGATCAGTTTCCAAATGCCACTCCCCTACTCTCTCCTTGTTTCCTGACTCACTCCACACTCCTCTACTATCAATATAGCTATCAAAAAAGCTGAAACCAATACTTGACACATTAGATTCACACTTTAAAAAGTGCGAGTCTAATGTCCAGTGCAGTGCGCCGTCTGCTTCAAACAACTTTATTGACGTCCTTTTGCCACCTGCTTCCTGCATGGAAGGTGGAACAGCAGCCAGTCTTGCCGTTTTTTCTTTCACATGAATTTAAACCAGATAGTTTCATTTTAATCTTGTGATATTAACAATTTAAATTTGCATTTAGCAGACGCTCTTTATGTAGAGCGATGTACAGTAAGCAAGGTGCAACACAAGGTAATATGCATCACATGCATATTAGAAATAGTCATCTAGGATCAGTATACTAGTGAAGTAAACGAAGAAGAACCTATATTAAAATCTCACGTTGGGATCTGGTCGATCAGCAATAATAACCATTCAGACGTTATGTGTTGGTGGTTTGGTGGTTATGGAGTGCTGATGACAGACTGGTGACCGCCACTGCAGACAGACCAGTCACCATGGCAACAGGTCAACTGTTGAACAATGCCATCTGCATCTCCAAATGAAAAACACACACATAATATATACTGAATAAACAACTGCTGACACACGCAGGCACGGCACGCACGCACGCATGCACACATGCACGCACGCACGCACGCACGCACGCACGCATGCACGCATGCACGCACGTACGCACGCACGCATGCACACTTTCCCACGTTTGTCCAGTGTGGCGGCGGTGAGACACAGCTTGTGACAGATGTGAACAATGTGGGAGAGATCAGAGACTGCCATGTGTGTGTGTATGAACGTGCACGGCCCTGTGTTGTGATGCAGAGTGTATGAACGTGCACTGGCCCTGTACATGTGTTGTGATGTGTGTGTGAACGTGCACGGGCCCTGTGTTGTGATGCAGTGTGTATGTACGTGCACAGGCCCTGTGTTGTGATGCAGTGTGCATGTACGTGCACAGGCCCTGTGTTGTGATTTGTGTATGAACGTGCACAGAAAAACACTGTACATGTGTTGTGATGTGTGTGTGAACGTGCACGGGCTCTGTGTTGTGATGCAGTGTGTATGTATGTGCACGGGCCCTGTACATGTGATGTGTGTGTGAATGTACGTGCACGGGCCCTGTGTTGTGATGCAGTGTGTATGAACGTGCACAGGCCCTGTACATGTTTTGTGATGTGTGTGTGAACGTGCACCTGTGTTGTGATGCAGTGTGTATCTACGTGCACGGGCCCTGTGTTGTGATGCAGTGTGTATGTACGTTCCTGCGTGACGCTGCAGCGTGCGTGCGGTCACAAGCAGATGGAGACGGGGTCAGGTTGCATAGAGCAACAGAAGCACATCTGCTGTTGAATTAGTAAATGGTGCATTTAAATGGCAAATGGTTCATTTATATAACGCGTTTATCCAAGGCGCTTTACATAGATGTGCTTGTGCATTATTATACACACGTTCACCCACTCACCATGAAAGGCACCAGCCTGCTCATTGGGAGGAATTATAGGGTTCGGCGTCTGGCTCAAGGACACTTCGAAACTAACTCTGGGGGAGCCCGGGATGGCCCTGAGCCCCCCATTATCTTCAACAAGATATAGGGGGTCCTCAGAGTTACTATACAGGCCAGTCCGTCAAACCTTCGCGTGATGGGGAATATTAGCCGAAAACAGCAGATCTACAAGCTCACCGTGTGCTCATTCATGACTCGAACACTGGCGGCGCGTTCTGGAATAAATTATATGACGTAAATAGGACCAAATTAGGAAGAGCCCATCACTATTCCAACCCCGGAAGAAGAAGGGGTGAAAAGGGAGTATATGCGCCGGGTAAGCACATCCATGCAAGTGGATGGGAGTAGCAGGTATACCCTCACAGCTGTGCTGAACAGTGCACTGCTGTCCCTGGTGGAGAGTGGCTGTAATTGGCTCCATCAGTCCCCGGAGGGCACCACCCAATGGGCTGCAGCAGACCAGGATAAAAGCCTGCCTGCCAAACAAACAGCCCCATGCACCCCCTGACTCATCATACACCCCCACCCCCACCCCCCGCGGTCCCTCAATTCCTCTCAGTGACACACTTTTCACCAAGAGCAAAGACAAAATGATTTGGCCACAGGAGGAGAGGAATAGTATAGGAGTTCAAGGAGGCTAGACAAATTGAAAGTGAAAAATTGCTACGGGCAAAAGTTTGTACTGTAGCAATCTACTACTTTCATGCTGCATATAAACAAGAATGACACTCGAGTCATAACTGCCAGGTGCAGCAAAGAGTTGCTGCTAGGCCGAAGCAGCCAATCATGAATAAGTGTCTAGTACGGTTGTCAAATGTAATGCCATTGCAAATGCAGCCTAATAGTTCTTAATGTAAAAAATATTGTACCGGAACTACGTTTTACATTCCAAACTTTTCAGCTAAAGGCTTTGAACAGGAATATTCTCTCCAAAATAATAGTTTATCGGCAGTCCTTGACACATTTTCTCTCCTATGAAAATCTGTGTTAATTTATCCATTTATAAAGAGATGAAACGTTCTCTCTCTCTCTGAGATAAATGAATGTGTGCGTACATGAAATATATGCTAAGCCAGTCGTTCCCAAAAGAAAAACAAAGTAGTTAAAATAGCAGATCTACAATATCACAACGCGACACTTCGCAACGTATAATGAAGTTGTAGGTTGGCTATTTTCACTCCTACTCAAACATTTGTTTTCTAATTTATGGAATTTCTTAGGTTTTTATTTTATTTCTTCCTGAAATTACTGAAAAATGTATTGAATTTTGTTTTAAATTCATGAAACGTTGAAATGTTCTCAAATAATATACTAATTAAAAAACAAAAAATAACGGACCCATACAAATGTTTCCACGACCCACAAATGCGTCCCGACCCACTGTTTGGGGACCAGTGCTGTAGATCAAACTGCCCGACCCACTGCCTGACATCGAGGAACGGCTCCCTGGCACCTTCTAACCATCCATCATGGGCGTGTGTGTGTTTGTGTGTGTGTGTGTGTGTGTGTGTGTGTGTGTGTGTGTGTTGTTGGGGGGTGGGTGTAATTGACAAGGTGGTCATTATGTCCTTGTACATTAGTTGAGACGCTAATGGATGCAGTAATGTAAGCAACAGCATATAGCGCGCGTGTGTGCATGTGTGTGCGCTCGTGTGTGTGTGCGTGCGTGCGTTTGGATGCAGCTCGTTCCCCTCATCGATCAGAGTCATTGATCTTGGCACACAGGCATAGTAACGAGTATACGTAACGAGTATACACGCATCAGCCTTGACTGCTTGGCTGCCTGTTCCGTTTCTTAACTACTATATGAGCGTGTTGAACAAATGTAAACAAACGGTCCTCCATTTGGACCCGTGTTCCCACTCCCAGAGATGAATGAACGGAGAAAAAAAGAAAAGGAAAGGAAAAGCTATGAAACAACATTAAAATAATAGCAGTAATGCAATATAAGTGAGGACATGAATAACAACAAAGAATTTAAAAAGATCAACTGAAAGCAAGAGTGTGTAGAAGTAGGTCTTGAGCTGTGCTTTAAAAATGTCTACAGACAGAGGCTGCCTGTCGAAGGTATAGCGGGAGTTCGTTCCACGCCGTCGCGGCCCGTAGAAGCAGAAAGCTGCTTCACCGTGTTTTTTACGCTGCCGTTTTTTAACACAGAGACATATACAGTATGCAGAGAAGACACAGAGACACATATGCAGAGAAGACACAGAGAAGACACAGAGGCATATATGCAGAGGAGGGTTTCTCTCCATGGCACATGGGTGCTCTCCATATATGCAGAGAAGGAAGGGAACAGCAGGCGCCTGCCTGGCACAGTGACGGGTGACGATGATGAGTCTGACATTAACAAGCTGTCAGGACCCACACATCACTGCATCTACCTCACAAACAACAACAACAACAACAACAACAACAACACATGGATCCTTATGGGTCCACTGTTACACTCTCAGAGTTAAACTGACACTCAGGATTTTGCTGTGTACTGTGTGTGTGTGTGTGTGTGTGTGTGTGTGTGTGTGTGTATATACACACCGCTAGTGCCTCAAGCTATCTGCCCACTCCCGGATGGCTGAAAATGTGCTGGTAAAAATGCCCACTGCACAGAGCCTTACAGGCAGCTGCAAAGAACACTGCGACCAAACACATCAAAGTTTCCCCCTGTGGAATAAGTCCGTATCGAGCAGCCGAAATGTATTTGGGGACAATCTGATTGCTTATACGTTATCACGTTTCTGTGTTTGCGGCGCCACTGATGCCAGTAAATCATACTGAGGGAATGCTTTTTTTTCTCCTTTTCGCTATACAGTATTGGCTCTCTCCTCTATCTCTCTCTCCTCTCTCAGACACATACTGTACATACATACACGCGCACACATACTGCATGGTAAAGCCAGACCTCACTTGAAAAGGCTTAGCCTTTTTAGACAATTATGTATGCTTTGGGTTATTATACTTTTATTGTAATTTGTGGATTCAAATACAGAATTAAAATGTGTGTGGGAGGCGGGATGAATAGCACTGTGGCAGAATGGAGAAGGCTGTGGATGCAGAATATGAGGAGATACAGAGAGAGAGAGAGAGAGAGAGAGAGAGATTGCAAAAGATACTGTAGCCTATACTGCGAGTGATTGACAAGCTTTTAAGCTACGACCGGAAATGCCCCAGAAGCAGCCGGTGAAGCATAGAGACCTGAATCTTCTTCAGAACTCGGGAGGAAGGAAGCGAAAAAGAAAGTTGCAGTGGAGTATATATAAGAAGGCAGTTTAACCCATTCTGACCGGGCACCCATTTTGGTGTTAGCATCATGTTATGCTTTACCTATTGAAAAATAGCAGATCTACAAGCTCATATCGCGCCACCGAGTGGCGCGATACGAGCTTGTAGGTCTGCTATTTTTTGAAAAATTCGAAGAACGACTGACATTTTTAGAATCTGATCTCAGGTCAGAATGGGTTCATCAGACCAGTGTGTCCCCGGTGGAAACCTCGTATGAATCTGATCTCAGGTCAGAATGGGTTAACTGATAAGACTTTCAGTAAATTAAGGTCAGTGCATGGCATGCGGTGTTGCGAACAGCAGCCAGCGAGGTGGAGCAAGTGAGTTCCCGGTGGGGGCTGGAGGATAGATAGGGAGGAGCCGACGGCCGGGGAAACAAGGCACAGGGTGACAATTATATGGCGTTGGTTGTTTTTGGCAGAGGAGCTTGCCTGTCAGTCCGCGTGACCGTCTTCAGGGATTTCTAGCGGGTAGATTAATGTTCTCCCGTCACATCCAGGACTACTAACTGTCAAACAGGGGGGACCGCTCCCAGGACTATTTATAACCGAGACGCCCACTCCGCAAAAAAACACTAATGAGTCTCCTTGTGACAAATGCATTTGGAGGAACACCCCCACAACGGTCCCCCCGTTTCCCTCGCACTGCTCTCTTTGTCGTCTCGCTCTCTATGCCATCATATGCTATGTGGGCCTTGCTGTGTGGCCGATCCTCTCCTGACTCCTCGGTTGCGTTTTTATTTAATTCCTCCTACACGGCATCGGGGCTGACCCATCCAGCCTCGTCATGGCCTACTTCTCTGCGCTCCTCCTGCTCTCTTTTCACCTGATTTCTCAGCACTCGACTTGCGCTCAATTTGTCTCAGCTCTGGCCCAACCTCTTTCTGCCAACCTTATAATCCTTGTATCCTCGTTCTTGCTCTGTATGTTAGTATCTACCCCACTGATTTATCTCTCGTCTGTCTTCACATATCTTTTTTTTTCTTTCTCTCTCTGTAGTTGTCTGTCTTGTTACTTTCTCGCTTTTTGCGCTCTCCATGTGAGTTTGAGTGAGTCAGTGCTGCGCTGGTTGGATTAGCTGATGATGGCTGGCTGCTCTGTCGAGTGCTTTGGGGGTTCAGACGAGCTCTCAGGATTGTCAGGATTACAGTCTCATGTCTTTGGACGGCTAGCCGGAAGAAGGGAAAGAAGGACAGGGGCAGAAAATAGCAGCATGGTAGAGTTCCCGGTCCCTTTCCTTCCGTTTGGAATTACGGTGCATGAAATGTACCCGGCGGCCTTTAAAGCCACAATGTGTAAGATTCATGTCCTTCCTGGTACTGACTCCTGTACCCAGACAGAATGTCTTAAATGTCTCAATAGGAGAGCAGGGAGACCACCTCTGAGATGCTCCACAGATACACTTACCAGTGGTTGAAAGTAACTAATTACACTTAAGTACTGTACTTAATTACAATTTTGAGGTACGGTATTTCCAGTTTTCAGTACTTTTACTTTCACTCCACTACATCTCAGAGGCAAATATTGTACTTTTACCCCACTACAATTGGAAACTATAGTTACTTTGTACATTATTATTGCAAAACATACATTAACCACTTTAGCCCTACTGTATATACATTTTGAACATTTGAAAATAGCTCACAATGCGTCACGATGCGAGACATTGTGAGCTTGTAGAGCTTGCTGTTTTCAAAAGATGTGTATACATTTTGTGAAATGGGACATTGTGGCACAATGAGTACTTTCTATTTTCTACTTTTTGGTACTTTTAGTCAAGTACATTTTGAATTCCGGAATTTTACAATTACACAGTATTGATACTTTTACTTAAGTAAAGAACGTGAGTATACTTTTCCGACCACTGCTAGTTAGTGTATATCAAATTATAATGCTCTTCCATACAGATTGGTTAAAATAATGTTTTTATTCTTTCAAATAAATTCCAGATTAAACAGACCCCATGGAGGTCGACTTGACTTTCAATTTGCCATGCTTCATGTAAAGGCAAGTATTAATTAGTGGATGTGGAACTGTAGAAACACGTCTCCCCCTGTCGGGGCCGTACGTGTGTCTGCAGTACGTGTGTCTGTCTATTTACCCAGAGACGGTGTCTCTCCCGTGGGTGTGATATATGGGCAGCGTGGCTCCCTGACGGCTCACATGGAGCCAACGCAGCCAAACGGCTGTCCCAGAGGAGCTCTGTGAAATGTCAGTTTAACTATTGGGAAAATGCTTATTTGGTGTCGGTGATAATATAGTCAGGAACTGGGAAATGTGCCTCTCAGAGCCAACGTAGCATTGCTATGCCAGTCAATGGGGATCCGTGCACAAAAATCAATCTGCACTAAAGCTACAGAAAGCTAATTAAAACCCGAAAGGACAGTTTGAACTTCTTGCTGATTTTTCAGGGAAACAAATGTAACGGGGTTGACAGTTCACGAGCGCCTAAGGATACACATGGCACCTTCTCCTCCACACTGACAAACTGACTATGACAGCCCAAACAGTAGCCTGGGCTCCAGCCTGATTCGCTGCTGTTCTGTGGATTTGCATTGTCACTTCGCTACTCAGTCTGGCCAGCAGGCGGCAGTCTCGTCTTTCCTAATGTCACCTGTTACGACATGGCTACGTTGTTACGCCACTCTATCCACGCTTCTCACTGTTGAAAAGAATATCGCCAGTTCGAGACTCGAGAGTAAAACCTATAGGCGGCAACAGCAGTAGCTGCGCGGTGTGCAATGATACAACGTCAAACTGGTGTTTTTATACCCAACCACAGAACCAATCAGAAGCCACTGGGCCAGTTCACCCTTGTACATGTCCCACCTATAGGAGATATAGTATCCTTTCCAGACTGAGTAGCGAGTGACAAAACAGATTCACGGAACGCAGCGATTGGTACTGGAACCCAGGCTACCCAAACAGAGCAGTATTTGGCACGTTGTTTGGCTTTCCTCTTTGTCACGCCAGCTAGGCCACTCTTGGTCAGTTTGGTCAATCTGGTTCACACTCTAGTTCAACACTGGGTGGCATGCATTTTTGCACTACATCAGACACTAGGACATGCATGTGTTCGCGGCAC
Source organism: Protomyctophum bolini (assembly GCF_963924005.1). Classification (NCBI taxonomy): domain Eukaryota; kingdom Metazoa; phylum Chordata; class Actinopteri; order Myctophiformes; family Myctophidae; genus Protomyctophum; species Protomyctophum bolini. The sequence goes on from NC_137872.1 coordinate 31,882,016, forward strand.
GCAATGTACAAATGTGTTATATGTGCAACGGATTCTACATTTTGTTCAGAATCATGGTGTATACAGAGTGGAGACACACACGCACACGCGCACGCACACACACACACACACACACACACACACACACACACACACACACACACACACACACACACACACACACACACACACACACACACACACACACACACACACACACACACACACACACACACACACACACACACACACACACACACACACACACACACACACACACACACAGCTACTGCCTCAAGCTATCTGCCCATTCCCGGATGGCTTGTTCTGGATGTGAAGTTGTAGTAGTGGAAGTTGTAGCCGGGGCCCCCCAGGATATACCCAAGAATCTTACAGGGTCAGAGACACATCTCATTCAGGAGACACATCTCATTCAGGACTTCTAGCCACTGCAAATAGGTTAACCCAAAATGTAAACCACTCACTCTGTGCGCGCATCATCACCTCCTCTTGTCAAATGACTGCCTATATGACAATTTCTCTCTCACAGGGAACTGTGCTAAATACTGATATATGTACTTAAACATCATACCAGCTGGTCACTCTCTGTGATGTAAAGATTCTGATACTCAGCACATGGATCCAGATGCGGGTTCATGAACTCATTTGAATTGGCATCGGTTTGTCTGCAAATCTTGCTTTTGCAGACATGAAAGCCAAAGTGGGCCGACCGATGTAATGACGTTTTCAATGTCATTACATCGTCCGCAGTTAAAGAAACGAATCATGTTCGGAATACACTATGAATGGAGTGATCTAGCTTTGTCTGCAGTTTTACTGATATATATTGTACTGTACAAACAGGTCAAGGTGTCTGTGTATGAAGACTAAACTGTCTCATCACAGAGCATTTCACTTTGAGGGTGAAATGCTTGTGAACACCCTCCCCGTTCTTTGATCAGATGGAAGACTTTGGAAGCCCCGCTGGGCAGAGAGGGAACACGTCATGACCTGCCGTGTCAAATGAAATAAAAATGAGGTTTGGAGTACAACAGAAACACAGTGGCCCCCGTATAGAGCGGCTGATGAGAACCGTGAGGTTCCCGGTTCGATCCCGGGCTCCCCCAGAGTAAGTGTCCTTGAGCAAGACGCTGAACCCCTAATTGATCCCGACGTGCAGGTTGGTGCCTTGCATGGTTTCCTCTGCCATCAGTGTATGAATGTGTGTGTGATTGGGTGAATGTAAAGCGCCTTGGATAAAAGTGCTATATAAATGCACCATTTACCCCCCCCCCCCCCCTACTCACCGCAACCCCCTAACGCAAACATACTGTACTGCAGTGGTTCCCAAACAGCGGGCCGGGACCCATTTGCGGGTCGCGGGATCCATTTTCATCGGTCGCGAGTAAACATCCCATAATGTTTCGTTTCATACACGTTCTTAAGGAAAAAGAAAAAAAGTTGAATTGGATCGAAAACAAACCCAGTGTTGTTTCCAAATAATTTGACATTTAAAATACATTTAAAAAAATACATTAAATAATGTTTAAGAAGTTGTGAAAATAGATGATCTAGTTAGTTACTTTATTGACACAAATGTATAAAACATTGGGTCCAAACAATAATGAAAAACCCATGAATCTACAAAAGCGCTCTACAACCAAAGGTTTTTTTCCTTTTGGGCCTCGAGCTAAAAAGTTTGGGAACCACTGCCAAGAAAGATCTCACAAAGAGTCTCTCTCTTCCTCCGACCACAGACAATCGGGGGGTGTTTTATGTTCAAGCACAGACATCAACTGTGTGTGCATCATGCCTGTTCACCTCCCATCTCAACTGTGTGTGCATCATGCCTGTTCACCTCCCATCTCAGCTCTGTGTGTGCATCATGCCTGTTCACCTCCCATCTCAGCTCTCCTCAATCCATTTCAACAGAGACAACAGACCGACCGCGGGGATGCTTTGAAGAGCTGGAAGGGGAAAGTCAGTGAGGCGGATAATCAGCACCTTTTGTTTCCCCCCCAGAACCTCTCGGTGGATGGTCCCGGTGGGGGGTGTGTGTGGGTGTGTGTGTGTGTGTGTGGGGTGCAGTGCTAAAAAAGAGTCAATGAACCCTATTACCCTCAGCTATGAAACCTTCATGCACGTGCACTCTCTCACGTTAACAAGCTCGCGCACGCACGCGCACACGCACACACACACACGCACACACACACACACACACACACACACACACACACACACACACACACACACACACACGTTTGCTCGCTCTCGCTGCTTCAGTTTGCTCGCTGCTCTCTGCTTGAGATGGAACTGTATATAGGCACGATGAATAAATAATATCTCAAACTCTGAGCTTTTTGCCTGACTAATTAACGGGAGAACGGGATTCTTTAAGTCGTAACGACGGCAGAGAGAGAGGAGAGCGAGGCCAAGTGTTGCGTCGAGGGTCACTGCACACGCTTTGCACACGCTGACAGCACCACACACGTGCACACACACACCACTAGATACATGCACACACCACTAGATACATGCACACATACAATACACGGTATATGGAAATGCACACGCATCTCATTTGCGATTCAGTGCACCGCGGGAGCAGAGTGAAAGGCAAGGGAAGGACAGGGGAGAGGCGCCGGCCTCCGTTGACACAAAACACCCTGGGCTAATAATGGGACCCTCAGCCTAGTTGAGTGCTGCATACAGACATGTACACACATGAGCGTTGTGTGTCTGTCTGTCACAGACATGCGCACAGCTCTGTCAGGGTTGTCAAAGTTCTGTCAGGGAACTCATTGGTCCACCTCAGCTCCACGTTCTGATCCACTCATCCAATAACACACTGATTTCATTCTCAGACCGGTTATTTAGACTGGAAGTTTGCACCGCTCATCCCCGCTTGCTTTTTGCTGCTGCTCACACCTCCGCCACCCCAATTAACTATACCACCTGTTGTTTGTGGATCTGATGTTTATGTACGGGGGATTTGGGAGTGCCTATATATGTGGTTGGGAGATGCACTTTATCAGAGTACCTAAAAGCAGATCCAATTCATCGGCCAAACCATAATAAATATACAGGTGTTGCTCATTTTATATTCAATAAAAATATTCTATCCATTCATGAGTTGTCCTGACTCCTGACTGAACTGTCCACAGACCTGAGCAAGGAGCCATTAGTTATTATCGTGGAGAAATGTGTAAGCGGCATTTTCCCCGATGGCGCGTTGGTCCGACTCGGACAATTAACCCTGTCCCTGACCCTATAAACGCCCTGCACATTGTCGGACTAATACGCCGTCAGAATTACGAGCGGATCCCGGAAGAAATGCACGGCCAGTGAAACTCACAGTGAGTCCCCCTGACGTCCTGGCAGCGACCATGAGGTCCAGATGGCAGTCTAGGAGTCATAGGTATAGCTTTATGAGCTTTCCTCGGCAGGTGTACATGGCCGTCATCATGCCACACAGAACGCACACACGCACACGCACACACACACACACACACACACACACGAAAGGTATAAACGCGCAAATATATATACACCTACATGATGCACGTACATGCACACAAACACACACACAAACCGCACACAAACACACACATAAACAGAGGCCATCGAAGTGGTGTAATTATGAGCAATAAGTGCTCTGGCTGGGCCAGCTGCCGATGGCTAATGGCTTCCAACTCCATCTCCCCGTGGTCACACGTACAGACAGAGCAGTGGTGGAAGAAGCACTCAAATGTTTTACTCATAAGTAAAAGTATTAATTCTGCAGTATGTAGAAATACTCTGTTACAATAAAAGTCCGGAATTCAAAATGTACTTGAGTAAAAGCACAAAAGTATCGGCATAGAAATGCAAAAAAGTACCAAAAGTATGAAGTACTCATCATGCGTAATGTCCCAGTTCAAGTTTTCAAATATATAATAATCTTTTGAAAATAGCAGATCTATACAGGCTCACAGAGACAGAGACACCACAGCAGCAGCACAGAGACAGCGCATGCAGAGACAAACGAGGGAGCGTGAACGCCACCCCGGGAGGGAACATGGAAGAAAAGGGAGTGGCAGAGAGACAGCGACAGAGCGATGTTGTTATCCGGCATGGCGTCTCCTTGGCAACGGCGGCAGATATGCCGCTATATACGCCATGCCTGGGTGTGTGGCGAGTACAGAAGAAAGACAGCATGAGAATAACATCAGCGATTCAGCGCACGGTTGTTTCAGACGAGTAAAAAACAACCACATGAGTCTATGCTGTATAGGCTATACCTTTGAAGACCTGCGGCCGACTGAACAAATGCCTTCCAAATCCTAACTGTATTTTGAAAAACGTATATTGCTATACGTTTCAGTGGTGCGGGGTTAGCAAAAGGGCCTTTCTGTGTGGAGTTTGCATGTTCCCCCAGTGTCCCATATAGGGTATAGGTATACCCTCATAAAAAACATACAGCAATCCTGGTCTCTATACTGCCTGCCCCTGCAGGCCATCCGGGTCGCATGACGGAGGGGAAAGGAACTGGTTGGAATAAGATGTTCTTTCTATACGCGCTACATCTTACTGCGGGGAAACTCCCCCCTGTCAGCGGCCTGGTCACTCCTCAATGCATAGCAGCCAGGAATCAGGATTACCGTTTAGGCAATTGGCACTGCGGGTGAAAAAAATCGTTGGATAAAATAAGAAAATAAGAGAGGGTGGTGCTTTTATGTGTGGTGGAAACAAATTAAAACTAATTACGTCGCTTTATCGCCACATAATGATTCACACTCTTGTGCGCTGTACTCAAACAGTTCATATAATAGCTGAAATAAATGCTCCCGGTGTGGCAGGATCATGATATACTCTGCACTCTGAGAGTATGCAAATGGAACCAAATGGACCCGTGGCGCTGCATGGTTTACAGTGCAGGCAGCAGCTCTATGAGGACCAGGAGATGCCATGCATGCTACAGCAGAGCTACGTGACTATCATGACAATAACACACGCACGCACATACAGTACACACACAAACACACACACTATCCCTGAACGCTGCATGCAGGTTAGTAAGCCAAAGACACCTCCACACTCAAGCAAAGCGGGAAGGACGGCGAAAGAAGCAGGCTAGGGGACAGACACACAGAGAGACGGGAGGCTAGGGGACAGACACACAGAGAGACGGGAGGCAAGGGGACAGACACACACAGAGACGGGAGGGAAGGACACACACACACACACACACACACACAGAGAGAGAGAGAAAGGGGGATGGACGGGGAGCCAAGAGGACACACATACACACACACACACACACACACACACACACACAGAGAGAGAAGGGATGATGATGAAGAGGGAAAGGATAAGGTGGCAGGAGGCTTAATTGTGAGGGGTTGCGGGATTAGGGGTTGGAGTTTGGAGGGGCACGTTACTCTAAAGCACTGGTTCCCAAACACTGCATGGTCGGGACACATTTCATGTCGGTCCCTATATTTTTCTTAGTTTTCTTTTATTATTATTATTTCGAAACAAAAAAAATAATCAAATTCAACCATTTCCCCCCCCAGTAATTTCATGAAGAAATAAAAAGAGAAATGCGATTTCCACTAATAGTCTGCAGGGTCACGGGAGAGTGGAGACAGCATCAAATTTCTCTTTTGGGTCACAGGCTAAAAAGTTTGGGAACGAGTGCAGCCTAAACTCTAAAGTGTGCCCACCGGAGCCCTCCCCAGCATGCTCCAACACCCCCCTCTTCTCTCTCTCTGTTATCGTCTAGCCCTCCCCCCCACGCTCCCCCCACGCTTCCCCCTCTCCCCCCGTGCACGTGCTCACTCACAGACTAGACGTCCTCCGATGGACGGCGGCCGTATACCGTGCAGAGAGAGACCCAACACTGGACGTAGTGTGGTGGTGAGACCCAACCGTAGACCGTAAGAATGAACCCAACACAGGACATACAAGGACGGATAAAGGAGAGCAAGAGAGAGAGAGAGAGGAGGAGTATGGAACGTGTGAGTGTGTGTGTGTGTGTGTGTGTGTGTGTGTGTGTGTGTGTGTGTGTGTGTGTGTGTGTGTGTGTGTGTGGTTCACACACAGTGGGTGAGCGTTGGCTGCCAGGCCCCAATGTTACCACCCCCTCTCTCTCTCTGTCTGGTTGTGTGTTCCAGGCTGTCCGTCTCTCTCTCTCTCCCTCTCTCTCTCTCTCTCTCTCTCTAAAGGTGACACAAACATGGCTCCCTGACGTGCATGGCCCTGAACCAGCTCGGTTGCGCACACATGTCACTCTACGCAAATAGCCGATCTATAAGCTGACAGCGCATTGCACTGCGGCGAGCTGTGAGCTTGTAAATCTGCGCTATACTTCCGGTGCGTGACGACACCCGCAAGCAACCACGGTTCCATTTCGTACCCCTCCCAGAGTTACGGTTCCATTTGTACCCCTCCCAGAGTTACGGTTCCATTTGTACCCCTCCCAGAGTTACGGTTCCATTTGTACCCCTCCCAGAGTTACGGTGGTCCTCGGAATTACAAGGTTTGAGAAGCACCGCTATGGTAATTAATTTGCATAGCAGACGTGAAGTCCACATAACCAGCTCTGACAGTGTGATAAAAAACATTTTCTACACATAATAATACTGTGTGATGTGTGTGTGTGTGTGTGTGTGTGTGTGTGTGTGTGTGTGTGTGTGCGTGCGTGCGCTGTCAGGCAGCCAGAGCAGAGGATTACTGATGCTCCACATGGCACGTCCCACTATACATCCATATCTCCTCTCCTGTCACCCCGGCAACACCTCACCTCCGCTCCCTGCCTGCTATTCCCATCCTCCACTCCTCTCATCCTCCCCTCCATCCCTCCATCCATCCATCCACTCCTCCTCCCCTCCCTCCCTCCATCTCTCCATTCAATCCCATCCTCCATTTGCCTCCATGCACCTCTTCCTCCCTCGCCTTAGTCTCTCTCTCTCTCTCTCTCTCTCTCTCTCTCTCTCTGTGTTTATGTGCAGCCCGAGAGAGTCTTTTGATTTAATCCTGCCTATCTCTGAAATCTACACCACCATGAGCTAACTGTGAGTCTCAGGCAGCCCACAGGACCAGAGAAGATAGGCCCATCTCTCCATCTCTACCCTGGCTAATACAAAGAGCACAGGACCAGAGAAGATAGGCCCATCTCTCCATCTCTACCCTGGCTAATACAAAGAGCACAGGACCAGAGAAGATATAGGCCCATCTCTCCATCTCTATCCCTAATACAAAGAGCACAGGACCAGAGAAGATATAGGCCCATCTCTCCATCTCTATCCCTAATACAAAGAGCACAGGACCAGAGAAGATAGGCCCATCTCTCCATCTCTATCCCTAATACAAAGAGCACAGGACCAGAGAAGATATAGGCCCATCTCTCCATCTCTATCCCTAATACAAAGAGCACAGGACCAGAGAAGATATAGGCCCATCTCTCCATCTCTATCCCTAATACAAAGAGCACAGGACCAGAGAAGATATAGGCCCATCTCTCCATCTCTATCCCTAATACAAAGAGCACAGGACCAGAGAAGATAGGCCCATCTCTCCATCTCTACCCTGGCTAATACAAAGAGCACAGGACCAGAGAAGATAGGCCCATCTCTCCCTCTCTATCCTGGCTAATACAAAGAGCACAGGACCAGAGAAGATATAGGCCCATCTCTCCATCTCTATCCCTAATACAAAGAGCACAGGACCAGAGAAGATAGGCCCATCTCTCCATCTCTATCCCTAATACAAAGAGCACAGGACCAGAGAAGATAGGCCCATCTCTCCATCTCTATCCCTAATACAAAGAGCACAGGACCAGAGAAGATAGGCCCATCTCTCCATCTCTATCCCTAATACAAAGAGCACAGGACCAGAGAAGATAGGCCCATCTCTCCATCTCTATCCCTAATACAAAGAGCACAGGACCAGAGAAGATAGGCCCATCTCTCCATCTCTATGCTGGCTAATACAAAGAGCACAGGACCAGAGAAGATAGGCCCATCTCTCCATCTCTACCCTGGCTAATACAAAGAGCACAGGACCAATGCAGTGCAGATATCTCTCCATCTCTATATCCTCTGTAATAAAATCACACCTGTGTGAAGTGAGGGCCGCTCTTATCATCATACATCGTCTCATTCTGGCCACATCACAATCGGCGTCCTCACCTTCGTCATCAATGTTTGTGTTTGTTTACACATGGTCATTCATTGTGTGTGTGTGTGTGTGTGTGTGTGTGTGTGTGTGTGTGTGTGTGCACACAAAACCCTCAAAGCTGAACTTTGTATAGGAGGGGCTAGCGGCCCTTAAAAAGAGCAGATTCAACACACAGGCATGCTGTGTGTGTATACCTCATATTCCCATAAAGCCTCATATTAAAGCGAGCCAATCATCAGTCAGAATATGGGTGGGCCAGGGTGGGGGTGAGGGATACAGTGCTGAGCCTTGTTGCATGTGTGTGTGTGTGTGTGTGTGTGTGTGTGTGTGTGTGTGTGTGTGTGTGTGTGTGTGTGTGTGCGCGTGCGTGATCTGGCCGGACGCGCTGCTCTGCTTCCTGATTCTGTGAGATAATGTGGATGTTTAATTAACAGAGCACATGCAGCCTGGTTCAGAGTCTGTGAGGAGCCTCTTGGATGACACTCAGGTGTTGGCAGCCAGGACAGGCCAGCCAGCAGCAGGACCCCATGTGACACACTGCATACACCGAGACGCCAACATGTTGGGACAGCTTCTCTCCGTGTGAGTGTGAGTGTGTGTGCACATGTGTTTGTAAATGGTAAATGCATCTATATAGCGCCTTTATCCAAATCGCTTTACATATAGATTGTGCATACATTTACACATTCACACAGACACACACATTCATACACCAATGGCGGAGGAAACCATGCAAGGCAACCGGCGGAGCAATTAGGCGTTCAAGGACAGTTTTGACACTAACTCTGGGGGAGCCCGGGATCGAACCGGGAACCTCATGGTTCCCGTCGAGCAGCTCTACGGGCCACTCTACCCCTGAGCCACTGCCGGCCTATTTTTTGTTTCACAATAACACTGCGAGAACCTGAGTGTTAACCCATGACAACCGGGAAAGTGTCATTTTAGATTTTCGCGTTGGCTATTCAAAAATAGCAGATACACAAGCTCACAGTACGTCACTTCGTGCCATGCTGTGAGCTTGTAAAACAGATATATATATTTTTACAATCTTGAACGTGTGACAACTGCTGATAGAAGGCATTTGTAGAATGGGGGTGTAAAGATGGACCCAGGGTGTTTCAGACTGCAGTGCAGTAGAGGTCAGAGCATTGTACAGACCATGTGCATGTTGCCTCCTGCTGGAAGACGAGAGGTTAACAACCAACCCCCATGGGGATATCTAGACAACTGCTGATCACCTGGCTTTCCACCCCGTTGAGAATTATCTGACAAAAAACGGATACACAAACCCCACTATTTCATGAAATATTGATCCTGTATACTTACAGTGTGAAAGACTGGCGAGTATGCTGTGAACTGCAGAGCCATTTTACACCTGGCGTGATGCATCGCACAGTAAAAGATATAGAACTGAAATGGATAGTTCCAGTGCTTGATTATGATAGGCTGAGTCGTGTTTGAGGCCATTGTAAAACGCTCTATAAACACACACACACACACACACACACACACACACACACACACACATTATGTATCAGTATTACTGCACCAATGGCGTGTTTTACGACATTCAGTAGTATCAGTAACAGTAAGTTATTTTGAGGGCTTTTTCTGAGCTTTTACTTTACGGCAGATACAATGCAGAGGAGACCTGGAGAGAGAGAGAGAGAGAGAGAGAGAGAGAGAGAGCATGCACGGGAGTGACATGCAGAAGATTGTCCGGCCAACCGGGAATCAAACTGGGGACTCGCTGTCAGGCAAATGTTTACAAACCACTGGAATACAGACAACATATTATGACAGAAGTCATGTTTACTTTCTCCAAAGTGAGCGATTTCAGTGTGTGTGTGTGTGTGTGTGTGGGGGGATTGCTTTTTGCAATCTGGATACAAAATGCGCTAATGCGGGAGCTCCATGGGGAATACACTCGCTTCCATGCCATTAAGATAAGCCCCTCATGTACATGAAACATACAGTATACCATGCACGCCTGTATATTATATCACGTGATCATTGTCAAGTTCAACGTCTCCTTGGCCCTCATTAACCTTCTCTCTCACATCACACCCTTCCTATACGGTAACGTCAGATATAGGCTGGCTCATTACCGCTGATATTCTAACACGTTGGGAAATTAGACTTTAAAGGCCAATTAAATAGCCAATTAGTGGATTCATCAGACACACAGGTGGTGCAGGTGTTCCTCGTCGTGTCGATTCAATCCATTCAACTTCTGCTCTTGAACAGGAACGTCACCGCTGCGGCTTAAAGCGCTACGCAATTTGACGCCGGTCGAAAATTCCCGCCATTCTCTTTCAAGGGCGTCTCGAGTTCTCTCCGACAGTATTCCGCAGAGCGGTTCAGAGAAAGCTGCTTACTGAAGCCATAAAGCCCTTTTCTTAAGAAGAACTTCTCACAAGTTGCCATCGTGGCGAGCGGCGTTAACAGGTCACAGTTCAAACCTCCAGCCATTGATTTATCTGACTGTGGAATTAAAACCGACCTGGAGAGCATTGGGTACAGGGGGGGGGGGGGGGGGAAACAATGGAAGGACAAATCCCAGATGTATTGGAAGGACAATGCATTTTATACGCACAGCACTCTTTCTCTCTAGTTGAGATTCTCGTCATCATAGCAGCAGTTTGATGTAGTGGTGCTCCCCTGGATGTGATGGCTGCCGGAGTGCGGGCTGCAATGTCGAGGTCCAGAGCGCCACAAATTGAGCCATTTTCGTTCAAAGAAATTCAAAGAAATGTCTTTGCAGTTTTCTGAAAATCCTCTGTGTCTATGTCAGTGGTGCTCACACGTTTTCAAAATAAAAATATATAAAAATAATCTGTATTTGGCCGTCGACCTCTGTCTGAAAATATGTTGTTTCAGGGACCTCCAGAAGCAAAGATCTGAGTTTTTTTTTTTTATCGCTGTGAAAGAATAATATCTTCACAGATTTGCACACGCTTCAATGATTAAAAAACAACAGCAGATTCAGGCACTCGGTGCCGCTCTATGATTCAACAGCTAGAGTTTAAAATAACGGTTAAACATAAAGGTGACAGAAATGTGTCCCATGGGTCTTGACGGGTTAACAGCTGAAAACAGCGAGTGACAGAGTGGCTGGGCGACGGCCCCACCACGGGGGCCACACAGTGCAGCGCTTCACCGGCCGATACGCCGCTCGATATACGTCACGCTATCCTGTCCGTCCGAGCTCCCACCAGCCAGCATGCAGCCTATGGTGTTCCACTCTCTCCCCTCCCGACCCCTCGGAGTCATGCAGGGCCTACATTATGGCGCTCTCTGGTGCTGCATGCTGATTTTATACCACCAATAAACAGCGGTGGAAAACAGTATACTCGCTTTCTTTACTTAAGTAAAAGTATAGCAAATACTGCAATGTAGAAAATACTCTGTTGCAAGACAGTCAATGGCCCCGGGATTCAAAATGTACTTGAGTAAATGTACAACAGTAACCGGTGGTTATAGTGTGTTTTGTAATAATAATCAAAATCTTCAAAGTAACTATAGTAAATAAAGTTTTCAGATAATTAGTAGTGGAGTAAAAGTACAATATTTCCCTCTGAGATGTAGTGCTCTCTCTCTCTATAGCGCTGCATGCTAATTCATGCTCTGTGCTTATACGACCAACAACGGAGGAACGCGCGCTCTCTGCCAGTCATTAAATGGCGTCTCGGAGCGCCCCCCAGAACAGCGTGAATGCTCTGGTGATCGCCGGAAGCTCATATGCGTACTAATTCAGCCATATATCGTGACACTCTGAGCATGCACATGAATTAATTAATAACATTTTTCTGGAAAAACTCACGTTGCTACATACATATATATAATAATATAGTTTTTCAGAATTAGTTTATTTATCAATTAATTATATACATTCGTATATAGAATCGGCCTCTGCAGATTATTACTGGCTTATAAAAAGGCCCTGCAGTGGACGATGCGTCCATGCAGCTGAATAATTCTCCGTTCCTCGTCGGTTCTATTGCCCTCGTGGTCTCACCAGAGGGACACACGTGTCTCTGCATACGTTATAGAGAAAGAGATTGACCGGCGCCATAAAGGGAGTATAAAAGACCTTATGATGGCTCTATCTGTGGTCTGATCGTATGTTACCCGCTGCAGGCAGCGGGCGTGTCGGGGGGTTTGAGCCACCGCTACCCCTCCCCCTCCTCGTCATGTCGACGACCTCACGGGAGAGGGGGGCGGGGCTGCACGGGGAGGATTGATGGATGGCGGCACTCGAGTGGACAGCTTCAAAAACCGCTGACAAGATACGGCGTGGCATCATTAATGCATGCTGCCGTCTGCGTATGTATCTCTGCGTGTACCGGAGAGCTGTGGGTGTGCAGGGCCATACTGTACGTGCAGCTGTGGTGTAAAAAATAATGTTATTCACGTGTAGAAGAATAAGTGAGATTTTCATATGGATTGTATGTAGCTGGGCTTTTGTACTGTCTGTGTGTGTGTGTGTGTGTGTGTGTGTGTGCGTGCGTGCTTAGTGCACTAGGGTGGGTTCAATTAATCGATGTGGCAATAATCGCATCGCGTTCCTTGCCGATAATCATATCGTATCGATACGGCAGGAAATTCTGTGTGTGACGTGGCTTTAAAAGGAATCTGCTGTCGATACTTAAAGGCTTTGCTTTTGCTACAGAATAATAAAGAAGATCTCTCTTGTAGTAAATACATGGTCATTAGTTGGAATCAATGTATAATCGATCAATATATCAATATATATCGTATCGTGGCCTCTGTATCGTGATATACAAATCTATTGTGAGGTTGCAAGCAATACCCACCACTATAGTGCGCGCACGCACACACACACACACACACACACACACACACACACACACACACACACACACACACACACACGGTGGAACAACTATAGTTCCACACACGGACGTGCATGGTGGAGACACACACCTTTATTCTCTTTCTCAATTAAATACTAATCATGGAGCGTTGCGAGGAGAGCGAATTGGCACGGCGGCGCTCAGCCTTTATTGTCCCAGATCCAGCCTCTGGATAGATGCGCCCATGATGACATGACCATAGACGGAGCTTTGGCTGTTTACAAACGGCATTATCCTATTATTCTCTTTTCAGGCAAATCTCCCGCAGCAGATGCTGTTTGTTTGCCTCCGTTAGAGCGCTCTGGAAAATGCTAATTAGCAGGAGCCACCATGACACACTGTTTTCTCTGCTCTGGCTTTGGTGTTATGCCTGATTTATATTATACGTGCGGCTGTAACTTGTGCCGCGCGCTGAAAATAGCCATTCTACAACAAGCTTCACAATTAGTCACAGTTTGTAGATTGGCTATTTTTGTGTGCGACAACCGGCACGTCATTAAAGGTAAGTGATTTTCTTTGGTTAAAGTAAGCGTTAAAAGCTCTATGTTGTGAGACTCATTGCTATGTGTTTGTTCAGTAACAGGAGTCGTCATGTCTCTCCAGCTTTGTATTAGAAAATGCATTTGCAGGTCGGGATACCATTTTATCCAATCAGGATAGAGAACTCAGTCAGGATCAGATTAAACAAGTGGAATTAAAAACACACAGAAATATGAGCAGACAAAATGGTGATAACAATCTAATATAGGTATGGTTTTGCCCACTCAATTCATAATTAACATTCCAATTCTGGAGCTCTGGCTCATAGACTATAAGAACCAAAAATAACTGAACTGAACAGCCTTAGTGTATAGTATAACATACTGTAGGCCTATAATACTATACAACAATGTGCCACCACTGAAAAAGAAAAACACACAGAAAAGCCATGAACGGAAGAGCCGAGGGGGAATCTCCCAACTGTGAGAGCTGACTGAATAGTAATACACAGAGTTATAGTGGTTCACTTGTGGCCTAACATTGTAGCATCTTTAACAAGCTCCCAGCCCCGACATGGTAGTGCTGCTGTCTGCCCGTCACTCCACTCTGGCCTCGGCAATCATACCGTCAAGAGACGGGCCTGGCAGACATATCACATGCAATATTCATCTCTGGCACAAATTCCTCACAGTTGGAGCAACACGTGCACGCGGAGAGACACACACACACACACACACACACACACACACACACACACACAGGCACGCATGCTGACATTCACTTCCCCGAAGTAAAAAAGCTAAGAAAGAGGAAACGTTGCAAGAGCTTTTAAAAGTCTCACTCGTCACGGCATCATCACACAGTGGGGGCTGCCTGGTTGGAACCGCTGTGCATGTTGTAGTACTTTGGTCATTTGTCATGAGGCGCAGCGGCCGGGCCGGGGCTCTGTGGCGCTTCGGACAACATAAAACTGAGTTATGGCACGGGCGATAAAAGTGTATTACTGCGGTATAGGGACACCGCACGCAAGACATGGCCCCCTGAGGGAGAGCGCTGGAAGACTGGGAGAAGCACATGTACATTAGAACAGTGCAGGTTCCCAAACTTTTTAGCTCAAGACACAAAAGATTTTAAAAAAATTGGAAAATCTGTAGAAAGAAATCAATAGCAAAGATTTGGAAAAGCGGCATTCACCCGCGACTCGCCGAAATGGATCCGCGACGACACACAAATGGGTCCGACTCGCACCCAAACGGTGCAGAGCAGACGGACGTCGGAGAGGAACAGCGACACAGCGGAGGACGGCTGAAGGAGAGATGTCCGTGAATGAATGGGATGCAAGAAACTAAAGGATTAAAGTGCTGACGTAGAGGACTCCTTGGGTTTAACACACTAAAGGAACCGTACCCAGGGGAAATAACAAGTGTGGGTGTGTGGGTGTGTGTGTGTGTGTGTGTGTGTGTGTGTGTGATTGTCTCGGTGTCAGCAAGGACGAGTGTGTCGAGGATCAAACGTGGTTTGAAGTCCAGCGGGCTTAGGGGTTAGTTTTTGCAGTGGGTATCAGCTCAGTGGGACGCGGGGCGGACACGCATGCTCACATCCCGACAGCCACATTTTGGATGCTGCCGTTATACCCAATTTTGGTTTCAGTAATATTGTCCACATTAAAAAAAAAGATTTTCGGTAAAAAGCTGATTTACAGATACTGTACAACATGCGCATTGCGATGCGCTGTGTCCAAAGCTTGTATAGATCAGATATCTATACTATTTTGTCACACGAAGCACCGTAGTGCTTAATCATATAATGTAGTGTTTTTTTTTTTACTTTTTATCGTTATTTTTTCTTTTTAAAGCATCAACTGCAATTACACCATGGAGCGTCACAAGCGTGTGTATGAACGGAAGCCTTCTGATAACTGGACTGGAGTTCTGATAACTGGACTGGAGTTCTGATAACTGGACTGGAGTTCTGATAACTGGACTGGAGTTCTGCTAACTGTTCTCGGTGGACTCTCATCCCACATCACAGAGATGACCTAAACAAGGCCCCGACTACCCATTACCGTCTACCCTCCATTTTGGACACTTGGAAAGCCAAACCCAATCCTTATCGGTTCTGTTCCAAACGCTCTCTCTCAAGGTCTTATCAGCGTTGGCCCCCGGTAAGTATATAAAGAGGTGCCTCGGCATTGGGCCACGGCGAGGCATAATGAGACATATTATTCTTCCTCAACCTCTTCACGGAGAGACAGCGCTGTCAAAACATGCCCTTATTTCCACTGGCCTATCCGCTTCTCGTGGTGTTCCAGAGGGCCCGCTAAATGCCAAGTGTCAAAGCACAGGAGCTGCCGCCGCGGGTTCACGAGGTCACAGTTCCTTTCTTCTGGCCTGTCATTGTAACGTGCGTGTCTGTGTGTGTGTGTGTGTGTGTGTGTGTGTGGGTGTGTGTGTGTGTGTGTGTGTGTGTGTGTGTGCACAAGCCCGCACTTGAGCCTGCATGCACATGTCTGTCTGTGTCTGTGTGTGTGTGTGTGTGTGTGTGTGTGTGTGTGTGTGTGTGTGTGTGTGTGTGTGTGTGTGTGTGTGTGTGTGTGTGTGTGTGTGTGTGTGTTGCGTCGTGTCGTGTCGTGTCGCGTCGAGTGTCTCTCTAACTATTTAAAGCCAGCTGCACAAAGGTCGACGGTTTGGAGTGAAGCGGTGTTAATTAGGTGAAATGTTTTACCGAGGCAGCAGACTCCATTAGACGGCCCTCACCCCATCACCGCTGCACGTATACGGGGGAGGAGGAGGAGAGCGCTGCGACCACGACCCCCACTAAACACGGGAGATCATGTGGTCTTTTCTTATAGCTCCAGGGTCAGGCATGGCGGCGCCACTCGCTTCACTCTCTCGTCCCCTTCAGACACCTGGATCTGTGCGCCGGGCAATTAAGCCCTTTTGGGCGGAAAACCCATGTTGGTGTTTTAAGCATTACGTTATGCTTTAGCTGTTGAAAAATAGCAGATCTACAGGCTCATATCGCGCCACCGAGTGGCGCGCTATACGAGCTTGTAGGTCTGCTATTTTTGAAAAGTCGTGAAAATGTGTCGCAAATCTTTGAATATATATTTCAGAGCGAACATTTTTAACTAAAATATTGGCTTCTGGGGGGGAGGGGGGTCCCTGGAACTACATATTTTGAGATGGGGGTCCGTGGCCCAATAGAGATAATTCTGGGGGTCCTTGACACGAAAAAGGTTGAGCACCACTGACATAGAAACATGAGTTTTTCAGAAGAATGTTAGGATTTTGAAGCCTTTTTTTTATCGACCTCAGTCCAAAATGGGTTAAAAGTGAGCTAAGTAGGCCCTATATGAAATAATGGGCTCCGTTTGCTCTGCCATCATCCAACCTGGCGCCCCGCTGCTGAAATAAAACCCCACGAGTCACTACAAACAGGAGCTTCCCTACACAACACCGTACCTCAGGCGGAGCAGTATGGAGGAGGATGTTATATACTATTAGTTTGTCTACTTAGAAGTTTGCTGCTCTCAATTCTTGTGCAAGAATAACACAAAGGATGCAGACTAATGTCAAGTAAAGATTATTTGTATGTATAGCAAATTTCATACACGGTGCATGTATGAATATATCGTAGCATGGCTCCGATATGGATCTTTGATTTCATGTGGCCATGCCCGTGTTGTCTATTAGTGTATCAATATTACGTCAGTAAGTCCATGACATATATAACTATGACGTATATGACTCATGAGTCTGTGCAGGGTTTCAGCCCATGACATTAAAGCTCGCCGTTATAATGGCGAACGCATGAAACGCTAAAGGCGACAACAGAGCGAAGACGGGAGACGAGGAGACAGAGCGAAAGGCAACGCTGCGGATGCTTCCGGTGGGTGCTGGGAGGGAGGGGGGTAGGTGGAGCTGTGCAGGGAGGGGGAGGGGGGTCTAGAGAGATAAATGGTAAATGGTGCATTTATATATTGCTGTTGTCCAAAGCGCTTTATATATTTTGCTATACATTCACCCGTTCACACACCGATGGCACCAATCTGCACATCGTGAGCAATTAGGGGTTCAGAGTCTTGCTCAAGGACACTTCGACGCTAACTCTGGGGGGAGCCCGGGATCGAACTGGGAACCTCACGTTCCCATCCGGCCCCTGAGCCACTGCCTCCCCCATGAACACACAGCGAGGTGAGGGACTGTGGTGGAGAGAGGGCGGAGTGGCGGAGGCCGTTGGCTAGATGCCTCGCTCCACAGATAAAAGGAGAGAGAGAGAGCAGGAGACGGGCGTTCTCCAGGGAAATGACCAGAGGGAGGACGAAGAAGGGGTCAAAGGGTCAAATGGAGGTCACATCCTAAGCCCCCCCCGTAGCCAGGAAGCGAGAATATACGCTGTAAGCTCTCCATGGTTGCATTATACCTATTATATGGCACTGTAATGACCAAATCATTTATTTGCTGATAGAGCATAATTGCACGTCAAGAGGGTTTGACTATACTGTTAGCTGAGCTAATAAATCTCGGATGATTTAATGCGTGTGCATGCACGTGCACACACACGCAAAAGCACGCACACGCGCACACACACACACACACGCACACACACTACCTTGCACGTATATATTATATACGTGCCAATATACCCACTAAGCTTAAACTTAAATTTATTGCACACAGAGAAGCAGTGCATTGTCCCGTCTGTCTGCAGAAGCAACAACTCCTCCTCCCTATCTCTGCCGGAACATGCCGGCTAAACCCGCCAAGATGTTAATGCAATCATTGTACGGTAGCTCTAGTACACAAATCACAATAATTAACGGGTCAGAGAGGACACGGTAACCATTAATTTCTCATCTGTATACATTTGTAGGCGCTAATGTGCTCGGTGGGTAGAGAGTTGTTCTTCAAAGGATAGCGCTGGATGAAGCTTTATGTTTTACTTGTTATTTATGTGCTCTTGTATAGGACATGAATGCTGCATTAGCTTAATAGCCCGCGCTATCTCGCACACGGTCACACGCTGTAAATATAAATAGCTGTGTACATATAAATAGTACATGCAGTGCTCTTTGCATTTCTGTTTACACCTGGCATTAAATGTAGTATATCATATGATTAAATATTCCAACAACAAAAATAACTTGTTTTTCACAGAATCAAAGGTTTTATGGTCATGATTCACCAGGATCCTGGATGGCTTGATTCATTTTTTGTAAATCTCTATGGGAAACATTAACTGGAGATTTTTCAGTGGAACCAGAAAACCACACCCACTGATATGCCTATAGAATGAATATTATCAAATGGATGTCTCTTCCGCCGGAAAAATGCAGATCACTGCGAAGGATGCCAGAAGGATGCCAGAAGGATGCCAGAAGGATGCCAGAATAATGCCAGATGTAGACATTCTGCATAAACAGTATACTTTCTACTTTTGGTAATTTAAAGTACATTTTGAAGCCAGTACTTTTCTATACCCTTTACTCAAGTAAATGGTGAATTCCAGACTTTTACTTGTATCAGAGTATTCCTATACTGCAGTATTGATCCTAAAAGGTTTTTTTTAAATAGCAAAAAATGGCATATTAGTTTAGGGATAAGGGTGGCGCAAGATGGAGTCTCATGTCTTTGAGTGTTTGTGTTCGTGTGTGTGTGTGTGTGTGTGTGTGTGTGTGTGTGTGTGAGTGTGTGTGTGTGTGTGAGTGTGTCTGTGTGTGTGTGTGTGTGTGTGTGTGTGTGTGTGTGTGTGTGTGTGTGTGTGTGTGTGTGTGTGTGAGTGTGTCTGTGTGTGTGTGTGTGTGTGTGTGTGTGTCTGTGTGTGTGTGTGTGTGTGTGTGTGTGTGTGTGTGTGTGCACACGTGTGTGTGGCGTATCTGTGTATGCACATGCATGAGCGTCTGTGTTTGGGGAGAGCAGTATGTTGCTGGTTGGAGGCTGTTCTGTTGTGGAGGAAGCCAGGAGTGTGGGCGGATGGAGGGAGTCTGTCCACGCGTCTGTGTCTGTGCTGCTGGGCTGCACGCACGGCCATCTGGGAGAGACTCCTGCCCAGTCTTTCACTGGAGAGGAACACTGCTCTCAATTAAAAACCCGAATTAAAAGTTGTTTTTCTCCCCCTTGTATTTCCACTACACACCGCCACAGTCCAAAATGTGTTAATCGAAAACAACCCTCTCTCTCCTTTCCGTCTCCCCATGCAGGCAACAGTCGCCTCTTCGTTTTTTTTCAAATCCGCGGCCGCCACACTGCCCCCTGATGGCTGAACAGTGTCAGTGTAATGCTCTGCTACACGTTTCCAGTGAGAACAGTTACGGTGCTGCACATACAGTCGAGTGCCCCTGACTTTGTCCCTTTATCTTTTCCTGTTCTGCACGTGCAAACATCTCCAGATAAGATGACATACACATTAGGGGTGCACTCAAACTATAATAAATTGAATGATTCATAATCTCACACACACACACACACACACACACACACACACACACACACACACACACACACACACACACACACACACACACACACACACACACACACACACACACACACACACACACACACACACACACACACACACACACACACACACACACACACACACACACACACACACACACACACACACACACTTCCTCTGTGCACGTATTCTACAGTAAGTAACCATTACTAAACTTCTCAGTGCATGTAAAGCCTAGACAATCCCATTTAAACAAGTGAATCAGTGTTGGGCTTAATACAGATAAAAAACCTCCACAACAGCATCAAGGAGTCTGCCACAACGCCCCATCTCTCTATCACACCATGCCAAATACCTCTGGGCTGCTGAACACAGAATGCAATGCAGCTGTGGTTTTTTTTCCCTCTCTTGAACAGCAAACAAGCAGCTGGTTGTCCATTGTCGAACAGGTGGGAACAGACCATATCATGCAGTACGGTACATATACCTAAAGGGTTTAATTTGTAGATGGAACATAAGATACTTTTGGTCTGTTTTCCATGTGTTTACAAACAACATGAACAAACCGTACAGACCCAGACATTCTTATAAAAAAGGTATATGCTCTTTTGCTGTATATTCTGGCCCAGAATACAGCAAAAGAGCATGTACTTTTTATAATGTTGTAATACAGTATAGTAGCCTATACGTACGGAGTAAATTAATGTACCTGAAGCATAAAGCATGTCTTTTGGTGGTGGTGGAGCTATAACCACTTGTTATTTATAGGGCATTTAACCAAAGCTGTGTTCACTTCCATCAACTGTTGCGCTCCTAACTGTCTACACAGCAAGGGTATAAGGGCCGGGGAGGGTAGAAAGACACTGCACTGGCCTTGGTGTTTTATGCATGACTCAAATGATGCATGACTTACAGCCCTACTACTAACCCAATGAAGCAAGTATACCAACGTAGTAGAGCAAGGTAGATAGATTGATATGAAGATAGATGGAGAGATAGGATGGATACAGACACAGACAGACAGACAGACAGACAGACAGACAGACAGACAGACAGACAGACAGACAGACAGACAGTATCTGTATAATGGACCAAATATGCTTATTAGCCGGAGATACAGTAGATATTAGATATCATCTATGTATAAATGCACCAAGTCTCTGTACGTACATACGTATACGTACATGATCACCCCTATATCTCCATATATGGAGCTGGCCTCCATATATGGGCATGCCTGACACAGAACTCCATATAGGAATGAAGGGACACAGAGAGACCGAGATGGACCTCCAACTTCCATCGTTAACGACTCAGTGCTCTACAGCCGGGCACCGGTCTAGTATAACCGTAAGTGTATAATGCACCAAATGTGCTTATAATTATTAGCCGGATTTAGCCAGAACGCTTGCTGAATATAATTATAAAATAATAATGGTTTCCATACAAAACAAAAACATTGCTGTGTATTATAGTGAGTCCATGTCAGTGACTGCCAGTGGTCATGGTGAGTGTCCTCCGATACCATACACAGTATTACACATGGGAGTCACACTGTCGGAGCAGGTATGTGGACTTTTTAACGTTTCTAACGTTTTAATGTGTACAAATGGAACCGTAAGAGGGTCCATTTGGTTACACTTTCTGCTCACATCACACACCCGACAAAAGACCTTAGATATTAAATATTGATGATGATGATATTTAAATAGAATAGTTTAAATGCGATGCATTATGTAAGCGACTTTGTAATAGTCTGCAGGTACATTATGTCAGGAGATGTAGTTGGCCCTTGGGTGTTTTCATATTTTATAGTATTGCCCCCCTTCGGAAAAAAACACCCCTGCCCTATATAGGAATGGTTACGAGGGAATCGTTAAAATCCTAAAGGTTCCCATTAATCCCAAATCCCAACCCTATATCCATGACCACCGCCAGCTGTGTTCGTTGACTCAGAAAGCTTTACCCCTCTGCTCCACCTGAACGCCCCATACACAGTACACACCCCTCTCCTCTTGACCTTGACTCAGAAACCTTTACCCCTCTGCTCCACCTGAATGCCCCATATACAGTACTACACCCATCTCCTCTTGACCTTGACTCAGAAACCTTTACCCCTCTGCTCCACCTGAATGCCCCATACACAGTACACACCCCTCTCCAGATGACCTTGACTCAGAAACCTTTACCCCTCTGCTCCACCTGAATGCCCCATATACAGTACACACCCCTCTCCTCTTGACCTTGACTCAGAAACCTTAACCCCTCTGCTCCACCTGAATGCCCCATATACAGTACACACGCCTCTCCTCTTGACCTTGACTCAGAAAGCTTTAATGGACTCCAATCAACTGCTATCATCCATCCTGATTCTATAGTGACCTCTGGA
This sequence comes from Protomyctophum bolini, assembly GCF_963924005.1. Taxonomy (NCBI): domain Eukaryota; kingdom Metazoa; phylum Chordata; class Actinopteri; order Myctophiformes; family Myctophidae; genus Protomyctophum; species Protomyctophum bolini. The sequence goes on from NC_137872.1 coordinate 31,904,363, forward strand.
TGAGAGTGACTAGAGTGACTATCTCCGTCTCAGCTGTCCAGGTGAACCAGCCCTTTGGCTCAGTGCCTGAGCTGTGTTCTATAATAGGCTCATTAACCTGACTGATTGACCCTGTTGCACATGCCAGATGTGTGCACGTGAATAGGACGTCCACCGAAGCAAGGGAGTAGAAAACGAGTGCGTGCGCGTGTGTGCGTGCGTCTTTAAAATCAACTCCTCCCTTCAAGGTCAGGGAAAAGAAGTCTTAAAAGTAGATAAATTTACCCAAATATTATCCTTGGTAATGTATTTATTTGCTGAAGAATATTATCCAATATATCTGAGTGGCAAATTATGTGAACCTCTGTGGAATTAGAAGTCAATTTGAAAGTGAAAATAGAGTCTGTTGTTTTCAATCACACCAATGATAAAAGGCTACAGGCAAAACAAAACACAGCAGGTGTACCTACAAAGGGAGAACAGAATATTAGGGCTCACCATGCCGCTTATTAAAATAATAATATATTTCAATGTCATATTGCTCAGCTGCTCACAAAGGACAAATTAACATCAATAAAGATGGTGGGTGGGACAACCAGTATCTAGGGGTTCCAACACAAAATAAATAACTCCACGTCAAGATCAAACAAATTGTGTGAATTTGCAGAGGTGTCTCGTGGAGTATTTGTGACAGAGGAAATGAGAGAAGAACATAAGGGCAGACATTAAAAACAAGCTCAGAAATCAGGCGGAAAGGAAATAAATAATGCAACTATAAATGGGCCTGTGTGTGTGTGTGTGTGTGTGTGTGTGTGTGTGTGTGTGTGTGTGTGCGTGCGTGCGTGTGTGTGTGTGTGTAACGGGAGAAAGTATGAAGACACCAACAAAAGGCAATGAATCCGCGGAGAGAGAAAAAACCTTGAGGTGTTTTGAGCGTGACCTCTGCCAGCTGCCGACTGTCTAGAAATATAGTGTGCGTCATCCTGGCGTCGCAACGGTGACAACCTGCGACATTATGTCAGTAACGAGAGACTAGACCTTTTTTTTTTTACGAAACCCATAAAGTCCCATCAGGCCTACCAGAAGAGTGAACGATCATCGCCTTAACGGAGTCGCTGTACCACCCGGCCCGGTGCCGTGACAAGAGATTGCCAGTGTGCGTGCATGCGTGTGTGTGTGTGTGTGTGTGTGTGTGTGTGTGTGCGTGCCTGTCTCTTGGGAGATGATGGCCGGGTGTGAATGTGTGAATGGGGGGGGGGGGGGGGGAAGGAGGATACACCGCGAAATGCTCAGTGTCCATTAAACTCTGACGGTGTTAGTAAAGATGGACCCAAATCCACCCGGGTTTCCTTTTTTTGGTTACACGGCTAGAGTTCAATTATCACCGAGGATTTGACGGTGTAGGACACCCGTGGGACAGCCGTCTAATCCTGTCATCCAGTCACAGGGAGAATGGGGAAAAGCACTCTGTCCTGTTCCTCTCACTCACATTCCCATCCCTTTCATGTCTCTCTATCTCTCCCGCTCCCTCTCCCTCTCTCTCCCTCTCCCTCTCTCTCTCTCTCTCTCTCTCTCTCTCTAGCACTTCCAGGCTCTCTGTCTGTTCTTTGTGTGCCTTTGAGTGGTGATAATGGCAGGCTGTCCGTCACGCAAAGTCTGACCCAGATTCACCCCTAGCAGGACTAGAATGGAAAGGGAAGGGAGAGAGAGAGAGAGAGAGAGAGAGAGAGAGGGAGAGAGACAGAGAGAGAGCACTTCTCTCAGCCTGGTCCTGAACCTCCCAATCCCACATGAGACTCCGAGCTGGCTGGCAGAGGAGGGAATGAAAGGTAAAACGCAGCAGGGAAGGAAGTCGGCCTCCTTAACCTTAACCTTTTCCTTTACTACTGAAGCCTGAGAGTATGCTGTAGTAGCACGATGAAACCATTACAGCCCCATTCAGCTCACCGTAGGCCACTATGTATGTACAGTATGTACAGTATGTATGGGGCTGACTTATTCATAAGCCCCGTCCATTGAGGAGAGGCTGCGTCGTTACAGGCTTCCTGAGGTGTACTCACTCCCGGGGCAGACGTGACGGTGGAGCAGAAATGCTACTGTCTACGTCAGTCAGAGAATCCACATGGGGGGCTGGGGGGGGGGGGGGGGGGGGGGCTGCTGGCCTAGCGGTACATCTAAGATTATATATAATAATTATTAATATTATTGACCATTCATTCTGTATGTCAATCCATGGCATAAATACAGTTTGGTGAAAATGTCACATCACAAGCCTTGAAAATAAAATCCAAATGTGACTTGAAAGCTTCAATCTGGGATTTATTTTTTAAAACGAATGAAACCTTATTTTGTCTGTGGAAACGGATGTGGCCCAGGAGGGAGGCGAGTGAAATGGAGGGTGAAGAAACCTGGGGTGTGTGAAGGCGAGGCATGGGAGTTGGTGGAGCAGCAGCCCAGCCACTTAACGCCGGGGATTAGGAGTTTAGTCATGGTGAATGACGGGATAGAGGAGACAGATTGAGCCGGAGATAAAGTCTATAAAAGGTGTTTGGGAATGGGAGTCAAATATACAGCAGGCAAACTATGTAATCTATATCAACTTTAGACATATTTTGTGATATAGCGGCACCTGGAAAACCTATACCTTATAAGACCGGTTTACAGTTCAGTAGGAAATGTATTCCACGCAGCTGTCTGCTTTTACTTGTTGGTATGCCATCAAAGGAATTATGTCTAATTCAAATGAGGCTAGACCCACATTATTATATAGTATGTGTTTTGAAAAGGGTTGAGAACCACTGAAACCACTGAAATAAAAATAGAGGACATGAACTTGAGCTTTGGTGCTCCTCTCTCTCTCTCTCTCCCTCTCTCTAACATAGTCCGTACTAGGTTCTTGCCACAGCCATCCTATCCCTCTCTCCTTCTCTCTGTGTCCTTCAGGTGCCCTTGCGTAGCGTGCCAGTGGATCTGCAGCGTGCTACAGCTGCGAGGCAGCGCTGGATCTCAGTGTGTGGGAGAGAAGACTCCCCGTCTGGCTCCCCATCCTTGTCCCTTATCTCAATCACACAAGCCCTGGTCATCTCTCTCTCTCTCTCTCTCTCTCTCTCTCAGTCTCTGCCTTGACATGCAGTAAATGTCACCATTTCATCTCACTCTGCCCTCTTGTTCACTTTGAATTTAGTTTTACAGCATGGCCAGTGGTGGAAAGTAAAAGTAGGCCTACAATTACTCAATTAAGTACAATTTTGCTACATGTATTTGAAAACTTCAGTTACTATATATAGTTACTTTATAGATTTTGATTATTAGTACAAAACCAATCTGAGAATCCCATCGTCAAATATTCGGGAAAACAGCGCCTCCCCTGTTGATGAACAGTCTGTCTTGAGAGACTAGTACAAAACATACATTAGCCACTTTAGCCCTATATAAATTTCATCCATTTGAAAATAGCAGATATAAGAGCGTGACAAGCCAAGACTATTGTACTTTTACACAATGTTGAATTCTGCTCATTTACTTATGACAGTATTTCTATATGGCAATATTGATACTTTCACTTAAGTAATACATTTGAGATTTTTTCCCCACCCCTGAGCATGGCTCTGAAGGAGGCAGAGCCTTCTGTCGTTGAGACTGTCCGAGAATAATCTGGCAAACCGTGCCACTGGGACGATCATCACATGTTCATGTAGTACAGTACCTCCATGGATTTGTTTTAGATTTTTTTGTAAATATTTATAATGGATAATGGGATTTTTTGGAGCAGGCTGAATTCTCAGTCACCGCGAGAGAAAACAGGTTGCTGGGTCAAGTCCGACGCCCCCGGTGATGCCTTGCCAACAAGGTAATAATAGCTGCTGCATCTCTGCTGAAACCCTGAGGATTCCTCAAACGGACGTACAGAACAGTACACTTCACTTCAATTATTTATACAAAAACCTGCAATGACACACTGGCCTTTGTGAAGACAATTCTAATGCAATGCACCCAAAACCCACACCCACCGACACACACACACACACACACACACACACACACGCACGCACGCACACTCCATGCGAGTGTCTCGATTGCAGCTCTTTGCTGGAGAGAATCCCTCCTGATTGAGACTGCTACAGAGCCAGAGCTAATTAACAGCATTTGATTATCTCGGCGCAGGCATGGGAGTCATTATCATTATTCCTTACTGCATGTGCCGAAGAACATGCCAGCTAAAAACTCCAGCAGATGTCAGCTAGGTGCAGTCATCATCAACAGCACAATTCTATTCCAGTAACACGTCAAAGCCTGATGAAATTGTGATGGAAAATTCCAAAGCGCTGCCGATCCAGAGACCGGTGCCCATTTAGACCAGTTTTCACACGTGACAATATAAATGGCGGATTCAATGGCACCTTATGGCTTTTTTATTGCCACATATCTGAATCTGTTCCACACTGGATAGTTGTCCAATTTCTCTTTTGGGTTACGGGCTGAAAAGTTTAGAAACCAGGTGCGCCCGCTGGCCTAGCCTCGCGGTCCAGACGCATGCCACATATAGGCTCTGGCCTGCATGACGCGTCGCGTGTTCGAGTCCCGTTCATGACGACCTTTGCTCCGTGTCTCTCCCTTTCTTTCCCTCCCTCTTTCCTGTCTATCTTCACTATACTAGTAACTAGCAATAAAGGCAAAAAGCCAAATACAAATCTTAATTTTTTCCCGGATTCAAAGTGTTAATAATATCCATTTAAAAAGTCTTAAACTTTTGAACGGTGGCACGGTGTGATAATTGGCCCCAGCGCTCACTATCCTGGCAGCACTGAGGGGGAAGCGTCATGGCTTCAGGCTTTAACACTGCAGCGAGCGGGGTGAAAACAGGAAATCATTAATTGACACTTTCTCCGCCAGTGTTCTGACACAAGATCACAATAAACACCATCTATCTCTGCCTCAGTCAGTCAGCCCTGCTGCATCAAAACACTGGTGTGTACATCATCAGTGAGCACACACACACACACACACACACACACACACACACACACACACACACACACACACACACTCAAAGTTTAAAAGGCTGCCAGTCAAATCGTACACAGGCAGCATGCACAGAGACAGCAACAGAAAAGGGCGGGGGGGAAGTCAAGTCATACTGTATGTACGTACAAAGACACGCACGCACGCACGCACACACAAACACACACACTCGTGCGCGTGTGCGTGCATGCACTGCACACGCACGCAGCAGACATGCAGACTGATACAAAGAGGCAGATAGTGGGGTGAGCTTATTAGTAGCAAGAGAATCAAAAGGCAAAAACTGGAGAGATAGCATTGTGTGAAACAATCTCCCAGGCATGACTTGGCAAGGACAAAATAGGCCTAAATGATTAATAAAGCGTCAACAAAGCTTGCCAAGTCGCAAGGTTGTAGATAAACGCCACGCAAAGTGAGAGCTAATAAACGGAACGGCAAAATGAGGAAGATGAAAGACTATTTTTTCTCCCCCCCTTCTTCTCTTTTAAGATGCCCACTTTTCCTAAAGCAATCCCTGAACAATTATCTTGGCAGGTCTACAGCAGGCTCGTATATAGTGGCTCGTGCCGTGAATGTATTTAGGTGCCTTTCCATAAAAAGCCGTGGATTTGGCCTCGTCGAAACTTTAGGGAATTCCTATATGTGGACAGACTCACCCCCTGCAGCGTCTATGGGCTCCCTGAGTCCCTGCACCACGGCCTGGCCCCCTGCCGGCGCGGCAGATACAAACACCTGGTAGTCATGGCCAAACATCCCCTGGTGCCACAAAGCCTCCATCTGTGAATCTCTGCTGCTCGACCCACCCTCCCTAAAGCACCTCACTAAGCACGGCACGGCACAGCACTCGGCTCAGGACCTTCTCCACAGAATCCTGTCTGAGGAGGAGGAGGAGGAGGAAGTGTATACACTATACAGTACAGTACGAATACTAGAGCACCATACTGTATGCTGTGTGACGTTACGCTTCAATGGACACGTATATGACAGGAGACACGTGGGGAGGTTAGGATATACGCTATATAGATGGTGCGGCTCTCAGGTTACACACAATGAACCTTTTGAAGCGAACGATTATCGAGACATCGCCTCTCTCTCTCTCTCACCCTCCCTCCCCATTACACACACACACACACACACACACACACACACACACACACACAATGTTCTTTCAGCATCTTCCACATTCTCTCAACATCTGCGCTCTTCAGCCGCTCGATTATTCACAGCCAGGATAGCGATGGAGACGAGGGCCCGAGGGTGCATCAAGGAGCAATCCCCTTCCCCTTTCCTCGCTATGCCTCGCTCGCTCGCCCTCTCCCCTCTCTCTCCATCTCTGCCTCTCTCTCTCTCCGTTTGAAAGGTTTGTGTGAAAGGCCTCAGATGAAAGGGTGGCCTTGATGAGAGAGCGTGATTGCAGAGACAGGACCAGCTGCCCAAGGTGCAGAATCTACTGTATCTCTCTCTCTCTCTCAGTAGTGGAAAAAGTACTCACATTTTTACTGTACTATAGAAATACTGTTTTCAAGTACAATATTTGGAGCCGAGATTTGGATCCGAGATTTGGTTATCCCCCCCCCCCCCCCCCTCTCTCTCTCTCTCTCTCCATCTGAATTCACTCCACCTATGCAAACATACAGACTGCAAATGTGTACAGTTTGTGCCCGGGCCACAGTAGAGAAGTGTTCAACACCACAGCGTACATGCACAACGCTTTTACAGCAACTCATTTGCATTCTAATGCTGTGCTACAGTGCACAAGTAGGCATGTCCAGGACCGTGCGCTTATATGTACTACACCCCACACACGCTCCATAACATATTCGGTTACGCTGACGCAAGTGATATCGTGTCACATAAAACTCGATTACAAGCACGTTACAATTTATTTTTAATTATTCCTCGTGCGCGTTACACATGATATGCAAAGTGCAAGTAATTATGCACTATGCGCATGCAGAAGAGCATACAGGTCTTATGCACGTATAGGCATGCACAGGTCGCATGCACACACACAAGTATCCTGGTGTGAAGGTCAATAACAATCAAATTTGTCATCAATACGCCTGGAGGCAGAAGAAGCACTGCTTTCCTTAGAGGAATAAGACATAAAACTGCCAAATGGTCACAGAAGTCCTGACGTGACTTGCTCATCCCCTGGTTCCCGGAAGTAGTATAACATTGGGTTTCTTATAGTCTCATATAAGCAAAAATAAACAAACTGTCTCTGCGATATTGTTGGAGGGGTGTCTCGGTATCGTCTACGATAGTCTGTCAGTCATATTTGATACAGTCTGTATAGCGAAACTTTCACTAATTTGGCGGCAGTCACATGCGATTCCTCAGTTGATTCCTCATATCCATATGAGTAAAACCGCCGTGATCATTTGTTTATTTTTGGAACCGTTCCGATTTGACGCGATATAAGACTTGGGAATGGAGAAGTGCTCTATAGAAACCATCCAACAATCCGTCACTTCTTCTCCCAAAGCATGCATTCTGTTGTTGTAGTCTCTTCTGTCCGTTGTGAAATGGTGCCAGGATATGCCTCTGTATGATTACCTCCCAGCGCCATACAATATGCACTGAACTACTTATGTGTACAATGTGTGTTTACAGGGTGAACACACATTGACACTGTACTTAGCATCCCTGTGGAGTCTGAGGCGGCGGCCTTGCCGCGATGACAACACAGACGGCTACATTCTCATTCAAGTTATTTATCTTTAAAAACACTTAAACCTGGCCTGGGCCGTGGCTCAGCGGTCCAGGCGCCTTGGCTGGTGGTCCAGTCTGGCAGTGTGCCGCGGGTTCGCCTTTGCTGCATGTGATCCCCCCCATCTCTCTCCCCATTTCCTGCCAGCCTATACTGTCTGTCCCTCCATAAAACATATGAAATAAAGGTGAAAGCCACAAAAAAAAACCCATTCAAAAAACATTCAAAAAAAGAAAACTTACTTAGCTGCCCAGATTTCCAAGGGCTCTACACTAGGCCCCCTCCTGTTTTCTCTCTAAAATAAATATCTTAGTAGAACATTGCCAATCTACAAGGTCACAGTGAGTCGCAAAGCTATACATTGTGAGCTTAAAGATCTTTTGCTAAGTATTTAACCCCAGAACAGGGATGCTCTGAATATCTTCAGACAAAGAGTAGACTGTATGGATGATGTCGTTATTCCAGGGCATGTGCAGATGTCATCCAAAGTCATGTGCCGGTCCAGATCTACGTGTAATTTCAGCACGGCAAAAGTATCCTTCAGAAAACCACAAAGACAGACGCTGCCCTTCGTGCGTCTCCATTATTTCTTCGTTACAATAATAGCACAACCTTGACAGTGCTATAATGAGGAAGCGTGCAGATCAATACAGGCTTATATACGATTGTAATCCAACCACGATCCACCTTTCTCTGTCCCATTAAGACCTGGAACGTATCTGTCACCTTAGCTTTTAACCACTTTAACCATTATTGTAAACTTTAGCTATTTTAGGAAAAAAACGTGAAAATGAGTGCAAATCTTTGAATATATATTCTTTCACGGCAAAGGTTTTAAACTCAAATCTTTGCTTCTGGGGGGGGTCCCTGGAACAACATATTTTGAGATGGAATAGGCGGCCATATATAATTGATAACCACTGACAAACATAGATTTTTTTAGAATATGTCTCAGGTCTTACTGGGCTAAGTTGATCCAATGGCGGGACGAAGGGGAGGGGCGGGGCGGGGATCTTAATCTGTCACTGGGGCTGCAGCGGAAAAACGAAGATGATGAATTCGACGTGAATGAAATGAGTGTTGTTGACCGGTACGCCAGATTTACAATACATGTGTTTGCTATCATGAACCGTGAGTTATGGTGTGTGTAGTAGTGAATTACATGTACAGTAACTCAGTGACAGGCACAAAGTAGGAGAGAGCAGGGGCAGACCCTCCACACACACACACTGCAGCACATAGCCTGCCCTGCTCTAGCATCTCTTGTTTTTAGCACTGCTTTAACCACAAAATAAGGTTATTTTTCTATTTTGAATTAAGTGATGCAGCATGCCCTTGGGAATATTTGTTAATGCAAAAAATCCTAATAAGAAGAATGACACGAGTATCATTGACTGCCAGGTGAAACAAGCACTGTCTCCCGTTCTGCCACTATCAGCAATAATGACCTCTGGGGAGAGAGCGAGTGTACCGCCAGTGGAAGAGGAGATTAAGAGAAGAAGAATAACCAAATTTATTAAATTAAGATTTGAATTTAAAAAATAACAATAAAATGGCTGTGTGAGTTCTGGCGAGACTCTGTGCCACGTAAACTAAAACATTATACAAAAATGTGGCTATTAAGATAATTATGAATCATTAATTTGATCTCGCAAGACTCAAGAGCGCATTTCTCAGCACCAACGGCGGACCATACAGGACCGGACCATATAGATGAAGAAAGAGAAAGTCTTACAGCATATTAGGCTGCAATATTCATACAATAATTGTATGCCAGGTTTTCACCTGGCAAAAATATTTGTATTTGCACAAAATATGGATGCCACGGTTATGTGGGGTTTTAGTCCTCTAAATACTGTAACGACAACAAATGAACAGCTGCAATATTTTACAGCAATGAACGTAATTACCCTTCTTCGCTCATAACCAGGGACAATACACAAGCATTGCAGACACTCACAAACATAGCCCTTTAGTCTTTAAGTCTTTAACCCTTATTCATCAGTTTGATTGGAAACAGTCCGCGCCCGCCTTTCCTGTCACTTATCGTCATCCTTGGCTTGGAAATTGCTTCATTGTTTTGTTTAGTTTTTTTGCATGGAGCTTCTCTACTTTTTTGCATTTCTTTTTGCGGTTCAATTAAGAGTGATTATGTGTCAGAGTGAGACGGAAGTGTAATATGGTGATTATGATAATGATTATGAAACACGGACGTGACTCAATTCCTGAACGCAATGCAGGTGCGCAGCTGAGACCCCGACCGTCTCTCCATTCCATGCTTAATCCCTGGCACAGAGGAACGGGGACTATTATGCACAGTATATTAGTACTCTTATATGCACAGTATGTCACAGCGAGGGGGCAAAGAGATGGCGGATAAGAGCGTATAGGACTCTCAGTGACAGTAATATATGCTTGATATGAAATGGAGATACAGGTGTCAGGCCCTAATTCATCTTAATTGCTCTTAGACCCATTTAAAAGCTGGAGCTGCGGGAACAAACGGAGCAGTTAAGTGGTGTGCAGGGCTTAAAGCAGGGTCTGGCATGAATAATGCCCCAGTTTGATTGGACTGATTTAGATGCGCGCAGAGTTGGGATTGATAACAGTATCTTCAGAGTACCATGTGATGTGATGTGATGTGATGAATTTCCAGTAAAAATGAATACCAAGCAAAATGGATATCGATATACGTTTTCACCGTCCCATGTTTGTAGGCCTACAGAAGTAACCTGCTCTAAATGAATATTCCTCAATTTCCATGTGGTTCTCAGAGTGAGACGAAAGTATTTTCTTCTAAAATAGTTCAACTAGCCAATCTAAATCAAGATTCAAGATTCAATAATTTATTTGCCATGTCAACAAGTTGATAGAACTAAATCGACATGTTGTGAGGTTTTGTGGGTGTGGTGCAAGATGTGACTATGTGACTCCAAATTTTGGCAAGGTTTCAAGCCACCATTTTCATTTCAATTGATTCTTCTTATTGGTCTGATTATTTATCGATTCATTAATTGAATCCTGATAAGGTTTCTGTGTGGGGGAAAAACTGTAGACCTACACTATTCCAACAATAACTAATGTTGTGCCAAGTTTGTCGCATCAGCTAAAAATCCTCCCCTATACGATACATCAGTGGCAGAACATAACGAATTGTGGTGCCCATTAAGTGTTAGTAAGCAATTTTTAGAAGGAAATGGAAACCTGGAATATGATATTAATAGAGTGGCAGATCATTCTACCACAGTGGGTTTTCAACCAGTGGTCCTTGAGGGGGTTCCAGGTGGACCCCAGCTAAATGATGGAGAGTTGGTAACCAAATGGACCCTTGGGCTATAGATCCTTAACTCTTGAGAGTGTATAGAATTAACCCTCAATAGTTATTGTTAAACATCTGCATTACATTAAATTACAAGAAGTCTACACAATTAGAGAATGTGGAAGGATTGTTATTTTGATCGTTTGCCTGTTAGCACATCAATACAGCATGGAATTGTGGACAAGACATTTTCCAATGATAACAGAATATTCTAGGTCTGAGAGGCAAAATCTCATCAAATGGTGGTCCGTGGCTCAAAAAGTACTAAGTATATTTACTCAAGTACTGTACTTGGATTGAATTAGTGAATAATCGATAAATAATCAGACCAATAATTGTAGATATACAATTTTCAAAAGATTTGTATATATTTGAAAACGTGAAATGGGACGTTCTGCACAACGAATCCTTTTGTACTTTTACTCAAGAACATTTTGAATTCCAGACTGTATATATTGCAGTATTGATACTTTTACTTTAAAGGGGGGAAAAAAACAGGTGAGGTGAGGGGTGCTCTTATCATCCTACATCATCTATTCATTGTCAAAGGGAATTCAATTTTTAATTCCTTTGTGTAGGACAAAAATAGCAGATTTGCTCGTCCACATATGACGTAAATTCCCCATTCATTGTCAATGGGAATTGAATGTTTGTGTAAGACTAAAATCTACACTATAGCTGAATATATGTGAGTACCGTTTCCACCACTGCAGAGAAGTCATTACTGCGCTGCACTGTGACACAAGGCTATAACACTTCTAGAAGGGCACCCTGTCTCTGACAGAAAGGACAGCAGGGGGTGATGGGGGGGCGTTTTCGTGACGTATACACCCACCCACGCGACCACGGTAAGAACATGGAGTGAAGAACAAAGGGAGCAGAACAAAGCCACAGAGAGTTTGCTGGACTCCTGCGTCGGTCGGAACACCCGCAGAGTCGAGAAGACACATGAAAGCGTGACAGGATCGATATCGGCCTGGCGCTTCTTGGTCAAAGGAGAGGCTCAGCCATGAAGATGAGAGGAAAGAGAGAGGAAGAGAACATTGTGTTATGAAGCGAGGGCCACGCCACTTTGTCCCGTTGTTATCCAGCACCAAGACTCGCTCTGCCAACACTATCCACTCCTCCTCCTCCTCCTCCTCCAGACAGTCTCCCCCCCATTGTGAAACCCCTGGGACATCATTTATCCATTATACATACTGGTCTGAAGTACTTAGACAGATCTTAATCTCATACATATGCAAGCATCAACTTTTACCACCAAAGTGCATTGTGTATGAGCTTGCACACGCACGCACGCACGCACTCACACACACACGTGAAACATTGAAACGGCTGCTAAGCTGTGAACAACGAATGGCAAATTGATACTCTGTTGCACGACAAAGTATACATGGAGCATAAGGGATGTATATAGTGGTATGCATGCACGCTTTGGTTTGGTCTGAAAGAGTGAGACCTGGGCGCCCGCTGGCCTAGCGGTCCAGGCGCATGCCACATATAGGCTCTATAGTCTAAAGGCAGAAAAGCCAAGAGACCTGCAGGTGACCAGCGTGAGGTCAGGTGACCAGCGTGAGGTCATGTGACCAGCGTGGGGTCAGGTCAGACCCGAGGTAAGATGGCCGCCATGTAGCAACGTCGCTCTCCATTGGCCAGAGCGCGGGTGAGCCATCTAGCTTTCTTATATATATATATCTAGGAGGTGACCAGCGTGGGGTCATGTGACCAGCGTGAGGTCAGGTGACCATGGGGTCAGGTGACCAGCATGGGGTTCTCCTACAGGACATGACGCAGCTTGGCCAAATCTTCTGCAGCGCAGCTCATCAGCATCTGCCCATGAATCATTCAAACACAGCCGGCCGTCATCACCACAAACAGCTTGCCATGAGACACACACATGGAAGCTTCAAGCTTCCTTGTTAAACACACACACACACGCCCCCACACCCACACACACAGCGCAAATGAAAATGTAAAATATCGATAAAACACAACACACATGTATGAAGGCAGACCACACAATCTGTGTGAACAGAAATAAATAATGCATGTGATGCCATGCATTTTGCCAGCTAGTGCTCTCTCACTCTCTCCTATACACTTTATTTGCATGCTGTGCAACAACTGTTTGTGGTTAATGTGCTTACACTCCGATGCACCACAGCTGACTGCTAATGCCGCTGGAATCAACTTCACACCAGGATACCCGTGTGTGCGACTGTGCGTATGTGTTTTTGCACATTATGTGTATGCGTGCACGTGCACGCGCCAGTGGGTATACAGACAGACTCAGGGGAAGTGTAAAAGTACAGAGGTGTCGTCAGTGTTATCGCAAACTTTTTCGCATGAGACCCAAAGAAATAACTTCAGTCTCTCCCCAGGACGCAAACTTACCAAACTACATTATGAACTGAACCACTTGAGCTCTACTTAAGCTCCGAACATTGTATACTTTATCCCATTTTGAGCCCTAAAGTCACTAAAGACTGCATGCACGGGCGCGTGAACTAGGGCTGCCGTAATTGTCCAAAAAATGGATTCGGATATTCGTTTTAAAAACCCACGTGGATTCGAGCAATTCGAGCCATTCGGATTTCGATTTCAATTCGAGCCATTCGGATTTTTTAATAATTATATTTACACCAATACAACCTGAGACATAACATTTAAGATCGCATTGTTGGCGCAACTCTCTCTCTCTCTCCGCGCATTGTTGTTGCTGAAAACTGAGTTGGAACACAACGCATAGCCTACACTTTTTATAATTTCCTGAAGGATAAAGTCGCTTCATGATTGAAGATTGATGAGTGATAGATCTGTGTGTTGTCTAACAAGCCCAAATTGATTAAATCAATTAATTACCAGCAGCATTATTATTATCTGTGGACTGTGGGTCTGCTGCCGACGTTATGAAACTTTTTAGCTGGCTAGCTGCGCAGCGCTCCGCTGTTATGCTCAAATTAGTGACCCTAAAGAATTCTGAGGCAACGTGGCTGGAGACGAGGCAGCCAATCAGAACTGCGCTGCGCTGCGCTGTATAGTCTGTGTTTAGGAAGAGTGCGAGGCAGATGATTTATTCTTCAATGTATGCCGTTGTCGGCGTGTCGCGTGGCAAATATAACTAATCTACAAGCTCACAAGTCACAACGCTTACCCATGGCACCGAAAACTAATTATAATAATAAATCAAAAAATATTTTTTATTATTATTTTTAATTCGAACCTTAATTTTATATATTCGGTTATTAATAAAAAAAAATGATTCGAAACTATATTCGGATATAGAATATTCGTTGGCAGCACTAGCGTGAACGGAGGATTTGGGACATGGCTGTTTCTACCATGGATGCTAGCGGTGGCTATAGTGTCTCATAAGAGTTAATAGTGAAAATAGCAGATCTACAAGCTCACAACGACGCTTTCAAAGCTCTCCACCACACTTTGTTTCATTGTTTTCAAGTTGTTCTTTTCACAACACAGATGCGAGGGAAACCAACAAACTATGTATGCCCCTGTTTTCTTAGGCGAGGTCGGGGAACGCACAAAGAAATAAGAGGAGCCCCCCCCCCCCCCCACCACACACACATATGTACACACACGCACAGCCTGTACAGCCTATTCCATGACATTTTCTACAGCTTGAGAAACAGAATGGTTTTTAATGAAAGCGGTAAAATAGAAACTCCCCCAGGAGCGCCGCAGCCTGATTGAATAATTCCGCCGCTGCATGAATATTTAAGACTTCACTCACACAGGGTCAGTGTCGGTCGGTGAGACTCGCGAAAGAAAAGAGCTGAAATGAATGATACCTGTATTGTATACCGACGGGGATATTATTTATTTTGCCACTTTGTGCAGAGCAGAGGGTCGGGTAAACAGCAGGGAAACAAGCGCACGGAAACAAGAAAGGAGACAATTAGGCTTATATATGCGTTTGTTTCATAAACATTTCCGTGACACACAGCCTGACCCCTCCAATAGAGGAGGATCCCTCAGCCATATACACTGGAGACCAAATCCAAGAGCAAACTCCATGGACGCCCGCAGGCCTGTCTGTTTGACAGACAGAACAGACAGCGATCCCCGCTCCGCCAGGGAGTGGAGATGTCATCATAGCAGTGTTGTTTTCCTCGACTAAAACTAAGACGAAAAATGTTAGGAAGGGACTAGTGGACAAGAGATCCAGTATAAGTCATTTTACACTTGGTTGCATGCTGAAAATAGCAGATCTACAAGCCCACAACTACAAGTTGTGAGCTTGTAGATCGGCTATTTTCAGCAAGTGAAAGAACAAGTCATTACGACGGCATCAAGGCCAGACAAAATACATTTTAGTCGACTAAATCAACTGTAGATTTAGTCGACTAAATATCATGAGATTTTTGTCGACTAAATCTACAGTTGATTGACTAAAACTAGACTAACACTAAAACATTCCAGGTGACTAAAAGGTGACTAAAACTAAATGAAAACTATTCAAGAGACTATGACTAAAACTCCGTCGATTGGCACCGGCAGAGCCCTGGCGTGCTGAGGTGCGTGCATCGTTATCTAATCCATTTAGACCAGATTCTACTAAATGTCTTCTAAAATCCCGACTGCTTTCCAGAAAAACCTCATGTTTCTGTGTCAGTGGTTCTCAAACTATTCATGTCAGGGGAACCAAAGATTATATGTAATTGGCGATATATGTTCCAGGCGATATCATGCGACACATTGTGAGCTCGTAGATCTGCTATTTTCAAAAGATTTGTATATATTTGAATACTTGAAATTGTACATTTTCTGCACAATACATACTTTTACTTTTGGTACTTTTTTATGCCAATACTTTGCACTTTTACTCAAGTACATTTTGAATTCCGGCCATTTGCTTGTAACAGAGTATTTCTACATTGCAGTATTGACACTTTTACTTAAGTAACTTAACACTTAACAGTAACACTACAACAAGCAGCAGATGCTCTGTCTGCCGCGCCCACTCAACGTCTCTCTGCTGATGATAATAATAATAATAATAATAATAATGGAGCGAATCAGCAGAAGAACAACAAAAAGCCTATATACAATTACCTACATGAATGCTGGGCAAACACGCTAAACACACATCATATGAATGTGTGCCTGTGTGATGTGCAGTATTGTTGTTATTTTTGGCTCGATTGCTGGCGTGCACAAAGGTCTACAGAGAGACAGGGATTATAAGCTGCCCTTTGTGGTCCAAGGATCAATTATACCCAATGTAAAGGCCGGGGAGATACAGAATCTGTGCAGAATAAGGTTAATGCCATCTTGTGCGGCGTTGAGGACTAGATAAGCCAGGGGGTGTTATGAAAGTGGATACATTTTCCACATAAGTGAGAGGCAATTTCCGGAGGCACAAGGTGCTGTTCACAGAGAAAATTGACTCATGGAACGAACAAACGGCAAAATGCTGAGTCTGACTGTGTAGAGTTATAGATGTGAGGGAGAAAAACTGAGCGAGTGTGACTGACCATTTTGGCACAGAGGACACTGTGGGCTTACACCACATATACTCGTCATACTTACAGCATGGCATATCACCCACACCCTGCGGGAGGAGGACCAAAATGGCCACCGTGTGAATATTGTCACTATAGTGAGTGACAATAAGTGTTATAAGTAAGTGTTTTTGAACATTCCTGTGTGTTCATTTGTGTGTTCATGTGTTTATGTGCTGTACTGGCTGCCATGCAGTGCTAGTAATTGGCCAGCAAGACAGTGTCGACTGAAGGACTACAATAAATATCAGTGTTACAATTTACAATTTAGGCATTTAGCAGACACTTTTAATCCAGAGCAAAACATGGCAATACATCAAATACCTAAAACATACTCATCAAGAATGATACGTATTCTAAGAACCTAACAGTGGAATATCTATATAACGAATACACTATAGAGTGCTATGCCTACATGAAATGCTATCTATAAGTTACAAACGTTGAGCCTTTGCATACGCCTGTAATGTCGTCGAGGCTATAGGGCAAGTGCTACGAGTGTTACACGTTATAATAACACAATGCAGTAATGCCAGCCGACACGTTGTTTTTGCCATGTTTGAAAAATAGACATATTAATGTGTTACTTTCATTTAAACGCTATGCTATAATAACACACCCAAAACAGGGGACACCGGGGTTAACGTGGTTAAATGAAGCTAGCTACTGATTGCAGCAACCCTGCAGCCAGCTGCCACACAAACAGCACCTCATCGTCACATTAGCCCTCGCAGCCTGTGTTCTTTCTAACCGCACCCCTATAGCCTGGGCAATCAGCCCCTGATGTGTGCTTCTTGTTTCCTAGTAACTGTGGGAGGAATGTAGGGCTCTGTGCAGGCATGGAGGAGGAGGAGGAGGTGGTTATTTATGCGTCAGGTGTCGGTCAATCGGTATGTGTGGGGAATGGGGACGCATTGATTCGTACATTTCTGCATTTCTGTCTGTGCGCGTGTGCGCGTGTGCACACATGCAGGACAGTCCATGAATGCATACATATTAAGGCGTGGTTATCTGTGGCTGTGAAGGGGATGCATACGTTTGTCAGACATACTACAGGCATTAGATCGACAACACCGCCACTCCCGACATGCGTGGCTGGTTACAACTCACCCGTGGCAGGTTAAAACTCACCCGTGGCTCCCGATATGTGCAGCAGGTTAAAACTAAACTGTGGCAGGTTAAAACCAACCCGTGGCTTCCTGTGAGATTAGGTTTAGGGTTGAGTTTTGGGTAGGGTGTTGGACTCAATGACTTATAGGACGTCGGACCAAACACAACGCTGCCAATGTGCAAGCATAGACGGTAGTCAAGCATCGTCAATGGTTGCACGTCGTGGGCACACCTAAATCCATCACACACATCATTAGTTTCATTAGCTGCAGCCGTGTTGCTTACATCACGGTGTACCATAAGGTCGGCCTTATGCAGCCCGCCATGTTTCCACCCACACGCGTACCGCAGTTTTGAACATGAATCGGAAAACATGCCCCCCCTTGGATCTGCATAGGCTTTCATTGCTAGAGGGGGAAATAATTATAATAAATGTATTCAAATTACAGTATAATTAAAAAGCAACTAATATGCATATCTCTCACCGTATAATAAAATCATCGACAGATCAGCTCACCTGAGGCTTGTCCTCTATGAGCCGGACCGACCCCCCCCCCCCCCCCCCCCCCATCGCACCCCCTCCATTCACATTCCACTCCTCATTCAACCCTGTTATTACCTCCAGGTCACGGGTGAACGTCCTCAACATATAGCTTTTGTTATTGAACAAGGTCAAACATCAAGGAGACTGCTCTTATTATGACCAATCATTTCTCTCTCTCTCTCTCTCTCTAGCGGCGGCAACCATTGCCAGGCCGCACACACAATCCCAGGCAACTCGTTCCAGCCATGGTCATCATCGAGGCCGCCCCCCTACACCTACTTTCCATTATCTCTGAACACGGCATTACTCATTTCATTTAAGTTCAAAGAAACAGCCTGGCAGATGTTATTCTACTTAGCCCTGATAAGCCTTCTCCCGCCAACCTACAGGAAAAGAAGAGGGGTCGGAAAAAAATATGTATAAGTGTATCTCTAAGCGCTTGTCTTGTATCTCTCCTCCCTGCCTTGTATACGTCTGTGATAAGTGGTTCAAATGGCCAAAGTCGGGTATAGCGCGAGTGCGCTTGCATGCTTACCCATTACTGCCTTAGCATGGAGGAGCCTCTAGGAAGATGGATGCTACCTCCCTTATCGATCAGAGGACACGGCGTGCGCGATGGAACAGACGGATACGAGACTGACTGACTGACCGGCAAGCAGCCATGAATCTGACCTTTTCACACTCATCTCTCCAGTAGCCTGCAGGCAGGCAGCGGGCGTGGAAATACACACACATTGCATCGGCTTAATCCACACACAATATCTGCACTAAGACTGAATCCTCATTTCAGAAAATCCATCCATTAGTGTCCGGCGGTGACCCGCTGAATAATGCAAGGCGGTATTATCTGCTTCCCGACTGGTTAGGGGCTATTATGTGTATATTAGTGGGTGGTGGTGGCTGGGCTGGCTGGCGGTAGCGGAATTGGTTTCCTTGTGAGCAAGTATGTAGCTCCTATAGCTGAGGGGAATTAGGAAGGGAAATGAATAGTTGGTGGCAAGGTTAAAGCACAGCTGGCGAGCTGAGACAAATGCATTCACATGAAGCACAGCACACGAGCCTATACACACCGTGCACGCACGCACTCACGCACGCACACACGCACGCACGCACGCACAAAACACTTCATACAGAGGATACGGAGTCATACACAACTGCAAGAAAATGGCCATAGCTATCCAAGGATCGATGACTGGATTAAAGAACTGACGTGTTAACCCATTTTGTCTTCTACATCCTGACAGTTTTCTGAAAAAGCTATGTTTCTATGTCAGTTGTTATTCGGTTTTTCAAAAATAGCAGACCTACATTAAGCTCGTAGAGCTTGTAGATCTGCTATTTTTCAATAGGTGTAGGGCCTGACAATTTGCACACACACACACACACACACACACACACACACACACACAAAACAGCAATTATAGTTTAATATGTGAATTTACAGTATAATGTGAAGAAATGAGAGAGTTAATAGAGCTAGAAAAGGGAGTTGCGGTGGTGGAAGTTGGCGATTAAAAAAGAAGACGGGGGGGTGTGCAGTCATTTGGATTCAATAAGTCAGCAGCAGAAGGTTGGCTTATCTTCCTAAATGAACGGAGGTTGCCATGCCTTCTTTGTATTCCTGGCCAGCCGTCTCAGGAAAGCACAAAGTGATGCATGGGAGAATATACACAGGGAGGTGATGGTCGCTCCTAAACTGAACGAGACGGATGGCACACATCACCACTTCCTCCAGCACTATACTATCGCTCTCTCGCTGTCTCTCTCTCCTCGTCTCCCTGTCAGTCAGTCAGTCAGTCAGTCAGTCAGTCAGTCAGTCAGTCTCTCTTTCTCCCCTGTGGAGATTATAAGGAAGGGCAGTTTCCCTCTTCAAAGGATTCAGATGTCTTCCAAAATCCATAAACATGTGTGTTTGACAAAGCCATCCCGGCAGCAATGATTTTCAACATTGCAACTATTATTTATGAGTTAAATCAGGCTCTGCCCAATATTGTGAGACACACCGTCCTAGTTAACTCAACTCCCTTTGGCCCATATTCATGTTTTGTCGTCAAACAGCCAACTGATTCTATAAAAGGTCGTCTAAATGCTGACAGCTTTCTGAAAAACCTATGCTTCTATATCCGGCGCCGATTCTGAGAATATGTTGTTCCAGGGACCCCCCCCCCCCAGAATCAAAGATATAAGAGTTCAAAATGTTTGCTGTGAAAGAATATAAAAACATTTGCACACGTTTTCACGGTAAAAAAACAAAAAGCAGATCTACATATAGCTCAAAGCTCATCATAGGGCGGCACTCAGTGTTTGCCGACGTGAGAACCCTAACCTGGCCCGTCCGCTGCTGCAGGGAGACCAATGCAATGCAGCATATGGACCACGTCTCCTGCTGTATCAGGCTACCACACCCAGCCCCACGCATGCATGAAAAAGCAGATGCATTCAGAGTTGTATTTTGAACCCAACACTGGCTGACCCATTTCCACTGCACAGATCACAAGTAAGCGATGTGCGTGTGCATCTATTTCAGGTACGGTAAAAGAAAAGAAAAAGAAAGCACCAGGTGAAGCTCAGGCTGTGTAGAATAGATGTTATATACTGTAGGAGAGCATGTGATATTGGGGGGGGGGGGGGTGTTAAATGTGCAAGGTAGTAGGCGTGTGCTGCTTTGTGACAAGAAGAGGTTGCCGACAATAAGCTGAGTCACCACAGAGATGCAGTTGCTATACATGTATATATATACCCACCGAGCCTGCCATTTCTGAGACGTTAAAGATCTCAGAATAAATAAATGAATTCAATTAACTAGGCAGAATCTAGAATCCAAAAAGATGCAGTGCACTTTATATACCCGCGGCGTGTGCAGTGTGCGCACAAGTTTTACGTTTTATTTTCTGTGAAGCACATATCATGAGAGTAGCATTAGGAATGATATACAAATAAACCTGACTTGACTTGACTTGACGATGCTGCTGCCGAGTGGAGCATGGATCTATGTGTGAGATGAGAGATCGGTCCATCTGCACGCTGGCTGCGGAGCAACGGAAAGAGTCCATTTGTCTGAACTTCACACTGATTTGCCCACAGTGATGTCACAAGCCATCGCACCAAGACATGGGAAGTGGAATAGGTTTATGCAAAGTGGGAACAATTGGCTCTACAAAATGTCCTGAGGTTAACACACACACACACACACACACACACACGCACACACACACGCTAACAGTAACACACATAGCTGTCTATGCCACTTACAGACCTGTCGGGTACAATGACACCAAAATGAGTTTCTGTGAGAGCATTAATATCAACGCTTATCATAATAATATAATAGATAGTGTTGTATTGAACCTGGGGCGCTGCCCTGCACACGTTCAGCTGCTGTGTCGCTTATTCCACGATTGCATGATCTTTATAAGTTATACCTCGCTGTGGTGACTATAAACAACGATAAAAGTTATATCAAATAAAATACCAATTGGTATTATCAAAGGGGAGATATATACACGTGTGCGTGTGTGTCTTACACACGCATCATGATGCCTTTCCATCATGATCATTAAACGACAAGGTAGTATGATAGTATAATAAATGCTACTGTACATCAGGATCAAGTGCATGAATCATCAAGTTGTTTTTGTGTCATATCCTTACACTTTATTGAGTTTATTCATAGCTTTTGGGAAGGAAGGGTTGAATGCCATGTGAGGAACCTCTCTAGTTATTCCCCTCTGCCTTAAAATGCATGATTAAACTACAGAAAGAATGAGCTCTCAGGGGCTGCCTGGGTTACAATGGAACTATTATTCCATTTTTCCCCCTCATTTCCATGGCTCCTAAAAAGCATAAATCTGTAATAACTACAATATTGACTTAAATGATAAGACACAATTGTGCATGCTGTGCATGCGTAGTGGAACTGTAGAAGGGCAAAGAGTTTACTGAAACATTGGTTAATTATTTAAAATTAAAATGTAACATCAAGACATAAGAACGAGTGTATGTTTATTTTAAATATCTTTAACTGCAGTTCTTGCAGCGACTACGCAGTCAAAATCAAACAATGTTACACAGCGGGATTCAATTATGGCCACACATACGAGTTACACTTTAATTACACATGCTGTATCTTGACTTTGGGGAAATGACTACAGCATTATTTGCTCCACTGGAAATTCAGCGAAACAAGAAAACAGGAATTCCCTTTAACGTGAGATATAAATTCCAGTCTGTAATGATATGCAGTGTTAAGTACACACATGTTTTACTTAAGTAAAAGTATCAATACTGCAATGTAGAAATACTCTGTTACAAGCTAAAGTCCAGAAGTATTGGCATCAAAATACATATGCAGAATTTCCCGTTTCAAGTTTTCAAGTGTATAAAAATCGTTTGAAAATAGCAGATCTATCTACTAGCTCTTAGGGCTGAAGTGGCCAATGGATCGTTAGTAATAATAATCAATTTCTACAAAGTAACTAGTAACTAAAGTAAACTAAAAGTTTTCAAATAATTGTAATGGAGTGAAAGTACAACATTTGCCTCTGAAACGTAGTGGGGTAGAAATCAAAGTATTGGAAATTGGAATTACTCAATTAAAGTACAAATACCTTGAAATTGTACTTAAGTACAGTACTTGAGTAAATGTACTTAGTTACTTTCCACCACTGAACATGAGATATAAAATGTCCAGTCTGTAATGATATGCAGATATCAAACCCTATCCACCACTGAACCTGAGATAAAATTTCCAGTCTGTAATGATATGCAGATATCAAACCCTATACTGAAAAGAAGCTGGGAGCCTTTTGATAAATGCATGCAATATTGAAACCCCTTACATTATTAATAAACTTCTGCGCTTTACTAGTGGGATTACAAATACATGCATGCTGGGCCCACGAGCACATCAAAACATGAACATTTTACAACGTCTTGTGACACTTTCCGAAACCATATGGGATAAATGTATCTCGCTGGGCTGGACAGGGGGAAATGTCTCATATTCCACAGCAGCACTGCAATGCAAACCCATTCAAAATATTACATTAGATACTTTTGTCGAGTGCAAGGATTCTGTTCTGTGTATGAAGAGAGTGTGATGTTGATGATTTCACTACGTCGAGGAAAAGCTCTATTCCCGACAGGTTCGATTACTGACAGAAATGCTCACACAAAGCTCCACCCATGCCGCCATGAACCATTGCATCATCACTAGCCAATCACGAGGCGCGGTGATCATGGGCTTTGTGTGCCACAGACAGGCTTGGGGAACAAGCAGGTGCAATAAGTACAAAACCATGACATCACAAACATGCTGACCTGCACAGACTACAACGTCCTGCTGTCAAAAACAGATGCTAATCAGCGTACAGATAATGAGCCCGATCTCACCCCAACACGGTGAAATAGCACGGATTGGCAAATCTGTACATACACGCCTAGAAAACCCCAAAATCCGTTCACTACTAGTGTGAACGGATGACCGCAATGGAGGCGTGGCTTTCACTAGTATTGTATGTACAGAATTGCCAATCCATGCTATTTGGGTGAGATCGGGTTTGACATTATTCACGATTCTGTGCTACTGGGTTACAACTCAATCTATTATATGGTCTTCCTCATCTCCATTCACTCTTCATTCTATCTGGCTTGAGCATCGACCCAGAAATAGTTTGTGCGCACGCGCACACACACTCTTCATCAGTCATGTACAGTATACCTGCCTGCATGTTATTCTACCCAGTGGCTGAAGTTCATGCCATTATAGAGGCACCGACTGTCAAGGTGGCACTGTTCTTTTTCTTTGAGGTTACCGATTCCTCTGGCTGGCGTAGTTTCACATGGACTACTGGGATGTACTGTATGAGAAGGACTAGATGGCTCACCCGCTTTGCCGGCCAATGGAGAGAGCGACGTCGCCACATGGCGGCCACGTTGCTTCAGGTAGCTCGTCCACTCATAACATTTTCAAACTGTTTGGTTTGTTATAAACGTCAGTAGACGTTAGCATAATGTATAATGAAAAAAATACATAAAAATAAATATGGAGATACAAGGTTTCTGCTGGCAGAAACTGTACAGGTACATAATCATTCCTACGGCAAATAGACAGTTATACTTACAGTCATTGACAGGAAGTAATTTATAAGTCAAACTATTGTATCGTTTTTTTTTTGCTTTATCTTTATTCTTATCCGTCTCGTTTTGGCTCTCGACTCGACTCTTACTTTTAACTGTCCTGTTGTTCACGCTTACGTATTTTGCTGCTGACAGCTGCATCTCCCCACCACGGGCATCAATAAAGGTTTACCTTATCTTATCTCATTATCCTCTCCCTCTACATTATGCTATTATCCTCTCAATAACAGCAAGTCATCTCCCTGACATCCCTCTGGCCTCGTCTCAGCAGAGAGGATCAGCGCAGAGACAAGACAGTCAGCGTGTAAATGTAAACCTAAGCCTAAAATACTATTGTATATGGCAGCACAACACAGCTGGGATCTGCTGTCTCCGCACAATGGCAACCCCATAAAGCCCTGTAAGGACTTAGTCGAAAATAGACGATCTACAAGCTCATAACACGCTGTGAGCTGACTCGTTAGCTATAACTCTCCGACAGGCTAATTCCTGGCTTATACTGCTCGAGAACGCTTAATCTATTCCATGACTATTGTTTACACTAGTGTATACTCTCTAAACTGCCATGACAAGTGAATTTCGTCTGTCTGTCTGTCTGTCTGTCTGTCTGTCTGTCTGTCTGTCTGTCTGTCTGTCTGTCTGTCTGACTGACTGACTGACTGACTGCCTGCCTGTCTGTCTGTCTGTCTGTCCGTCTGCCTGTCTCAGTAACGAGCTTTAGATGGGCTTCAGATCGAACATATATTTAGTAGTTTGACTGTTAGTTCAACAGTAAAGGCCCTTTAGTCGTCTCTCTGCATTGTTAATCGTTGGTGGTCTCTGGACCTCGTTTGGTCTGGCTGATTATTCTAAAATATGGGCCTCTGGAGAAAAGACAACCTTTAGCTCAGGTATTCAGCCCACTCGGCTAATCCATTCCAATTCCTCCAAAATGCAGACACCGAATTTGCACAGAGCCCCAAGGACAAGCTCTGTAGTCTAGACTGACTGTTAAAGGTAGGCACAGAGCCACAAGGACAAGCTCTATAGTCTAGAGTGACTGTTAAAGGTAGGCACAGAGCCCCAAGGACAAGCTCTATAGTCTAGAGTGACTGATAAAGGTAGGCACAGAGCCCCAAGGACAAGCTCTATAGTCTAGAGTGACTGATAAAGGTAGGCACAGAGCCCCAAGGACAAGCTCTGTAGTCTAGAGTGACTGTTAAAGGTAAAAAAGAAAAGAAGAAAACAAACGATTCTCAGGTCAGTAACCTGAGAATAACCTTTGGACTAAGCCGACTCATGATGACACTGCTTAATCTATCTTGGAGCCAGAGATAGTGACTAAAAATCCAATGTCCCTTCTTTTACACTAGAGACTCTAGTTTCTGAAAAGGGGATATCAAACATCAACCTTCCAAACTTATGCTATATATCTCACATTCAGCTAGGTCTGCTGGGTGATATCACAATAATATTTACTGCATGTTCTTTTACAGCCTTTATAAGAGCAGGAAAATACAGCATTTACCTTATTTTATGATGTACACTAACCAAAGTCCCAGACAGTATCAAGCCTCATATCACCACATCAATATATCACCGTGCTCTACTTCCACCCAAAGTAGCAAAGCAAATAAGGCCATCCATTTGTAGCCAGTGGTGGAAAAGGTACTCAAATGTTTTACTTAAGTACAAGTATCAATACTGCAATGTAGAAGTAGTCCGTCACAAGTACAAGTCTAGAATTCAATATAGTATTGGCATCAAAATGGGCTTAAAGTACCAAAAGTAACAGTACTCATTTTCAAATTAACAATAATAATCTTTTGAAATGCGTCACACTGTGAGCTAGTAGATCTGCCATTTTCAAATGGTCGAAATGTATATAGGACTGAAGTGGTTAATGCATGGTTTGTAATAATAATACAAATGTACAAAGTAACTAGCGGTACCGGTAACTAAAGTTTTCACATAAATGTAGTGGAGTAAAAGTACAATATGTGTCTCTGAGATGTAGTGGAGTAGAAGTAAAAGTATTGGAAATTGGAAATACTCACTTAAAGTACAAATTCCTCCAAATTGTAAATGTGCTTATATAGTTACTTTCCACCACATCCATTTGTTCAGCTCAGAAGTTGAACAGCGCTGGAGGCACAGCAGCACACACCACCGCTCAGAGACTACACACATTATCACCCTTAGTTAGTTGCAATGCTAAACTAGAGAGCAGCTTATTAGAAAACAAAATTAAAGCACTAAATATTACCGATCCACTGAGGACCAATCGGCCGACGGAAGGATCTTTATTTACCTTCAGTTCAACACTGCATTTCATTTCAGAGAACCGTGTTACTGCCGGCAGCCCAACAACTCCTCCTCAGTTCCTAAACCACGTACCTCGTACATCTCTGCGTTGACTTCTTTCAAACTTCCTTTCAACACCCCTCCCTCCCTCCCTCTCTCCCTCTTATTATCAATCTGTCTCCCCTCCCCTTCCCTCCCCTCTACCACCAGTGTGTCCCAGGATGACAAGTCGAACAGGGGATGAAGAGACAGAGGAGAGGAGGGTGTAGGCGGGTGAGAGAGAGACAGAGAATGAGAGTGAAAAGAAAGGAAGTATGTATTCACCAGGGGTGTCACCCCCCACCCTGCACCCGTCCATCGCAGGTTCTGTTGGTGCACGCCTCACCACACCGCCTCCCTCCACCCTGTTCCCAATCTTTTTCCTTTTCTGCATTGCTGATGCTTCTCTTCTCTTTGAACACATGCAGGCAGGCGTCATATTCACGTACAGATTGCACGTGCCAGGCGTGAGACAGACACATACTCACACACGACACATATACACACACACCTCATACACGCTTCATAATGATCACTCTTTCTGCCTGTCTTTTCTTTAGAAAATCTCTCAGCCCGTCACTGTCGGTCACATTTTCAGGACAGCGGGGTATATTATTTCAGACATGTCAGGCCCTAATCAGTGTCAATGTCTTGTGAGGAGAGAGGGAGTGAGAGAACAGAGAGAGGGAGAGGGAGAACAGAGATAGAGAGAGAGAGAGAGAGAGAGAGAGAGAGAGAGAGAGAGAGAGAGATTGACAGGGCAGGGACAGATAACGATGAACAGCAGAGAGAAGGCTGGAGGATAGATCAGAAGGTAAACAAAGTAAAAGGAGAGAGATATACAGATTACAGAGAGAGAGAGAGAGAGAGATACACAGAGAGAGAGAGAGAGAGAGAGAGAGAGAGAGAGAGAGAGAGAGAGAGAGAGATACAGAGAGAGATACAGAGAGAGAGAGAGAGAGAGAGAGAGAGAGAGAGAGAGAGATAGAGGGTCACAACATGACAGTTCCCCCACACGCTCATCCACTATCATTACCATCCCCCTTCCTTCACTCAAGGAAATGCTGCCCAGCTCCTCGTCTGCACATTCTGCCTTATACATAACCTAACCATCTTTATTCTTTATCATCCAATATCTTTTTCCAGTTTTCCTTTGTCTACTACGATAATTGTCCCCTCCCGGAAACCTCCTTAATCCTTATAAGGACGGACAGTCGGACACATGACTTCACACAGAGGTTTGTGGCTGACAGACAGACAGACGGTCACCTCCCTGTGTTAAACCTTGTGTTCGTTCACCTATACTGTCCTTGCACTCGTCTTTCACACATTGTTCCTCTCTCTGCCTCTCTTTCTGGCAACCACACCATGCTCCACCTGCCTACCTCACACACACACACACACACAACCATTTAGACCGACTCCACCTTCCTCACACTTAACAAACACACCATGCTCCACCTGTCTGCCTCACACACTCACTATGTTTCCTATGATTCCCATGATTTGGTGGGGGAAACAAACACTAAGGTTCCCTTAAGACAATATTGTCATGCATCAGCTGATACAGCAGCAGTTGTGACTTATAGTAATCTGAACTACTGAGATTTAACAGTTATCTCTGTTTCACAATCATAATTAGTCCAATTTCACGAAGATATCAATGGTTTAACACAGCAAGCGCAATTTGGTGTGGGCATATGAAATGAGCACCATTTAGACAGTCTCCACCTTGCCTCACACATATATAACCATATTTTAGAGCAGTGGTTCCCATTTTAGACCAGGGGTCCTTGAGGGAGTTCCAGGGGGTCCCCAGCTAAATGATAATTAGGAACCAAATGGACCCTTATGGGTCTGAAACTCAGAGTGTAGAAATGGAACCAAATGGACCCTGACGGGTCCATTTGTACACTCTCAAGAGTTAAATTAACATTGATTTTACAATTATATATTGGGGTCCCAGAGATAGAAATGCCATTAAATAGGAGTCCGTAGCCGAATTCAGGTCAAACGGGGGACCATAGAGCCTCTTATGGGGGTCCTTGGCATGTATTTTCAGGCTAATGTATATGATTTTGGGGGTCCTTGACATGAAAAAGTTTGGGAACCACTGTTTTAGACTTTATCTCTAATGCAAGCCCTCCTTCCATTATTTCCTTCCTTCCTTGAGTAATTCCAATTTCCACTACTTCAATACTTCTACTTTACTACATCTCGGAAGCATGAAATGCTGTACTTTCACTCCACTACAATTATTTGAAAACTCAAGTTACTAGTTACTTTGTAGATTTTGATTATTATTACAAAACGTACAATAACCACTTCAGCCCTGTATATACATTTCAGCCATTTGAAAATGGCCGATCTACAAGTTCACAATGCATACATTGCATTGTGACGCATTGTGAGCTTGTAGATCTACAAAATGTACTTTTTGTCCACCACTGATGTTGGCATGCGCCCCTATAGGGACTGACTGACACCCACCCATCGCTTCCCCCTCTAAAACATCTCCCTCCAGCATCACTGGTACCCTCTGTACCTAAAACATCTCCCTCCAGCATCACTGGTACCCTCTGTACCTAAAACATCTCCCTCCAGCATCACTGGTACCCTCCCTACCTATAACATCTCCCTCCAGCATCACTGGTACCCTCTCTACCTATAACATCTCCCTCCAGCATCACTGGTACCCTCCCTACCTAAAACATCTCCCTCCAGCATCACTGGTACCCTCCCTACCTAAAACATCTCCCTCCAGCATCACTGGTACCCTCTCTACCTATAACATCTCCCTCCAACATCACTGGTACCCTCCCTACCTAAAACATCTCCCTCCAGCATCACTGGTACCCTCCCTACCTATAACATCTCCCTCTAGTATCACTGGTACCCTCCCTACCTAAAACATCTCCCTCCAGCATCACTGGTACCCTCTCTACCTATAACATCTCCCTCCAGCATCACTGCTACCCTCCCTACCTAAAACATCTCCCTCCAGCATCACTGGTACCCTCCCTACCTAAAACATCTCCCTCCAGCATACCTCTATAACATCTCCCAACACATGAATCAAGGCTCCTCAAGAAAGAGCAACATCACATTGAAGAAGTAACACCTCTCCCAGAGCTCCCCCCCCCCCCCCCCCCCGTGACCAAACCCCTCGCTCCACCCCACCCCACCCCCCTCCCCACAGAGGATGTGTGACAGCGGACGGAGCAAGCCGGTTGGACGGCACAACAACACAAATCACCTGCTCCTACATGAGGTTACTATACATAGAGGATAAGGGCTTTGACATGCCTTGAGATGGTGCATTGCCCATGCTGCGACACGCTCCGCTTGCTGCAGCTCAAAGTGATCGCCTCGGTTCCTGCTGCTCCACCTCTTTCTCTTCCTCTTCTCCTCCGGCTCTCTCTCTGTCTCCTCCCTCCTTGTCCCTCTCTCTGTCTCCTCCCTCCTTGTCCCTCGCGTAACGTTCTCCTCTTCGCAAAAAGCGCTCTCAAGTCTCTCCGTCTTCCTCCTCGTGGCCGATGTCCCCGCTTCCTATTCGCTCCTCTCCTTCTTCTTCCCTTTGTCTCTCTCTCTCTCTCTCTCTAGCTCGCTCACTCACTCCCTCTCACTCTCACTCCCTCTCTCTCTCCTCCGCTGGATCCTTCTTTGCGAGATTGCCGTGGTAACCGGCAAGCGCGCTCCTCACATCACTGGCTGAGAGTGTGTGTGTGTTTTTGTGTGTGTGTGTGCGGGAGTGAGGGAGAGGCTGGTGGTTGAGGCGTACTCCTCAGCTTTGTGTATGTGTGTGTGTGTGCGTGCGCCTCCGGAGACGACGTGTCAGTGCAAGGATGCTCGGCGCACCGCGGAGAATAAAGCAAGCAAAAAAAATTAGCTTATGATAGATTCATGCTCTCGCTCTCTCCCTCTCTCTGCCTTGTTTTCTCCTCATTACCAATCAGTCCCCCAACCCCTCTCTCTCTCTCTCTCTCTCTCTCTTTCTCTCTCTCTCTCTCTCTCTCGCTCTCTTAAAGACGCAGGCGAGGCAGCACGCTGCATTGCTGCCTGCTACAAGCCCAAGGCGCATCTCATCTCGCACTCTGGAGATGATGATATGGTAATAACAAGGAGTCTAGGGACTTAGCCCTGTGTGGGGCTCTAGCAGGGGAGGTGGGTGCTCAGAGGGACAACTAGCAGGGGGGTGTGGGTGGAGACATGATGGAGGCGCACCTACCGGGTGGATGGGTGGGTGGGGGGACGCGGGGCTGATGGAGGCGCCACGCGTTGCTGTCAAAAGCGCGAGAGCGCGGCTCTCATCACTATAAGACATGAAGATAATGGACAAGGTATATCGGTGGTATAAGAGACAAGAGGGAAGACGGAAGCAGGGACGTGCTGAAAATGTTAGATAGGCAGGGGCTGAGAGCTTGTAGATCTGCTATTTACGGGGTGTGACCGCTCACTCTTCAGCTATACTGAAGATGCGGCGTATACAACATGGATTTCTACACAGAGGAGAAATTCTTCCATATATATATATATATATATACATACATATCCCCCCCAAAGACCACAGCAGCTAAATAAGGAAGCCGTGTTTGACCGGGGGCTGCAAGGTTGTTGTATAGCGTATTGGCATGGCAACCAAAGCACACTGGCAGTGTGACAGCGACAAGGTACTCACATTATTTACTTACTGTAAGTAAAAGTATCAATACTGCAATATAGAGTATAGTCTAATTGCAGTAAAAGTCCAGTGTATAGGCATCAAGTACCACAAGTAAAAGTACTCATTGTGCAGTATGTCTCATTTCAAGTTTTGGAATGTATAAAAATCTTTTGAAAATAGCAGATCAAAAAAGCTCACAATGCTTCGCTTTGCGACGCATTGTGAGCTTGTAGATCAGCTATTCAAATGGCATAAATGTATTATAGGGCTACCTGAAGTGGTTAAATGTGTTTTGAAATAATAATCAAAATCTGCAAAGTAACTATAGTAACTAACGTTTTCAAACAATTGTTGTGGAGTGTAGTACAATACATGCCTCTGAGATGTAGTGGAGTAGAAGTAAAAGTACTGCCAATTGGAAATACTCACAACAACAAGTACAGTACTTAAATAAATGTACTAAGTTACTCACTCTACACCACTGCAAGGACGCCACACACAAGCGAGGGTTACCTTGACATCACGATGGCCCTGCATTGTTTCTGTCCTGCTGGATGGCTCTTTGCCAAGCATAAATGATGAGCTTTTCTTTCTAACAAAAATCTTGTCGGTTTTATCACACTGTCACAAACACTGAGTCTTCTCACACTGTCTTCTCACGCAACAGAAGGAAACTCCCTTCCCGGGATCAATCATCTATGCTGTCTTGGATGCAGGGATGCCATCCATCGCTGTCGAACGGAGACCTTGTATCTTAATTAATATTTCATCCTCATATGTTGTTTTTTTTTAATAAATGAATAATGTATTGACGTATGTCTTCTTTGTCGTATAACACAAAAGTAGTGAAAACAGCATACTGTATATGTACAAGTTCGCAATGTAGCTTGAAGATTTATTTGTTACCCATTTGGCATGCCCCAAATAGGTACAATAGGAATTGGGTTTTAACCGATGACAGAGACAAGACGGAAGATGGAACATGCTGTGACTAGAGCTTGTGACTAAATAACTATACGTAACTACCAAAGATCCATCGGAAATTGTTCTTTTTCCATTTCAACAAGGTTTCAGACAGCGATCACTGATCATATACAGTGCTCTATGTACCTGGAAAGGGCAGGGGGAAAGAGACAAGTGGGCAACGTTACACCACAGCACGGCATGCTACTGTACCATTATTACGTCAAGGACACGCTACTGTACCATTATTACGTCAAGGACATGCTAAGGTCAGTCAGTGCTGAAGAGCGATAGCGTCAGGTGTTGTGGAGGAGGAGAGTGTGTTGCAGTCAAAGAACCAAGAGTGAAGGGTGAGAGACTAGGGACCATATATGAGATAATGGACTGTACAGAGAGAAGGAGGAGAGGAGAGGAGAGGAGAGGAGAGGAGAGGAGAGGAGAGGAGAGGAGAGGAGAGGAGAAGAGAAGAGAAGAGAAGAGAAGAGAAGAGAAGAGAAGAGAGATGGTCAGTACTGATGATGGAGAGATAAAAGAGTAAGTGAGGGTTGGTTCTTAATGACCAGAGTGATGAATAATGGATGTCCATGCTGCTGCTCAGGACTTACACAACACCCTGGCCTGTCCGTGGTGTCCAGCTGGCTGGCAGGCGGTGGGAGAGAGGGAGACATCAGTCCATCAGCCGGAGCAGCGTCCATCTTCTATACCAACAGACTGAACAGAGGCGGAGAGGGTATTAAAACATGCTATACTTCACGGCAGAGATTTACACAACGTGTATAGGGTAGGGCGAACAAAGGGCGAACCTGAGGGCTACCCTGAGACTGTACAAGGTTCAGACCAGCTTCTGAAGCATACATTGTTACATACATTGCTCTCCATGCTATATGAAAGATGATCATCTTGATACACCGATAGAACCTATACATTGACATAGCCCTGAGGTAGCTACTGCGTGGCCGAGGGCAGATTCTTTGCTTGCAACAGCAGATTCGTGTCTGGCTACGCGAGGCTATAGCCCTGAGGTCTGCAGAACTGCTGGCACGTGACCTCATGTTCGTCTGGGAGATACCGGTGGCGCTGTGCATCAACTGAAATATTAAACGACCGCCAAACTTTTAAATCATACAGTTGTAGCAGCAGAGGAAGGAAAGCCTTCAAACGGTTATTACTTTGTATATTGTTGTCAAGGTATACTCAGTTGAGACAGAGAACCCATAATAATTATCCATAATGTATACATTATGGATAAGGGGTCTGGACAAATAGGCCTTTTCAGGGAGGCGTTAGCATAAATTATGGACTTAGATGGTTCACCGTCTCAACTGCTCAGTAGTAGTTTGGTCTTATAGAATTAAGCCAGAGATATACCAATGTAATAACTAGAATAGTGATGGTAGGTTCAAGTTGAATGTAATAACTAGAATAGTAATGGTAGGTTCAAGTTGAATGTAATAACTAGAATAGTGATGGAAGGGTTCAAGTTGAATGTAATAACTAGAATAGTGATGGAAGGGTTCAAGTTGAATGTAATAACTAGAATAGTGATGGTAGGTTCAAGTTGAATGTAATAACTAGAATAGTGATGGTAGGTTCAAGTTTAATGTAATAACTAGAATAGTGATGGTAGGTTCAAGTTTAATGTAATAACTAGAATAGTGATGGTAGGTTCAAGTTGAATGTAATAACTGGAATAGTGATGGTAGGTTCAAGTTGAATGTTATAACTAGAATAGTGATGGTAGGTTCAAGTTGAATGTTATAACTAGAATAGTGATGGTAGGTTCAAGTTGAATGTTATAACTAGAATAGTGATGGTAGGTTCAAGTTTAATGTAATAACTAGAATAGTGATGGTAGGGTTCAAGTTGAATGTAATAACTAGAATAGTGATGGTAGGTTCAAGTTGAATGTAATAACTAGAATAGTGATGGTAGGTTCAAGTGGTTAAATCAGCTTATCTGCTTTAAAGCAGCGATTCAGCAGAACGGTTTGCAGAGCCTAAAGCAAGGCTTCTGGGCTCGTTTGTTTGCCTCTTCCACCAGAGCTGGCATCAGCATACTGTACCATACTGCTAAATGAAACAATTTTGCAAACAAAATAATGAGAGCCAGTGCAGCAAATGGTCATCCTGCAGCTCTGCACTGTACAGGAGTAAAGAAATCGCGGTGCAACTATACATTTATTGTTATAGTTGCTCTACTGTACTGTGCTCTTAACTGTATTGTAGTGTACTGTGCTCTGTACAATACAGTACTTTGAGTATTTTTGGAAAACATCTTCGAGAAATGACAGAGTAACCGTGTGGGGGTCCCCGGGGGAGTCCCAGGAACACGCCCAAGGGGCCGGCCCGGTTCCCGCGAGCCTTCCTGCGTCCGAAACGGATGAGAAATGACAGAGTTACCGTGTTGCAACGTTTCCACCCCTTATGGGTCTTCGTCAGGTATGAACGATACAGTAGGTACCTGACGAAGACCCATAAGGGGTCGAACCTTTGTCATCCTTTATTCAAATAAAAATATGAACGCTTTTTGGATCATATATCGTATAAATGAAAACGATAGCAATGTAAGCTAGCAATGTAAAGCAAACTTTTTTAGTGGATTGTTTCCAGGTCGTGGGTTTCAGAGTAAAAGTGGCCATGTCTTTCCGGCACCCCAGAGCTCCTATTTTGAAGGAATCCCGGCACTTAAGCGTGAGAGAGAGCCATTAGTCCAAACTAAGGCCTAGTGGAGAGACTCAACTCAACTCAGCTTGTAGTGCAAGTGTATGCCAAGGTCGGAACTTCTATTTGATTTTTCCTGTATTGAAAAGGATAAAAATGCAAAAGCCAATCGCGTATTTTCATTAAAATCCTTGTGTGTGAATTATGTAGTGAAGAGTGAATGTGTGTGTGGTGTCTGGTGCGTGTGTGTGTGTGTGTGTGTGCGCGGGGTGTGACTGTGAATGTATGTAATCTCTAGGTCTATGAAGACGTGTGACTGTGCCTTCCTGGCAGGTGTGAGGAAGAACACATAGGGAATAAATAACACCCAAACCAATACCCAAACACTTTTTTGTTCAAGATGGAGTGCCACAATTCTTTTCACGTGTCTATGAGGTGACAGTACTTCATTAGACACCCTGGAGTAATTTTTATGTGCAATGGTGTATTAACTTTGTATTTAGGGTTTCTTCCTGGAGGCTGAAGCCTTGACAGTCAAACGGGCCAATGAAATAAACAGTAATATAGTGACACCACACTATCACCCCCTCCCCTAACCCCTCCCCCTTTATCATACAACTACAGCTGTGGGTGAGGCTTCAGTTCAGGTGGATCACCACCCATCACCACACACCAGGCAAACCAGGCATACTTAATGAACTGGTGGGCGTGCCCACATAAAAACAACATTTTAACAAATACTGTACACTTTTTTGAAAAGAATATACCTCCTTATATAACAATAACCTGATGATCATGTTTTAGGGTGGAAAAAAATCGTTGCACTCCATCTTTAAAATTAAGAACAATATGCAAACAAGATGCACACAATAGGCAATATGCAAATAGCAAAAAGTAATCGTTGTAATTAGGTCCAACTTCCATTCCGCCTGCAGCTCTTTGAAGTTTAGGGAAGACTTAAAGGTAACACAGGACCTAATAGATAGAGACTTAAGGTCTGCAGCAGCCAGTTAAACCCATTCAAACATATTGCTGCAGAATATTAACCCATTTTAGGCGGGAACCCGTTTTGGTGTTTTAAACATTATGTCATAATTTAGCTATTGAAAAATAACAGATCTACAAGCTCATAGGGCTTGTAGGTCTGCTATTTTTGAAAAATTGTGAAAATGTGGCACAAATCTTTGAAGATATATTTCAGAGCGAACATTTTTAACTACAATATTGGCTTCTGGGGGGTCCCTGGAACTACATATTTTGAGATGGGGGTCCGCGGCCCAATAGAGATAATTCTGGGGGTCCATGACATGAAAAAGTTGAGCATAGAAACATGGGTTTTTTCAGAAAAAGGTTAGGATTTAGAAGACATTTTTTCAATCGACTTCAGTCCAAAATGGGTTAAACAAGCTTTCTTTCGCATGCATGGGCAGAAAGTAGGGATGGATGGGTCACACCCTGAGGAAACCACCCGCCTTAGCTGTAGAGGTGCAGAACAACGTTACTAATGTGAAAACTCAATGCATGCATGAGAAGAAGTGCAGGGGGAAATATTGTATTCAGGCGTCGTACGCAATAACACCCGGCGTGAAAACACTCTCAAATCTGCAAATTGATATACACATGGCTTGTCTCTACACTGCAGAGCAGACCATAACAATTCCAGATAAAAGCTAACAGCCTGTGTCACTCTATGTTTGGCTGCTGAATGTATAGTAAAAAAAAGAAAAAATAACTCATTCAATTACCAATTTAAAATTACATGTGAACGGAGTGTCGTTTGCTGTGTGCCGATATGGAACCTCGCTCAGTGTCTGTTATTGAGATACAGTAGCACTTCCGATGTGTATCTGAGATTTCAATTCCAAGGCATAACAATCCCATAATGCCACACTGACGTCGGCGTGCAGATGCTTCACACCATGCTTCTCCAATTCCTCTTACTCGGAGGCTTGCAGGGCAATCCATCACTACAACGAGGAAAGTGACACGGCTCAGATTACGGTGGCGTTGTCGTAGAATATGATGACATTGCACATTTCTTAGACGTTAACGTGTTTTTTACACCAATACATACTGGAAGACGCTGATGATGACAGCGATGA
Source organism: Protomyctophum bolini (assembly GCF_963924005.1). NCBI lineage: Eukaryota > Metazoa > Chordata > Actinopteri > Myctophiformes > Myctophidae > Protomyctophum > Protomyctophum bolini. The sequence goes on from NC_137872.1 coordinate 31,941,420, forward strand.
ATCAGCACAATATGGGCCACCCAAATAACTCAATGATTGTAAAAAGGGATGGGGTCATTAAGGATGGCACGGGGTAAAGTCCATGCCTATACCACTGCAGAGACGAGTGGGATTACTTCCTTGTTTACACTTACAGCCTGACAAACTCCACTATTTTCTCAGAATCTACGCTGCCTCCTCACAGATTGATCATGTTCTGTCCTAATTTCTGACTTCATCATGCATCTCGGGTACAATATTAACGCTTCTAAAGAGAGATCAGACCTACTAGCACGTTGTAGTAATGGAAGATTTCACCTCCCCCCAGGAAGGTATAGGGGTTTTCAGAGTAAAATCTCAGTCATCTGCTTGGCAGTTCGCACCTTTATTCTGAAAGATTCCTCTGCACCAGAAGTTGTTTTTTTTTACCTTTTTTACATTCATTTATGGGAATTATTAGATTTTCTTTCTTTTGAAAATTGTTGAAATTGTTTTGAATTGATGAAAGGTTTAAAAACTCTTTCAGCGCCACCTGGTGGTCACCAGTTTAGGCTTTGAGTGCCAATTCTCCCATTATAAAGAAAGAAAGAATTTGTAATTCTATTATGCATGTAATGTGCATGTCATCACCTGTACACCAGATTAGAGGAAATTATTTTTTAATTGCCAAGGGATCACGTCTTGTCGTCCGTGGCATCCGGTACATAATTGGCAATTAGACGTCTTGACGTTTATGGCTCTTAAACTGTTTTTGCTGAAATATTTTGGATTTCTTTTTTAAAGATATTTAACGGAAATAATTTGATATTTACTGGCGACCCATAAAAATTGGTCCGCAACCCAACCTTGGTTCCCGACCCATTGTTTGGGAAACCATCTGTGAGAAAAGAAGCGGCTGGTGACTAATGTGTATGGGAGGATAGGTGGTCGTCTAATTCTAATACCCTCTCTGGAACATCAGGGTCGGTGTGCACTTGACAGTGACTATACACATGGAACAGGGAACTGGCAATGACTTCACAATTGGGTTGACATTTAAAAAATGTCATAAAAATTGAAAAAGCAGCCATGTCCTCAAGGGGGAGGGGGGGGGGGACATCTGCTTTATGCCACTTCAAAAACCGAAAAAAAGGGGAACCAACCAATCTTGGAGGTTTCCTCCCGTTATGCTTATGCTTATTATATATCTAAGCAAAACGTTACATTCCTGGTCTAGAATGAGTTTCATTGTCTCTACACTGAATTGTGTACTCTCCGTCTGAGCCGAGCAAGCTAAACCAGTGATTCACAAACGTTTTAGCTTGTGACCCAAAAAACAAAGGATACATTTGCCCGGGACCCAAACTAGTGAAAATATCTTCACTATCTTCACGAATTCTTCCACTATCTTCACTAATTCTAATTTATGGAATATCTTTGATCTTCTTCATGTAATTACTGAAACAAAATCATTGAATTTAGTTTTTAATTGAATTTTTTTTTAGCTTTTTGGGGGAATGTTTTTTGAGAATGATTGAAATAATAATAATAATTAAAAACAAAAACGTAGCAAACCAAATAGAAAGGAGCCCATACAAATGTGTCCACGGAACGTGTGTTTGTGTTTTTAGAACCTGTGAGTGAAACGACCCAGAAAGCCTTTCACCGGTACGTTCTGTACTACAATGGATCTGCCTCCTCTCCAGTGGCAACCGGCGGTCTGAGTAGCAGATTCGAATGCCATCAAAGGGACAAAAATCACGTTTAATCAGAGCATTGAATGCTGCAGTAGAAACGTCTACTGACTTTCCGTAACCGCCTCCAGCGCCAAACGTTATATTGTGACGTTTTGGAGAAGTTCAGTATAGGCTGTATTCTGTGCGTTGATCACGGCTACAGTTTTGACAGTGACGTCACGCGTTGTCCGACATTACTAACCCTAACACTAAATCTTACTTACCCTAACTCTAATCCTAAACTTAACCTCAGTCTTAACTATAAACTGTGGCTCAGGATGTAGAGCAGGTCGTCCAATGATCCCTGGGTCGGCGGTTCGAATCCCGGCTCCTCCTGTCCACATGTCAAAGTGTCCTTGGGCAAGACACTGAACCCTATTGCCTCCAATGAGTTGGTCGGTGTGAGCTCGCCTCCATTGGTGTGTGAATGTGGGAAGTGAGGACGCTGGCGTCGACTGTATGAATGAATGAACCATTGTAAAGCGCTTCGAGCACTTGGAAAAGTGCTATAAAAATGCAATTCACTAACCTCATATCATTTGTCGCTGTCAGAACAGACACCATGATCAACTGCACAGAATGCAGCCTATACTGAGATCTTGACGGCTACTGAGAGCATTCAGCATAATCTTGTCCCCTTCAATGCATTGAAGGCATTCGAAACGGGTGTGATCTGACGTTGTAACTTGTTAGGAAGGGCCTGGGGAGGAATGCCAATGACAGCACAACAACTGGATGCATGCAGAGAAGATCACTTGAGCAGATGGAGTAGTCGTGGAGGAGGGTTCACTGTGTGTGTGTGTGTGTGTGTGTGTGTGTGTGTGTGTGTGTGTGTGTGTGTGTGTGTGTGTGTGTGTGTGTGTCTGTGTCTGTGTGTGTGTGTGTGTGTGTGTGTGTGCGTGCGTACGCACGCACACACACACACACACAAAACACACGTACAAAAGCATATTCATCATTTTTCAACCTTGTCTTCATGACACTCTCACAGGAATAATGAAACACAATGTGCACGCACGCGCACACGCCCGCACGCACACGCACACACACGCTCACACAAACACGCACACACACACACACAGTCTCACTTGCTCACCTCTCTCATTTGTAACCTTCAGAGCACCACCCAATAACAGTATAGACCCAGGAGGGAGTTGTGCAGTGCGGTATGAAGGTCCCTTAGGGGACAAGGAGTCAGGCAGAGCAACACAGAGTCAGACCTGCTACAGAAGTAAGTGTACGCGTCTTGAATGATGGATGTCACTCCCCTTCAAATCCGCTAAAGGCTGCAACACAGTGAACCAAGTCAACTCCAATTATATGACTGGCATTTATCATCCAACACTCTAAGTCTTAAACTTTGCCAGAAGAATCTGGCATTATTGTCTGCTCTAACGCACCGCTGCCGATTGTTCTCGTCTGAAGACGATAGAGAATGTGTCTGTTTGAGCCAATGAGCCATGTCATGGCTTCTGTGTTCACTTCTCTGTTCAGTGATTGCACACACCTTTTGCTCAGTCAGTGGTTTCCAAGTTCCCCACTCAGGCTGGCAAATCCAACCTGGACCACAAAGACAAAAAGAAGGGTTTTGATTGTGATTTAAAAAGAAATAAGAAAATAACATCTTCACTTAAACCACATCAAACCTGGCCTCCCTATTGTTGAGGCACTGGGGGCGTGTTCTCTAGGCCTAGGGTAGGTACCCTGTACCCTCAACAAAACAAACATGCAGTAATCCTAGTCTCTATACTGCCTGCCCATGGCCAGCCGGGGAGACTGATGGAGGGTCAAGGAACTGTTTGGAATACCGTGTTCCTTCTACGCGCTACATCCAACCAGGGAAACGCCCCCCCTGTCAGGTGTAAAGAAGCGGCTTGGCCTCTTTCGCATTGTGCAATGAGCTTGTATATCGTCTTTTTTTCTGTTGCACAACGAAGTATAGGGACAAAGACCTTATTAATTAACCAATCTTTCTTGGACATTTAGTTTTTCTGTATAATGATAGTCTTTCCATTGTTTGTGCTTCACAACAGTCTACATTTCCAGTGTAACTAAAACTAACACTACACATGACAAATGTGTTTCTCACTGAAAGTACAAGGGTAATGCTACCCATTGTACCGCCTTGTGAAATAATCAAAGAGTAGTTGGCCTGGCTCCCTTCACACACTAAAAGACCACTTCCAATCATCTGGCCAAATCCTGTGTGTTTCCATGGCAATAAAGATGGAGAGGACGGCTCGCCTTTATAGAGGGGTGCGTGTGTAGAGAGACAGAAGTATATGCTGCGTTTTCCTTTGAGGACTGGGTAAATGGATGGGTGGGTAAGGTAAGACTTGATTTACAGAGTTGTTGCACCCGAAGATTCCCGCACGTTGTGCGCTTGGAGATCAGCTCTTTTTCGGTGCGAGACACCGGCACACGACGGACTATGAATCGGGCATTAAGGCTTTAAGTGCCGGTCAGTGACTCTGAAAGCCAGCCATGATCTCATGTATTGGATCCATACTAGCGCTCTACCGCTGAGAACCTTCTGTGACCTTTCTGTGTGCCAAGGAATGCAACCAACAATGCATGTTGTACAGAGTATGAGTGCTGGTAAGAATGCAGAGAGCAGATGGTGGCTTATATGCGAGTGTGAACAGGAGATGTATGCTGTTCATCTCTCTTTCTATTTTACACCCTTTTTCAGATGGTAGAAACCAAACAATATTTCACGTTAGACATGGACTCTCGCCACCAATGCTAACAGACATAAATGCACATGTGTGTGCGCACGCACGCACGGACTCTCACACTCACACACACACACCCACACCCATACCCACATACACACACACATGCACGCAAACAACAAAAGCACACACACCTTTTATCATCCCTCGATGTGCTAGGAATTAATCAGAATCAGCCTTATTTTTTTTTACAATGGGGAAAGAACAAAGGGATGGTATCGTAATGAGATAAGATGTACATTTACTGGTCCCTGGAGGGACATTCAGGTGTCACATACAGTCTCACCAGCAGTAAGTATGACACACAGGAGAGGAACAGGTAAGAATAAGAATCAAAGAACAAAACCAAGGGAAATCAAATATAAAGAAAATACTATAGTGTTTCCCTGATTCTGTGAGCTTAGCTGATGTTCACTGTACGAGGATTGGATGGAGGGAAGATCACACCACCCACTTTGAATGTTATCAACCTATAATCACCAGTATGGTCTTCTCTGGACCATTCAATGCAGACAGTATGGACATTTCCAGTTTGTGGAAACTAGTAGGCAACTAGGAAATGCAGAAGTGAAATGACTGCCGCCGAAGCAAAAACATCGTGAAACTGACTTACACAACATGTCCGGTTAAGAGTTAAGACTGATATGAGGATATGGGAATTACGTGGCCGCTCCGCTGTCAACAACCCCCTTCGCATTGCATTTCGGGTGAGCTCAGTTAGGCCTGTCACAATTATTACATAATCGCCTAATCACAATTATTTGAGATACAGTAAATACACTTTTTGCATAATCGTCAATCGTTTCCATGTTGAGAAATGTCCAAACATTTTCAAACATTTTTGAAAAAAAATCAACTAATTCCACAATTTTGGAAAAAGAGAATTGGAAATAAAAAAATGAATATGAATTATTAAGTGTCTTTGTCATATCTGCCCTGTGCAATTTATGGTAACGAAGCCTAAAAATCAAAAACAAATAGTAACGTTCCAATGTTCAATGCCAAAACCACAATTAAATCTAACGATTTGTAATCGTGACAGCCCTATAAGCTGGATGTGGATTAGCCGTTTGCAATTTTGTAGTTGTTTAAAAGAAAGCTTGCTCGCTCAATTGACCCTCTGAATAAATAATAATAGCACATGAATGCTTTTCTCGCAAACACACACACACACACACACACACACACACACACACACACCCCCCCCCCTCTTTGGCAGAACATAAATGCTTTTCACACAGTCCCTCCCTCCCTCCACCCCCATTCCCCATATCCTCTGATTGATCTACTAAAGCTTCCACAGGGACACACAGATAGCCATTGAAGAATGGTGCTGCAATCTGTGCGGTACCCTGGACACAGCAGGGGGTCCATGGGGGGGGTCTCGTGTGGGGGGAATAGTGACGTGAATGGGGGGGGGGGGGGGGGGGGGTCGGCTATATGTGAAAGCCAAAGGATGCTGTAAATTCAAAGCGGGCAAAGGTGGAATTGGTGAGTGAGGGGTTAATGTGCTTTTGAACTGGAAGGTGTGATGTGATGACGTCACACATCAAGGTGAGATAAAGTAATGCCACAGACCACAGACAGTCAAGTGTATGGGGAGTAATAGCAGGTGGTATAGAATTATAGATTAGGCCAGGGGTTGAGGGGTATGGGGAGTAATAGCAGGTGGTATAGTATTATAGATTAGGCCAGGGGTTGAGGGGTTCCCAAACCTTACCATGCCAAGGACCTCTACATAGCATAGTTGCACCCTCCCTATATTGTGAAATGGCTTAAAATGAAACATTGAAAACAAATGTGCCAACGAGGCCAAAGTGCCATGGAAAATGACATGTCCAATACGGGCGAATGCACCACACAAGGAAAGTGACTCCCACTTCCTATGCCAGATTCTCCAATGGGTTTCCCCAGGCTTTTCTTTTTGAGCCCAATGCGAATGAAAATAAAAGCCTGGGTACCGAGGCTAGGAAGTCTGTGAATAGCTCTACACAGGTGGAAGGATGTTAGTTTGTAACCTAAACAGACTCATATTAAGGAACGTACGGTAATACAACGAAAATTGTTCATAAATGTGCTCTATAAATAAACATGATTTGATTTGAAGTATTCAACATGTTCTACCAAATAAAGCATGCCCACGGGAGATCATAATTAATTCAATAAATGGTTTTAGGCCCTGCGGTGCAAGGGAAAGCACGCATAATCTGAGAGTCAGCGCAAAAGGCTGCTCAAAATGCACGTCTGAATATATTTACTACCGTTGTTGAGGAGACGATCATTACCATATCCACAACTATTCATAGAAGACTACAGTAATAGAGGGTATGCGCATGACATCATCATACCGGAAGTACCGAGTGTCAAAAAACGGCTTTCTGTGGACACCCCGCTGTCGTTAAGCCCATACATCCAGCAGCCTTAAAAGGTTGAGAACCACTGGCAGCATGGTGGATCCACACCATTAAGATCATTTTTGCAGTGTTCATGTGGGTTGAGACTAATCACACTCTCTCAGTTCTCACTGTCTCCATCTCCTGGGGATATAGTCGCATGCACACGCACACGCACACACACGCACACGCACAAGCACAAACACAGGTCGCGTCCTTGGGATAGTTTTGTCACTCCAGAAACCAGTGGTGGAAAAAATACTGCTATAAATGTAGAACTATACTCTGTTACAAGTAAAATACTTAAAAGTACCTAAAGTAAAACAAAGTACTTGTTATACAGAATCATCATGTCCCATTTCAAGTTTTCAAATGTGTAAAAAATCTTTTGAAAATAGCAGATCTACAAGCTTGTAGATAAGCTATTTTCAAATGGCCGAAATGCACCGGTATATAGGGCTGAAGTGGTTAATGTATGATTTGTAATAATAATCAAAATATCCAAAGTAACTAGTAAATAAAAGTAGTGTAGTAAAAGTACAATATTTTCCTCTGAGATGCAGTGGAGTAGACGTAGTAAGTATTGGAAATTGGACAATACGCAAGTAACGTAAAATACCTACTTGGGTAGTTACTTTACACCACTGTAGTTTTGTCATTCCAAAAACCCAGGTTTATGAAAACAAACAGTCAGAATGTCACCTCTAGCTACCCTACGCTGTTATTTTTCAGTTTATTGTACAACTGTCATTAGTAATACGCTGCCACGGTCTAAAATGACTTACATTGACATAATTTATCACTGTAGTTTTTCTAAGAGACATTTTGACTCCTGACTCTCCGGTTGCACTGACTCAAATGACCATTCACAGAACTCCACCCCCAGAATGGAGCGCCGTGGCTTAATTTAGATAGTATTCTATGTATAGCACTCTATAGTGTATACTCGTAGCTTTACAGTACAGTTTTTCTACTATTAGACAGATGCTAGGTTCTTAGCTTCCTTATGACACTTTCTTTTTTTTATGTTTTTTTTTTGTGGCTTTAACCTTTTATTTTATATTTTTTTATGGAGGGACAGACAGTAGGCTGACAGGAAATGGGGAAAGAGATGGGGGGGAAGACATGCTTACTGTAAATCGCTCTGGTTAAAGAGCATCTGCTAAATGCCTGAATTGTAAACTGAGTCTGTATTTGGTCTGTCATGGAACAGTGTTGTATCTTGTTATATTATATCTAATTGTGCCAGGTCACCTTCCTCTGAGATACACAGCATTGCTCCACAGAACAGATCAGCATGCACTGCACTTCCGTTGCAAAGGAACAAACGGCGGGTAATTGTTCCAATTAGTGGGCTGTCTAGCAGCACGCTGTGATGTCTACCGTTATCAGTCATTCTATTATTCGGAATCTACCCAATTCATCATGCGAATTTCAATTCATTATTGATCGTTATCATAGCGTAGTAAGCGTACAGAAACAATGTATTCCTGTAAACTGTCTTTGTACCCTACTGTCCATCCGTCTCCCTTTTATGCCTAAATGGAGATTTCGATGCTGGGCACGGCACTCCCTCGGGTCCTCTGTGACACGCGCAGTTTGGAGTAAATCGGTCAGACGGGTCTGGAGACACGTGCACACACAGTGCACAGCAGACACACGGACAGAGATTCATTTTTAGTTAGATTTGGCTCCTTTGTGCCATGGACTAGCGTTGCTAATATTTTCAAGACGTTTTGACAGAAAGTGACAGATCTACAAGCTCACAATGCAGCGTCGCATTGTGACGCTCTGTGAGCTTGAACCGCTATTCCGCTGTTTTTTGAATAGCCATTGGGTTCAAGGCAAGCAAAGAAAAGAAAACAAAAATATTACGGTAATAACACTAAATAATTAGCTACAATTAAACGTGTGAAGTATCTCATGAAAGCTAGGTCACATCATGATAGTTAAAGTCCTACTATTGTCACATACATTGCTCTATGTGAAATTTGTTCTCCACATTTGACCCATATCTTGGAGCGGTGAGCCGCAGCCGTGCCACATTCAGGAATCATATTATTTGTAGTTGATCTAACCCCTCAATCCAACCCTGGATGCTGAGCTCCAAGCAGGGGAGGCATTGGGTCGCATTTTTACAGTCATTGGTATGACGCGGCATGGGATCGAACCCCAACCTCCCAGTTCCAGGGCGGACACTCTAACCACAAGGCCACTGAGCTGGTTACTGAATCAGCCGTTGCATTATACTAATAGCTTATAGCTACTTGCATTTCTACGATGGTTACCTCATGTGGTCGTTTGAAATATAAAGCAAACCTGATGCTTGTAGTTACTATCCTATGCTATGCATCATAACACTATTCCCACACTGGAATTGTAATGCTTACCCCTCTCTCTTCACCCCACTCGGCATCACATCATGCTCACAATCTCCAAACTAAATGGATAACTAACCATGGCCATGTTTTGTCCCGTCACCCCACCCCCACACACAGACTATGCACGCATGTCGCACGCACATGCAGTCGCACACATATGCATGCATGCGCACACACACACACACACACACACACACACAGTCACACACACACGCACACACGTCTGCCCAGCCACTCTCTATAAATAAATAAGGTACAGTTTCCAAGGTAACGTATCCATGGAGGATTGGCCACCGACCACCTGAAATCCAGTTGGAAAAAAAATAATTAAGGTTGGGGTTCTGGGAGGGTGGTTTGACAGCCAGGCACAGCAAAATATGTCCACTTGACATAAAAACACCACCATCATATACTCACAGTACAACTGTACTACTGTACTACCAAAACCACCACCACCTCCATCACTGGAAACCCCTCTGGTGTTATCCTCCCCTCTCCATTCTGTAGCATCATACCACCAACCCCAACACCAGCAACTGGTTTGCAAATTTGCCACAGCTGCCGTTCGTTACATGACAGAGTCACATTGCATCAGGGAATGTCATTGAAGGGGTGTATGTGTGCGTGCGTGAGTGCATGTGTATGTGTGTGTGTGTGTGTGTGTGTGTGTGTGTGTGCACTGTGCAGGAGGTTATGTGGTATGAGGTCTGATTTCACAACATGGGAAATACTTGGGCTCCCTCCAGTGGTAAAAGATGTGAACTGGCAGTACATTACATTACAGTACTACAGATCATGTGGACCTTGGGGATTGAAAAAGGAAGAAAAACAAGAATTTATGTCTGACGCGCGCGCGCACACACACACACACACAGCGATGTTATTGTGTTATTGTGTGTAAAAAGCCTCATTCATATTGCCACCATCTCAGGCCATGAGTAAGGGCCAGCTAACTGAACTCAACAAGTCAGAAGAACATGACAAGTGGCTGTGAATGGTTGTGGAGAAACGTGGCAGCATATTGCATGTTAAAGGCTTACCCAGTAAGCCCTAACTTCCACAGCTTTAACACATTTTCTTTACGCGGTCATTGGAGGAGTAGAATAATTAATATCTTCATTGAGCAATAACGCTCCAGCTAACATCAAAGAGGCTAATTAAATCATCACGATTAGTTTCTCATCTGCATATCCTGTCCCTGTTGGCCGACTGAAGGCGTGTACGTGGGAGGAGATGGGGTGGAGCGGTGCCAGAGAGAGGGCATGCGGATTTGCATTATGTGCTGTATTGTAAAATATCCATGGGAAAATGTCTCTGAATCTTCAACACTAGAGAGCATGAGTTGTGTAAAAATGAAGGTGATGTGTTGCCATGCATTTCCATATTCAAAATAGATCTTAGTCTTTTAACACAGAGATATAATTGATCTGCATATAATACCCAATAGACTTCCATTATTTCTCTCCAATCTTTAAATAAGTCATTCTCATATGATTTGCTGTGTAATTATTTGGTGTAGCCAGAGACAGTATTCTTGTCAAAAGGATTCCTTTGGAGTGTTTGTTTTTTTTTACAAACAATTCAGTTTAGCTATTTATTTTCTTTTGGTCCTGGTCTTAAAGGGAGAGATTAAAGCCCAATGAATTTAAGGATGGGCATGGCCAGCAATATCCAGCGACAGCTCCAGAAAATTGTGACTGAGGGTGCTATGGGTGGGCTAGCTATTTAGAGGGGATAATGAATCTTGGTTTACATAGAAGTCAGTCAATTGGGCTTGTTTTGAGGGGGGGGGGGGCTAAGCCTCCACCAGAGGGGGCTAAAGCGCCCCTTGCCGTCCCTGGCAATATCATAAGCATTCAAAGTGTTACACCTGGCATTTGATTACTTAGACAATTAGACACGACTGCTTTTGGGGGGTGCTGCTACCCCCTCTTATGTCCAGCTTTGAGGGTTTGTGTGAACACAAACATTGAAGACAAAAGTGAGGACGCAAATTGTGATTGGCCGAAATGAAACGACGTATGATGACGTATGATAAGAGCGCCACTCACTTCACACAGGTGTGATTTTTATATCATCTCTACAAATGATGAAGAAATACCTTGCCAATCCAGGAAGGCCAATGAATCCAATCCATCCAGGCACACATATTCGGGACCATCTCATTCTCCACAAGGCCTGGTACTGCATGTGAGCGCAGGGTGAGCTTCACCGCGGTCATGAGGAAGGTACTGCACGCACATCCGTGGCCCAGGTGCAAGACAAGCAACAGTATCACGGCATTCATGCCAGTGGCCAGGACCTGGGGAAGGAGAGAAACAACAGGGATAAAAGGGAGAAACTCCTTAGACTTCCTTAGTCATTTCAGCAATATTATTCACAGTTGGGAACTAATAGCCCCTGTTATGCATTCTCTGAAGTTCCAACAAGTTATGACACATGGACAAGACAATAAAGTCAGCTCACCTGTTTGTTGGAAAACGCAAACATCACAGCGTGGCATCTCATTCCTCACACACATCTGTGGCAGGTGGTCCTCCTACGCACCCAACGATGACTGTTCTGGCATTAATGGCCACTTCAAAGACCAGAGCTGGGATGGAGTGGAAGATAAAATATCGCCAGAGAGAGACAACTCATGAGAGATTGACTGGATGGATGCCTGTAAAAGAAGAAATGCAGAGCAGCAGATGCACTTCCTGTGAATGGGTGCTCAGCTACTACAGTCAATACTTTAGAAAAGCCACCAGATAAGTGGAAATACAGCAGCACTCAAAAGTCGACAAAAGCCTTTGGGCTCTGGCTGATCTGATGAAGCCTTTAAGGCTGAAACCTGCCTGCTGTAGAAAAAAAAAAAAAAAAAATTGAGTCAAAGTCTTGCATTTGTATCTTTTGTGATGCTATTTCCACCTACATGTATCTAATGTTTTTGATGCCTGTAAAATAATCTTTGACCTCTGTGGACTTTGTTCAGTGACCACCGTCAGAACACTTTGTTAGAGCAGTGGTCCTTGAGTTGGTAAACAAATGGACCCTTATGGATCTTTAACTCTTGAGATGTTAAATTATTGTTAAACATCTGCATTAATTAAGTTCATTTAATTTACAAGAAGTCTACACAATTAGAGAATGTAGAAGAATTGTTATTTTGACCAACGTTTGCCTGTTATCTCTCCTATTGTACCAACAATAATCACAGACATTCTAGCAGGGCTACATCAATAGGCCTACAGCATGGAATTGGAAATGTGGACATAGTCTATTCTTTAGTTTTGGGTCTGCAAGGCTAAATCTCATCAAATGGTGGTCCGAGGCTTGAAAACTAGAAACAAAGTCAAAGTCATAACGATTTATCACACACGTTACCGCAGTGAAATTTGTTCTCTGCATTTGACCCATCTCTTGGAGCAATTAGTTGATTTGACCCCCCAATCCAACCCTTTTGATGCGGAGTGCCAAGCAGGGAGGCATTGGGTCCCATCTTTACAATCTTTGGTATGACCCGGCCGGGGATCGAACCCCGACCTCCCAGTTTCAGGGCGGACAAAACACAAGGCCACTGTCAGGTAAACCACTAGCAATAGAGTATATTTTGCAGCAGCACTTGGCACAGCACAGCGCGACCTGGCCCCTGTGGGCCTATTAAAGAACATAATACAGCAGGCATGACATTTGCAGCAGCAGTTCAGTTGACACAGCGGCCCAGCCGTCAGAACACAAGAGAATATACTCATTGGTTCTCAACCAATGGCCTGGGGAGCTAAATGATGGGAGTTGGTAACCAAATGAACCTTTAACTCTTGAGAGCGTATTATTAAATGAAACCAAATGGACCCTTTATGGGAAACCTTTGGTTTCATTTTACGCTCTCAAGAGTAGGAATTATTATTATTTTGAACAATGTTTGCCTGATATCTCTCCTAATGGTACCACAATACAATACAGCATGGAATTGTGGACAAAACAATTATCCAACCATAACAAAATATTCTAAGTTTTTAGTCTGAGAGGCTAAATATCATCAGATGGTGGTCCGAATAAATAATGAGCCTTGATATGAAAATGTTTGAAAAACACTGCACTATAACATTAGCAGCAGGCTAGCCCCTCTCGGAACCCCCTGGGTCAGAAACTTCAGTACAATTGGGTTCTGCTTGTAGGGCTAGCAGCAGGCTAGCAGCAGTAGGCAGTGGCACATGTGGCCCATTCAGAACACAACACAGTAGGCTACATGCTATTACCTGCGTCGTCCTTTTCTTCTTCCTCCTCCCCACAAGGCCACAACACTCCTCCATGCACGTCGACAACGCTAGTACTATTATTTTATAAGTCTGTACTACTGACTCAATTGTGCCCACGCCGCCCACCAGAGAAAGCAGCTGATATGCGTTTCTGCCATGCTGTAAAAGTAAATAAACAACCTGGCAGTGACACAGTGACATGAGAGGTTTATGCCACGCGTCGCGTGGCGTGGAAAAGGTAAACAGGAAAGAGAAACAGCGTCGGCACAGAGTAATCACGCTTTGATCTCACCGCAAAGCGGGCCCAAACATTGGAACTATCACCATGAGCACTTCCGCATTCCATTGTTGGCTAAAATCTCACATTTGACAAAGAAGACGAGCAAATAAAGTTATTTTGGTCTATAATTGTATTCTCTGCAGCTGTTTGGTCTTGTTTGTTGTTTGACTCTGTTGTTATTCAAGTGCCATTATTTTATTATACTGTACTTATATATGTATACTGTATGTTATTGTTTTGTTTTTTGTTTGTTTTTCATTTTAAGTAATTGTATTGTATTGTCTGTATTATGTATTGTTTTGTTGTATTGTCTGTTTGTCAACAAAAAAAATGCAATAAATATATTGTTAAAAATATATATATATTTTGGTCTCAAATCAAAACGCTGCCGCCATGATCACTGCACTTTCTACCATTCAGCAACTTCCTCATAAAGACATTCAGGCTAACTTTCACTCGTTCTGCGTGCATGTGTGCCTGGACATTATTTTTATTTATCTTTTGTGTTTTTTGTGTCCTCTATTGTCTTGGCAGCACAGTTAGGTGCATTTAGGGCCGGCTATTTGACCTTTTGCGGGTGCTTTGGAAAATTACACGGTTTCTGTTTTCTTAACTGTCTGCGCGTGTTTGCAGCCGCAAAACCTGCGAAATTATTTTGTGAATTCGTCCCTCGGGGCAACTCTGCATTTCGTAGTGTAGGCCTAGGCTTAGGCTATACATGACATGATGACAATATTCATTCAGCAGAGTAGGGCTCTGCATTGTAGAAAGAATCCACCACGCTTAAGCCAGCTCCTCTTAAGTGCATGCAGACCGGATGCAGACCTGGGTTACATTGACTGCTCTCTGGCTTGTAAAGGGCCCCACTCATTATTTCAGGGCCCAAGGGCAGCTTAGGGCAGCAGTATGCATCCACGGGCATGTGCACGGGCAGCGATTGCAGACAAGAGAATAAGGGGAGAACATGTACCTTTATGAATTTAATCTCCAGACTGACTCCCTGACATGAAACCAAGGTCAACAAAACAACAGCAGACTGTACTGCATGAGATCAGACTCTATATAGGGGCCATGGATGGAGGCTGGGCTGGGGGACTTTAGTGTACTATGTGTACAGTAACTCTCTCTCCAGAGTGAGTAGGCCTATATTGTTGTTGGACCCAAAATATGCCACATATCTCTGCTTATTATATGAACTAGCTTCTTCATGATAAAGAGATACATATTTATTTGTCAACGTGTAGGTGTCTTTTTCGTTAAAAAATAACTACATTTATTATCTCCCAGACTGTAGACTGCTGGGGGAAACGGAAACTATATTACCCCATGGGAAGCTATATTACCTATATCTACGACAGAGTTTCCAGTATCCACTAGATGGAGCGCCACCATCTTCGACTGATTTATTTCTCTCACGGGGCCGTCAGAACAGCTGTCCACAACGTTTGTCCACACTGACTGGCCTTTCAACTTTAGCCTATTGGACCAGTTTCCTCTTCAGTCTGCTCTGACTCTTCACCCGTCATTTAGTTTGAATCCAAATGAGGCTTTGATGTGAAGTGAAACAAAACAGCTGATCTTAGAGTGGTGGAATAATTAGACAAACAGGAAACAGCTGTTAAAATGTATGTCAACAGAATCAAGATTGTTGCACAACACACTTAAATCCACAAATGAAAACTGTATACGAATAATGCAGGATTGTTGCAGTTTGTGATCAACTGTGTGAATAATATAACGTTAAAGGATGAAGGATGCTGCACGGATAACCACTGGGCCTCCAAATAAAGACCAGGTAACCGTAAACACCGTCTCTCTGCCTACCTGCCATTCCACTTGGGTGGCGCTACAGTGGGAGGGACAGAGAGATCTTCAGAGAATCCAATGAGCGTGCGGCAGCAGATGATGAGCTCCCCAAAGGCCTTGCCTCTGCGCGGAGGGAGCGCGCCTGCAGATCTGCATGTCGCAGTGCATTGGAAGTTTGTGTGCATGTGTGGGCCACTTAAAGCGGCGCGCAGAGCAGACGGCACCAACTTTCTCCCTCCGTGCAGAATCAGCGAGATGAAGAGCATCGCCAGCCCGTCATCATGTGCTCCAGGCTCCCAGGGACCGCCTGCCTACTGCGACTCGTTGCACTCAGCATCCTTCTCTCGCACACCGCAGCTTATTTCGGGTCAGACACTTTTCTATATATTTTTCAACCGCATAGGCTATTGCTTAGAAACTGAGGACTATAAATACAAGAATATTAAATTGGCCTGTTTGATTGACTGATTGATTGAATACTTTATTAACAGTGTGCATAAAAAAGCACAAGAAAGTATAGTCCATGAATACAAGGTCTGCTATAGGATTTAAACGCAAGAAAGCATGTCTTGTTTCCATTGGGGTCCTTCATGCAAAGCTATAATCAATTCATCAAAGAACTGTCCTCTTACCAAATTACGCACGCGTAATTACGCACATGCACGGCACACTCATATTTTATCGGTTTATTGACATTATAAACTGCAAATGTTGACTCGTGCAAAGTGTGATATGATGAGGCTAACCATGTCACTGATAGGCTATCGCTCAACAGTGTGCCATGTGTATCTTGCTTTAAAATTCTGAGGCTCATTGCTGTATTGTTTTGAATTGCGAATTGCCGGTTATTTACATATGAATATATATTTAATTGTAATGAATTATGTAAAGGCCTTGTGGACTGTATTTATAGGACTATACCGTTTCAAATAATTCATTTAATATATGAGGACCAATGGCCCATTTCTATATGTTATTTACAGATGACGATATCGCGCGTGAAACATTATTCTAGCTTTTAATTTTCCTTGTATGGATTCACATGAAAGGGACAATATCTTAATATTTTGGATAATGTAATACTCTTATAAAATCCCATAGTTAAAATGAATGTAATTGCGTAATTGCCCATATAACTCTGACCATGTAGCAGCACCTGACTATAGTCTTTAATGTGCTTTCTTCCTCATCAGGCTGACAGGTCGAGAACCCTTGGTGTTCTTACCAGGCCCATACTCTAGTGATTCTCCAACGGGCAAGGCTCACCTGAAGCAATGCGAGCAGATGACTCTGACTCGACGGCAGAAGAGACTGTGTCGACGGGAGCCGGGCTTAGCTGAGACGCTGCGCGAGTCAGTGCGCCTGAGCCTTCTGGAGTGTCGCTATCAGTTTAGAAACGAGCGCTGGAACTGCAGCCTGGACGGCCGCGGAAGTCTTCTGAAAAGAGGTAAGCTATTTGTGTGAATATATGTACACACCACGTGGTTCTCAGTGGTGGAAAAATTACTCACATTTTTACTTAAGTAAAATTATCAATCAATAGGCCTATACTGCAATGTAGAAATAGGCTATACAAGCAAAAGTCTGAGATTCAAAGTTTACTTGAGTAAAAGTACAAAGTATTGGCATCAAAATGTACTTAAAGTAGCAAAAAGTAAAAGTAAGCCTACTCAGATATGCATTATGTCCCTTTTCATAAGTTTTGAATTGATTTTTTTGTTGTTGAAAATAGCAGATCTACAAGCCCACAATGCGTTGAATCGTGATGCATTGTGAGCTTGTAGATCTGCTATTTCCAAATGGACGAAATGTGGCTGAAGTGCTTTGTAGGCCTACTAATAATCAAAATCTACAAAGTAACTATATAACTAAAGTTTTCAAATAAATGGATCCAATATGTAGTGGAGTATAAGTAACATTACATTGGAAGTAATTAAAGTGCAAATGCTCCAAAGTTGTAGCCTACTTAAGTAAATGTACTTTAGTTACTTTCCACTGCTAATGTGGGAATATATAGACCCCCAAAATAATCATAATTGAACTGGGGACCGTCCCCCCCCAAAATAATCATTGAACTGGGTAGTTTGTAGATCGGCTAATTTTTTAATATTATTTCAAAAGTTTTTTTTAATATAGTTTGGTATGTTTTTCATTAATATATACCGGTATATTTGATTTCATGTATTAAAAAGGGCTTTAAAGTCCTTAATGTGCGACTTTACTGTCATCTCATCTGGTGAGCCCCACTAAATCATGTGGGGGTCCCGACCATAGGGTCCCGACCCACAGCTTGAGAATGGCATAGGCTGCCAGGCTATGTGTGTGTGTGTGTGTGTGTGTGTGTGTGTGTGTGTGTGTGTGTGTGTGTGTGTGTGTGTGTGTGACCCCGGCCCAGTCAGATGATAATGATAATGTATAGTGTTGATAGTGCAAATGGAATTAATAGAGGCAACCAAGAGCAAGAAAGAAATAAAGAAAGGAGAGGGGGAGGGGTTGGGTAGTGGTCAAACTGCATCACTTCTAAGTTGTTTCCCTTTTAAATTCATGTTGTTTATTATTTTTTCGGAGAGACTAATAGGGTCTACTTTCTATACTTGAACAATTCCTCCCACAATAGATGAAACCATTCCTTTGGATTAGAACAATAGCCCTGTGCTTTACTGAAACCTTCTATACTTAAGATAAGCACACGGTTTGGAAGCGTGCCAGTTGATAGCTTACATATGAAAAAAAAAAAAAGTTTAGACTCCAATAAATCATCATGTTGCCTACACGTAGCTCAAGTTGCTGCAGGTTCATCAGCCACAGAAAGCGCTTCAAGTACTTATGCATATGGATATCAAGCATGCGGGGAGAACATGAACAGGTCAGCATCGAAGTAATGAGGGACTAGAGAGCCAAGGAATCCGGTGCGGTGGGGAGCACAGCAAGCAACAAGCTACGTCGGTTATTTTTATCTCGCGGGAAAGCGCCCATTCCCAGAGGAAAAGGGTGGTGTGATTACTCTCTTTCATCTGGGAAAATCCTTCCTAGTCAAAATAATAATTAATTGGATCAAAATATACCCTGGCGATAGCTCTCTGGGGTAAGCAAATAACAGTGCATGACCGAAAGGAAAAGGTCGGGGAGAGAATCATTACACAACTTTGTAATTCTAAAATTCATTAAATCACGGTGTTGTTATGAGACCCCCCCATTTTCAAGGGCTCAAAACAACTAAGGTGAACATTTACTGGCAACATTGCAAACACTGTATTGTCTACCCTGCAACACACACCAATCAATGTCTCATTTAAATGCTATAATAAAGTATATTGAATATTTCATTGTTGAATAAGAAACATTTTCAGTCCTTGGGTTCAGAGCCTTTTTACGGCTTTGTTAAAAACAAACCCTGCACAGCCTTAAAAAAAAAATCTAATTCTTCATTCATTCTTTCCCAGGGTTTAAGGAGACTGCTTTCCTACTGGCAGTGTCCTCGGCTGCATTGTCTCACGCACTAGCCAAAGCCTGCAGCTCGGGCCGGATGGAGAGGTGCACGTGTGACGACTCCCCTGGACTGCAGCACCGAGAAGCGTGGCAGTGGGGGGTCTGTGGTGACAACCTGAAATATAGCACCAAGTTCCTCAAGAAGTTCCTGGGGCAAAAGAGGGTCAGCAAAGACCTGAGGGCACAGATTGATGGACACAACATCAACGTCGGAGTTCGGGTGAGTGTCTGTGGATGAACACAAACAAAGTCTATGCAGCAGTGGTTCTCAAAGTGGGGTCTGGGGACCTTGAGGGTGTTCCAGGGGGTCCCCATCAAAATGATTTAATATAGCATTGGCTATTTGAAAATAGCGGATCTACAAGCTCACAGCGCGTGTTGCATGCTTGTAGATCTGCTATTTATAATATCAAACAATCTTGAAAATCTTTTCAGTCCCTTTTTAGATGGGCAAAATCTGTCCAATTAATGCATATACATTTTTGGGGATCCTTGACATAAAAAACAACAACTGGTCTATAGGGTGGAAATGTGAAATATTATGGTAGCTATGGAGCCTCATGTTGTGTACATGTATCTGTACTACTTTCACGTCACCTCCCAAGCCCAAGGCATCATAAACATAGGACGCACCAGGGCCCCACTTAGCTCAATTAGTTAGGCTACAATTTGACTCTATACAATTATTCCTCTGTCACACTCTTGCACCGTGAAAGGGAACAGCACAGCTATCCTCACCTGCATGTTTTGCCCAGTGCCAGCCAGATTGACTCCCCCATCGCGCTCCCTCAGTCATTGGCCTTGGTGCAGCGGTGGGTGAGAAGGCGCATACAGCCAGGCAGACGGGGCGACTGTGAGACGGTGGGAGCCAGGTGTTCTCAGGCATGATAAAGCTTGCTGTGCAGGCCTACACAAAATTAAAGGTCTCACGTCAGGGAGAACGATTATAACTGTGGCCTCTTTTAATATACGAGCGAGCATTTTTTCCACCTACGGGATCACTGTGTTGCTGCAGTGATAAATCCACATAATGTTCATAACCACTACTGTTGGAGCTTCAAAATAGCAGGCCCCCGGGGCTCCGGGCCCTGTACCCCACACACCAGAGGAGGCAGAGACTAGGAGAGAGAGACCAAACACAGACAAACAAAACAAAAACAAACGCAGGATGAACTAAAAGGCACCTATCTTATCTGATCTTTGCAGAGTTAAACGTTTTCCTCACCTTGCATCGCTGTGGCCTACGGGAGAGACCAGGAGACTTCGCGTTAACAAAAAAACGAAGCCCCCCCGTCCCCCCTCCAGGGCGTTCATACCTGCAAAGGGCGGAATTGAGCAGAACTCTTCAACCCAAAAGTAGGCCCTGGGCCCCTCCTCCCACCACACCAACCCCCCATGCCACAATGACCTGTATCTGGCCCCACAAGTCAGGAGCTCTGTGGCTCGTCGGTTGAGCATGCACCCATCACCAACTATCAAACACTGAACCACTAACTGAGAAACGTGGGACACCATCACCCATTGGCACTTTTCTTTCTTAAATACTTATCTATCGATGGTTGTTCCGTGATCAGGCATGCACAGAGAACAGGGTGGAGAGATTCCTCTGTCTGTGCTGTTTTGTCACCTGTGCCTCGGGCTTCGGAGAGGGGAGACAGGAGAGAACCAGACAGAAAGAGCTAGTTTCAACACATTGAGAAAAACGACTCCGCAGGCGTTATTGTCCAAGTGAGCGATGTTGGGTAAATGAAATATGACATGATGAGCCGTCCCCCGCAATCCATTACCTGAAACATTTACAATGAGCCACTTGCTAACCACCGACCATCCTCCCTTAACCCGCTACCGTGCAAGACACCCCCCCCCCCCCCTCCCCCTCCTTGCAGGAAACGGGTTCTCTCGACTTAGAGATAGGCCCCCGAGATAAGAGGCCGAGGCAATGAATCAGACTGAGAAACCTGACATTTCTTCCCCCGTTTCCCCTCCTGTGTCATTTTCTTTTCTCCCTCCACTCTCAGGCGGTGAAGAGCGGGCTGAAGACCACCTGCAAGTGTCACGGCGTCTCCGGCTCCTGCGCCGTGCGGACCTGCTGGAAGCAGCTGTCCCCCTTCCACGACACCGGGCGGCTGCTCAAGTTCCGCTACGACAACGCGGTGCGGGTGCTGAGCGTCACCAACGCCGCCACCGGCGAGACGGAGCTGGCGGGGTCCCGCCGGCACGGCCAGAACCTCCGCACCACCGACATGGTCTTCCTGGAGGACTCCCCGAGCTTCTGCAGGCCCTCCCGCTATTCCCCGGGCACGGCCGGCCGAACGTGCGCCAAGGACACTAGCTGCCATAGCATGTGCTGCGGGCGCGGCTACAACACGGCCATGCGCCTCACCACGCTCTCTTGCCACTGCCAGGTGCGCTGGTGCTGCCACGTGGAGTGTCAGACCTGTGTCCGGGAGGAAGAGGTCTACACCTGCAAGAAAACCTAAGAGAGAGACACATGTGAATGACTAGACGGAAGAGGAAATACATGTAGGGAGCAATGTAAGGACTTGTTAGAAAAGGACATTCCCGTAATAAGTGAATGAATTTGAGAGAGGAATGTGATCATCTGTCTTATTCCACACTAGAGCTGCCCTGTGACATGTTGAACTGCAATCTCTTACAGACATTACTCTTGACGGATTTCATTCACATTTTGGGCATGTCTTTACAGATGCCATTCCACGATGGTTTTATTGTTGCCGGTTATTTGGTAATTATCACCAAACTTTCATAGTCGCTTGGGTGAGGAATGTTTGAAAACCACTCTTTTTCTGAATGCACTGGGGGGGGATACCTCACTTGTGGGAAAGAGGGTAAAGGTTGCCCTCTGGGATGAGCTCTTAAACAGGTACTGGACAGGACTGGATATCTCCAGCATTATTATGTCAATCCCATCTGTGGGGAGCTCTGACAGACAGTAACCTTGATGCGTTGTAATTTCATTGGTTCTTTCCATTTGTCTATTTATTGTATCTATTAAGATGATATCTGTCTAACTGCTGCTTTATACTTTTAAAGTTCTTGAAATTGAGTGTCTTGCCTCGTAAGGTTAAAAGGGCCTTAAAGGAATCTGGAACATCTCCTGTCTGTCTTTCCGTCTGCTGTGTTTTTCTGCTGCGGAGCAGCATATGAGTGCATTTATTTGTATAAAAAGCACTTAAGATGGTCTTAATTATTAAGCTTAGAGGTTAGATAAATACCTTTTAATTCATTTTTTTTAAATGTTGTTCATAAAATCACTGGAAGCAACAAGAGAAATTGCTGATGTCGCTGATATGCATGGTAGCCACAAGCATGAGCAGGGTTATTGTGAAAAGAAACAACCTGGGTTTCAGTTGCTCTTATGGAAATGTCTATGGAAATATCTGCACGTAGCCTAATGTGTTCTCAATAGAGAAAAAGGGAATATGTATTAACAGTGTGGCAAACACCAAACAAACACTTTAAAGAAAAACAGGTTTATTGCTGGACATACCAACCCTCTACTCTTACTGTTTTTATTTAGATTCATAAAGATTTATAAAGAGAGGCATGTGTGCATGTATGCTTTCATGTCCAGAATGGCTTAACCAAACCATATGCTCTTAAAAGTCTAATTTAGGCTCATCTTTGTTCTAAAATGGGCCAATCTTGTTCCTAATTTTCCCAATCACCAATCAGAGAAAATGGTAGTATTTACTGCATGAGTGCAGGTCAAAGGTGCATGTCTGCCCCAAGGGCTTTATTCTATGGGCCATTTATGTTTCCTTTGCATGATACTGAGTTGTATTGATGTATAATATGACTATAACTCATATCAGGGCTCCAAGCATGTATGTGACAATGTGGAATCAGATTTTTCTACCTCACATCGTCGTCGGGCAATTATTGATTTTATATTTCCTTTGCAAATAGCTGTACTTTCCTTTGCATCAGTCATACAAGTTCACATTTTATAATTGTACAATTGTTGTTAATATAACCCTACATTTCATATATATATATGTCTCTTGTTTCATTACATTATTATTTAAAATAATTAAGATAAATAAATGTACATTTGTAAGAACTATTGTACATGTTTGTCGTCACTTGTTTAGCTGTAACAGGTTGTTTTTCCTCATCCTTTCCACACCAATTGCTTGTCTGAGTTTACTGTAACTCTTGAGAGTGTAGAAAAGGACCAAATTAAACAACCCTTAAGGGTCCATTTGGCTCCATCTGTGCACTGAGTCCCAAGAGTTACATTAAGACTCAGGGTTTTACAGCCATACAGTATGCATGCAACGAGAAGGCCACAGCAGCTGTGCACCTGTCTGCCTGGAACTGCTCTCGACTCTCAATCTATCTATGTGGGCAAACCACTTCCTAATCACACTGCCCCGCCCTCCTTTTCATCTGAAAGGACTGTGGTCGTGGGCTCACTGCATCACCCTCAACCGCCCAGTAACATGCACGCACGCACGCACGCACACACACACACACACACACACACACACACACACACACACACACACACACACACACACACACACACACACACACACACACACACACACACACACACACACACACACACACACACACACACACACACACACACACACACACACACAGGTGTTCTGCCTCTGGCCAGCACACTAAGCATGATGACAATGATAATGGTTATGATGACAGGGAGGATGATGATCTTGAAGAATGTTGTCTACAAAAAAATATGGAGCATTTGACCCCAATTAACCACTTTCATCGTGGTGTGCCTATTTAGGGTATATCACAAAAATGTGCATAACATCTCCATACAACAAAGCATGTAATAGAGCTTAAGTGGTTAACTATTTACAGAGGGAAAGTTTAGTTCCCTGTTGTGACGACATTAATGTCACTTTACACACTCTATACACACACTCTAGGCCTAGGGGGACTATGGAATACAGACTGGTATGGTACAAGGAAATTGAAATTGAGACACAACTCATAAGTTTAAAAGCCTTACAGATTTGGTATGGTGGAGTGATAAACATACTTTATGTTTCATAGGAGGCATATGGCTATCCATGTTCTTTTGAGGATAATCGTTTCCTAAAGGAATGCCGTGGATAGAACAAAGTACTGCTTCCAAAGCACTTTACATTACATAGCATTATGCTGCATATCTGGAGTGAGATTCATGGCACTTTGGTACTTGTAAACTCAGTACACACATTGTCCATCCCATAATTTAAAATACAAAGGCAATTTGTTTCTTCAACCCTTTGTTTTTGCAGATGTTAGGACTGATTTGTGAGGAGTGTGCCACTGAGAGCAGGATGGAAGCTGATAGATAAGATAAGAATAAGATGGGATCAGATGGGTGAACCGATAGCCGAATGGTCAGGGTTGGCGCAATGCTCTGAACAGAAAGTCCCGGGTTCGATGTCTGACCGGACCATCGCTGAATGTCGTTCCAATACAATCTCTCCACTGTGCCGTTAATAAAGGCAAATAAAGAATACGTCAAATGAAATTCAGTTGGCATAGCAGCAGTGTATATAACGCAGGATGGATACAGGCAAGAGTAGAGAGAGGGATCATATTAAATAAAACTAGAAAATACTGTTCCTGTTCTCTATCCATTGTGGGCTCGCTGCTCGAGCCCACAATGCTGACAACAGACATTGGCACATGGTAAATTCTATCAGTAAATAAGTACCGGTATGTATATCGGATATTTGAAAATAGTATAATAAATAATAAATCTCAAAAAGTCTTGGGAAATAACTTTGAACAATTTGGGATATTGTTTGTTTTGTTTGTATTTATGTTTCTTTTCTGTGTTCATTCATAATGCCAGACTACATACCGCATTGTCCCGAATATAAGACCACTCTGATTATAAGACGCCCCCCCATTTTTTCAAGACTCATTTGTGGAAACGTCAAATAGCCTAGTCACCGATTATAGTAGGATATTTCCATTGGAGAAAAAAAACCTAGTCTTATATATTCAGGCCAATAGGGTAATTGTTTTTCTTATGAATAAAAAAAACAATTGTTAACAAAGAAAAAGGTAGTCAGTAATCCAAGAACAGAACAGTACATAAGGGGGGGGGGGGGCAGGCTTGGTTGTAGAGCCTGATGGCTACTGGCACAAATAAGGACCGTCCGAGTCGTCGCTCTGCGATTCATTGAGAAATATGAAGATGGAGAAGATGGAGACGCAGGGGATGAAGAAGGGATAGCCAGGAGGCCCCAGGGGGGATATCCCCTGCTGCTGCGTGTTGTTGTTTTATAATGAACTTCTAAAGCCTTCATTTCCCCCTCTACCCCGAGCGGAGGGGGGCGCAGTGATGAGGGCTGCTGAGTCCACAGTCGGATTCTCACGCACAAGCCCCCGGGGAGACTGGCTGCTCGGAGTGGGGTGGGAGGAGGTGTCCGAGGGAGGGAGGCAACATGTAACCCTCTGCGTGTTTATGTTTGTGTCTGTGTCTATCTGTGTGTATGTATGTGTGTGTCGTGCGTGCACATGTATGAGTGCCATGTAGAGACAGGTGGGGGCAGAGAGAGTATATTTTGCATAGGGTGTGTGTGTGTGAGTGCATGTGCGCGCATTCTTGCCGTATGCACACCTGCGGTCAGTTCAATGAGAGTGATATGTGAGCATGTATTTGTTGTCAGTATAGTCCTGTGCGGGTGTGTGTATGTGTGTGTGTGTGTGTTGTCAGTCAGTATAGTGCTGTGCGGGTGTGTGTGTGTGTGTGTGTGTGTGTGTGTGTGTGTGTGTGTGTGTGTGTGTGTTGTCAGTCAGTATAGTGCTGTGCGGGTGTGTGTGGGCTACAGTGGCTCACAGTGCAGGGTGTGCTCAAAGTCCTCACTGTCACCCTAACACACGCCGTGAGTGACAGGCATAATGTAGGGTGATGCTGGCAGTAACACTATCTCTGTCTGTGTTGGCAAGGTTCAGGAATAGGTGACTATGCTGGGCTGGCCTGTATCGATGTGCCATGGCCCTGATGGATCAAGATGAATAGGCTTATTTATACCAAGGCTGGGACATTTTGATATATTATGTATCATACTTGAGTTGCCTAGCGAAAGGTGTTATCCATGGCAACTCATAGCTTCCAGGTTTATACATTACTCATTTTGTGAAAGTACAGTGGATGTTAACTGAGGCGTAGAATGCTATGTTGCGTACCTTACTCAAGGACACATTAGGACGCAATACTCTAATTGCAACACGTGAGGTAAAGACATCTAGGCCTAAACACTTGCACATTTGCCTCTGAAGAGAGGATGACTATACTTGATGATGGCTTCAGTATTGGTCCTAATTGCCACACCTTAATTAGCTGCGCAGAAAAGTGTAATGGGTGCACAGGTAAGCAAGGAAAAGGACAGAGAGAGAGAGGGAGAGAGAGAGAGAGAGAGAGAGAGAGAGATGAGAATACGGCATGTGGTAGGAATTTGGAATGTGAAATGACTAATGCAATTGCTCAACCCACAACAAGAACATGCACTGCCTCGAGCTATGACAAGGCTGAGTGCATACCTCTACTGGGGAGGAGGGGGCTCTTCTGAGGGGGGGGGGGGGGGAGGGGGTTAACTGGATGGGGGTAAGGGGTTTTAGAAAATGGGTGATGGTGGTGTGCGGGGCTGCACATGTGGAGGATACTGCGTGCGCATGTGTACTGTACGTATACTAGTGCATCAACCGAGTTGGCGAATGGCGTCAACATTTCTGGGATGACTTATTTGGGGCGTGAAGGACTGGCACAGTAGCCGTGACGGACGACAGAACGGGTCAGAAGATGGATAGACGCATGCGACCTGAAGGGAGAGCGCAGTTGGTTAAAGGGGACGAACACCTTCCTCAGGGAGCTGCATGAGTGCCTGGAGAAACAGCCGAGATCAACAATTATGAGACGGATAAATAATAATAGATATGGCGTATATCGTAGTAGTTTTGTGAATTAATTTCACACACACCCCGACAGACATATCGGCTCAACCAGTCCACATCAGGGCCCCGGCTATCCTCTTCTACTGGGAAAATGCCGGGGGAGTCTGGAGTTTGAGTCTGTTCCCATGAGTTTTGACACTGCTAGAGAGAACACCTGCAGCGTTAACACTGGGATCGCACAGTAGCTACTGCGATAGGACACGATAAGACCCCGTACAACTCCTTGACTGACTCCCCCTGCTATTCAATGTATGGCATTCCTCTCTCTCTCCTCTTCTCTCAGCTACGCACCCACCACGCACGCACGCACGCACGCACGCACGCACGCACGCACGCACACACACAGCTGACCTCCATTTCAAGCAAAACAAAAACTTTCTGAGATCAACAATGTCCAATAAAGGAAAAACAGAGATAAGAGGCAGAGCTCAATGTTCTCGCAACACATGACATTTCCCAAAAAAAAAAAGAAGTCTGGAACTTTTGGTAAATTGTGTTTACCACTCACTCAAAGCTCTTTATACATACATGGGTGGTGCATGCATTCCCACACCCATGTCAGACAGAGGCAACTGTGCACGGCATCAGCCTGCTCGCACAGTGCCGTGGTTCCCAAACCTTTTCATGTCAAGGAGCGCCAAATTGACACTCATCAGCCCCATTTGAAAATATATGCCAAGGACCCCCCATAAGAGAAGATTTTCACGGTTCTAGCAGTGATTTTCAACCATTCAAGGACCCCCAGTTTGACCTGAATTAGTCTCTACGGACCCCCCATTTAATGGCATTCATATCTCTGGGACCCCCAATTCATATTATATCATATTTTATTATATTGCTAATTCAACTCTGATACTGTACAAATGGAACCAAATTGTACACTATCAGAGTTAAGGACCCATAAGGGTCCATTTGGTTCCTAACTATCATTTAGCTGGGGACCCCTGGGGGCCCCCCGGACCCCACTTTGGGAACCACTGTGCTCAAGGACACGTTGCCAGGAGGACCGAACAGGGAGCGCTCCAGTCGCTTCCCACACAGCCATATATTCCTCCAGAGCCACGAGCTGCCGCCCCAACCCATGTTGTCTGTGATTGTTTGTCATCATCTCTATAGCTACTACAGTCATGTTGTCCCGTCTTGCCCTTTTTCCAGCCCAAGATCGTTCCATAATTATCTATTAAAGCGTCATCATCATTATCGTATTCGTCTCTAGGTCTATCATTCTACCCACCTTTTGAACTCCCCCAAAACCACAAGCTATATGGCTAGAACTGACACGTATGAATCTATGGTGAGAGTGAGCTTGAGTCCCTGCTGCGTGGGCAGGAAGCAGCCTGTCAGTCACTGTGACGGCTCCCGTCAGGGGACGCCCACAGTGGAGCGCTCTCTCTCTGTCTCTCTGTGCCATGATGTTGCTGTTTATGTTCCCACCCTGGGTGATCTGGGAGACAGCATGTCATCCAACCGCAAGGGTGGACACGATCGCTCATCTTCACGCTCAGAGGTCTTGAGTGTCACCTCTCTCACAGGTGGTATGGCCACGAGGCAATGCATGTGCACATGTTTGTGTGTGTGTGTGTGTGTGTGTGTGTGTGTGTGTGTGTGTGTGTGTGTGTGTGTGTGTGTGTGTGTGTGTGTGTGTGTGTGTGTGCACGCTTGTGCGTGCGTGTGCACAAGGACATATAGAGGCATAATCCATATAGGCTTTCATGTCAGAAAACACAGGCCAGGGAAGCAAATGAGATTACAATTTTGATTTCAATTAATTTCAACCCATTCAGTTACTTCAACCCATTGTATAGGAAGTAACTCACCTACGCAAGACAATGATACACACTCTCCAGTCCAGAGTGGCCCCTCCAGAGCCTGTCCAAAGGGCCCTGACCCACAGTGGCTCTTCAGACACATGCATGGGAGCTTATGAATTTCTGCCGTCTTCTCTGACAGGTCCTCATTTGCTTTCATTCAGCCTCTCATCATAGCTTCAAAGACAAGTGCATCATCTTCCCCCAGGGGGATGAATGAGAAGATCACCGTGCCTTCAAACAATGATTGGTATCCAAACATTGTTAGCCCCGGGGGCAATCTCGCGTCTCATAATAGGCCTCTTAATTTTGTCTTTCATAGACAATGATTGTAGCAATATAATGAATATACAATGAGGCATCATTATGGACATCATATTTAAGTGATTTAATAACATATCATTTTCCTTGCAGGAATTAAACCAAGCTATGGGGGTGGGGGTCAAATCCTTTAATACAGTGAGGGCTTTCTTCTGCTAGCTAACCCTGCTGCCATGATGTCTAACCAGGAGAGGGAGACTGATCCAGCACTAATTTCGCTCTAGTTACAGGAAACAACTTTTGGAGGGCCCCCACGGGGGCCGAGCCGCCTGGCATCAAGACATGGTATTCTTCTTGACGAACCTCCAAAGTGGCCGCACACGCAGCCTCGAACATCTCTACGGCTTCATACAAGTTATTCTTTAGCACAACAATAGACATATAATAACTCTTCCTACTTCCGGGCCCCTTCCCTACTCATTTGATACTAATTAGTACAGGTCCATTTGGGTCCATTTGTACACTCTCAGAGTTACAGACCTGTACGAGGCCATTTGGAAACCACTCAAGGACACTAGCAGAGTGTTTCCAGTGAGCCAACACGCACAATAGCAGCACGCTGACAATGTTTGACTAGAATTGAACAGAGCCTTCATTAGTATCATGGGCAACACCTGTGAAGGAAGTAGGGAAGGGGTCGAAGTTCTTTCCAAAATGGCGTCTCGTTATCGGCGTGTGTGCATAGAGCCCATTGAAATTACAGAAATTAGAGATTAGGACGTTCAAAACTAAGAACACAAAACACCAAACTAGACACATGCGGCAAACGTTGTGTGATCTCTTATGGTCAGCTGGAGTCCTCCACACACCTGGTGTCTGGATCCCAGTATGTGCCTGTGGTGCTCAGGTGTGCATGGGGAGAAGACCGGTAAGCTCAGCTCATCCTTTCTCCAGGGCTGAAAGATAATGGACAGACACGGCGAACCCCATGACCTTGGCAGAGAGATAAATACACCCCATATAAAGCGCCGAGGGGGCTTGTGGGGGCCCCCTATAGCTCTACTTTCCCTCTGCTCCTTTTCTATTCTGAGCAACAGGTTAAATCTGTGGTGCTCACATCCAACAGCTGCCCCGAGGAAGTGTTATGACAACCAAAAATGGCGAGCGAGCAGCGAGAGCAAGAAGTGGCATGAACGGATCTGGTGGTTTCTGACATGTTAGGGGTGGATCGAGTGAAAAGGGGCCTCTGCTGCTGAGAAGCATTTAGCCTGAAGAGACAACCATCAACTCAAGCGTCATCACGCAGGCAGGCACAGTAAACTGTCTTCTTGGCCATCATGTGAGACGAACGACGGTAAACAAAAACAGCCGCCGTTGATGAACGGGAGCTCATAACAACTCGGTGCACTACGCACACAAATGGACACTTGCATTGACGCCACTAACAAACGGTCTCGCAGATTCCGATATTCGTGACTTTGCGGCCTGTGGGGCTCGGTTGGGGAAAACCGATTGAGATGTGGTTTTGTATGGGTGCCAGGCAGGCAGGCAAGCGCCTCGGGATGATTCTCTCTTGTCTAACATCACCAAGGAGCCATTGTTACGTTTTTTTCACACGTACTTATGGGAAATCAAATCATGCTTCTTTCACACACTATATTCATTGACAGAGTGACAGACCGAGTCAGTGTATAACAGACAACTTCACAAACACTCTGTCTCCTTCCTTTACGAATTCCCTTACCCATCGCTGTACAGTGATTGGTTATTTCCAATCTCATTCACCCGTAGAGTTTGATATCATTATTTTTGGTGTCTCACCGCAGGCAGAAGGGAAGCTCCAGGATGGGCAGACAGGAATATCCTGACACCCGTCTGTGGAAAAAGAGGATAGCCTAATTAGACAAAGTCAGGATGAGCTGACAAAACCTAGCCTCGAGACGTCTTTTCATGAAGTCTTTCCTGTCAAATGTCTACTTGTCAACAGACAATTCTATGCCTCTCTCAAAACGTGTCTTGGTAGGGCAAACGGATTTATGCTTTCAGAGCGCAATTGTCAGTGATTCGGCTTAAGGGTAATAGGGCTCCGTCAATACACTAAGTTACACTTTAGAGCAGCAGATAGCCTACAGCAAAATAAAACGATACATTTTGTTTTGGTAGTTTAGCATCAAAATGGACAGCATTATGGTCACGTGCCAAATGTTTGTGCTTTACTATCAACGCAGCATGCAAGTTGATGCAAGTTCACCGAAACATTTCTGGGGTCATATTCAGACTTTTGTGTGCACCCCAAGTTTTTAAGCTGCTTCAACATTTAGATATCTGATATTCATTTTAAGCCCATTCAACTTCAAACTCCACATTTACCACATTAGACTCATTGAAAACATGCCCTGCTTTTGATAGTTTGGCTGACTAATAAATGAATGACCTTATTGTTTAAATTAGTTATTTAATGTATGGACTGGAATGCTCACCCCAAAACAGTCGCGAGTCGTCCTTATGCAGTCCTTGAAGCCATTCAGTAGCCTATAGCCTGTCTGTCAGGGCTCTATTATACATTCATGGGGATAGAAGGGTTACAGACATATACAGAGACCCTATAGGGCTTTTACTGTGGAAAATGGAAGCTCCGCACACTCAGATCTGTGCACAATCAATGTATTTATTTGAAGCTTTCGGACTCTATACCTACCTGTCCTGCAGGCATTGAATTGATTTAGCCCAAACATTTAGAGAGTCTAAGTTTGGGCTATAATTGACTGTGGGTGCGTTATCAATCATTGTGAAATCATACTGTACGGTTTACAAACGGTTAATAAAGTATCTATCAGGAAAGAAATCAATCAATCTCCATCGATATTATATGCTCAATATGCTGGGCAATGGGCATTAAATTGGGCACAGACACACACACACACACACACACACACACACACACACACACACACACACACACACACACACACACACACACACACACACACACGCACACACACACACACCACACGCAACACCGTTTCCGTTGTGTACATGAGACCGGATCTGATCAGCAGCAGCAACTGGCAAAGCAGAATAGATCCCAGTGTCCAAAGGGTCCCTCTGCGCTGTGATTGGCTCCTTTGTTGCCAAGCAGCCGCTCACGGACGGATATGTAGCCATTCACAACACTGCGTGCCCCTCCAGATGGTGGGATGTAGATCCCTACCGTTTCCGTACACAAACCTTTTCAGATGATGACGTGTAAGGTGTACTACAGTCCCCACTGCTGTCAGCTAAATAGCTACTAGCTAAGCTGCAAAAGGCTTATTATTATTTCAAAGTGAAGACCTGGGGAAAGCCTGAACCAAAACAGCAGACATGGAGACACTTTACCACCAGACAAACAAGTGAGTGTGCCTGTCTTGGGTCCAAACTTGATTTATATTAGATCAACGGGCTATCGTTAGTGGCATAATATAATGGAGCTAGCTCACTATTATAGTCTCTCAATGTCTGCTATAAAGTAGTAATATTAACGTTACATCCGCAAATAAATGTTCAATAAACATTTCCCAAAAATAATACGTACTATTATACGTACTAGTGTTAATTAAACTTACTTGACAAACTGCATGGCGTATGCATTTCTTCCAATTCCAGCTGTCAAGCTAAATAACGGTTTAAGGTTTGGGAGTTTTGGGGGTGTCATATTTCTGACAAATAGAATTATGCGTTTACATTGCCAAAGCAAGTGTTAAAATATAATAAAAAAACTGTTGAAAATGGGGAAAGTATAATCAGTTGGAGGGGGTACAGCCTTTTGTAAACAGAGCTATGTCATATTGCGTAGTTACATGTTATAAAGGGTATAAAGCTTTTTCTTTTTAATGGGACAATTTCTGGGACAAATAGCAGCATTTTTTTCCTCAAGTCTATTTAAATGGTATACAAAACATCACACCCGTGTGAAGTGACTCGTGAGGGACGCTCTTATCATCATACATCTCATTCCGGCCAATCACAATTTGCGTCCTCATTTTTGTCTTCAATGTTTGTGTTTACGCAATGTTTGTGTTTGCACAAACACTAAAAACTGGCCATTCATTGTCAATGGCATTAAATGTTTGTGTTGGGACAATGACGTAAAACTGGCCATTCATTATCAATGGCATTTTTTGTTATAGAGCCGGACAATGTTTGTGTTTACACCTTACAGTCTATGGTTTACACACACCCTCAAAGCTAGACACAGGAGGGTTTAAAGGTAGCAGCTCCGTTTGCATATGCAGTATAGGTCTATAGTCCACTCACTGACCATAGAGTACCATAAAGGACAGAGGGCGGACTGCCCCGCCCCCTGCTATTCATTTCAGTGGAAGTTGCTCAGTGGCGTTTTGAAGCACCCGGAAGAACGCTCTACTTCCTCATTTCCCCCCCGATTTGGACAGTGCTCAATGTTAAACCCCAGCTGCTGACTGCAGTCTCAGCTCTGGCCAGTAGGGCCGAGCGCTTCAACGTTGGCCAGCCTTTCTGTAGCCTCGGTCCCGGGCTTTACTTATCTGCGAAAAGAAAAGCCTGGTCACAACGTAAGGCAGAGAAGCTATCGGCGGATGTATCCTCCGGAAACATCCGTCAGATTTATTTCCCCCGGACACGATATTTTCCTGACCAATCGCAACACTTGTTTCATTCACGGAGAATGTAAACTGATTTGTAAAGCATCAACGTCATTTCCTTGGGCAATACTTCCGCTAAAATCCTGCAACTTCCGCCCAAACAAATGATAGCCCCTTCTACAGCGTAGGTCTTGCCCAGGGTGGCCTTTCTGGGGCCTTTAATAGTTGCCACTGACTCACTGTCCATTACTGTGTTGCATCATTAGGCACATCCAGGAGGTGCAGTCTCACATGGGGAGTCTGGAGTCAACGGACAGAGAGTCTGTGCACTGTGAGTATAACAACAGCAACCCAACCGTTCACCAGTGGTGGAAAAAGTACTCGCGGGGCGGCAGTGGCTCAGGGGTAGAGTGACCGGATGGGAACCCCAAGGTTCCCAGTTCGAACCCGGGCTCCCACAGAGTTAGTGTCGAAGTGTCCTTGAGCAAGACTCTGAACCCCTAATTGCTCCCGATGTGCAGGTTTCCTCCGGCATCGGTGTGTGAATGGGATCTCTGTAAAAGCGCCTTGGATAAAGGCGCTATATAAATGCACCATTTACCATATAAAAGTATCAATACCGCAATGTAAAAGTCAGGGAATTGAAAATGTACTTGAGTAAAAAAAAAAGAACAAAAGTATTGGCATGAAAATGTACTTGAAGTTAGTACCAAAAGTAGAAAGTACTCACTGTGCAGAATGTCCCATTTCAAGTTTTCAAATGTATACAAATATTTTGAAAATAGCAGATGTACAAGCTCACAATGTGTCGCAATGCGACACATTGGGATAGGGATGAAGTGGTTACTGTATGTTTTGTAATAATCAAAATCTACAAAGTAACTACAGTAACTGGAGTTTTCAAATAAATGTAGTGGAGTAATATATTTCCCTCGGCTCTGAGATGCAGAGGAGGAGTACTTATATATATGTACTAAAAATTTAAAAAAATCTAAATCTAAATTGCATTAAGTAAAAGAAAAATATAAGAAATTCCATACATTGGGAAACAAAGTAGTAGTGAAAATAGCCGATCTACAAGCTCACAATGCGTCGCGAACGATGTGCTGTGAGGTTGTAGATCTGCTGTTTTCACTAGTTTGGGTCGGGTCCTCCTGGCTGGGGAGACATAACATTTCTCTTTTGGGTCACGGGTTAAACAGTTTGGGAACCACTGCCCTGGCGGCATACCCACTTAAAAAAGACCCACACATCAAGAAAAGGGAACAATATACTTTCCTTTTTACAGCATATTGTGTTAATGTAGAGCCTGACGAAGGTGGGTGTGTCACCCCGTGCATGCGCCTGCACCAGCTGCATGTGGTTATGTTGATTGTTTCCCATGGTGCCCTCACTGAGCCAGGCTGGTGCCAGGACAGGAAGCAGTGGGGCGGGGAAGCTTCATCATGGGACTGACTGGCTTCTCCCAGATAATGGTGGGAGCCACGCCGCTCGCTGCCCCGTGACAATGACTTCAGCTCGCATGTTAGGCAGGTCGGAAGGATGTAGCGTAGGCCCCCAAAAACTGGCTGATGGATGGGAACGGGGCGTGGGGACTGGGGACAACGTTGTGCACGTTAGATAAAGGTTTTCCATTAACCCATTTAGGCCTGACGTCGGAAAAAACAAAAAAAGTCTTCTGAAAGAATATATATTCAAAGATTTGTGACACATTTTTAACGATTTTTCAAAAATAGCACACCTACAAGCTCGTAGCTTGTAGATCTGCTATTTTTCAATAGCTAAAGTATTAAATAATGCTTAGTTAAAACACCAAAAGGGGTTCCCGTTCAGAATGGGTTAAAGCCTTGTTCTCCCACCTTATTCTGAATGTAAACTACGATGTGGGATCTCAAATGTTCAGCCTGAACATTTAATGAAGTGCAAATGATGGATATGATGATCTCAGGAATTAACTTTCATTTGCCTCTTTATTTAGGGATTATTATTATGTATGTGCCTTGCCATTTTGTTCTAGATCCAGGCCGTTAGTCTTAGCATTTTATTTTCTCCAACAATATGTTTATTGTTACAAATCTCGGCATAGTAAACATGTAAACATTGGATCACTGTGTGTCTTCATAAAAGTGCTGGAGAATGACCTCCAAGCAAGGATCGACCAGATCTTCAACCAACTAGAGCGTCTTGAGATCCTGGCGAGTAAAGAACCACCAAACCGTCGGCAGAACGCAAGAATGTAAGTACGGACATACAGTAGTCCCACAGTTATAAAATCACACTTGTGTGAATGAATACCTACGAACTCACCCTTTTACCTACTCGCCCCGGGCGTACAGCCGCTGGAACTGCTCAGCCTGGTATTCCTGAATATATGCTTAAACGGTTAAACCTTAACCTCCAAAACCTAACCCTATTCCTAAACCTAACCCAAATAAACTATGCCTAACCTTATTCTCAGTAAAACAAATGCAAGAATACGGTCGGCTTAAAGCAAACATTAAAAAGTCCATATACTTGGCTGCCTACATGGTCGGATCGGCGGTGTATAGGGCTGAACCTCTAGCATCTCATAAAGGTGTAGGAGGAGATGAGACAGACAGCCGTCTGCCCTGTGGCGACGTCAGTGGCTCTATGAAAACATTTCCTCTGGATGCCCCGTCATCGCCGGCATTCTTGCTGCATTGGACAGAGCGTCATTTGTGATCTGGATAAACAGGCCCCAGGGGACACGGGGTGGAAGGAACACCCCATGCTCGACAGCTCTCCTGTGATCTCGGGACGGCTCCTTGTTGAGCCGCGGGGCAGAGCCGAGCACGAATGACGCAGAGGACAGGGTCTGGAGGCAGGTGGATGGATGGCCGTGTAGGTCTTCAGGTGTTTCTTGTTAATCCCAGCCAGGGCAGATGATGCACTGTTTTGGATTAAACTCATCCAGTGCCACCAGTTGGATACCAGTTTTGGCCATCGTTGCCACTGAAGCCCATTATTAATAAAAGAAAGACATTTTAATTCTATTGTGCATGTCATCACCTGCACACCAGATTAGAGGACATTTCAAAATATGGATAAAATATGGATTAAAAAAATATATATATATTATATATATTTTTTTAGGCGTCCAGCCCCCCACCGTCCAGCCCCCCACCAGGGGAGGCGTCCAAAGGCGTCAGGTGGCACTGAGACAGTTTTAAGAAAAACATTTACAAATACTAGCAGTGAAAGTATTTGTTGCGACCGTAGGTTGCAGATTACTATGGAAACCTGCAAAACCAGTCAATCCGTCCGTCCTGCCACCATATACAGTATGGCCGTCAGTCTGTCACGCACACTCCATTATGTCCGTCTCCATATATGGAGATCTACATCTGACCTCAAACCCCTAGATCTCCATATATGGAGCTGACCTGTTCTGACATTCCATATGTTGATCCCTCCACACTCGTCCTTCCTCTTCGATGTCTCCCGTTTGACTGATACCTGTCCATTCAAACTCTAGATGGGCCTGCCAGTTATTCACGCAGCCGCACCCAGCAGCCGGTAAAAACTAGAGTTCTCAACAGGCCCGAAAATTATGGCCAGCCTACCTGGTTGTAATTGTGACTGTAGGTCGCAGTTTACTATGAAAACCTGCACAACCTGTCCGTCCGTCCGTCACACCGCGTGACATGCTCCATATATGGCCAATACAGAATTCATTCCATATGTTGATCTGACCTCATAAGCTCATATGACCTCATCAAACCCTGTATACCCAAGACACTGCCCCTGCTGCCACCTTTAGATCTCCAAATATGGAGCTGACCTGTTCTGACATTCCAAATGTTGATCTGACCTCATCAAACCCTGTACACTCAAGACACGCCCCATATATGGCCAACCTCATCAAACCCTGTACACTCAAGACACTGCCCTCGCTGCCACCCTTAGGTCTCCATATATGGAGCTGACCTGTTCTGGCATACCATACATGTTGATCTCACCCCATCAAACCCTGTACACTCAAGACACGCTCCATAAATGGCAGAGTTCATTCCATACGTTGAGCTGACCTCCCATGCCAAAGCGCCAGCGCTCGCCCAGCACCCAGGTGCATGGCGAGAGAAGCGACCTCCCCCTAAAGGGCGAGGTCGCTTCTCGCCCTCGGGCGTCCTACTGGTAACTTCACAACAGTCCTTTTCTATTTTGTGACGTATGACAACGGTGAGTGAGTGAGTCGTGGTATCTTTTTGCACACTTCAGGCGCGTAGACCAGCTCAAGTACGACGTTCAGCACCTCCACACGGCCCTGCGAAACTTCCAGCAACGACGCTACAACAAGGACGCCCAGGAGAGGGAGAGGGAGGAGCTCATGAGCCGAACCTTCACCACCAATGTAAGTGTGACGTCCTTTCCAACCGCCACGATGAAAAGGATTGATTGCCGTGGCTGGTAGGTCTGTCTGCTCTGCAAGCCAGTAGAGGCTGTAAACATGCCGTCACAATCAACGTTATAGTCTCGCCGTGCCAGACTGTTGCCTCTCGCAATTTCCAAATGCTTCCGTCATACAGTCTGGAGAACGGAAGCTCTGATCATGCAAGCAAGCGATAAAGCGGAAGTGGAGCCTCCTCCCCACTTCCGTTTCGTCTTTACAGTCGCACAAATGTATCCCAATATAAATCGAAATCATCTAAGCACATATAGCTTTCTGCTTAGCAGAAATGGAAATAAAAAATAATAATGTAAAGATAATTTTTAATATCCGTGTATATCTCCGTGAACCGAAATGACAGCTTCCTTGCTGGGATTTCGGGAGGTGTAGTTCCACTTGGAGATTTTGGAATAGTTGTCTGGCTACGTACTGCAATAGCACCTCCTACTGGTTGGTCTGGGTGCATGTTCAGCATGGTGGGGCTCTACACTACTGGTACATCCTCCCCAGGACAACCTCTGGGGTTGACAGCAACAGGGTACACATGAGAATAGACTGTATAGAGGGTATGTGCGCATGCATTAAGTGAGTGGCAAATCAAATGGCAAAGTGAGTTTAACGTCATTTAACTTTGTGTAATACAATCGGATAGGACTTTTTCTGTGTGGATGTTTTATGGGCTGTTGTTCTCATTTTTCTGTCTCAAATATGTGACTATTACACCATTTGTTCTTGTCCAAGTAGGATGCAGAAACCTCCATCCCCATAGACGAGACCTTACAGTTCAACAGCAACTTGCACAACGCACACAGAGGCATGGACGACCTCCTTGGCAGCGGCAGTGGGATCCTCAACGGACTCAGAGATTCAAGAGGGACACTCAAGGTGTGTGTGTGTGTGTGTGTGTGTGTGTGTGTGTGTGTGTGTGTGTGTGTGTGTGTGTGTGTGTGCATAGGAAACTCACTCACTGTGGGGCAGAAGTGATGAGTTGTCAGACGAGTGAATCAAATTATAGCAGAGCGGTTTTCTGAAGGAAACGCAAAACCTTTTCCTAAAAAACACATTTTAAAAGAATACTTGAATAAACCCCCGGTCCGGTTTCTACTTCAGTCACTGTGGTGTGTTTGTCAGTGAAGTACATACATGTTTCCAGGGAGGAGAAGTGCAGTCTTCCTGGTCCTCTTATCAGGGTGTGTCTGGCACAGAGGGCCTGGTTGGGTCTATGGTTCCCTGGCCATGAGAATCTTCTGAGAGATGGGATTTACATGGGAGTTAGGGTGTTGTCACTTAGACCTGAGAGTGTACAAATTTCATTCCATTTGGTTCCAAACTATCATTTAGCTGGGTGGGGACCCCCTGGAACTCCCTCAAGGACCCCTGGGAGTCCCCAGACCCCACTTTGGGAACCACTGACTTAAGCCCTAACCACACCAAAGGGTCAAGAGCGTTTTAGCGTTGTCCCTGCGGTGTGATATGTCCCTAGTGATTCAATGCATGGCCCAAACCACACCAAAGGGTCGAGACTGTTTTAGCGTTAACTCCTTGCAACCGTTTGGACCCAAGGAGTTGCATGGTGACCCTTTGGTGTGGTTAGAGCTTAAGACTGCATTTCTATTTTCTAAAAAGAAAATGTTTTTTTCATGTTGCCTTTTCCACAGGGGACGCATAAGAAGATGCTGGATGTGGCCAACATGCTGGGGCTATCTAACACGGTCATGAGGCTGATAGAGAGGCGGGCCACCCAGGATAAGTTGATCATGATTGGAGGCATGGTGCTGACATGCGTGTTCATGTTCCTGGTCATCAGGTACCTGGGCTGAACCACTGCCGTCCTTTTGCAGCAGCTGCAGCAGCACTTTTCAATCAGTCTGCTGGGACTTTGAACAGTGACTCTTGAGGTTTAAGTGTACTGGATTCAGACATTTCATGACAATTGTAAAAGTCCAGATTTTTAGATTTTTTTTTTATAAACTGTGCCATCTTCTGATGTGTCAACCCTTTCTGACAAGTGCAAAAACTATACGGTTGAAGATACACAGTAATTAATTCCACTCCCTAACTCATTCTACCAGAACTGTTGCCACCATTGCATACCACTGCCTGACGTCAATAATCAATTCCTTCATTAAAATCAAGCTGTGAAACTGTGAAAGCATTGGGTCTCTCTGCTATACATGCGTAGTCTTGAGAAAATGGAGATTGATGACACGAGAAGGGCAATATTTGAGATGGCTTGCTTATTCTAAATCCTCAACATCCGTTTGATAACTTAATACTGTACCTTTCATAATATGAGCCACTGACGTTTAATAATTACTTATTCTGCGGCATTAGAAATTGTAAGGCTGACTGTAGGAATTCATTTCTTGTCATGTTTACTCCTTAAAAATGTTATTTCATACTGTATGCCAGAGAAGTGATCAACAAGAAAAAGTATTATTTGGTCGCTTTCCATACCGTTTGATCAAATTAAATGTTATACCATTGTAATATTCTCTGGGATTTATGCTAAATCTAGTCTCACTATGTGAGCGTTTTAATTCTTAACTGAATAATAAAAGCTGTTGTGTATGATTGTTATACATTGTTTGAGGAAAGGCTTTCACTTCAATAAATCTCTCTAGATTTCATATACATCAGTTCATATAGCACAAAGTTAAGATTTACAGCAACTCTGACGAGGGCTTTCCCTTCCATTGTTCACAGAATTAGTGGAAACGTAGTACTCGAGGGGCTCTAGCCCAAATCAGCACAACTCCTGTGGCGATCCAGAGTTTGTATGGAAATAAGAGGGAAGCCCCAGCATCAGATTTACAGCCAGTATACCACCCTGTTCCCTACATGTTAACAAGCACTTACAGATTTATGGCTTCCAGAAGTACATTTAAGGCACCTCTGGCGCCATCTAGTGACTTCAACCAGGCTGTTGAAGTAATTGTCTCCACCAGGCCGAAGGCATGGGGAGAGAGTAGGTTTTGCACTCTGTGTGTGTCCGTCCGTCCTTCCGTCTGTGAACAGCTAATCTCTGGCACCGTTAACCCGGTCGATGCCAAATTTTGCACACACACTCCCTGGATGCCAACGATGAACCTCTGCCCCAAAATTTCCAGAACGGCCTGTTATAGCGCAACCAGGAGGCCACTTTGTGCAAAACAAGTTTTTGGACAGTACATATACAGATTTTGTCCAAACATGAGTAGCTGTCTGTCTGCCTGTCTATGAGTAGCTGTCTGACTGCCTGCCTGTCCAATTCTCCATGAGTAGCTGTCTGTCTGTCTGCCTGTCTATGAGTAGCTGTCTGCCAGCCAGCAAGTTGGTTAACAGAAAATAAATTGTTATGGCTGAGTAAAATAAAATACAATAAACACAATTTGCCTGAAAATAGATTACCCAGCTATGACCTTTTTCATGAAAAAAAATGAGTAGTGATATGGCTGACTGAGTAAAATAAAACAATCTACCTGAAAATAGATAGCTATAAGTGAAGAGCAATTTCCGCAATTTCCATTTCCGCAATTTCCACAATTTCCTCAATTTCCATTTCCACCATTACCATTTCCGCAATTTCCATTTCCGCATTTCCGCAATTTCCGCAAGTTCCGTTTCCACCATTTCCGCAATTACAATTTCCGCAATTTCCATTTCCGCAATTTCCATTTCCAACTATTAATGGCAGCTGGGTTTCATCATTCAAATAAAATAGAATTCTGTCCGTTTAGCTATAAAATTATGTCAGGGAATAGGGATACACAGTATATGTCTTTCATTTGCATTGCATCTCCCCCCCCCCCCCCAAGCTTTTATTTTCGTTCGAGTAATAGTACAACTCTAATAGTATTACTTATAATGTAATTAAAGATAACTTCATTCAGATTTATTTATTTTTATTTCATTTTCCAGATTTTTTTTCTTCTTTTTTTTAGATTTTCATTGATGAGCAGTCATAATGGTCCCGCGGGCCTGATGTGGCCCGCGGGCCTGAGGTTGAGTATCACTGCCCTAGAGGCCAAGGAAAAACCTTGGCCTGGAAAAACCAGGCCAACATATGTAAAACACATTTTCTAATATTACTCCTTCAGATTTTTCAAATTTCACACAAATCGGTAGACATGCTCTCCAGTCATGTGATCAGACGGGTTTGTTTGATTTCTCATAATCCACCATCATTGGCTACAATTGGCTTCTAAACTTTTCAGGAGTAGCCTGCTTTGTACCCGTTTTGTACAAATCGCCACAACTACTCAACGCAGCGTCCGATTGTGGTGAAACTGTGCATGCATATTCCCACTAGGCTTTGGAAGAAATGCCACTTGACAGTTTTCAAATCAGTCTCATGGTGGCGCTACAACAGGCCAAGTCACACACACGTTTTGACAAACACCACACTCTCCTATCCTCCTAGTGGAGACCTGTGGAGACCTGTGCCCTTAATTATAATCACATGTTCCCTTTACTTACATTACTTTATGAAAAACGTAGACATTGTGAACAAGTTTATTTATTGAAGCATAGTTAAGTTTTAAGCAAAAATGTTGACAGTAGCTGCTTTAAAAAAAGAAAAAAAGTTAACAGTTGCTACTGTTTTACAGACCAAAATCCCTTGCCATCCCAGGCTTTTGTAGTCTGGATAATGTAGAAGTAACCTTTATGAATTACACATGCAGTTTGTTAAATTCTCTTCCAGGTTATTTATTCCTCATTTCTACTTTTTAAAACAGTAGCTTCAACCGCTAGAATGTTATTGGGTTTAAACTACAGCAATTTTATTTACAAAATTACACAAAAAGAAAAACTCTTCTTTTGAAGAACATTTTGGGAAAATAATTTAAAAACAAAAATACAATTATTGCAGTATACTACAATCATATTGTTACACGATGCAAAAGCAGCATCTCGATGTACAGATTTCAGTGCAACTCCATCCGCCACTTGGAACACGACTGTTGCTTCCAAG
The DNA here is from genome assembly GCF_963924005.1 of Protomyctophum bolini. Classification (NCBI taxonomy): domain Eukaryota; kingdom Metazoa; phylum Chordata; class Actinopteri; order Myctophiformes; family Myctophidae; genus Protomyctophum; species Protomyctophum bolini. The sequence goes on from NC_137872.1 coordinate 31,984,427, forward strand.
CAACTGTTTCTCCCATCACTCACAAATGGGCTCTTTTATATGGGGGGCCTTTTCATAAACTTTATGTGGGTGTCATATTCATGGGAGTTTTCACATTACACACTGATATCATATGTACAATGTACTGCCTCACAAATGTATTATTGAGAGACCAACGATCCAATAGAGAGCCAAGTAGTCATGAGAACGTAACAAATTCATAAGTACAAAATAAGTCAGGCTCTCTAAAGCAACCAGGTTTACATTACAGAGTCAAAGCCGTTTCTCTCTCAAGATAATGACCCCACACACACACACACACACACGCACACACACGTCAACCTTCCCCGTGATTCTGCTTTATGGCTTCAGCCACTGTTGTCTCTTTGGCTGTAATAAACGAGTAAGAACATTGAAAACAACAATCATATTTCAACTGTGGAAAAGAAAATACTCCAGTGGTTTGTTTAAACTGGCTTCCCATTCCCATGGGTGTCCTACAGTCCGTTAATATATGCAAAAGTTCATGAGGTCTCTTTTGATCCTCACCCTGTGTAAAAAACTTAAGGGCAAAGCATTTCCATTATGAGGGGTCAGTGGAAAAAAATGTCAGCCAGAATAAAATGTTAGTGTAAGTACCGAACTCTGCAGAGGCATCACCACTGGGTGGCGCTGTCTCGCTGCATTGTATGAGCCCAGTCCACGGGTGGTTTAGTGGCAAGCGCCGTGCTCCCCTGCTAGCCGCTCGCTGCCCGCACACTTCTGTAACACGGCTTCCTTTTAAAAACCTGCCCTACAGACGTCCTAACCAAACCCGTTAGGCTAAGCAACCCGTCCGGCTGGCTGCTGTGGATGCGCTCGTTTCACCGCGACCACGCCTCAGGAACCGTGGTTAGGAGGATGTTGGAGGTCCTGCCCTGAGAAGATGGGGTGTAGGAGCGGGTGGAGCTGCAGGGCCGCGGCAGCGGCGGCTTGCGAGTGCGATGGCCGGGGCGCGAAGAGCGTCGGGTAGAGGGCCCCCATGCCCCCCATCCCGTGCGGGACATGGTGGAGAGCAAAGGAGGTGTTGAGGCCGTGTTGAAGTGCTGAGGCCGGGATGATGTGTATGGGCTGGCCGGAGAGGAAGGCCGTGTGGTGGGCCGGGATCAGGCCCGCGTGGCCCAGCTGGTGCTGCTGCAGCTGCAGCTGGTGGCCCAGGTGAGAGAGCGAGATGGGGGTGAGGTGGTGCTGGGGAATGTGGTGCACCTGGGCCAGCTGCGCGTGCGCCGGGTGCGGGTGGTGGGCGTGCGCCGGGTGGATGCCCATGGCGGCGGCGGTGGCCGCGTGGTGCTGCATGATGGCGTGCTGCACCGTGGTGATGGAGGTGGCCGACGCCATGGACACCTGCGGCTGCTGGATGTGGATCTGCTGCATCTGGGGGGGAGGGGGGGCGGGGATCAGGTGGTGGTTGGCCTGGTTGGCGGCGGCCTGGGCGGCGGCGGCTGCAGCGGCCGCCGCGGCGGGGAAGGCCTTCACCTGCTTGGCGAGCAGCTGCTGCTGGATGTGCTGCTGGGCCGCCTGCTGCAGCTTGCCGTACTTCTCCATCTCCTCCGGGGTGAAGGTGATGGGTTGGCTCTCCAGGGGAGCCAGGCCGTCCTCCTCGGCCTCCATGCACTCCTCCTCCAAGCTGGGCGGGGGGTACGCGGGGTAGGCGTGCATGGGAGGAGGCTGCTGCTGCATGTTGGGCATGAGCGACTCCATCATGGGGTTCTGGTGGTTGGGGTCCTGGCCGGCCTCCGCCTGGTACTGGGGCATCAGCATGGCCGGGTCTTGCTCGAACAGCGGATGCGCTTCGTGGTGTACCTGGGTTTCGGAGCCGGGGCGGTGTGCCTCTTCTTGCACCACTGGGTTTTGAGGAATCTCCTCGACCTTTTGTTGGACTGGTGGCGCAGGGGGTGGTGGTGGCGGGGGAAACTCTCTAATTGGCTCCACTAGGATAATTTCTCTTTCAGCCTCAGAGTTTTTCCCTGCTCCCGACTTCTCACCTTCATCAGGTCTCGTCAAGGGAATTATAGCAGGTTTCTTCCCCGCTTGTAGTTTACCAAAAAGTGGCAGCATGGCTTTGTTTCCCAGAAGAGGGGGTAGTTTGGGACCAAAGTATCCCTGTGGTGGGTCTTTAATCTTATTGCCCATCTTTGTCACCGAGGAAGGGTCGTCTGAGCCTTTCTTAGACTGGACCTTCTCCAGTAGCTGTCGAGCAGTCAGGGAGTTTCTTTGTTCTCCTGCATCTCGAGAACCAGCCACCAGCCGGCTCTGCAAAACGGACGAGTGGCTGTTCCGACTGTTGATCCGCGATGAAGCCGCCGAACGGGGAGACTGAGAGCGATAAATGCGCGAGCGGTTGAAGTCTCTGTGTCGCGCGTCGCTCTCCGCGCGGCTCCTCGTGCCGTGGCGCTGCGGCGAGCCCTTGGTGGAGCTGGAGGAGCGGCTGGCGGAGCTGTGGCTCCGGCTGTAGCTGCGTCTCCACGACCTGCCGCTGCTGCTGCGGCTCCTGCTGCTGGAGCTCCGGGAGCTGCTCCGGCGATGCCGTCGATGCCGCTTCCTGCGACTGTGGCTGCGCGAACGCGAGCGCGAGTCGTCCGAGGAAGACGAGGAGTACTCGCGTCTCCGCGACCGCCGCCGCCGCCCCCGGCTGCCCCTGCGCTCGTACTCGGAATCCGACGAGCGGCGCTTGGAGTGCCTCCGCCGGCGGCTGCCCTCGTTGCTGTAGTCGCTGTAGCTGTCGGAGTAGCTGCGGCGGCTGTAGGCGCTGCTGCCCCCCGAGGAGCGGTCGGAGCTGCTGGAGTACGAGCGGCTGCGGGACTTCTGGCCGCCGTGGTGGCGGCGCCGGCTGCTGCCCCGCCTGTCGCCGTGCCTCGACGAGCGGCTGGCGGAGCGGCCCGAGTCCTCGCTGTGGTGGCGCCGCTGCTGCTCCCGGGGACTGGACCTGCGGTGGCCGTGGGAGCCGCGTTTGGCGGTGGAACCGCCTTCTTCTTCGCTCTCGCTGCTGGGGGGTCTGCCCGGACCGGGACTTTTCTGGGCCGAGCTGGAGCAGGAGGCACTGGGAGGCGCACTGGGCTCCGTCTTCTGTTTCTTGGTGCCGTTGTGCTCCTCTGCTGCAGCGTTGGACTTGCTGTCGGAACCTTTTCCATCTCTCCCCTCTTCTGTCCCAGACTTGGAAGGCACTTCCTTGGCAGGACGTTTCCTCTTCCCACTAGGTTCTACTGCTGTACTTCCCGACGCTCCGGTTGGCTGAACAGACGGGGCAGCCGCTTTATCTTCCACCTTGGGTTGTTTTGGTTGTTTTGCTTTCTCCTTCTCCTTCTCAGTACTGGCCGCTTCCCCGTCCAGATCCGGCACCTTGTTTTTACTCTTCTTTTTTTTGTGTTTTTTCTTCTTTTTGGGCTTTTCTCCAGCGACCTCAGCTTCCGTCTGCCCCTCTGCCACCGCTCCCTTGTCTTTTCCTTTGCGTTTAGAGTGCTTTGAGGACTTCTTGTGCTTCTTTTTCTTCTTCTTTTTCTTGCCAGTGCCACTGGTCTCTTGCTTTTGCTCGTCACCGTCCGTTGGGTCAGGCTCCCTCTTCAAGCTGGCTTGATCTTTCTCTGTACTAGGCCCAGGGTTGGTGGTTGTGTCCACCGACGATGACGAGACCACCATCTCCGTTGCCTTCTCTGTGGCTTCCTCAGAGGACTTGGAGGACTTTGACGCCTTCCCGCCGCGGGCTCCTTTGTTGCGGGATAACTTGAAGTCAAAGTAGAGGGGATTGCAGCTGTAAGAGAGGGAGGGCTGAGCCTTCGTAAACTCCAGCAACTCGGAGGGCCACTGCAGGGTGGTGGTCTCGTCTTTGCCGAGCACAGGGAAGAAGGGACCCGTGGGTACTTTAGGGCCCTGGTTGGTATCCGGTACGTCTTGCTTGCTCTCTACCGCCGCTACGGGAGCGGGAGCAGGAGCAGGGGGTTCTGACGAGGAGGCGGTCTCCACTGCACAGGGAGAGGCTTCCTCTGCCTTCACTTTGGACGACGGTGGCGGCGGCGGCGGCACCGGCTCCGGGACACGTGCGGAACTGACCTTGTCCGCCTCCTTCTCGGTCTTACACTCTGGGACTTTGGAATCTGCCGGCGGCTCGGTATCCTCCTCGCACTTCTTTTCATCCTGCCCTTCCTCCGCGTCCTCTACGTCCGCTCTGATCTCGCACTGGTCGGTGGCCTTCATGAACAGCAGGAACTGGAAGTGAGGCTTCACGCGACAGTGAGCCGGAGGAATGTAGTGGTAGTACTCGGGCTCTTGGCCGGCCCAACCCTCCTCTTTCTTCATCATCATCTTCAGTTTGTTGAGCGTGGAGGCCAGAGAGGCTCCGTCGTCCTGCTGCGGCTGCACCTCTTCCGTTTCCGTCGCGCTGCCCCCGCCTTCGCCTCCTCCTCCTCCGTCGCTCGCTGCGGTTTCTCCGTGCTTGGGGCTGCCCGTGTTGGAACGTGGCGCCTCCTCCACCACCTTCTCCTTTTCGCCCTCCTGTCCCTCCTCCTCCTCCGTGGCCTCTTCCCCGAGGTCTGCGAACACGGCGGCCACGGTCTCCAGCTTCACCGGGGCTTTCTTGGCAAAGGAGAAGGACACGCTGACTTTGGAGCCCCCGGGGGGCACAGGAGGGGAGGCGGTGTTTCTCTTCCCCAGGGAGAAGCTGATGGTGGGGCCTGGCCGAGGGGAGGAGGAGGCCTGGCCACTTTTAGAAGGAGGAGAGGAGACATCCATGGGACTGTCCGCCAGAGGCTGAGCAGCACTCTCCAACACTGTGCCGTCGCCCTCATCTGGATTCTCTCCGTCCACGGCCACGGTGGTCGTTTTGAACATGGGACCACTTCCTGGAGTACTGTAACCCAAAATAAAAAGGAACGACAATAAGATGACATGCATATTTCCACTTGTAAAGATTATAAAGTAAATAACAACTTGAACAACCAATTTTCATTAATGTAGTGACAGGAAGAAAGAAAAACATTAAGAAGTAACACGTAAAGTTATGGAATGAAAGACAACTTAATTCTGAAATGTGAATGTCAAAAAGGTCCGTTTTAGTAGGCGTTTTGTCCCCCCCCATTAAACAAACCACCAATAGGATGGTTCTGTAAACAGTGGGGACCTCATGTTTTTGTATTCTCTTTGTGTTGTGTTTTATTCTGCTGCCATTGTAGGCACTATAGCAGTGCTGATTTTAAACTTTAATTCGTTTTAGTCACGTTTTAGTCACATTTTAGTCATCTGAAATTTTAGTCATGTGCTATTTTCAGAGCGCAACCAAACATAAAATGACTTATTTTAGCTTTCCTGTCCACTAGTCCCTCCTCAACTTTTCATATCAACACCACACTGCAGAGAGCTGTCAGCAGTACTATCACTATCTGCTCTAACATTCCACCAGCAGAGGGCACTAGAAGCTTATATAACATTTTAATTAAATAAAAATGGAATTAAATGAAACATTATTAGTTTACCAGTCCTGCTGTTTCCTCTGCTCAGCCAACTCGTGTAAGCGACGCATCATCTTCTCTTGCTTCTTGCCGCCTTTCCGGGAACGCGAAGACACATTCCTGGCGTACTCTCTCTGCTTCAGCTCTTTGAGCCTCTGCAGCACAGACAGGGAACAGAAGACAAAGGAAGAGAGAGATGGAACAAGAGTGAAAACATTAAAGGAATAGAAAGAAGGAGATAAATGCCACCATCTCTGACCGCCACGACAAAAGGCCAGACAAATGTTTAGCCACTCTCATCTTTATCACTGCCATGCTGAAGCCAAAAAGGGGAGATAACGTTTTCACCCCTTTGTCTTTGCAAACAGACGGACTGATCAGCACCGAAGTATCTCCTCTCATATATTATGTTTTTGAAATATGTTACTTCAATTTTAGAATTGAAGTCCATGGAGGTGGAATCGGGCTGAAACTTTGCCCAAACATGGGAGTCGTACCACCATAGATACGTCATGGGTGACAGATGTCCTAGACTGTGCCACCCAGCCTGGCAGAGATGCAGTACATTGTGCTCTGCTGAATGCATGAACATCTCTTAGTTTTAGCACTGAAATGAATGTACACCTGCATGTGTGTGTGTGTGTGGGCACGAGCGCCGCGTCACCCTCACCTGCTTGTGAGCATGGTCGTAGGAGTTGATGTGGTTGTCAAACTCCTGGTGTTTGGTGTACTGTTTCTCACACAGCTCACAGTAGAAATTGGCTCTCAGGTCCTCCAGAGCCTTGGCAATGGCTGCTTCCTTATCCACCTGGTCCTGTTACACAATAAGAGAAGCAACAATCAATCCATTATTATTAATATAATTAATACTTTCTGTGGGTTAAATCTGAGACTGGCGAGGAGTGATATAAATGTCATTGTGGGAATTATCGTCCTTTTCAGTACTGAATCACACACACACACACACACACACACACACACACACAGGTCTGGTCAAGGTGTGGCCAAGATGTCGGCAGCAGGTTGGCGTGCGGCTGCCAGCTCCTCCAGCCGTACCGAACTACTGATAATACGGTGATTGTGGAGAATTAACTTTTGAACTTCCTTATTGTAAAAATGAGAACTCTCAATCATGATGACATTGTTTTATTGGCCTGGATCAAAGCCTCGAAGAAGCTACTGTTTGAGCCCTCAAACATGGCAGTGCTGTGTTGCACACAGAGTGGCACAGAGGCACGCTAACAGCATTAAAACGTGCCTGAAGCTGCTAGCTAAATGAATGTGGGGAGAATATACCAAGATTTGTCTCGCACTATCCGGATGATCCCCCCCCCCCCCCGTTTTAATATGATCACATCGATGTCTCCGCTCTATCAAGTGATCAAATAATGTGGATCTGCACCAGGGTGGGGGGGGGGGACAAAAAGTAAAGAGAAGAGCAAGGAGAGAGAAAACTGGACGAATCCTCTCCAAGAATGATAACACTGCAACGAGTGACTCACTGCAGAATCGAAACAACAAGGGACTGTGAGTCATAAGCGCAGGACAATGTTTTTTAAGACATAACTGGATATGCAATGTCACTGAGCAGTATGGGTTAAGGGATTTCTTTATCTTTTTTGTCTTTATTTTTTCTTTCATTTTGTTTCATAAAAAAAAGTATTTCATATTATAATGTTTGTAATAATTTATCTGTTCAATAAAAACATATTTGACAAAAAAAAATAAGACATAACTGGATAGAAGATGAGTGGATTGGAAGAGAGAGCAAAAACCTGGATAGAAGATGAGTGGATTGGAAGAGAGAGCAAAAACCCGCCACCTCAACGAGCACTGGAAGCAACGTGTCAACGTGGACATTCCTGAGTCACAGCGGAGGAGGCTCACCTTGTATTTCTGACGGAGCTCCTCTGTGTCCTCCTTCTCCACCTCGAGGACCCGTCTCTTCTCTGTGGCGTCCTCTGCATAGTCCAGCTGTACCACAAACATTCAAAGGTTGTGTGTCAGTTCTAGCTGTGAATAGCGTCAGCATCTTCAGTATAACGTCTTGCGTAGAGCAAAAATATAGTCCAAGTTTCTAGTTAACCATATTTAACTTAATAAGCAAACGCATGAATAGAAAAACAAATAGCTATAAGTATAAAATATTGTAATTAAATATATATGTATAATGAACTTCAGTATATAAAACATTGGAGCTTTAATTATACAATGAACACGCAAAATATATAATATACACAAACTGAACTTCTATTTTGTTTAACCACTGTTACTTAAAAGCCCTGTTCAAATAATTTGAATAGCCGTTTTAGAAGTTCACAACACGTTGCATTGCAATGCGTTGTGACGGTGAGTATGTTGGCTATTTTTTTTAAACGTTTTAAAAGGACAAATCGGCTGCATAATTGCAGATGCGATCAAAAAAAGACAAGTAACTTGACTGATATATCATCCAAACTATAATAATATATAGGTTGGGCTCTAAACACAACACGGCACATAACACACAACACCACAAAACAACATGAACATGCAAGGTTTGTCACCTCCATCTCCATTCGTCCCATCCCCATGACATCATATTTGAGGATGATAGGCACTGGGTCGGTGCGTCCTAGAGGGGAGGAGACAGAGAGATGGCGAGGTGAGCTTTTGACACTGGGGAGTTGGTTTCGGGGACAGCCTGCTTTTAGAGCATAGGGTGCTGGGGTTAGAGATTTTTTTTGCCTTGAAGTGCAAAGAGACCAGAAAGCTACAGTGAACCAAACACCAGCCATTCTCACAGCTTACTCCAGCCACCAGGTAGCACAACTAGTCTGGCCGCCCCTGTCCTATTCCTATAGAATCCGACTGGAAATTTTTCTCATTCTTAAAATGGTCAAAACGGGCTGTGTAGCTATTCTAAAGTCAAGCGCAGACCATCGGGGTCATTCAGAGGTGTGCTTTTCTGTCAGGAGAGGGAGAGAGAAGCGACGAGGCACAGGAGGACAGGAGGGGATGAGACAGGGATCCAGTTTATTAAGCCAGCCCGTCGCTGTATGTAAAGCCCTTTTCAATCTGTCTTTGTTGAACATCGCCCTCGTCTCTTCTCTCCCACCTCCCCCCTCTTTTCATTGCTGCAGTCCTGTTAAACCAGAATGCCAAGTTTATCAAGGACGCTACAGCCTGAGGGACTGAGGGAGGGGGGGGGGGGGGCTGACACAGCTGCTGCTGCGGCACCGTACCGAGAGGCACTGCGACAGCAGCCGTGACGACAGTCTGACGTGACGCATCGCCTCTCTGAAGCGCCCCAATGCCGCCTGACCCTGACCCACACAAGCCCCTTTCACTGTCCCACTGCCCCTCCACCCCCATACACACACAGAGGGTCCCCCTATCCTCCTCACAGCCGGGTGCTCTGAAAGGCTGTCTTTTCTCGCCCCCTTGTCTGCTTATGCTATGTGTTACGTAAGCTGTGAAAAGAGCTATACGAGAAAAGGAAATTAACTTTAGGAAAAAAACAAACAAAAAGAACAGAATGAAACGGAAAAGATTAAATAAAAAATATTTCAAAAGTCAAAATCAAAAACTACTTTGGAGATTGACACAGAGTTGCTTAATCCACTCATAATCAGCCAAACGAAGCAGAAAGAGTAAAAAAGGACACAAGCACTGTACTACAGCAGAGTGACGTCACAGGCCAGGAATCGCCATTGTGACAGTGCAAGGGATGGGGATACTTACCTGTTACACGAGGGGTGGGGTGGGGGTGGACAGAGACAGACGGACGGACGGACAGACAGACAAGGGATCTCAAAACAAAAAGGCACAAAACAGAATTTGAACTAGTCTGCTGCAGCTGTTGCCAGCCAGATACGCCGTTTATTCTTATTCATACCAATTATCAATTAAGTTTGGTTTCAGTTTTTTTTTTAGTTTTTTTTACTCATGCTAAAAAGGTTGGTATTTACACCAAAAATCTCTTTTTACAGGCGGTTTATACCATTGGGCATATGGAATATATCTAGAGCAAGCAAATTCTATAGTAGTTAAGGCACTGGGCTTGGAACCAACTGATCCCACAATGTGAAACTTGACATACAGTATAAATGTAACTGAAGAGCTGTCCACTTTTTACTATTCCAATGTTGTCCTAAATAAATTAAAGAAAATTAGGCCTTTTTCACTGAGCAAAAGATTAAATGAATCAGGCACTCTAATGCCATAAATTAGCCAACATCTTTACAATTAATAAAAAAATTATACTAATCGCACCAATAAGGCGGCGACAAGTGACAAAATAAAATGGATTTAGGCGCGAAAAAGAGAATATTTAGGCCTAAACAAAACAAAAATATGCGTCCAGTTAATTCCTAGCCCGTGGCATGAAAATTTTGTGTTAAAAACTGCCAGCTTCCCCCCCGTGCTGTTCTGGTGCAATTTTGCATTCACAGCCCAATGGCATAATGATGACTGTTAGGTTATAGCTGTCATATCATCCAACGGCCTGCCTGGACTCACGTTCCCACTGCAGTGTCTGTCCGCTGGATAGCTTGCTTTTTTTTTTGTAACCTGAAATCTAAAGACGTGTGATTACTGAGAAGCCTTGTCTGAGTGAAGAGAAGATGGCCGTGTGTGATACTGCTGTCTGCAGACTATCCTACTGGTACAACTAGCCCATTTTGGGGCGGAAACCCCTTTTGGTGTTTTAAACATTATGTTATAATTTAGCTATTGAAAGATAGCAGCTCTACAAGCTCATAGCGCGCCACCGAGTGGCGCACTACGAGCTTGTAGGTCTGACATTTTTGAAAAATCGTAAAAATGTGGCGCAAATCTTTGAAAATATATTCTTTCAAAGTGAATGTTTTTAACTCGGGGTCTAAATGGGCTAGACATGTTTTTGGGGCTATTTCCCTAGCAACTGTAGAGGAGCCCCAACAGTAAAGATCTACTGGTACTAGACATGTTTTGGGGGCTATTTCCCTAGCAACTGTAGAGGAGCCCCAACAGTAAAGATCTACTGGTACTAGACATGTTTTTGGGGCTATTTCCCTAGCAACTGTAGAGGAGCCCCAACAGTAAAGATCTACTGGTACTAGACATGTTTTTGGGGCTATTTCCCTAGCAACTGTAGACGAGCACCAACAGTAAAGAGGAGTCTACTTTGCCGGCCCACGGACAGAACACTGCATTGTTCACACAAGTGGACTTTTTTTTTTTCCACCGTGAACCAACAGGGGATGAGTCACAGGACCGGGCCTGGAATTAAATAATCAATAAAAAAACAATTACAGTCATCCCAAACTATCACCATCTTTAAATAAAAATAAGAAAAAACACAGTGACAATACTTTCAGCATTACCCATTCCAGTGGAAAAGAAAGGGACTGGACAAAAAAACAAGTGCAATCTAAATCACAGGGTGTGAATCACAAGGTATAAGAGGAAGAAAAAATAAAGAAAAAACTGAAAACAAACAAAATGGCTGAATGTTGTAATAGTAATGTATATGTATGATAATATCCAAGCAGCAGCATGAGGACTAATACAGAGAGAGGAAGCCTATGTAGCAGGTGGTGCTCTGATGACGGGAGAACAACAAATGAAATAAATCAAACAAAATAAGAGAATGGGAGAAACTAAAACAGATATAAAATCATAGTAAAAAAACAAAATAAATTTTCAATTGGGGGGGAAAAAATAACATTTACCACTAAGTTTACCATCGGCACAACATGGGCAGGATCAAATCACTGTAAAAAAGAAACACCAATTGGTTAAGCAGGAAGATTGAGGCACATAGAGAAGGGTAAGGGTGGGGTTTTGGAGTAGGATGTAGGTAGGATGGGGGGGGGGGGGGGGTAGGATGGGGGGGCTTTGGGTGTAGAGGGTTCATTAGAAGGGGCCATCAGAGAGGCCCCCCCCCCCCCACCCCCCTCCCTCTCCTAGTATTCACTCTGGCCTAGACGCTTACAGGGATTCCCTCTCACCACTTCACCCGTCTGTCTGTCTGTCTGTCTGTCTGTCTGTCTGTCTATCTGTCCCCAGGCGTCTAGCCTACCTTCATCTGCCTCTTGCTTCGCAGAGGCAGGATTGCAGAGTGAACACATCGCAGTCACCTTTTCAAGGTGCAAACTTAGTGATGGCCACGTTCAATTAAAAAAACCAAAACTCAGTTGTGTTTTGGGTGAGGGTTTGACTATTTAAAAAAAAAAAAAAACATTTCTCGAAGAAGAAAAAAAACATGGCAAATGCACTTACTGTTTAATAACTTGAATGTTACGCTATAATACCATTTCTATAGTATGTACACGAGCATCTGGTACAGATAATTGATCATGCTTTAGTTTTAAACATGCAAATCAATCATCTGGACCCTGCCGACGACAGATGCCACTTGACACAACAACCATTCTCCCCTACAAGCCTTTTTTTTTTGCCTCACAGACGCTTGTCAGACTGGTTAGCAGATCTTCCAAGATCAATTTCATTTCCTCACTAGCCCACAGCCAGCAAGCTTCATTTTGTCAGGATATATGCTTACCCCTGGGGGTAGTGAACACATACATAGAAATACCTGAGGAAAAAGGGCCGGTCAGGCTTTGAGCAGTGCTTAGAGAGTTGGTTATACATCGCTGTGTGAATGAATGACTGCATAAACGTGAAACTGTTGGTGTTCCGTGTGTTCATTTGGAAGTGTTTCTTGTCAATGAATTCCCCAAAGCGCAGTGGTTCCCAAACGTTTCAGCCCGTGACCCCAAAACAGAAATTACATATTCATCCCGGGACCCGTGTTTTTGTGGGTAATATGTGTTTTTAGATATTTTAGTATTTCAGGGTGGGCTCACTTCATTCCTGGACTACAATTCCCATAATGCTTTGGTGCACTGCTCCTCGTCTTACTGAGACAAGTCCAAGGACCGTCTAAAGAGGACGAGACGCGAAGACCGTGCGGGCGACGCCATGTTGCTACACGGAAGTAAAGAAACATGTGCAGTTGAGGCCAGGAAGTTGTACATGTACAACTTCCTGGTCTTAACTGCGGATGTTTCTTTCCTTCCATGGAGCACCATGGAGCAACATGGCGTCGCCCGCACGGTCTTCGCGTCTCGTCCTCTTTAGACAGTCCTTGATGTAGTCCAGGAAGTAAGTGAGCCCAGCGTCCATGACATCATGGACAATTTGAAAACACATATATACATATATTACCCACATAAAACCCCCAGGAAAGTGTTTGTCTCCCAAATAGACTATCATTAAAACAAGATCTGGTTGCAAAAGGGGGTGAAGTGAATCTTTAAATATTTGTTCTAATTTATGGAATTTCTTAGATTTCTTCATAACATTACTGGAAAAAAAAGCATTGGATTTTATTATTAATTCATGAAAGGTTTATCTTTTTTGGGGAAATGTTTTTGGAAAAGGTTTTGAAATTATATAAAAATAAAAATAAATAATTGTCCGCAGCCAGTGTTTGGGAACCAGTGCCTTAGCGTCATAAGGGCCTCCAACACTGCTTAAAGCCCCAGATGAGTATGACACGGTTGAGGCAGGCAGGAGTTCACCTCTGGGACAAGCATGCTGTGCAAAAGGACCAGGGGAGGATGGGAGTGTGTAACCATGGGGACTGAGATGTTTTGGGTACGGAGGGGTGGCGTGAGGTTTTCCCTGTAAGTTGACTTTTACGGCCCCGTCAGTGACAAACACACACACGCACATTTCAGTCCCACGTTACAACCACACACACACACATACATACATACACACAAGTTTCACAGGTTTGGAGGTAGATACAGGCAAAACAGGCAGAAGGTGGGGGGTGGGGGGAAACTTGTCTACTCTGCAAGCCATTCAAAGTCTGAGCCGTGGTTACAGCCAATCAGAAACCCCGATAGCAGCCACGGACACTCACAGAGAGAAAAACAAAAAAACAAAAATCTAAGACGACGTGTGGAGCTGATGATTCTAATGGGATGTGATGGAATCATGGCTTTACTAAATCTACCTTGATTTCAAATGGATTTTTGTTCTTTGTTCAAATCGAAGCGTTTTGCACTTGAGCGCATTGAAATAAGGGTTTAGTGATTTATGAAGCGAAAAGGAAGAAGCCGAGAGGCCATTAGCCTACAGTACACTGTAAAAAGGGGGGAGGGGGTGTTACATTGAGGTCAATCGCAGAGTGGGAGAAAGAAACACACCCACACACAAACACACGCGCGCGCACATACTGACATACAGAGGGAATCCAACAAACCTTACCTATAAAAGGGGCAAAAGAACAAAAAAGAAGAATAAGAACAAAGTCAATACAGTGAAAACTTAAATAGGGGACAACACATTGCTGATGAATTCAAAATTCAAATAAACCTTCTCTGTCCGACAGGAAGGAGAGAAAGCAAAGGAAGATTATTGTAATAAACTGGACCATTATCCCACACACACGTGACGAAATGGCATGATTGTGCTTCGAGTCTGGCCCCGACTAAGCAGATTACCAAAAAATGTGAGCACACTTGCTGGTTTGAAACACAGGATCACTAGTTCCCTACACAACTGGACATGCACCACATCGCAGCTGGTTTGAAACACAGGATCACTAGTTCCCTACACAACTGGACAACTGGACATGCACCACATCGCAGGACGTCATCTAAGAACAGAGCAGCACACTCATACAAACCACACACACCTGTGATCCCAGCGCCCTAGAAACAACTAAAAACAAGCCAAAATGGTGCAGCACCATCGGAAACAAGAGGCCTACTGTAGTTAGTCTCATCTTGCTCGCGCTCTCCCCCACACAAAAGCACACATCAGAGTGGACTTTGAGATGTTTCAGAGGACAAACCACCAGAGACACTACCCAGAGCTACTGTTGTATACCTGATTTCCTTATACACACACACAACTTGTCACCCTGCCCAGAACGAAGCAGCATGCTTGACTGATATGGGGGAATTAATGCCATATACAGTATGTCCACAAGGCCAGGGCATCGGCACTGAAGAACAAAAGACAAAATGTCCCTTCCAAAACAGGCCCGACATTCTGCAGGCCTGTGACTCTCACCAGTACACGCGGTTCATATTTCAATGCTATGCTACATTCATCACTGTGCAGGACCCTTGTTGTATACAACTGACATGGGGTAGAATTGTAGACCAGAGGAAAGGAAGCTGAACAATGTATTGTCAGAGAGGTGAGCGAAATACCTGAGTGACAGGTTTCCCTCAACTTAACTGGTAAAGTGAGATATTCAAGTCTAGATTGCCTACAAAACCTACCACCACCAGTGGTAAGACAAAGCTACGGTAAAGTGATGTATTCCCCATTACGTCTTGTTTTGTCCTTCCTTAGGGAGACCCTCTCCAATGGTGAGAATGTAAGGAAAATTCTAGGCAACTGTGTGTGTGTTACACACACACACACACACACACACACACACACATTAGTGAGCAGACACGACCCAGTTAGACTTCAGCTCCTTCCTAGAGACACTGAAGTGGTGTTTGGATAACAAACAGATTGTCTAGCGACTGTGTGTGCATGTGTACACGTGTGTGTGTGTGTGTGTGTGTGTGTGTGTGAGAGTGAGAGAAAGTGTAGACTTCATCATCCCTTAAATTGAGAACAGATGTTATTGCTGGTTGTGTGTGTGTGTGTGTGTGTGTGTGTGTGTGTGTGTGTGTGTGTGTGTGTGGGGGGGGGGGGGGGGGGGGGGGGGGCAGCAACAGGGATGATTCACGACTGTACGAGCTGATTAAATTATAAAATGTAGTGTCTGTCTGGAGGTTTGAAGGTTGGGGTAGAATCCCACATGATACAAAGGGGTTGGGGGAGGGGGGGGGTAGACTAGACCACATACTGTCAATTCCATGAAAACTTAACCAATTCTTATAATGACATTACATGATGACCTCAGCAGGCTGCCAAAGGTGACATCATTCAGAGGTGACAGAGCAGGGGGGCCGCTAAACTGAGAACCGAGCACCTAAAGAGAGCAGGAAATAGAACGAGGAGAGGAGGCATGGGAGGGGGTTGAAGGGGACAGGAAATAAAATGGGGAGGGTGGAGAAGGAAGAAGAATGTAACAGGCAGGAGTTCCATGGAGACGTGCCATGGTTCTCCACGCCACCACCTCCACACAGCCAATGGGCCTGAGTCACAGCCAAATGGGGCGGTGGCACCTCCACTCAGCCAATGAGCCCTGAGTCACAGCCAAATGGGGCGGTGGCACCTCCACTCAGCCAATGAGCCCTGAGTCAGAGCCAAATGGGGCGGTGCTAATGAAGTGATGGTGAGCGAAGCAGTGGCACTGGAGAGTAACCAACCAAGTACATTTATTGACTCAAGTGCTGTACAGTTTTGGGGTACTTTTACTGGAGTATTTCCAAATGTCAGTGGTTTTACTTCTACTCCACTACATATTTGAAATCTTTTGAAACTGGTCATTCTGCACAATGAGTACTTTCTACTTTTGGTACTTTTAAGTACATTTTTATACCAATACTTTTGTACAAAAGTATTAAACTGACTGCCGTATTTATACTTTTAGTTAAGTACAAAATCTGAGTCCTTTCTCCACCACTGGAGATAAGACCCGCCCAAACAAATGCAGTTCTGTTCTGCAATCTGCACCAATCAATGCAAAAACCACACAGAGCCTGCCAATCACCACCTTCTCCAGTAAATCTAACATAGTTACCGCCATAGACATAGAACGGTAGACGCCTCCTTCGGCTATCTGCAAAAGTGAGGGGAAGCTTCCGCGTCGGTGCTTGCTTCACTAGTCTCACGTAGCCAGACAACTATTGCAAGGGCAATAGTGCATCACAGAAGCTTCTGCGTGGGTCACAGAGCGGACGTTAACTTCTGGCTCTGGCAAGTCCCAGAAAAGACGTGCTGTGATTGGCCAGTAGTCACTTGAGTGACAGGCAAGGCTTCCACACTTCCGCCCTCACGTCGATAAACATGGCTCAAACAAACTGCAGCGGCCAATAAGGCCTCCATTTATTTAAATATATATATTGTTACCGCTGCCTTCCGGTCTAAAGCCCCGTCCAATTACGCCAGAATTACCCCACTGCAGGTGATTCTACTACTACTAAAAACATTTCAGAATCTATAACATTTAACCAATGCGAGCGTATGCAGCCGTCTCTGCAAACACCTACACAGTGCTCTCACACAGATGTAAAAACCAAACAATGGACAGTTTTCGCCTGAAGAGAAAGAAGACCTGCGAATCAACCTTCTGGAATATTTACCATGTTTATATAACTAGTTTAAGGAGCTACTCAAACAACATCACCAAAAATGACGCACTGTTCCGCAGAGAAACTGGGTCTCTCTGTCCCCTCTCCGACTCTTTCTGGCACTGTTTGTACTTGTTTGTTTTACTGTGTGTGCATTCGTTTATCACAAACAAACGCAGATGGCCGGCTAAGACGCAAAAGAAACATCACCTTCTAGTTAGCCAAATGCCTGGGAGAAAGAACGTGCAGTTAAGTGTAAATATTCTATTGCCGTTATCCCCTTCCAGTCACCAGGCAGTAACAGCTGCAGACTGATCATGTGTCGTTCTTGATATTATTAATAATATGCATGTGTATTTAATTATGTACACTTCACTGGTCGTATACAGAATCAGTGTCTAATGTCTACAGGAAATCAAGTGAAAATTGGGCTGCCATGTTGCATATTGTAGTGTAGACCTCCTTGCTGTTAAAAAGAGGCCACGTCTATTTTTAGCCACTTCCAACTCTTTGGATGTTGGGAGGACTGGAGACTGTTTGTTTTGTGTCTGTATTCTTCTTAACCATGATGTGAAGTTATGTGATGATTCAGCAGGGCAAGTGTTTGTCCTTTTAAAGACTATGTATGGTCTCACCAACAATATACACACGCACGCACAACACACACACAGACAGTAAAAATAAAATTATATAAAAACAAAATCAAGTCTGACCCATTTGAACCAGGCGTCCTACGGACTAAATGCACCACAGGAAAGGGACAGCAATGACGCAGTTAATAATAAAACACTGTTCACCTCAAATTCCAAAAATAACGTTCCAAGGGAAAAGCAGCGCAAGAGCAACAGGAACAGAAATAATGCTCTTTCTTTTTTTCCCCCAGTGACAGACAAAAAAGAAAAGGTCAGAAAAAGGGACATGGAGATACAGAATAAAATAAAATATATATAATAACAAAAGGGAGTTTGTTGGAAAGGTATGAGTAGAAAAAGAGAAACATAAGTGTGTGAAGGAAGGGGAAGTGACAGAAGGTAGAGAGGTAGAAGAAACAGTACATTGTGTAGTGTGCGTGTGGCTCTGAAGGAGGGTTGAATTCCTTACCCTGCATGGTTTTGCCCAGGCCTTGCCCCAACTTCCAGCCATGTTTCTGAAGCAGCCGGTGCCCGATGTTATCCTAGCAGACAGAGGAGAGGAGAGAAAGACCAAAAATATTCCAATAATAAGAGGAGCTTTACCCGCAGGCACGGGTCCAAAACACACACAAACAGAAAAGCAACACACACACAAAAAAAGGAGAAAAGATAACAAATAAATTAATAAACAAAAACAACAACAACAACACGCATACCACATCATCATCATCATCATCATCGTCATCATCCGTACAACCACCACCACCACCGTCACCATCATCAGTATCATTTGTCATCCATAATAAAGAATCACCTACAGCATTGTGTAACATCAGTGTCTTCCAGCACAAAAGGGTGGTGAGGAGGAGGAGGAGATGAGGGGAGTGGAGGGTGGGAGGAGGAGGAGGAGGCTGAGAGGAAGAGGGATGTGTTCTCTCTCTGCTAAGTGTGAATGAATACATGAGGCTGTGTGTAGCCTGCAGGCTAGCGACCGTGTGTTGGCAGGGATGGAAAGAGCGGCATACCTTACCACGGTAAGCTAAATACCTGTTTGGGACACATGTGGCATTTTCTACTTCCCTGTTGGCTAACAAAATGTACACAAGTCACAGACTGAGCAGTAAGAGGAGGAGAAAGGAGAGGGCGATATAAATAAAGTATATATATAATATATATATATATATGTGTATCACACGCATACATATATGAAAACACTACAGAGCCAGATCGTGGTACACACAAATAGAATGACACAGAACGGGTATGGAAATCTTGCATATAAAAACTGAACTGAGGACCAGAAAACTCCAAGCTTGCCGTGATTCCATAACCATGACATAGGGGGGAGCACCATGACATGTATGCAGCCGTCACAAAAAAATAAACAAAAACAGCGAGGAACGGAGAAAGACGTAAAGAGAGGAGGGCCTTGGATTACCATTACAAGGCCCGGGGGGGGATTGAGAAAATGTTCACGTTTGAGGGGATGCAAGTGTGTGCACGTAGACAAGAGAGAGAGAGGGAGACCGTGTTCATGTAGCCCGTTAAATGCACTAGTTCCCCCATTGTGAATGCTCTTGGACACCCGTAGCATCTCTGGCCTTCTATCGATGGTCTGGTCTCAACCACGTGGCCGTTTCCGTTTTGCCACCAGCTACCACCACTTAGATCTGCAATATGTTGCCCACTTTAGACTTTATCATGTTCATATACAGATTATATATAGTGCACTTTATGAAGTAGACAGACAGGCCGCTTTGCACAAGTTTGCAGCACGGTAGTGTTTAAATATCCAAAAAGTGTTTAGTGTTGCTTGCTACACAACCATTTTTGGAGGCATATTTTCGACTTTGATTGTTGAAGTGTGCTGTGAGAAAGGGCCTTTTGCATTGATTGAATTGTCTGAATGGATATACAGTTTGAATGGAGCCTCCAAGATGTACATCAAGAAAAACTATCAAGTGGGTTGAAAAAGGTAATGGCTAATGCTTAATTGATACCGCAAAATGGACTCTTAAATGGACCAGAGTTGCTAGAAAGGTGCTTAAGAACATACACAATAGCAATACCTAGCATATTGCAGGGGTCTAATGTGTGTGACTGAAAGTGTTATAGCACTCGAATCATGGGTCAGCAATAATACAAACAAAATAAAACATTAAGTGAAATGCAAGACCGTCCCACCACTACACACTACATCTTCAAGCACAAATAAACAGAAAAACAAATGAGATTTCGTGTTGTTCTGTTGTGATTATAACTATTCCAGGCGTGGCTAACATTCACCAGAGTGTTGCAATCTACGAAAGATTAACAATAAAAAAACAAAAATACAAACCAGAACAGAAAGGATATTTATAATCACAAAGAGAGAGTGGACGTAGAGGTTCACAAACAAAAATAGTGGTGGAAGGAGTTCAAATAAACCAAATTATCAAACAGAAAAACAGCATGCAGCTTTTTGTTAAAGAGTTTTAACAAAAAGGAGACGTCGGTGTTAGTAGTGCACTGGTTGAATGGTGGGTGGGTAGACGTACTGGGGGAGGTGGGCGTGGTCATGGGAGACAGGAGAACTCCAACGGTTAGTCAGTGAGGTGGGCTCAAGCACAGAGTGGCGATGGTTTAACACGACCCGGGAATCTGCATCGCGTTTGAGTAAATGGTCATGCCCCGCCTCCCGACTTTCCCTACTTTCGGGACTCTTGAGGGACGAGAATTTACTATTTTGCCAATATCTACTATATTTGCAACTCGAACAGGACCACATTGGCTAGGCGAACTTTGCAACGTTCGACACAGCAACTCGCTCGCACTCGGTGGCGTCTCTCGTGGCTCAAGTTCGCTTGAGACGGCGTCTAAAAACTGCGCGTTATCCCCCTGCTACTAGTAGGAGGGGGGTGTGGCCATTTACTCAAACGCGAAGAAGATTCCATGCTCGCTGGTTTACCACCAGCTATGGTTCAAGAGGTATGTGTGTTAACAAAGAGGAAGGAAACAGGGTAGGACAGAGCAGGCTGAGCGATGGACTGTACTGTAGATACATGGCGCTCTGTGGCCTTGGAAGTGGGTTGGGCCATTATGGGTTAGTGCACATGAAGGGGATGGTGGTCACACACACAGCACATGCCGCATCTCCGCCCATGGACCTTAATTGGGGTCTAACAAATTGGATCTAGCTCCAGCCCAAACCCTCTGAGGGATCCGTTAACCAAATTGTTTTTCTCCCTCCCTGCCCAAAACCTATTTGGTGTTTCGGGGGCTAAATAAAACAAAGCAGATCAAGCGAAATGTTGCTGATAACAGCCCATAATGTTTGTCTAATCGTGCCACTGGGACAAACTGAACTGCACCACTTCCTGTTTGATGGCGTGTAGTTTTTTTCTTTCTTCCCCTTTAAAATGTCATAAGCAAACACAGCCAAGCATGGGAATGGATATTACAGGCTGGAGCTGGCCTGTGTGTGTCTGGCTGTCAGATCCCTTCCGCTCCCGGGATGAGATAAGAGAGGAATCTCGGCTGGGCCTCATTGCGGAGAAAACAAAGTCTGGAGAAAGCCAGCTTGTGTGGACCCATAACTAGGGCAATACAGTGTAGTGTATATATAGCCCCCAACGTGCTACCTCTCTGTGTTCACATGTTTCTGCCTGGTAGCCGCTGGACATTATGAAGGTAAGCCAACTGTGTAAAGCCTGAATTAGATTACTTGCGAGTGGGTGTCAGCCACCCGAAAATAGCTGATCTACAAGGTCACAACGCATTGAAGTGCAAATGTTTGAGAGCTTGCGTTATCTGCCGTTTTTGGTGGACGACACCCGTGTGTAACTAAGCATATAATCAGGTTTACGTCTACATGGGACTATAAAGTCTATAGCTGCTAAGCTCTTGCACTGCTTTATACTTCAGACTACAGGACCACATGGCCCATGACTCTACCAAGCTACACTGTCTGAAGATTTTTGCTGCAGTGAGCTCCACCCTCCCTCTGACGGTGGGCATGCTTCTGTGCTTTACTGCAGCAATGGTGCAACAGCAGCCTACACACACACACACACACACACACACACACACACACACACACACACACACTTTTATTGGTCTGGACGCCAAGCTGAATTGTGGGCTTTAGAAGACAGGAGGAAAATCTATACGTGCCCTGAAACAGCGGCATTAAATAAAAAAACATATAACTCTTTCTATTGCCCACGGCAGATTCAACATTGTTGAGCAATGCCTCAGTCAAAGAGTTATGTGACCAAAGCAGCTTTCCAAATAACATGTTCTATTTGGCAAGCTCAGACAGATAATGTCCCATTAGGAATTACGGGTAGTACTTGCCACACAACTACCGGTATACGAGTTATTTCCGCCCTCTGGGTTTAAATCACGTGTGTGAATCATATGCAGAAATTAATAAACAGGTGGGGCAAGGTTGGATGTGACACAGCCAGTGGCAACTGCCGTGTCGACACCGTTAACATAGTTTAGGTCTAGAAATGGGCTGAGCAATGTGAAAAGGGCAGAGATGAGGTGGGCTGCGTGCTGAACAACAGATTAAATGCACTGAAAAGATAAATAAATAAACAGACAGACAGACAGACGGATGAAAGCAACGACGGCGAGTCCAACAGCAGTGCAAGTGGAAGGGAAGGCATTTCCATACGAACCTGGCTTTTAAAATACTGGGCTGTCAAAAGAATAGTCACACGTGACACAACGTAAGAGAACCGGCCAAACGCTTTCAACTGCAATTCTTCTAGCTTAGTAGCTTTTCTATTTAATTTAATGCAACAAAAATAAATAGAAAAGGAGATTTTTCAATTCTCTGCCTTTGAACAAACATAATACTGTATACAAACAGAAAACAAAATTGGTAGGCATGACAATAAATCCACCAATTGACTGTTAATATAGAAGAGAAAAGAATAAATGAAAATGTTATCCAAACGAAAGAAAGAAAGCCACAAGTGGGGGGGGGGGGGGGGGGGTTGTACGGGTGCATTGTGCTGTCACTGGCACAGTACATGGTTGGGGGAGAGGGGAGATTAAAGCCTGGGTTATACATGGTTGCACGCAGGTGTGTTGATGTGCAGCGAAAACAGCCGACCTACAAGCTTATAGATCGGCAATAATCCGCGCATGACACACTGCATGCAACCAAGTATAAACCAGGTGTAAGATGTGGGTAAAGGCAGAGATATGCAGGCGACCTTACTAGTGACCTCAGAGTATTAATGAGTCCGTGCGCGCACATGTATGCGTGCGTGTGTCTGTGTGTGTCCAAGTGTGACGTCACTCTGGTTTACATAATATGTTCCGATTCCTTCCCAGCATTATTCTTCAAATCAGAATGAGGGCATGATTACTGTAGTGTTCTAATACCATGTATAGTTATTGGTTAAACCAATCCAGTAAAACACTGAACAATGAAACTAAAACAACCTTGTATTTTGGGGCATATTGACTCATTGAATGAATGAGTTGCAACACATTTTGAGGGGGGAATAAAAGAAGGTCGACGCAAAGGCTGGTAACTGACCATTTGGGGAAAGGACAGAGGACTCACAAGCAGACGTCACCCTCTCTCATATATATAGGTCTTGCAGGTGCCAGCGGTTAACTAGGATCTGTTCCCAATAAACCCTCCCTTCAGTTTCCTCGCGTTTGGGGTGCATTCCTGCCGAGTCTCAGATAGGTGTGACTAAATGGAAACAACTGTCTCAGTGGTTCTAAAGCCAATCTTCAGAAAACAGAAAACGCCTTGTTGTTCATAATATAGCATTTACCAATCACTGAGCATGAAGTTTAAAATCACCCCGAGGTGTTCTCTCATGGATTACGTCAACTTAGTAAACAAATTGGAGGTGGTGCTGAGAGAAAACACTCCAGTTCACCACACGCATGTTAAAACTATTCTGAAAGGTCCAGTGTGTTAGGACCACACTATGTAATGGAACGGACTCAACGGAGCCAAGTATTTCACGACAGCTGCAATACTCCCAAAACACCCTAATGTCCCTGGCCTGGGTTACAACTTACATGGTCCTACCATCTAGCTGATGCAATGAAGCAGAGAGCCTCTACGGGTGTTGAGGTGTAACGCGTGTTGAATGCATGGATGTTTGTCAAGAAGTTAAGCTTCCGTGTCGTTCGACAGTGACCCGGACCCGGTCTACATGTGTTTCTTAGATTACCGATGATGTGCAACTGTGTATTCTGAGGCTGGCCCGCTGCATATCGGAGGGGTAGGTGGGCGTGGGGTGAGGGTCGGAAAGGGGGATAGAGACGTCGGGGGAGGGAGGGTATTAGGACAGTGTGACAAGTGATAGCACTGAATGCTACCCAATTAAAACATGCAATTATGCAAAAGAAAAACAAACAAAAAACAATGTTAGACAGAGAGGGCAGAAGGCCAAAGGGTTGGACAGAGAGAGAGTAAAGATCCCAATGAAATACCACAGACCTCTAGAGCTGCCTATAGATCACACACAATAAATCAGGCGGGGGAGGGGCTCCGAGGGGCTGGGCTGATGCACTCCTTTATCAGCTCCGTGGTGTTGACACCCAGTGACAACCGACACTCACCCGTAGCTTCACACATCTACGTCACAGAGGTGGGCCGGAGTAGGTCAAGGCTACTGTACCTGTGCTGTGTGCGTGTGTGTGTGTGTGTGTGCGTGCGTGTGTGTGTGTGTGTGTGTGTGCGTGCGTGCGTGTGTGTGTGAGTGAGAGAGATAATAATTCAATCTGACATGCAGTGACCCATCTGGAGAGAGATCATAATGAAAAGACACTTTTTGATAAAGGGCAAGAAACAGCCACCAGCCAGAATGTTAGTAACTGTGTGCATGGTGGTGATTAGGTTTATGTTACTGCTAGTCATTCATTTAGACAGTTCGGGAAGCTCCATTCTAAAAATCAGTATGAATAAGTAAAGGAAAAATGTAACACTAGCGTAAATCACTAATGAAGTCCCCTGTACTGGCCTTGTGTTGGGGGCGGTGTGTGTGGATTTTCTAAAGCCTGATTAATGCTTTGGTGTTGAAGTGTTGTGCAACATGTCTCGACAAAAATAACGTTATTTTCCAACAGAGAGGGGGAAAAAAGTGTTGACACGCCACGCAACATGTCAACACCAAAGAAAACGTACATTTTTGTAGAGCGCTGCACGCGCACACAACACCACTGCTGAAGTATAACACATGCTTAAATAAGCTTGTTTGATGATGTGCTTCTCAGGTTGACTGAGTGACGTACGTGCCCTTTTTGGTATAGTAGTTCCACGTGTCACAGGCTGTGTGCTGCAGCAGCTCAGCCCTCAGTGCCCCTCCATAAACAATAGCGCAGGAGCAAAACGAGATGCTCGAGATGCCAGGTTAAGCAGGCCACCTCCTCCTCTCCACAACCCATAAACAGCGGGTCACTTACCCCGTGACTGACTGACTGTGCAGTGTGCACTTCAGCCATGAAGCTCCACTCACTCCATTGGTATTCAACTTGGCCTCTTTGTTACAATCATAATTAAAGCTGCGGTCTAAGAAATTAGCTTCTTGGGGTCTAGCCCACTCTTCTGACCGCTCCGGCCAAAGTTATCCGTGATTGAGCACCGCAGCCATGTAAGTTTACATAAAAATTGAGGCAGTGCAGTTTCATCTGCTTGGTGGTGTGACTACTGAAGAGATTTATATTTTTGCTTATGTTATCTGACTGGGTCACAAAGCACTTCTTCTTGGATCGGTAGATTCTTAGGTAGAGGAGAGGAAAAGCTTGGGCCTGCTTACCCTGATGCTTCAGAGAGAGACAGAGCAGGAGGGAGGAAGAGGAGGAGGGGAGGTGAGGACGGAGAGAGAGAATGAAAAGAGCTGCCTGCGCTATTATCTATGTGCCTCTTCAGCGAAAAATGCAGTCCCAGTTGCACAAGCACCATGCCAGCACAGAATGACAGAGGGTACTGTACACCGAATCACTTGTGTAGTAGGGAGGGAGGGAGCGTGACAGAGACAGACAGAAAGAGAGAGAGCAAGACAGAGAGACAGTAGAGATATAAAAGAGTGATAGGCGTGAAATAAAGAGAGGGAGAAAGAGAAGTAAGAGAGACAGTAAGAGAAGCGTTACAAGGACCCTAAAGATAGGAGTAGGAAAGCAGAGCGTGCAAATACAAACCGGGTCATTGCTGCTTAGCTAATAGGGGCCAATTCGCTGCAGGAGAGAAATGTCGAACACCCCAAGTTGTGTACAATAAGATAACTGTCCTACAGACAAAAACAGACTAAGACAAATAAGTTCTAAACTACACACACTCACTCAAAACACAAATCTAGCCATTCACATCATCTAAAGCACTCTCTCTCTCTCTCTCTCTCGCTCACTAAATGGCGTGGATTAAGCACTGCCACTGACGGGCCATTTTTTCCA
The DNA here is from genome assembly GCF_963924005.1 of Protomyctophum bolini. Lineage (NCBI taxonomy): Eukaryota > Metazoa > Chordata > Actinopteri > Myctophiformes > Myctophidae > Protomyctophum > Protomyctophum bolini. The sequence goes on from NC_137872.1 coordinate 32,010,167, forward strand.
AAATCGAACCAATTAGGGCTAAACAATCAGACACATAATGGCCAACTACATTCTGGCAACTTTAAAGCCCCCAATTATCTTTGCAACATGTTAATCTTGTTTGTCCTTGTAGGAAGGCATTAAACTCTTATTATATTTCTGAACCTCACCTCTCTCAATGAACGCCTGTATCTAATTAGATTAGTTCAATGGTAGATCAGCAGTAGGCTAATAAAACAATGTAAGTCTGTGTCTGTCCGTGTGTGTGGTCTGCTATGGTTCCATTGGCCACCAGGACTGCCTTCCCACCAATGAGTGGGACAAATGGCTCGACTACATTGAGTGCACTGCTCAACATAATAATAATTTATATTAATTTAGACTCTAAATTGTATGCTCTAGATTTTTGAGCATACAGTACAGCGAGCCATGTAACCAGAATCAGAATAACTACATTTTGTCAATACTGTCAATTAAACATTGACAGTATTTAGACCAAACCATTAGGGACAGTGCTTTATCCACTCCACGTTTTCCACGCCATCTATTTTTCAACTAGTGTTTGGATGACATAAATGACTAATGGGAGACTGATATAGTTTTAAAAAGTTATAATTTTTTTTTAATCTAGCTTTAGTTCAAACATAAGAGACATCTAGCAAAATACATGGTAATCTGACTGTCAACAAAGTAAATAGAACAGGCAGAGGACTTAGGATGGGGTTGGGGGAGCACTATACAGGGTATTAATGAACATAAGACAGGTGACTCTATCGGTTAGGTGGCAGTTTGTTCAAAGGAACCACTGGATGCATTCTAAGTGGGCAGAGTCAATGGAAGAACAAAACAAGGGGGCGTGGCTCTTATTCCTCCCTGGACCAATCATCCACTCTCACAGCTGGTCCAAAAAGTGGTTCGGGGGTTGATGGATGTGTGCAGCCTTACCGATTCTATGGGCTTGTCCAGAGACGCCTGCTCCAGCTCCAACTGGCCCTCTTCATACTGGTCAAAGTGATTCCCACCCTGAAAGTGACACACAAAGCAGGACACAGGAATTGGACGCAAGCACTAAAATGCAGAAGCAATGCTCTGGATTAATTACATGTAAAGAGGGCACATCGCCTTCGCTGCCAACTATTTGCCGCTGGTGGGCATGTGGCATGATGTCACCAAAATGCAAGCAGGGTTTAAAATGTGTAGCTATCATCACCTAGCACAGTGGTTTCTATTAATAACCAGTGGTCCTTGAGGGGGTAACTTACAGGTGGTTCCCACTCCGCCGCTAAATGATGGAGTTGGTAACCAAATGGACCCTTGCAGATCTTTAACTCTTGAGACTGAGAGTGTCATATGCCATGTATATATGCATCTCCTTGTGTTTTACGCTCTCAAGAGTTAAATTATTGTTAAACATCCGCATTACTTCATTTTAAAATAATTGTTATTTTGATCAACGTTTACCGGCAACCTCTCCTAATGGTACCAACGTCAATACAGCATGGAATTGTGGACAAAATCTTATCCAATGACAACAAAATATTCTGTTTTGAGAGGCTCAATCAAATGGTGGTTCGTGGCCTTGATTATGAAAAGGTGTGAAAGGTTTTCACCCCTTTGGTTTTCACTGAAAACCACTGACCTTAATGATTTTATTTTCCTCCCTACCAATTAGATTCAATTATTGGTGCTTGTCATATTAGGAGATTGCTTTTTGCCAGATGGGTACCTGGTGGCAGGCAATTATCGTGGGCATGATATTTCATAATAAGCCTGGACTACAGTTTAGCTACTTCATGCACACAGCTCACAGAAACGTACAGTAAATGACTTTCAGCTGCCATTTATCATCCACGAATAAGATCCATAATCTTCATCTCCTTTCTGTCAAACTCAAGTGGTGTCATGTGTCTGACTAAACGGTTTCTACACGGTTGCAAACCCCATTACATCCAACAATCCAAATGGCCACCACTCAGCTAAATGCGCTCATTTGCATATAGTCGAGGAGATCAACATTACTGACGATCTCAGTGCTTGCTCTGCTCCCTTCAATCCAGTGCTGCACAATTAATCTTATCTAATTTGAGCAAAAATCGTGCAGCACTAGTTAGTTGGCTGTCAAATTCATGTTTTTGAATTTGATGTTGTGTTTTTTGCTTTGATGTTGCCAGTTTAAAGCCACAGTATCCAGGTGCCACATTTTGAATGTAGTAATGTTCATTGTTCAACAACTAAAGACTAAATACAATAAATGTTCATGAAAAAAAAGAGAATAGTTATCTCAATTCTTGTGGAGAAAAATCGAGATTCACATTTGAGCAAGAATCGTGCAGCACTACTTCAATCCCACAATCCTATCCTAATATATATATTTTTTATCACCTTTCTCCGCCTGCATGCATCTGTGCTGTTATGGTAGCTCGCCATCAAACAGACTACTTCAGAAAGTTGGGAGATCAGTCGGTTGGAATGGAAGGTGTGAAAAGCTGACACCGAAAGACTACTGCAGGGTACAGTGGGTACCAAGGTTATCTGCATTTACTATTTAGACTATTTTGTTGTATCATCTTTCATATTTAGAGGTTTTTTTATTAGATTTTGTTTGCTGCTTCCCAAAATGTGGCAGGCAGTTGATATGTACCCAAAATGTGGTAGGCAGTGGATGGGATATGTACCGAAAATTGTATTTATGCATTTAGCTTTTGACAAAGTGTTGTGTAGCTAGGACCGTCACCCTGCAGCAGCATTCCCTTTTGAGCGTTCAGTCTGTATACATTTATACAATGACAACGGAGCTACGAGGTGTCGCTAAAAATACTATGAACATGAATGCACGCACGGTATGACAAATATAAACATTTATACATTTAAATATTCTGGAAGAAAACCTATTTTGGTTTTATTTTCACTCTGATGCCATGTAAAAATCTAAATTATGCATGTCTGACTCCTTGTGTTGTGGTGACATCATTGCTAGGGTTCAGGGTCTTATATACAGGAATATCCTGTTAACAAGTAAAGATTGTGTGATACACAGCAAGAGAGCATTCCTGAGCCGTTTCAACAATGTTCTGTTCAACTTTACAAACCCATTGGACATTCAATTGTAATAAAGGCCTATAGTGAGCCAGCACAAGACTATATCACATTATTTGTTGTAATCCAATTTTAGGGCAGATTTAAAGCTAAACAAAACACCCATTTACATGCAAGTTGCTGCCCTGGACATGACACAAGGTGAGCAATGTTGAGTTGTCACACACTACTATGTCTCAGAGTAGAAACTAACTACATAACTAACTACGTCATAAGCTGAGTGGTTAGTGAGCCGCCTGGGGAGCCAGAGCCCATGGTTGTCCCAAGGTAGGATTCCAAGCCAGGCCAGGCCAGCCCAGCAATATGTGTGTCCCTGATTGCTCCCAGAACACTGGCGTAGAATATATATATATATATATATATAAAATATATATATATAATATATATATAATTGTTTTATTAGAACATTTGTAGAAAATAGGGCATAAGTGATTAAAACCAGGAAGCCAACCAATGGACTGCAGTGCAGTAAAATAAAGATCACTCACCTGTGCCCAGGCCATTATTCAACAGTCCCTGAGAATAAACACCAAATGGTTTCTTTATTGAGGCAAATTAATTTAGCCTAAGAATCAACTTTCTCTCAGCTTGACTTGTGGCACAGGATGCCCGTTAAATCTAACCTTCTAATGTGGGCCTCCTTAGATTGAAGTAACCCCACCCAACATTTGCCTTTCCTTAACGACTGTGGAAATACACGCCTCTATGTAAAGATAATGCAAACAAGGGCTGTGTTTCAGCCTACTAGAGCCTTTTGTCCAATCTGGCGTTGCGCTGATAAGAACCAGCTGCAACAGAACAGCCTACAAATGAGGTGTTATGTGATCCCACTTTGACAGCGATAAATTCTGATGGAGCAGAAACCTGCAACAGAATGAGGGATGCAGAGGATCCTGAGGAGAGGTGAAGGGGTGTTGTGGGGGAGTGCAGCGGTTATTTATGAACAAATCGATGGCTCTCTCGTCTCTCCTCCTACTGCTGCCGACTCTCTGCTCAGACTGCTTAATGTGCCATCAGCATAAGGCCCTCGCCCACTACAATGACCTCATGTTTTTGCTACCAGTGGCCCTTTCAATCTCTCTCCTAGAACAGGAAAGCCTAGTGGAGAAATTAAAATGATCTTGAGGCGGTCCACTGACTGTATAACAACAGGGGTAATAGTGAATTTTCATTTGCCCAGCAACATTTGATTTAAGTGGATGCTTGACTTTGTGCAAGGCCACATTAGGAGGCAAGTGCCGTGCCCCAGTAGAAAAAAAACAATTTGGAAAATAAATTGCCAATAGAAACGGCAGCCTGCTGCCTCTCTTTAAGAATAGCATGTCATTCTACATCTCTGAAGATCACCTGACAAATATGCTAGAAGGAAGTGTCTGAACATTGACATTGAAAGTTAAATAGCTGGACAAGACTGATGGAGAGGTAGTGTTCAGTGTTGTAACCATGTCTGAGCTCCAGTTCATGTGTGGGCCTGGTATTCTCGTTGCAGTGTTGCTTGGCAGCGGGCTGCCGGGCCCCAGCACATTTAACCGAGTAGGGAACCACTCTGAATACTGAGCATCTGAGTGCCTCCAGAGAAGATCTCCCACACAGAGCACTACTGTGCTGTGCTCGGCCTCGTACTGAACACACTCATTCACACCACAACAGAGAAAACTCTCAAAGGCCAAGGTCCCATTTTAGATTTAAAAAAATCCCTACAGTAATACAAGGGGTCGGTGTGAAGACACTATTCCTCCATCTCAAAAACAGATACTACTAGCTACTTTAAGCGTCTCATAATGCTCACCAGTCACTCACAATCATATCACAACATAATGTTACTATTGCTTTTCTACAATCTGACTATGGCTTGGCCAAGTTGAATTAGCACTAAAAGACTAGTTATAACATCACGAGAAATGTCAACTTTTGTATACAAATTCAAGAGGTGGTATAAGACAATAAATCATCTTTAAGCCCTGGGACACTATTATAAAGTACAGGAGGCTGGCTTCATGATCACTCTCAATGAAATCAACAACTAAAGTTATGATCCATCTCATAGGCCAAACAACTTCTAAAACGACTCATCAGATACTGAATGTGCTTGACAAACACAGCGACATTCACTGTTATTGTTCAAAAACCCTGTCATATTCTCGATATTATCTAATGTATGTGATGCTGTAGGTTTAGAGTCCGTTTACACACACACACGTTGCTTGACATGCTAAAAGTTGCTACCGGTTAGCAAATTGCTCAGTCAGGGGGAAATTAAGCATTTTGTGGTTTTGCCATGCATATCCAGTGTTGTACAGGTATAGTTATTGCTGGTTGAAGGGCCATCTGCAAAGACTCAAAATAACCTCCATCCGTCTGTACTGAACGTTTTTACACGATCTGGTCGTAATGTGCTAAAAGCTAAGTAATGTGTTAAGTCTTAGCTTTATAATGGATGTCCTCTCACAAAAATAGTGTTAGCTGAGGAAAACGTACGTATTTATATGTACAGTACATATAGTGATGAACTTGATACTTAACTCAGAGAGAAAGACACGATTTGGACAATCTGTGACCATCCACACCTAGCTGTATAATGTGGCCTACACAGTCAAATCACAAGTGTTATTTTATCCATTTGCAGCTCTGTGTGTACAAAATGCATTTATAAATAAGTTAATGTATCCGAATATTTGACCGTGTACAGTTGACGTTCCATCAGTGGGTTGGTTGACTTCCATAATTCCATTGAATTACAAAAGCACTACTTAAAAACAAACCGAAAGCATGGATGCTGCAGCAGTGCAAACAGGCACAGGAGGATCACACCACCACGGCCAAAACTCAAAACAGTGAGCTCATTTGAGTGCTAGCAGTAGCTAGGGAAAGCGACACTACCAATATAAATCGTAAAACTAGAATTCTTGCAGTTACACAGGTATCCTCACTGTGGAATATACGTAACATGACAGATCAATGCTACCAATCACTGACAGTAATCCGTCACAATAGAGCCCAAACAGACAGCTAGCTAGCAGCTAACTCATCGTCGGCTAATGCCCATAAACAACCAAAATGTTCCCAAGGTCACTAACGACCTAGTTATGTTTAGATTTGTTTTAGGACAAACCCAGGAATGCTACGTCAACAGTCAACCGAACCCGCCGCGTTCAATAACAGCAAGCAGCGTTCGGGCTCAACATCATTTTTAGCCTCATTTTTAAAGCCATTCTTGGAGAATTAAGGGAAGTGGAAACTGGAAAACAGCCGCAGTCAGTGCACTGCTAGCCTCGTTAGCTTGCAGTGCTAGCCAGTGAGCTGCTGCAGCACTATCCAACTGCGTTATTGTGCGCAGGCAGCTCAATGAAACCCCTCGTTTTAAATACTGCTTCAAGGGGCAGTTTTTCCATCGAACATCGAAAATTCATACGCCTCGAAAACATTACCTGGAAATCACGGTCTTCGTTGAACCTAGAAAACCTGTCAGCCATTTTCTGAACGCAGCAGCAGCAGCTTCTGTCTGTCTGTCGTCTCTCGTTCAGCTCTGCTTGTTACGGATCTCTACACGAACAACATCCTCCCCAGCGAGCTGCTTCTCCAATGAATGATGTGCGGCGCGCATGACCAGAACCCCGTGTTGCCAGCTTTGGCGAGAGAAACAAGCAACAAGGTCTATGAAAACCTTTTAATGTAATCTGTCAGACTCATCATCAATCATGTACAGTACAGTATCATGTAATTCCCCCCCCCCCCCAGGTTAGCCTCGGTGCCCCCAGGTCCCTTAGGGGTCCCTGGCAGAATGTTTTCAGATGGGGGTCCGCAGACAAACATCTCTGCTGCTCCTGAGGAAACCTAATAACTCCAAAATGTTCATTTATCAGGAAATGAAAAATATACGTTTTTAAGGAAATGAATAAAACCATATATTTTTTTAACGATGCAATACTGCCTCATAAAAGTTGGTGTGGTGACTTTAGATATTGAAGACAGTTTGAGGGTCCAAAGGAGTTAAGAGGTTTTGTCCAATGCGTTTTTGCACTGATTTATGGAACAGTTAAATTACAGTACATTTCAAGCACAACTCAATACAAAGACTGTTAACTGTGAGTGGACGACCCAATAAAGCATTACACTTGTTTACATTACAAGAGGGTCCACCTTGTTCAATTCATCAAAACATTTAGAGACATACAAATAGACACTTCTATATAGTCAAAGAACAGAACAGGAATTCATCATGGTAAAAAGGGAAAAGAAATACAGTGAAGGTGAAAAGGGGCCGTCCGTAGGTGCCCTTTGAGAGAGGTTTTGAAGGAGTCAAGGGATTTACATGTCTTAATGACTGTTGGTAGGGCGTTCCACATTTTGGTGGCATAGGAGCGAAAATAATTTAGTCCCTTGTTTGTGCCGAATCTGGGTTGCACATGGTTTGTTGCACTCCCTCTGGTGTTGTGGGTGTGGACTGTACATTCCTGTGCTTTTTTGCAAACTGTTAATAAAGTATTCAATCAATCAAAGCTCCTGAGATGCAAATATGCATAAGAAAATGAGAACAAATGACAAGTAAAGTTTTTGCAACTGCAGCTTTTACAGTTGGGAGAAGACTGCATTATTAGTCAAATGATATAGCCGCTATCTCACAGTGGTGCTATCAACACTGTCACTTACATTATGTTAAAGCTTTATTATTTATTTGTGCACATTTAATAATTTGACCAAAAATAAAAATTGACACAGTACACTGCTGTAGTAGCCTGCATGGCTAATAAGCCAGACTAATATCACACAACACTGTTATAGTTACAGTACTGTGCTCTGTGCTGTATTGTAGACAGTGTACTGTGCTCTGTAGCCTACTGGGGGGTCCCTGGGGGGGGGGGTCCCTGGAACATCCAGACCCCTACGCGCCCAGAGGGCCGGTGGTCGAGAAATGACAGAGTTACTGTGTGGGGGTCCCCGACTCCCCGGAGCATCCAGACCCCCAGGAACACATCCAGGGGGCCGGCTCTGTTTCGGTGAGCTTTCCCACGTCCGAAACGGTCAAGAAATGGCAGAGTTGGGGCAGCAACACCTTAACGCCTCAGTTAACAAGGAGACCTGCTTGTCAAGCTGTCAGAAATTGTATAGCCAAGCCTATACACTGTTTACTGTACATATATGGCTTTCTGCTTCATAGTCAGAAAAGATAAGAACAGAGCCCTACTATACATTTTGGTCACATTTCTCTAATAACATGATGATGATTCATACACAGATTGCGGCGGAAGCCATGCAAGGTACCAACCAGCACATCGGGAGCAATTTGGGGTTCAGTGTCTTGCCCAAGGACACTTTGACATGTAGACAGGAGGAGCGGGGATTCGAACCGCCAACCCATGGATCATTGCACGACCTGCTCTACCTCTTGAGCCACAGTCGCCCCGAGTTGAATCTCAAGCAAAGAAAAGGCTACCGTATTTGGGCTGCATTCTTGACAACAAACTTACGGGTCAAAGCGTGGCATCAAAGGTGATCAAAAAAGTTAATCAAAGAACAAGATTTTGGGGCAGAATGTCCCTCAACAAAAGTGCTCTCAGGAGTCAACTCTTCAGGACTCTTCATGCCCTCAACAATACCCTCATATCTAACACCCACAGCCACAATACTAGAGTGAGCTATACAACAATCTGGTTCCAACCACCTATAGAACAAACAAGCAATTTTCTTTCTATTACACTGCCACCAACGTGTGGAACCCCTAACAAAAATCTGGATCACTGCCACTGGCTTCCTTCAAAACAGGCCTGAAAAATTAAATCCATCTGTCAGGACTGGAGGCCAACGGGTAAATGTCACTTCTCACTTCTCCTATAGAAAGGTGATGGCATTCACTGCCTATGTGTGTGTGTGTGTGTGTGTGTGTGTGTGTGTGTGTGTGTGTGTGTGTGTGTGTGTGTGTGTGTGTGTGTGTGTGTGTGTGTGTGTGTGTGTGTGTGTGTGTGTGTGTGTGCACGCGCGCGTGCGTGCGTTGTCAAGTGAATTCATGCAAACCAATTAAAAGTATTAACACTGTAGATAATTTAATATTCTATCTATCTATCTATTAAATAATTGCAACCTTACAGTATGTTGCTATGTAGCCTAGGCCTACTACATTCACAGAATGGAATGAATAATTGTGTGTGTCGTTCAGTGTTACACTAATTAATAATTTGTAATGGTGGCAGTTCTGTCATATGACATGGCAGCTAAAAGCCTTTCCCTGGATTAGGACACCATCTTGTGGCCACAATTTGAACATACCAAATACAAACAAGTCGGCCACTTACTATCCTGTCCTCTAAATAACTAACTAACGAATTAACTAACTAACAATATATATATATATATATATATATATATATATATATATATATATATATATATATATAAACATAAATAATTGCAAGTAGGCCATACAGTAGGCCCAGGAGAAGGAAAGGCTATATGAGATATTGTTTTAAGAAAAGATCACCACATTTGAGGAATCAGCAGGATGCCCAATGCCACCATGTGGCAGGTGGCCACACTGTATAGTGTATAGACTGAGCAGGCCTTTTGATTGATTGATTGATTGATTGATTGATTGATTGATTGATTGAATACTTTATTATAGTTTGCAGGGGAAAAAAGCACAGGAAAATACAGTTCAATACAAGGTCTTGTTTACATATTGGGGTCATTCAATTAAGTTTAAACTACAACTATATGTCACCGTTTTTCTTTTTCATATATTTCTACAATTCACATGCGTGCAGAACCAACGCTGTTGCCTGCAGCAGAACTAAAGTTGAACTTGAACATTACTTTCGTTTTTCACTCCTAAAAGTCCTACCTCATGACGCAACTGTTTCCCACCAACAGACAGTACTGTAAACTGCACGCATCTGAAGTGCGCACAGCTCAGCAGCAAATCGGCCGACGCCTATTAATTGGAAAGCAACAACTCGGTAAGTCAACGATCCTTTGTTCTGTCCACTCGACAACATTCCAAACCACGTTAACGGCTTCACTTGATAGAACGATCAGTTTTCGATATTTCATAAGTTTGTTGCGGGTGGCAAAAGTAGGATCATGGCTACATTATTAAGCTATACGTGAAATGGCGGGGCCGGGTGGTGTGAAAGTATAAGCCAGCCGTTATAACTTTGTATAAAACACACATGAAGCTGCCCAGAAGACATTTCACAACATTATGTCAATGCAACAATCGTCTGTCAACAATTAGGCCTATGCTGGATGAATATATATAGCCTACGGCATTAATGTAGCAGGATATAGTGTATGGTCTGGTGATTTTTTTCCCCCTTTTCATAAAGTATCGGAATGAGGACTTCCGCGCACGCCATAGATATTATGCACACACGTACGATTATGAAGCAAAACAAATGAGCCAAAGTGCTATATGGTAGGAATAGGATATAATAGGCATATATTTGAGTCTCGTGCCAGTTTCGTTAATTATTTATCTTACGGTAAGCATTTAAATGATTTTTCTTTTTTTGAAGCTGAGAGTCTATAGTCTGTATACTTAGACTCTATACTCTCTAGGCCATTTTACCGTCATTTCTACCTAATATCTAGTGGAGTTCTTAACTTATTTAATTGTGTTCATCGCCTAGGCTTTGTTAGGTGAAGTGTTCGTGATCCGTTTTCTCTTTTCTAGCAGTATGCATAGTTGCATACTACACTTTGGCAGCTGTGCTTCACTGCTTATGCTACAGTTTGTCTAGTTCAGTTCAGTGGTTTTCAACCAGTGGTCCGGGGACCACCAGTGGTCCGGGGACCACCAGTGGTCCGGGGACCACCAGTGGTCCGGGGACCACCAGTGGTCTGGTCATTGAGGGGGTTCCAGGTGGTCCCCATTCCCCAGCTAAATGGTGGAGAGTTGGTAATCAAATGGACCTTTAGTAGAATCTTTAACTCTTGAGAGTGTAAAATGTTTTTAAACATCTGCATTAGCCTACATAGTTTACATTTATAAGAAGTCTACACAATTAGAGAATGTAGAATAATTGTACCACATCAATACAGCATACAATTGTGGACAAAATCCTATCCAACAAAAACAAAATATAATATAAAATGCAGAATAATAATAACCTTGAAATGAAAAGGGCTGAGAACCCCTGGTCTAGTCTGTTGCTGCTTATCAGCAATGCACAGTAACTCTGTGTGGTAACTCATGGCCTGCCCCTTGAAGCTAACCAGACCTGGCTCTGCTCCGTCTTTGGGAACCATGGGTGTCTTATTAGTCCAAAAATTCCAAATATCCCTTGGTGAAATGAAATGGCCCTCCTGTTTTTTCTCCATGAAGTAGAAGGAATATGCACGAGACAATAGTCTGTAATGTAGAATGATCAGCTCTTAGCCTACTACTTCTATGTAGTTATCATTCATACTGCACTAGAAGTACAGTAGTAGAATTATCAGCAGGTCAATATAGGCCTACTACACATGTAGCTATTCATACTATTACATAGTATATATATGTAGTATACTGAATGTTACAGTATATGTAGAATATCAGCATATTCTAACTACTCGTACATATTCTACCATAGTAGCATACTACTACATACATAAATATCAGTGGTGGATACCACAGGGGGCACACACACGCACAAGCACAAGTACAAGTAACATCGTCTTCGCCATATTTGGCGGCTACTGATAGTAGAAGAGATTGTACTGAATTGTACTTTTTTTTGTCATCCCAAGTTGTTGGAAGCCTCTTACAACCAACTTATGTACATGTCCTAGACCTAGGCTGCCAAAGATAAACACAAGTAGATTGCACCTACTGTATAAGGCTATAGCCTAGCTCTGTGATGGAGGCGCTGCTGGTATTTAATTACTTGGTCATAAAAGCTTCCTCCTAAGCTAGAGTCAAAGAGATGTGCAAAGATTTCCAGATTTTCAGTTGAAACATGGAAGGTTTGACAGAGGAATGATTGTATATATTCACACGCGGGTCTCCTGTGTGAAAGTCCAACATCTTAACCACTAGACCAAAGGGATATCCATCTGGACTGGGGGAGATATTAGACTTTTGAGGCCATCAGGCAGAGGCCACTGCCACACACACACACACACACACACACACACACACACACACACACACACACACACACACACACACACACACACACACACACACACACACACACACACACACACACGTTCTACTACAAAGTTGTAGTGTGTGTGAAAACATGCACTCTGTATTTCCACTTAACTACACAAGTCATAGAATAATGTAGTGGTAACTATGTCCTACGGTCTGTTTAAACACTTACAAGTTATGATAATGCAAAAAGGGGAATATCCGCACTCTAAGTTTCTTATGGGTTTCTTTATTAATGAATACACAGCAGCAGTCTACCTAGAGAAACAAACGCGTTTCGGCACGTAGGCCTTCCTCAGCGTTTCAAACTCTCCTGAGTTGAAATACTCAAGAGAGTGCGGATATTCTCCTTTTGTCATTGATCTTCAAGAATCTGCACCCTTCAGCTAACAGAGATTACGACTCCGTAAGAGTAGAGCGTGCCTTCTCCTAACAGGTTTTTGTTCTAAGTTATGATAATGCCCCAGGGAATATTCTTTCTATTAAGCTAAAAGGTTCATCACCAGTGAATCACTAGATAGCACCTAATGAAATTTAGATTGTAGCAACAAAAATCTCAACAATCTCGCATTTTAGTTATTCTACTGCAGCTGCATCAGAAACAGAAATGTTGCCGGAAAGGGGAGCACGCGTTAGTCCGACATCGCGTTAGTCCGACTACGTTGTTCACCCATGGCATCCGCGTGCAGTTAGGGTTTGTGGATAGGGTTAGTTTGGGGCCCTATGGGTTAGCGTTAGGGTTTGGGGTTAGGGTTAGTATGTGGTTCTATGGTCGGAATATTGGGTAGTTGGATTTATGGGTGTCAGATTATTGGGACATCGGACTAACGCTACGCACCCGGCAGGAAAGAGGTGAGACATAAGAAGGCGATTAAGAAAATCGCCTATGACGTATGAAGTTCGAAACAAATTGAGAGAGAGAGAAATGTTACCCAAAAAACAAACATTTAGTGCGATTGACATCCAGACTGTTGGCAGGCCATTGAGCTCAGACTATTCAGAGTATGCCTATTGAAAATAGACAAAAGTGTGCAAAAGAGTAAGATAACATATTGTAAACAAACACTGAGGTTATTCTACAGTGTTTCATTCCATTGTGGGCAAAACTGAAGCAATAAACCATGCAAGATGTCTTCAGTATGGATTCAAGCACAGCACGCACACGGTTTATAAAATTATAGGTTTGGAACTTACAGTCACACGTACTACACTACATTGATAGTCTCCCAGGACAAATGTACTGGTTCCTTGAGCCACTGCACAGTAAAATCCTCAGCATTAGTGAATTGTATAAAAACAAGTTGTTTACTGTGTGTGGGATTGGTGAAAGCTTGTGTGTGTGTGTGTGTGTGTGTGTGTGTGTGTGTGTGTGTGTGGGTGCCATGGCAGCAGTAGGTTATTCCTTTTAGAAGGTTGGGTTGTATTAGTGGACATGCTGAAGATGTGGGTGCTGTTAACATTAACAGACCTTACTAAGGGCTTTGGTATTCTGCTTATCTGAGTGGGTGTATACACAGTCAAATACTGAGTCTTCATTTAACTCTGAGATTGCGGAGATGACCCTGCAATGGTCCATTTGGATATATTTGTACTCTCTTGACATTACAAATGGATAACTAAACGTTTCACTGTAAAGAGTCAGTGGCTATACAGTATATTAGCCAGTGTGTGTTTCACATTACAAACAATTGCCCCACTCTCAATAAAGTGCTTACTGATGTCATTTCGTTAACGATCTGATGACAGGGACTCCCAAAGCGTTGTTCTCCAGTTTCTGTGTCCTTTAGTGGTTCTTGTATGAGTAAGTTGTTATGGTTGCCAGCCATGACTTGAAAAAGAGGAAATCAAATACAGGAAGTAAGATTATTCCGAATAGAGAAGGAAGGCCAACCTTGAACACTCAATCTTACAGTTAACTGTCAGCCTTTGACAGATTTGTCTTTTCTCTCCGAGTCCAGTCTTCTGAATATTGCTGTCTACCTTCCTGAAGTGGATCAATTAAATTTGATGTATTTTAGTGCCAGTCAAGCGAAGACAGCTTGGAAGTCAAGTTTGAGTTATACAAATAACTCATAATCACAGATTTAAGATTTGGTAATGTGTTGTGAGCACAAGTTCTTTGTAGGCCCGGGGTTTTGTTTGATTTTGAGAAAATGTATGATTTATTTAGTTCATGCTTTTTCCTTGCCAATAAGGGACTACCGTTCTTGATGATGACGTACGATGATTAGAGCCCCTCACGCCCCCGCACGGGTGTGATTTTTATCTTTGAAATATTTATATTTTGATGTAGAAAGCAAGATATTGGATAATGGATCCCGACACACCATTTGGCAAACACTGATATATATATTGTATTCTATTAAATGTTTTCTTTTGGCCCTCCTTTAGTCCTGATTCTACACGGTTCCACTGCAGGGCTGGGCTATACTAGGGCTTGTCATAAAATGATAGCAGAAAGCAGAGGCGGTTGAAGGTCAACCAACTCCTCCCAGATAATAGATTGAAGCTGGTGCTAGTTATTTGCAGGGACCGACACCTTCCTAAATAGACTATCAACATTATATTGTAACAAGGAGCATGATTAATGACAATGTTTTGTCAGGTTGACAGATTCTATGAGCATGATTTTAATCCATCTGTTATTCTTATCTGTGTACACTGTAGTGCTATGCTAACCCAGAACCACAACCAATTTCTTACAACAAACTGCGGTACAAGACTTTGTCCAACTTTGTGGTCAGTGGTTACAGGGTGCTCAAGTGTAGAATAAGTGCATGACTATTGCTTTTGTGTTTCACATTTCTTGTGTGTGACTCAAGTCACAACTTCAGAGTTAACTGGATTTTTATCTAGAAGGGCAGTTCTAGTGCGTAGATCAACAGATTGTTCCATTATTTAGATAAAGAGAGAAGAGGCAGAGCAAGCAGGCCAGGCCAGCCCTGCTGGAGGGAAAGGAGGGAGGGGGAAATGTGGGGAAATGGAGATGCATTTCCCATAAGTCATTGTCAGCCAATCACAGCTCCTCCCCCTGGCTGGCCGAGAGCCAAGATCAAGCGACGCTGAGCAACCGAGGTGCTACACGCACAGCACCATTACACAGAGGACTGGAGAGCAGAGCAAGAAACACAGATAACTTTTGGACATAGAGACAGAGTTTGCAGATCAACACGGAATATCCTTATTTTACTGCTGTAAATGTCAAGCTGTTTTAGTCCGGATATCCAGTAGAAACTAATAGAACAGACCGGCCTCTTTCGGTATGTGTAGATGCACCCCCCCACCCCTGCCCTTCTTCAAAGTCTGTTTATCTGTTATGCTATGTTCACTGAGTTTGTCTCTTCTTGAAGTCAGTTGGGGTGTGGTATTGTGCTATGCTTTTGGAGTACCAGTGCCTTTTAGCAGTGCCCAGAGTCGCGGAACTAGTATTTAAGATGATTTATATGATATTATATATATACACACCGTATGATATTCATATTACAGTGCAGTAGGTCACCACAGAAGGTAATGACAATCAAAGCATACATTTTTGAAAACGCAGTGTTTTATTAGCAAAAATTTCCTTTCAACATTTCTTTTACATCTTGCAATAACTCAGCAATAAGTGGCAACAATCCTAACGCTAGTTATTCAGCAGGCATATACACTTGTCATGGCTCACCAACTTCTACCTTTAAGGGCCTCTGTGAGGAATTTCTTTGTGCAGAAAATGGTCAAAAAGCCGAAGGACAGAGAGACTGATGTCAAATACAACACACACATGATGCAACATGCTGCAACAACCATACTGTAGCTCTCCGAGTTCACTTCTAATTTCTACCCCAAACTCTCCCTGCTTAAATTACCTTCTTCATTCTTTACCTCGTCAAAGTCTGAGAATATGTGAGCATGCACACATTAAAGATGTACAGCATATTGTCATATTAATAAAGACAGTGTTGTTGTGATGTTGTTAACCACTTCACCACAACAACTAATTCTAAATCTACACGCTAACAACAGTCGACAAGCTCAGAACAACGCATCGTGAGCTTGTAGATCGACTTATTGAAAAGAAAGCGGTTAATAGTAATACATTTCATACATAAACATAACTAATGTGTTTTACAACCTCTCAAGCATATTCTGGGGGTAACATTAGGCAACAATAGCAGATCGCTGTGCGCTTGTAGATCAGTGTTTTCTGACGAAGAGATTTGGTGTAGAGTGAAAAAAAGAGTGTACCAAAACTTGCAACTCTGGGCCGTTTTAACGAAGTATAACCTTGGTTTCTTGAATCTCTACTTATTGAATAAAAACTGAAATTGGACTATTATATAGGGAATACTGACAGACAGCGTGTTTGTACTTCATGGTGTAAACTTTCCAAACAAGGTTGTGTTTCCTGACTCATCTACCTACTGTAGTACCACAAAGAAAACCCCACTGGATTTACAAAGGTCAAACATGATTCCTAACCCCTAACTGTACGAGAGCCTGATATGTCTCAATCTGAGGAAACATAAATATTAACGATTTGTATTTCACCATGACACAAAGACTATTATTGTTCAACTCTGAGCAGGTGTGAAGATCAGTTGACAAAGATCTCAGCTAAACCCTTCTAGCACGCTCGATTGCTGTCGGTGTGCCTTGCTCTGTATCGACAGGTGTGTGTGATTGCTTCCATCTGTAGACGAGAGATGCCCGACAGCTTGAACTGCAAGTAGCCGTTAAAGTGTATGACTTCGCATCCACGTTGCTTATAACATTGCTGTCTGTGTCTTATACTCCAGTTGCGGAAATGGCGGTGAGGCAGAGGATCCTAAACTCGACTGCGCCTTTCTCCGGGTTGCCCCAAGCCAAGCTGAAGGGACCCTACCAGAGCTGCCCGACCCCAGACGAGGGGACAGAGGAGGTGGAGGTGGAACAGCACAAGGGAATGTTCATGTTCCCTAGTTTTAAACCCATTCTAGACAAACTTCTGACGCAAGGCACTGCAGAGCAGGTGGGCGAGGGGCCTTTGAAGAACTCCTCGTTCATCGCTCAGGCTGAATGTAAGTATGACTTGAAACGGAGTAATTTAAAACACACTGAAACTCTGATAACAATTCTTCGGGAAGTCCGCGCAGTAAAACCCTCAGCCTTCATTCAACTGAGAGTGTAAACATTTGGGCCCAAAATAGGGATGCCAGGTTGAAAGTTGTCAAATTACCACTGAGGATTTCATAGTGTGTGGGTCCCATTTGGGTAAATCTTTACTCTCTCCAGAGTGAAAGTGTCACTGTGTGCCCTCTGTGCATGTAGGCGAAACCCAGGACTCCCAGGAGTTCAGTCCCTCCTGCTATGAGCGTTCCTCCTACGTAGCCTCCCCCAACTGCTTCACCAGCAGCAGGTATGACATGTTTCCTTCCATGACAGCCCTCAAAGCATTTCACTCCGTCTCCCACCCACGTCTCCCATCGTGGATGTTGTTGTTATTGCCATAGCTGCGCAACTCACAGTGTTTTCCACATTTGGTTTCTCTCTATCCCCAGCGTGTCCTCAGAGCACAACAACGTTGCCTGCCCGAGGACGGCTTCCGTCCAGGAGCCCAATGGCTCCCAAACGCAACTCAGCCCCAGGAAGAAGCCGCGGAAGAGGCAGAAGCGCAAGGAGAAGAAGAAAGAGGAGAAGAAGAGACAGAGACAACGCGTGCCTTCTGGAGTCCCCGAGCAGGAGAGTGGCAGCTCTGTTGTCCAGCTGCAGGTGTGGAAATAAAAAGAGCACACTCGTATGAAGTGAAGGGCGCCTGCATATGTTCGTTTAAGGTGCCGTTAACAAACATTAAAGGTCCATAGACTTGGCTGCCATATCACGTCACGTTTAGTGCTCTAAACAAACATTAAAAGTCCAAAGACTTGGCTGCCACTCTATGTTTGTTAAAAGTGCTCTAAACAAACAGTCCATAGACTTGGCTAACGTAATTTCAAAAGCCAGATGTTGGAGGGGCTGGCGCCTCTCAAAAACCCTGCACATGTTTCATGTCCCACAAAGAGAGCAGTAGCATTGTTTACTGCTACACAATCACTGCAAAAACCCCATAGCTTTACAAAACGTGTCATTATAGCCACCACTATTCAAAAGTGGTCAGTCACATAAACTACATTCTTGCATCTGAATAAGAATGTTGAACCTGTGAATAATTTTCCTCTGTAAATACATCCCTGCACACACTGTGCTGTGCTCCACAATATTTCTAGGGACCCAAAGTTACAAAAAATATAAAAAAATGTTTTTATGATGTAACCACTTAAGCCAAATATAGTGTAAAGCTCACAATGCGTCGCAGTGTGCTGCGTTGTCAGTGTGTAGATTTTCACTATTTTGAAAAGGTTCTTTTTTTGGGAAATGTTCTAAATTTCAAAGCAACAATGCACTTATATTGAAAAGAAAACATACTTCATAAATTGCGCTTTTTAACTACTCGATGGTGTACTTTTGTCCACCACTGCTCTTCAAGGAGGAAGTGTCCAACAAGTCTTGCAGAGGAGGGAGACGCAGGAGCAACGGTACCTCCTGCTGCAGCAGCACCGGTACCTCCTGCTGCAGCAGCAGCAGCATCGGTACCTCCTGCTGCAGCGGCATCGAGAGCTCCGAGGTGCAGGACACCGGCCCTCCGTTGCACCACCCTCAGCAGATCTGCTGTCAGGGTCCAGGTGGTCGCGCTGCCGCCTTGGCCTGCTGGGGCACCACCGCCGCAGTCCTGGGGGGTCCCTTCTCTGATCTCACTGCCCGTGGAAGGGACAGTGACGCAGAGGAGTCGTCCTCCTCCGCCTGCAGCAGCGTGGGGGACTGCACGCTGGCCCTGGCCGGCCTCCGGGGCAGCGTGAGCCAGGGGGACCCGTGCTACGCCGGGCCCTTCTTCAGGGACGTGGAGAGGGACGCGCGGGAAGAGGAGGAGGAGCTCTCCTCGGCGTCCAGTTCCTTCGTCAACGAAGGCTTGTTCTTTTACAACGAGGTATGTTCTCTCGCTCTGTGGTTCCCAAAATACTGTGGGGTCGAGGACAGATTTTGATGGGTCCCCCCATCGGAAAGAAAAAGAAAAAAAACATTCACAAAAAACAAAGAAATATCAGCTCTAACTGACTGACAGAAACATTAATCCTTTTGTAGTTCTCACACTCACTTCTTTCCTTGTTCCCTCTTAGAACTTCCAACCTGTGGATTCTGAATACAGAGAGGGGAGGGAGTACTTTGTCTCTCGGTTCATCAAACAAGGCGCGTACGGAGAAGTGCACAGTGGTCAGGATGTCAACACAGGCTTTAGATTTGCTGCCAAAAAGGTATTTCAATATCCCTCTGCTTTTTCCCCTTCTCTCACGTCTGCATGCTCAGCGAGGTCCATGTGGTTGACCAACTTCTGGCCTTCTCGCCCCACAGATTCACCTGAAGCGTTTCAGCAGTGAGGAGGTGGGTGCGTGGAGTACCCTCAGATCTCCCCGCGTGGTGGAACTCTTTGGGGCGGTCAGAGAAGGGCCTTACGTTGTCCTCTTCATGGACCACAAACACGGTAAATAAGCTGTGTGACTACAGTACATTTGACGTTATGGCATCACGACGCCTCGGGTCTTGCCCTGCCTATAGGGCTGTCACAATCATTACATAATAATCGTCTAATCGCAATAGTTTGAGATAATCGCAATCATTGTGTCATAAACGTCATTATCGTTTCCATTTTGAAAGATGTTTGAAAGTATGCAAGTATAAAATGGATAAAAAATGTCTAGTCAGCTAGTTTGCCATATCTTCTCTGTTTTTTTAATTACGAAGCCTAAAAGGCAAACAGAAATGTAATTTCTATTCATAGTGTTTCCGATTTCCAATGACAAAAACACAATAAAATCGCGAATTGCAAATTATTTGTGTGTGACAATGAATAATCAACTTAAATGTGTTCCAGGCTCGGTGGGCCAGCTCATTGCGGAGAGGGGCCGGCTGCCTGAGGACCTGGCCCTCCACTACCACTGGCAGGTCCTGGGAGCACTGCTTTACCTGCTGAAGAAACGAGTGGTGCATCTCGACATAAAAGGTAGGCCACACGGCAAGACAGAGAACGACTTCACTAAATAGCTATTTCTGTAATACAGAATTCAGATGTTCACGTCAGTCGGGTCCCAATTATCCCAGTAATCAGTCAACCAACTATTAGACCTATCTGTTTTCGGCCTAAATTATACTTTGTTCTGTAACTGTGTCGCAACATGACAGCTGACGTTTAGTTATGTTCGGAGAGGGGTACGGCCACATGACGAAGTATGGCTTTACTCCACATTATCACATCATTTCTAAGAGCTGCCACATTGTTTACATGGTGAAACCGAATGTACATGCAACAGCCCAGACCTGTGAGAGTTCACATAATGTACTCTATAGTATAGTGATAGTCCATAGGCCGGGACCCCAGAAATATACCATTCCGTGATCGCAAATGTTGTTGCGGAATACAGGTTCAGCTGAAAATTAGACATGCATTGGAACATTTCACTGTGCTTGCACCCATATGAGTGAGTGACAAATGAACCCTCTTGATTATTCTATTGCAGAATAACACATGGTTAAAAGTACTGTGTGATACTAGGGTGACAAGACGTCTCGATTTCAAGCTGCGTGGTCCCAAGTTCAGACAAATATCTCTCAAATCTAAATCGTCCAGATTATCACCAGAATTTAAATATGAATTATTGCTCACCTAGCCTCGATACCCAGGCTTTCATTTCGTCTGCGCGAAAGATGATTGCTCACCTAACCAATCAGAAAACACGAACAAATGCATTGCGTGTTTCAACACAGGCTGATGTTTGTCAATCAGACGTTGCCTGCATGTACAGTATGTAAAACCTGTGGGCGTACATGAACGTGCATGAATGGGCGCACGTACATGGCGACTGGCGAACGCGCACACATTGATTCAAGGCGTTGAGTCTTCTTTGTTAAATGTAGAGACTTGTGTTGTACATTTTGAAACATATGGTAGCAAGAATATGGATCAATGGTCAATGAGGAAAACAAACTAAGTGAATTCTTTGCGTTTGGAACAAAACCCAAAGCATTGTCTACTAACAAGATGAATGAATAGATGAAATGTTCTCTTAGGACTGACACTGCCTAGATATTGATATGGCTTCTGATATTTCACCCACTGCGGTTGTTACTTCTTGTCCTTCTGAATGAAATGGTATCAAAACACAATTGACCTTTTAGAGGACATATAGCAGCTTTCTAGTTGAATCAACAGTAATTCCATACATCACAGATGTCAGCAGAACCGATGGTAAAGAATAATGTGTCACCTTGGTCTTTGTCTGTTATTTGAAAGTATTTGACAGAAGAAGACCACAAATAGTAAAGACAGATTCCCAATAATATTATCAAAGGACCTTTTCTGGCTTAATATTTTGCAGCTGTTGTGTGTGGAACACGAGTGTCATAGGCGACGTTAGCCTAGATCTGATCTCCGGCACCTGTGTTGTGAAACCAGACTACCACAGGAGACGGCAGGCTGGGAATTTCCCATAGTGTGACTCACCGCTTGCTCTTTAACAGAGGGCGCATGTGCACGGCGTCAGGAGAGTAGAGAGAGAGAGAGGCCCAACCAGACGGGAGAGAGGGAGAGGGACGGGGGAGGGGAGAGAAAGAGAAGGAAGTAGTTCGGAGGGAACCGAGTACAAAAAGAAAGAAAGAGAAGGAAATACAAAACAACGAGAGGTGAAAAGTGAGAAAGAGAGATGGGAGAAAAGAAAACTTAAGTGAGAAAGAGGATGTGCTGCATTTTCAAGAGTCAGACAAACAACATGGTTTTGTACTGTTACAGTACAGGGATCAGACGCCACCTGGTGTCTGTAGTGATTGAGATGAAAGAAGTTGCAGACATCAACACCTGTCGCCTGTCAGTTATTATCAGTCCCTCCGCATTCATTCCACATTGAATTCTGGTGTCCAACAGCTGTCCCATAACCAGTGGTGGAAAAAGTATACTCGCATGTTTTACTTAAGTAAAAGTATCAATACTGCAATGCAAAAATACTCTGTTAGAAGAAAAAGTCCGGCATTCAAAATGTACTTGACTCAAAACGTACTTGACTCCATCTTAGCCCATAGTACTTGCTCTAGCCTCAAAGACATAGCACTCTAATAGTGTATACACACTAATAATCCAAAACGAGTAACAAAAAAAGTAACTAGTAACTAGTTTTCAAATAATTGTAGTGGAGCAAAAGTACAATATTTGGATCCGAGATGTAGTGGAGTAGAAGTAAGTATTGGACATTGGAAATACTCAAGTAAAGTACAAATAGCTCAAACATTGTACAGTACAGTAAGTACAGTACTAATGTAAATGTACTTGGTTACTTTCCACCACTGACCATTTAAGCCATACTGTATATCGTTGTGTGACGAATTGTGAAAATAGCCCATCTTCAACTTCACGCTCACAACACGTTGTGATGCAACATGTTATGAGGGTGTAGTCTTGGAGATCTGCTATTGTTGCTGCCCTTGAAGAAGACAATGTACAGACATGCCAAAATACTGATAGTATTCTCTCAAGCCAGACAATCATTCCACAATCTCTACAGATGCTACATAGAGTCTGTAACTATGCATCCTGAAAGCAGCTCACAGAGATCTGCCACCTTTCCGTCCACGGAAAAATATTTTAAAATAGCTTCAAAATATACGTTTTAATTTCCATTCCTGCTACGCCACAACCTAGATATGCTTTGACTAATTTTATTTACAGTAGGACAAATAAATGCAACTGCAAAGACAAAAAGGAAGTGGGGAGGCTTTTTGAGCCTTTGCGTTTACAATGATTTACAACACCAGTCCCTAACAGTGCTGCACAATGAATCGGAAAAAGATCTAGGTTCCGACACCTATGCGACCTCATTTCTAAACTTGAGCGAGAGTCGTGCAGCACTAGTTTAGTTTGCTGTCCAATTCATTTGAGTTACTCCTGTGTTTCTGCTACAAGAGAGAGAAGAGAGGTTTACGTCAAGCACTTTGATGTCTGTTTAACCCATTTAGACCCGAGTTAAAAACATTCACTTTGAAAGAATATATATTCAAAGATTTGCGCCACATTTTTATGATTTTTCAAAAATAGCAGACCTACAAGTTAATAGCGCGCCACTCGGTGGCGCGCTATGAGCTTGAATGTAGATCTGCTATTTTTCAATAGCTAATTTATAACATAATGTTTGAAACACCAAAAGGGGTTCCCGCCCCAAAATGTAGTAAAGTTCAGCAAATGCAGACTAAAGGCAATAAATATTTTCGGATAGACATGAGAATCGTGATCTCAATTCTTGTGGAGGGAAATCGAGATTCACATTTTGATCAAGAATCATGCAGCACAAGTCCCTAAGCCTGAATTGAACATATATCATATCACAATGACCAACGAATGAACATTTTTTAAATAATGTGTCTCGTCTGTTTCCCTCAGCTGACAATGTGTTGCTGTCAGAAGACGGCAAGGACACCTTCCTGTGTGACTTCGGACACTCGGAAAGACTCGACAATCATGGACAGAGCCTCAGTGGATGCAGAGGTAACATAGCATGACCTCGCGATGACCACATATTCTACAGTCCACACAAGAGAAGTCAAAACACTTGGTCATGTTCAGTGTCTAAATCTTCACTGTCTCCTTGTTAACTGTAACTGAGAGCAGATCTGAAGGGCACAGAGACTCACATGGCTCCCGAGATCGTCAAAGCTCTGCCCCGCGGAGCCAAAGCAGATGTGTGGAGCAGCTGCTGTCTGCTGCTGCACACGCTCAACGGGTGTCAGCCGTGGACGCGCTACTACGCCTGCAGACTGTCCCTTTATCTCAAGGTATTCCTTCGTGAGCACAATCGATAATCCGCTCTCAAGTCGTGCCTTGAAAAAAAACATAAAAAAGCAAACTTCCGTGGCACCATTTACATCAAACTTTGATCAAACGTCACATTTGGATGGTTGCAGATAGCCAACGAGCCTCCACCTTTGAGAGAGATCCCGTCAGACTGCAGCGAGCTCACAGCGGAGGTCATACGAGCGGGGCTTCAGAAGGACCCGGTCAAGAGAGCGTCCGCCTCCGATCTCAAAGAGAAGACGGCCAGAGCTCTGAAAGAGGGTGAGAACTGTGCAACTGAGCTACTGGCACTGGTATAAATCGATATTATTATATCCATATTGTGATACAAGACAAGACATTATCTATGATTTAAACTCCATACTTTGTGTTGTCTTTAGTGTTCAGTGTTGTCTTTATCTTTTACATGTTTTAATTACTCCACTATAATGTTGGATTGCAGTGGGAGGACTCGCCAGCCCCGTCCGAGGGGGAGCCTATGTGGAGCCCCTGCGTCTGGTTGACAAACCTCCAGACTCCCCTCAACCCAGCGGAGTCAGCTTCAAGGAGGAGGAGGAGGAGGAGGAGGAGGAGGAACAACGCACACAGGACGGGGGGAGGTCCAGCTATGAGCCGGATAATGGCGATGATGAGGAGGAGGAGGAGGAGGAGATGAAGGCGGACACTGAAAAGAAAATGGATCAAGGCTCCCCTCTTCGTCTACAGACACGCTGTCACGACGAACCAAACAACAAGACGGCCAACGTCATCACCACCGTGTCTGAACTTGAACTACGTAAATTGGAAAGAGGTGACGTTTGTATTTTAAGTCTCAATAGTGTGCGTGTGTGTGTGTGTGTGTGTGTGTGTGTGTGTGTGTGTGTGTGTGTGTGTGTGTGTGTGTGTGTGTGTGTGTGTGTGTGTGTGTGTGATTACAATCAAGCGCCTGTCCTCATTAATTGCATCCGTGTGGTTTTGTGTTCAGATTTCTACCTGAGCAGTCTGTCCCAGCTGCACTCCGCTGAGATACAGGAACAGCTGCTGTCCTGCCTCAGCAGTGACTGCTACTCCAATTGGGAACCATGGGACAAAAAGGTATTAAGCAATCACGCATCCTAACAATTCATCCGTTACTTGAGTTCAGAGTACATGGGTGGCGCAAGTGAGAAGAACATAATTCAAAGTTATCGATCCGGCCATAAGATGCAAGTTGTGCATCCCAGAGAGTTGAAACACTGTAGCAGGATGAATCAAATGTTAAGAGTCCCTCTAGGAGGTGCACAGAACAGTTCCTGGCAATCCAGCCAGTAGTACTTGAGATGTTGTGTACAGACAGACAGGCCGAACAACGCAGCAACACAGCGATCCTTAGAGCCCTGTTGCTAGTGGGGCTAGAGTGATCTGTTGAGTATAATCTCCAACTGTCAAAAATAACTTTTTGTTAGATCACTGCAGGGTTTTTTACCCTTTATTTATCCCGACAAAATGTCGGCAACGCCCTGCTTGCTGCTTCACACAGCCACACACATTAAAACTTGGGAACTGTCCAGTACAACCACAGTCTTATGATGTTGGCCACTGAGCAGCTCCACTGGAGCCGTTGGAGGTTCAGTGCCTTGCTCAAGGGCACATGCATCAACAGTGTTGAGGGAGATGGGAATGTTGTTCATTCACTTCCACACCCAGATTTCTGGGAAACAAACCCGGAACCATTCAGCCACAGGCACACTCCTCTGAACTTTAAAACACTGCTGTCCTGTGATGGGACAAAGTTTTAAAAATATACATATTCTTCTTCTTTTATCCCTACTCTCCTCTTTGATCACGTCCTAGGACTCTGGCCGTTGGTCCCTCAGCCCTGGAGATGACCTCAGTTCCGGTGTGTTCTCCTACAACAGCCAACCAGAAGGCCAGGTTCTCAGCATGGACTGGCTGACTCACACGCAGCTCGCCCCACCCTGCTGTTTTGAAGGTGAGATGGTTCAGTATTCATGTCTCCCTTAGTCTAGCATGGCCAGACTGTTGTCTCCCACAAATTTCAAATGCTTCTGTTCCGATCATACCGTCTGGAACACGGAAGCTCTGTTGATGATCAAGCGACAAAGCCGACGTGAAGCCTCTTTTCAGTTGCTCAAATGTATCCTAATATAAAATCAAAATCGTCCAAGCATATATATATATACGTATACAGTAGCTTGGTGCTTGAGAAATGGAAATAAAAATGTAAAAGGTATTTTTTAAATACATATTTCTGAACGGAAATGCCAGCTTCTTACCTCGGATTTTGGGAGGAGTAGTTCCAGACTCGGAGATTGTTGAATAGTCGTCTGGCTAAACTGTCGCTGTGTGCGTTTCTTGCTCCGTGATGGACTCAGGAGTGGACGTGAGCATCAGAGACTTCAACGGGAGAAGCATCCGGATCAGAGAGACGCGGCGGGTGAAGGTGGGCCACATTGCCACTGGAATCAGTGATCAGGTGAGAGTCGTTCCTTCCTGCACCACCATGACACTACCACTGTATGATGCAGTAGTCGTGTCAAGTCCATTCTAAAGGCTTACAACATTGTAGGAATGACCGTGTTAGTGGCTGGAGAAACAGTACAGAGGCATTGGTAAAGGTTAACCAATGGTAGGTTTATTCACCAAATGAGCACTACAAACCGGCATGAATACAGAAAGCTCTCTATACTCCCTGCACAGACTTCAGTTCACTGGCAAAATGGCAGCCTTTTATACCCAGCTGGAGATAATGATAACGGACTATACCATTTACAGGGGTGTCTTCAAATGAGAACATACCATAAATGAGCATCTATATGAACCACACATATGCCCCTCGTTTAGATCTCAGAGAGGGTGTTCACCCTGGAGACCCAGGAGGGTCACCAGGTGGCTCATGACGAGGAGGTGCAGGACTCTGGGCTGGAGCTCTGCTGTGTGTCTGCGCCCGACTGCAGTCCTTCCTGGAGGTGGCGGATCAGAGACGGACTGCTGGAGACTAGATAAGAGCCAACGACCCTTTAGCGTGCCATTCTGCCACTGTTTACAGCACCTTGCAATGCATTCACATGGCCAATGTTCCAACCTGCCGCCTTCACTGGTGGTTATCTTGTTATTTGTGCCCTGTAAACAAGGTTCCTGTATCTCATGTTTTGAAGGGGATACATTTCTAGTTTTCCAGTGTGCCTGTCTTATGCTTAATTGTCGGTGAGAGCTGTAGCCATGGTCTTTTTCATGTCTATGTAGAACCTATTGTACTGTATGTACTGTACATAAAGTACTTGACAGCTGAATTTCACTATGTGGGTTTCAAACTTTCAATAGAGTAAATTTTTTATCCCAGTTTTCTTTTCACCCAGTGCCAATTATCTAATGTAATCCTGGGCGCTACACTTCCTCTGCCAACCTGGGGGGGCAGCAGACTGACCTCATGCCTCCTTCTATGCATGAGGAGTCCAAGCTGCTTCTTTTCAACTGACAGAGGGGAATTTCCCTGGCCGGACGTAGCGCGTGGAAGGGACACGTTATTCCGACCAGTTCCTTTCCCCGCCATCGGGCGCCCCGGCTGGCCAGGGGGAGGTAGTTTTAGAGACCAGGATTACTGCATGTTTTTGTGAGGGTATCTACCCTAGGGGAGAACATGAAAACTCCACACAGAAAGGCCCTTTCGCCAACCCCCGCCTCAGGTATGGGCACTGATGACGCAGAGGAGGGAACACGCCGCCAGTGCCCACAGCGTCCCCAGCGGGAATCGAACCCAGGACCTTCTAGCTGTGAGGTGACAGCACTACCAACTGTGCCACTGTGCCCCTTCAATAGAGTACTTAAGTCCTGACATCACTCGTTCATCCCCTGGTTCACAGGTTTTTCCCTATGGAGAATAACATTTGGTCATCTTAAAGTCGTCCCATAAGCATTGTGGTCCAAAAATAAACAAACTGCCTAGGCGATATTGCCATGGAGGTGGCTCTGTATCGTTTACATTAGTCACTCATATTTGATAGTCCAATAACCAATTCGGCAGCAGTAACATTATTTTCTTGCCGTCAGTTGATTCTTCATATCAGTACGAGTCAAACCGCCGGGATCATTTGTTTATTTTTGTAACACCATTCTCATTTCAACCCTTTTAATTTCGTCTGAGAGTATCTGTGGTCAGTTTTTGTTTCACTGTCTGCTGACGTTGCTGCGTCTCTTCAGTGATGTCTCCCTTGTTCATTTTGTTCTTTTTTACTGCGCAATTTTGCTGTTGTGTTTAGCTTTAGTGTGTATTTAGATTTAAAATTTCTGTACAGCACTTTGTAAACATTGAATTGTGAAATGTTTTATATAAATAAGATTGGATTGGATTATTTATTTGTTGACACAATATAACGAAAGGTCTATGGGAATTCAGAATGGAAAGAACTGCGACCCAGATCGGATGCGTAAATTACGTCAGACTTCAGTGCTCTATAAAGCTTTATCTTATGACAGCAAAAACCACTGGGATTCTTGCACTGGCAAGAATTGCATCTGGAAAGCTTGGTGATGCGAGGTTACTGGCCATAGCTTGTCTGTTGCCGATTCCAAATCAATAAAATATATACCAATACCTCTGCCTTCTCATATTTTGGAGATCTGTACAATTTAACTTGCCAATGCTTAATTACTTTGTTAATTTGGCTGAAAAACATATGTTGCTATATGCACTATAGCTACAACCTAAAATGACAAGGATGCTTTCCGGGATTGAATGGGATAAAATAAGACTAGAACGGCAGCATTGGTAAACACAATACAGGACTATGTGTGAATATGGAGTTGAAGAGATTGTAAAACAAATGTTCATGGATGTGTGTAAAGGAGGATAATGTGTTTGGTAGTGTTATCATAATATATCTCATCGAGAAACTTACCACCGAAAACAACAACAAAGTGAAGTATTAAAAACGGTAAACCATGCATAGGTTTTTGGGAGGGATGCACGATTAATCCGTAGCATAATCGGAATCGACCGTATCGGTATCGGAAACGGTCTCAAACATATTCAGTTTTCAAAAAAAAAAAAAAAAAAAGTCTACATTGAATTATGTGTACTCGTCTCATTCAATTGTGAAAACAGACACTGATTGAATACTTTTTAACAGGCTTTGGGCCAAGAAGACCTAGGCTTGTTTCCATGGTGGTCCTCTGTATAATATCTAAATCGGTCAGAATCGGAAGATATGACCCTGCAAATAATCAGAGATCGGTCATCATTTCATAATGGTGCACCCCTAGTCTCACACTGTGAGTGTCAGGGGGTGACAAAAACATACAGTGCCATAACAATCTAACATTACCCAGAAGACCAATAGGGTGCCATGAAAAAACATGTAACATTACCCAGAATGCAGTGCAGGGGGTGTTGAAACCTAGGGTGCGTTCGGAAATGCGCCCTGAACGCACCGGTGTGCTCTCCTGTCGTTCGTTTATTCAGTGCACTCAGTGCGTTGTCGTTCGAAAATCCCAGTGCGCTGCGCACCGGGTGTGCCGAGTGCCCGCACTGAGCGACCCTACGCTGAAGCTGGGATCGTCCACTGAGCGACCCTACCCTGAAGCTGGGGTCGTCCACTGAGAGACCCTACCCTGAAGCTGGGGTCGTCCACTGAGAGACCCTACCCTGAAGCTGGGGTCGTCCACTGAGAGACCCTACCCTGAAGCTGGGGTCGTCCACTGAGAGACCCTACCCTGAAGCTGGGGTCGTCCACTGAGAGACCCTACCCTGAAGCTGGGGTCGTCCACTGAGAGACCCTACCCTGAAGCTGGGGTCGTCCACTGAGAGACCCTACCCTGAAGCTGGGGTCGTCCACTGAGCGACCCTACCCTGAAGCTGGGGTCGTCCACTGAGAGACCCTACCCTGAAGCTGGGGTCGTCCACTGAGAGACCCTACCCTGAAGCTGGGGTCGTCCACTGAGCGACCCTACCCTGAAGCTGGGGTCGTCCACTGAGAGACCCTACCCTGAAGCTGGGGTCGTCCACTGAGAGACCCTACCCTGAAGCTGGGGTCGTCCACTGAGCGACCCTACCCTGAAGCTGGGGTCGTCCACTGAGAGACCCTACCCTGAAGCTACACACTAAGAGGACTTTGAGAGCGGTTTTGAAGGAGTCAAGGGATTTGCATGTCTTAATGACTGTTGGTAGGGCGTATGTAGTCCAAACATGACTAATTAACCCATGAATCGAACAACACAGATCGATACAACACATCCATAAGTAAATATGATTTGTTCATATCGTTACACAATGACCACCATTAACTTCTAGTCTAGTCCAAGTCCAGTCCTGTAAAATCAGTTTATTTGGCATTATTGTGAGTTACAGTTTGTGTGAAATGTCACAAATCAAACATCCGACAGTGATATTTAATAATGATCTACATTACATTTACATACATGTATTTGTACAGCACTTTTCATGACATGAAGTTCAGCTCAAAGAGCTTTACAGAGCAATAAAAATCACACCTGTGTGAAGTGAGGGGCGGTCTCGTTGTCATACTGTACACCATCTCATTCCGGCCAATCACAATGTGCGTGCCCCCCCCCCCCCCCCAAATCCCATGAACAAGCACGGGACAAAGGCTGAGACACAGGCAATATGGACGCCACGACGAAGGGGGACATCTGGTGGCCAAGCAGGGAAGCACAGCACTCCTGGTCCATCAACAGCATCACTTACTTCCTAACAGGAGAAGAAGAACAACACCGCTGCTGTGAATAACCATATCTGTGCAGAAACACACATTCAGATTTTACGGGGGCCAGTTTCAAATTGAAGCCGTCCGTAGGTGCCCTTTGAGGGCAGTTTTGAAGGAGTCAAGGGATTTGCATGTATTAATGACCGTTGGTAGGGCGTCCCACATTTTGGTGGCATAGGAACGATATTAATTTGCTCCCTTGTTTGTGCCGAATCTGGGTTGCACATGGACGGTTTGTTGAACTCCCTCTGGTGTTGTGGGAAGTATTTAGACAGGTACATGGGTATCTTAGTGAAGTATTTAGACAGGTACATGGGTATCTTAGTGAAGTATTTAGACAGATACATGGGTATCTTAGTGAAGTATTTAGACAGGTACATGGGTATCTTAGTGAAGTATTTAGACAGGTACATGGGTATCTTAGTGAAGTATTTAGACAGGTACATGGGTATCTTAGTGAAGTATTTAGACAGGTACATGGGTATCTTGGTGGTGTAGTGAATCTTGTGGACCAGACCCATTGCAAGATGTTGTACTATGTCATCAACCCTAAGCCATTCCAGCCTGTCAAAGTGGGCAGGGGTGAGGTGGGTTCGGGGAGTGAGGACAAGTAGTAGCCTGACCAGTTTGTTTTGGGAAGTCTGGAGCCTTGTTTATTATTTTTATTATTATAATGATTCAAATAACACGGCCCGAAAAGCTCCATTCTCTTGTAACTTGTAAAAAGAATCACACCTGTGTGAACCAAGTGGTGCAACTCCCCTCCCTCTCTCTCTCTCTCTCTCTCTCTCTCTCTCTCATTAGAGACACAGCACTACCCCTCTCTCTGTTTCTGGCGCCCCCTACTGCTATAAATATGTAACATACTCGTGCTCATACAGGTACACAGGTACACAGGTACACGGACAAAGCTGGATGTAGAAGTGGTTGCACCACTTAAAAAGAACTTAACCCATTTAGGCCTGACGTCGAAATTTATAAAATGTCTTCTAAATTCTGACAGTTTTCTGAAATACCTA
This sequence comes from Protomyctophum bolini, assembly GCF_963924005.1. Lineage (NCBI taxonomy): Eukaryota > Metazoa > Chordata > Actinopteri > Myctophiformes > Myctophidae > Protomyctophum > Protomyctophum bolini. The sequence goes on from NC_137872.1 coordinate 32,041,973, forward strand.
TATGTTTCTGTATCAGTGGTGCTCAATATTTCATGTCAAGGAACCCAACAATTATATGTAATTGGCCACCGACCCCCATCTGAAAATAATATGTTGTTCCAGGGACCTCCCCAGAAGTTAAAATGTTCACTCTGTAATAATATATATTCAAAGATTCGAGGCACATTCTCACGATTGTTCCAAAAAGACCTACAAGTTCGTAGCTTGTAGAAAAAAGACCTGCAAGTTCGTAGCTTGTAGATCTGCCATTTTTCAACAGCTAAAGTATAACATAATGCTTTAAAACACCACAAGGGGTTAATTAAATGCAAATGACTTACAGATCTTTAAGGAGAGAAGGCTCGTATTCCTGGAGAGCTTTGTACAAAGTGTCTCTGGCTGTGCTGGAGGTCAGGAGAGCATAGATTGCCCTCATCATGCCCTGAGTGTTGGGCTTGGACTCCACATTGCTGTAGCCCTCATTGTTTATGATGTCCTTCTCAAAGAGTACATCTAGGATGGGACCCACATTCCTCACCCTGTCAACCAGGAAACGCCGATGTTGGTCCACAAAGTGTTTTGCTGAAGTTAAGGAGGATTGAACGTTAAGTTGTTGGTTTTCATTTGACATCGTTTTAAAATGGAAAGTGCCATATAGGAGCTAACAATTCTTATTCTAAAAATTGCAATAAAGTGATACAGTTTGTGCTGGTAGTATATATATATATATATATATATATATATATATATATATATCACTCATTCTTGAGATGAGGGACAAAAGTGGAAAAAACATGTCCCACACATAAGAGCCTTATTTTATGTAAAAAATAAATTAATTCATAAAAATAAAAGCACTTGCAAAGTTAAGTGTAATACAGTTGTGTATTATTATGCCCTTAATTTCATTATAATTGTTTTCATATTCCATCTGAATTAGTTAAAAGCAGGCCCTGTACCCAAAAAGGCCTGTATTTAGCCTGTCCCCAGCAAGTGGCCACAATTTCAAACTGCCAAAAAAGTGTCTAATACTGTCACAATCACATAAATATACATACTAAATTAAAGTAGATTGTCAACAACATAGCAAATAATATACACAGTTAATTTTAATTCATATTTTCTATTAAATATCTCATATCAAATGTTCGTCCCACGTCTCCGTCAACTCCGTCAGGTTTTTTTAAAAGTCTTAAATTAATCAGAAAATATTGTCGACAGATTTAGCCTGAAGACTCCTTTTCCAAGTCCCATTTATATTTGTTGCAACAGTGGAGTACCTGGTCTGACAAGCATTCAATTGTTTGATATTTTAAACAAACAATGTTGATAACAATGTGGTCACAGCTTTTACATGTCAACTCCGTCAGGACATTATTATGATCTTTGTTAAGAATTCAAAAATAATGTTTATTATTTTAGTTTAGGGGTTAGGTTTAGCTAACAAAATTAAGCAAAAACAAAATGGCTACATTGTACTAAAGAGGGTTAAGATGAAAACAAATGCCATTTTGTCAACTCCGTCAGACGTCAACTCCGTCAGATTTTGTGTCTGACGGAGTTGACGTGTATCTGACGGAGTTGACAAAAGTGTTCCTAAAACAATAAAATTATTGTTTTTGAATAATGGGCAGTATTCTAATTTGGCACACAGTTAGAGCATGCCTTAAGGAACATTTTTGGCTATGGGGCCATCACAGATTTGTCTCGTGGTGACCATGGCAGCCATATTACAAAAGAGCCGCCACCTGATGTTATTTTACAATAACTCAAGTTCTACACCACCTAGGATCTTGATTCTGGTGACTAAGACCTCATTTTCAAGGATGAGGGATACAGTGGTACAATTTAGACTTTCCCTGTGACCATGGCAGCCATTTTTCAAAATGGCCGCCACCTGCTGTTATTTTACAATAACTCAAGTTCTACACCACCTAGGATCTTGATTCTGGTGACTAATCATACATTTTCAAGGATGTGGGGTACATTGGTAATATTTAGATTTGTCCTGTGACCATAGCAGCCATTTCTTTTTCAAAATGGCCGCCACCTGCTGTTATTTTACAATAACTCAAGTTTTAGACCACCTAGGATCTTGATTTTGGCGACTAATCATACATTTTAAAAGATGAGAAATACAGTGGTACTATTTAGATTTGTCCTGTGACCATGGCAGCCATTGTTTTTCAAAATGACCACCAACCTGCTGTTATTTTACCAATAACTCAAGTTTTAGACCACCAAGGATCTTGATTCTGGCGACTAATCATTACATTTTCAAGGATGATCTTTCTCTGGGAGAGGTAAGGGCTTATTTCAGGTGCAGGTTGAGTTTCTACTGACAGGACATTAAAAGGAGGTGGGCTTTCTGGCCTTTGACTTGCCCCTTTCAGGTACAGATGCACAGTTTGACTTCACTGGCCACTGCAGGGAACTGTGGGGGAGAAACTTTGGTCTCTTGACACCCCGATTAGGTTCAGGGTTTTTTTTGGTGGAGACTTGCCTTTCATGACATCTTTGCTGCAGCAGTTGATCTCCTTATTGCCAGTGGTGGCACACTCTGGGTCTCTGGGGCATTGTATCTTGGTGGCCTCCTGCCAGTGTTTCTCCATCCTTCTCCTGAGCTCTGTGTTCTGGGGCTCTGTTATAGTCAACTTACATTGTCTTGGCTGGAGATTGCTTTCCTGCAGGGTCCAGCCCAGTCTTGTGCAGATGGCTGCTGGCCCACCTGGAGGCCCCAACCTCACTTGTTCGGTTGGTGTGATTAGGTGGGGTGGTCTTCCCCAATCAGGATGAGGGGTTTGACCCTTTCAAACGGCAGTCTGGCCAAGTGTCTGTATTTAGTTGTGAGTTTAGATACAGGATACGATTGCTCACCCAGCCCCAGGTGACATGAGGTGAAGGCTCCTTTGATTTGGTAACATTGCTTTGGTTGACATGCTGGGGACACAGAGAAAGACACTGATGCCTTCAGTGTCTGCACATCCTGCCTGATGGTCCTGAAGCCAAATCTTCTGTCTTCAGTCTTTCGCTCACTGTTCACTGCTCACTGTTCACCTCACCGAATTTAGCCCAAGGAGTTTGACCCCTAGTTTGGCCATAGACCCCCTAGTTTGGCCATAGCCACTTGCCCAAATGTGCCGACATGTGCTGACCTCATCACATCTGTGATGATGGCTATGGCCGTTTTTAGCCAACGTAGTGTTTTTTGTGCAAAACTAATGCTTGGAATGGATCCAGAATCATGAAAAGCCCCTAGTTTGACATGCTACTTAAAGCATAATGAAATTTAAAACATTTAGCTTATATTGTTTGTTGATGGTACCCAACTTTCAGCAGCTGTCAAACATGCCCCTAGGGTGGTCAAATAGAAACCAATGTGGGATATGTTAGTAGACACCTTTACAAACATTGGTGAAGAAAATTCTTGGTAAGAAATGTATTCACAGATTTTATATTATTCTGATAATATTCCCTGAGTAAATTGGTAAAATAATAGCAGGTCCACCATTTTTTTAAATGTCTACCATCCATGGTCACAGGATAAATCTAAATAGTACAACTGTATTCCTCACCCTTGAAAATGTATGATTAGTCACCAGAATCAAGATCCTAGGTGGTGTAGAACTTGAGTTATTGGGAAATAACAGAAAGTTGGCGGCCATTTTGAAAAATGTCTACCATGGTCACAGGACAAATCTAAATAGTACCAATGTATCCCACATCCTTGAAAATGTATGATTAGTCACCAGAATCAAGATCCTAGGTGGTGTAGAACTTGAGTTATTGGGAAATAACAGAAAGTTGGCGGCCATTTTGAAAAATGGCTGCCATGTTCACAGGGCAAATCTAAATAGTACCACTGTATTCCTCATCCTTGAAAATGTGGGATTAGTCACCAGAATCAAGATCCTAGGTGGTCTAGAACCTAAATCAGTTAAACTTGTCAACTCCGTCAGATGTTCGTCAACTCCGTCAGACGTTCGTCCCGTGATGTTTTTGTTAATTTCCAAAGAAATAGAAAATTCGCTGTCAAATCTTTTGTGCTTATGTATTGAAACACCAACTGAAATGATACGTAATGATGATTTTTTTTTTTTTTTACATGGTTTTCATGTTATAATATTGAAAATAAAGGTTGAAATGACGGTTTTGAGAAATTGGATATTTCATAATAGTGTGATATTGGAACAAAATAATATTAAAAGATTTGTATTACTTAACTTGATTACTGAAAGCCATTATAAGATAACTGAGGACTTTATATTATTGTTGAAATGATAAAATTCAATTAAAAGGGATTTTAGTGTGTCTGACGGAGTTGACATGAATCAGGTATTAAGTGCATAAATGTCCCATTTTAGAAAGAAATGTTATGCGAAAAACCTGTTCCTTCTCAAGATTGGTAGTTGAGACCTGTGTCTACAAATACATCTATTTGATTTGAATGTATCTTAAAAAAAAAAAAAATCCAGTTTGAAAAAAGTTTTGTCCCTTATCTCAAGAATGGGTGATATATATATATATACATACACACACACACACACACACAGTGCGTGTGCGTTATAGATATCGTTATAGATCGTTGCTGCAGAAATCTCTTATATCTTATCTCCTTATTTAAACGTGTTTGTTCATGAATTAACGTCCTACTTGACCTCACTACAGCGTCACGCTAAAACATCCAAAGTAACAACAGATCTACAAGCTAGAGACTCACCTGGTATGGAAGTAACAACAGATCTACAAGCTAGAGACTCACCTGGTATGGAAGCAGCCGCTCCTGTAGATTGTGCTGGTATGGAAGCAGCTGCTCCTGTAGATTGTGCTGCAAGAAATAAAAGTGTTCAAATTATGAACAGAAACGAACCATCGAGGCCCATCTCACCACGGTGAAATAGCACGGACTGGCAAGTCCCGACATAAACCCCCACAATCCAGTTCAGTGACGTCATGTGCGTAACGGTGCGTCATCCCGGGCTTAACTTCCGCTCATTGGAGCCGTTGGGTTATAACGGTACTTCCGGCAGTCTTCCGGGTGCTTCAAAACGCCACTGAGCAACTTCCATTGAAATGAATAGCTCCTATGAGGAGGTGCCCCTATGAGGAGATAGGGGCCCCTATGAGGACAATAGAGACGGCTGACGGAGGGTCCCCTATGAGGAGGGGCCCCTATGTGGAGGGGCCCCTATGAGGAGAAAAGAGACGGCTGACGGAGGGGCCCCTATGAGGAGGGGCCCCTATGTGGAGCATTTCAGTGTCAGTGTAATATGTACGGATTTGGGGGTTTTCTAGGTGTGTATTTGAATTGCAATCTGTGCTATTTCACGGTATTTGGGTGAGACCGGCTTGCTACATCCCAAGTTTGAAAGAAAGTCCATAACTTTACCTTCCAGGGTAATGTCTTGCTGCCAGACCGGTCCAGAGTTGGGGCTCAGTAATTCCATTGAGAAGTTTTCTGCATTGACATCCATAGACACCAGGAACGTTGGATGGTAATTTGGTCCATAGTCTTCAAAATAAGGTGCAGCCTGAAAACAGAGACCTTTTTAGTGCTACAGTAGTGATTATAGTTGTATCCTAATGGTAGTAGTGCTACAGTCGTGATTATAGTTGTATCCTAATGGTAGTATTGATACAGTAGTGATTATAGTTGTATACTAATGGTAGTATTGGTAGTAGTGCTTGCTAGGTAGTGATTGTAGCAGCAGTAATAATATTAGTATTGGTAGTAGAGTTGAAATAATAATAATAGCTTGAATTTATATTGCGCTTTTCATGAACCCAAGGACGCTTTACAAAATGTACCAACAACAATCAAAAACTACATGCCATAAGCCTGAGAGAATAAATGTATTTTGTAGTGGTTATACTAGTAATAATGTTAGTAGTGGCGAAGGAGTGAAAATAACAGTTTCCTTGACTCACACTGCTTTACCATACAATAAACAGACGACGTAGGTTTAATATGTACCTCAGGTTGTATGTACTTTCTGTGAAGGACACACTGACAGACTGTAGGTTTAATACGTACCTTAGGTTGTACTTTCTGTGAAGGACACTGCAGCACTGACAGACTGTAGCGTTGGTCTGGGATGAGAACACAATTTGCGGTGACTGGCTCGATGCGTTGCTTGTTTTCATGAACTCCCTTCACCTATAATGACACCAACACAGTTTGATCAGATGGTTCATTCATACTTTCACCTATAATGACACCAACACAGTTTGATCACATGGTTCATTCATAGTGGCCGTTATGTAGGTAGGCAGAGCTGACATTTCTCAGGAGCCAAATGAAATGACCCCCCTAGGCCAGTGGTTCCCAAAGTGGGCTCCGAGGACCCCCAGGGGTCCTTCAGGGAGTCCCAGGGGGCCCCCAGCTATATGATAGTTAGGAACCAAATGGACCCTCATGGCTCTGTAACTCTGAGAGTGTACAAATGGAACCAAATGCACCCTAACAGGTCCATTTGGTTCCATTTGTACACTCTCAGAGTTAAATTAACATTGGTTTTACAATACAAATTGGGGGTCCCAGAGATAGAAATGCCATTAAATGGGGGTCCGTAGACTAATGCATGTCAAACTGGGGGTCCTTGAAATTAAACAGGTTGAGAATCACTGCTAGAGCACGTCATCTTCTCATGGGGGTCCCTGGCACATCTTCTCTCATGGGGTTCCACGGGCTAATAAGTGTTCACTCCGACAGCAACAGAAGCTCAGAAAAGACCCTTTTGTGAAGGTAACACTCTTTATTGAATAGAAGGTGTTTCAGAACAGATTTGCATTCTAAAATATCTATTTCATTCTGTAATGATCCAAGGAAAATAATTTTGACTGTATAACAAAGTTCAAGAATTATCATAATCTTTCGACCGCAGTCGATATCATGGATGTCACAATGCCACGCCAGACTTCTGACTGAGGCATGTGTCCCTATAGCGATGACATCATGTGTCCCTAGTGATGACATCATGTGTCCCTATAGCGATGACATCATGTGTCCCTAGCGATGACATCAGGGAACGACAGTTTTCTACCTCTGGTCTGCTTTGAGGCAGGACTCCAGAGAAGAAGGGAAGATATAACCTCATTGTCAGCTCTGTAGCAGTGGGCGGCAAACTGTGTTCTTCTGGATCGGACTAGTGAAGAAACACGGGGAAGGTTGCCATGTATTAGATTTGTCGATGGGTGGACTAGTGAAGAAACACAGGGAAGGTTGCCATGTATTAGATTAGTCGATGGGTGGACTAGTGAAGAAACACAGGGAAGGTTGCCATGTATTAGATTAGTCGATGGGTGGACTAGTGGACTAGTGAAGAAACACAGGGAAGGTTGCCGTATATTAGATCAGTCGATGGGTGGACTAGTGTAGAAACACAGGGAAGGTTGCCGTATATTAGATCAGTCGATGGGTGGACTAGTGTAGAAACACAGGGAAGCTTGCCGTATATTAGATCAGTCGATGGGTGGACTAGTGTAGAAACACAGGGAAGGTTGCCGTATATTAGATCAGTCGATGGGTGGACTAGTGTAGAAACACAGGGAAGGTTGCCGTATATTAGATCAGTCGATGGGTGGACTAGTGTAGAAACACAGGGAAGGTTGCTGTATATTAGATTAGTCCATGGGTGGACTAGTGTAGAAACACAGGGAAGGTTGCTGTATATTAGATTAGTCGATGGGTGGACTAGTGTAGAAACACAGGGAAGGTTGCCGTATATTAGATCAGTCGATGGGTGGACTAGTGTAGAAACACGGGGAAGGTTGCCGTATATTAGATCAGTCGATGGGTGGATGTTACGGCCGCAGGCCTAGGTATGTCTTTGCCTGCGTGGTGCGCACAGTGCGCGCCCCTTTGCCTAACCCCTCCCTGCATGTAGATCCATTACGGCCACTCCGCTGTTGGTCGCCCACTCCGTACCTCGCTCCTCCAACCGGCTTCTACACCTGCGCCCACCTGACGGCATAAAGGCGTCCTGAAGCCTTCACTCCCGGCCGCTGTCCAACCAGCCAGTCTCCAGAGTGGAGCAGGCTAGAGGCAGCACGCCCTCCATAAATGGTAAATGGTAAATGGTGCATTTATATAGCGCCTTTATCCAAGGCGCTTTACATAGATTGTGCATTACATTCACCCACTCACACACCGATGGCAGCGGAAACCATGCAAGGCACCAACTAGCACATCGGGAGCAATTAGGGGTTCAGTGTCTTGCTCAAGGACACTTCGACAGTAACTCTGGGGGAGCCCGGGTTCGAACTGGCAACCTTGCGGTTCCCATCCAGGCACTCTACCCCTGAGCCACCGCCGCCGCCCCTCCATGCAGCGAGAGAATGCATGGAGTAATATTATGGAAACGTCACTATAGCAAGAGTTGCTATATGTGTGCACAGTTTATTGTATAATCCGTTTGTTGTTATCACCTGTATATATATTCTGAGCACCGGGCCACGGAAGCCTGCTTTTTGTACAGTTTGGTAGATTAGAGTAGAGTAGGCAATAGACCCTACTAGGGTCACTGTTGTCACTTTATTTTCGGTTGTTAGGTTAGTGACTAAAACTCAAGAGGTTAGTTTTAGTATGCTTTTGATTATTTCCCTTAGTTGCTCCGTGTGTCATTTATGTTTGTAAGTATAGTAATTCATATTGAATACTTATGTAAATGTATATATTGTTTCCCACTATTTGCATGCCACATAGAATATTTTACCACCTTGCCTTATTAATAACCGTCCTAGACTAGGTGAGTCGTAACAGTGGACTAGTGTAGAAACACAGGGAAGGTTGCCGTATATTAGATTAGTCGATGGGTGGCTCTTCCAAGACAGATTTTGCGCTCTCATTAGAAGGCGGGTGTAAGTGCCATCCAACCGTTTCTCTAGTTTCTTTGAAAGTGTCCATGTCTCGGAGCCATAGAGTAGAATCGGCTCGACGGTCGCCCTAAATATTTAACTTTTACTAAACTGGGATGACCAGAAACTTCCTAGTTTGAAAGTCCTTTTGGGAAGAAGATATAATATATAAAATATGAAGTGTTAAGTGTTTTGATAATGTTGTTATTGTTGCTTACATTTATGGACTAAAAGGGACTTGTCCTTGTCTAGAGTCTGGACTAGATGGGTTTCAAATGATTTATTTGTATGTATTTATTGTTACCTGGGCGTGGTGTTGAATAGGTGTAATGGAGTTAGAAATATAAATAAATGAATAAATAAATCAACGTGCTTGCCTTTCACTGTATCCCATACATGAGCAACTGGTGGCCCCGAGGGGCCACATGCAGCACCCATCTTCACTTAATGTGGCCCTCAGGTTAATATCAACTGGCAGCCCGGGGGCCACATGCAGCCCCCATCTTCACTTAATGTGGCCCTCAGGTTAATATCAACTGGCAGCCCGGGGGCCACATGCGGTCCCCATCTTCACTTAATGTGGCCCTCAGGTTAATATCAACTGGCAGCCCGGGGGCCACATGCAGCCCCCATCTTCACTTAATGTGGCCCTCAGGTTAATATCATCTGGTGGCCCCGACGGGCCACATGCGGCCCCCATCTTCACTTAATGTGGCCCTCAGGTTAATATCAACTGGCGGCCCCCATCTTCACTTAATGCGGCCCTCAGTTTAATATCAGAATACTGAGATAGTATTTATTTAATTTCTGTTATAATTCCAATCATGCAAACATGACCGGCTTTAGTCTAAAATACTTTTCAGGATTCCAATTCCAAAATAGCAAAAACATAATTAATAATCCCCACTGCTGGCTGTCTGAATACCACAAAAATAATACCACAATGTTGACATATTATTGCTTATAGCAGCTTCAACAGATATATTTACCTCTCTGTAAGACACATTACTTAACAGATATATTTACCTCTCTGTAAGACACATTACTTAACAGATATATTTACCTCTCTGTAAGACACATTACTTAACAGATATATTTACCTCTCTGTAAGACACATTACTTAACAGATATATTTACCTCTCTGTAAGACACATTACTTAACAGATATATTTACCTCTCCGTAAGGCACATTACTTAACAGATATATTTACCTCTCTGTAAGACACATTACTTAACAGATATATTTACCTCTCTGTAAGACACATTACTTAACAGATATATTTACCTCTCTGTAAGACACATTACTTAACAGATATATTTACCTCTCTGTACGACACATTACTTAACAGATATATTTACCTCTCTGTAAGACACATTACTTAACAGATATATTTACCTCTCCGTAAGGCACATTACTTAACAGATATATTTACCTCTCTGTAAGACACATTACTTAACAGATATATTTACCTCTCTGTAAGACACATTACTTAACAGATATATTTACCTCTCTGTAAGACACATTACTTAACAGATATATTTACCTCTCCGTAAGGCACATTACTTAACAGATATATTTACCTCTCTGTAAGACACATTACTTAACAGATATATTTACCTCTCTGTAAGACACATTACTTAACAGATATATTTACCTCTCCGTAAGGCACATTACTGGGCAGCAGTAACACACTCATCGTCCTCCGTATCGGTGACTCTTGACGGAACAGCAACACCTGAGCACGTTTCTGTTGAAAGTAGCTCAAGACTCTTTCCAGGATCCCAAAGAGAGACAGATGGTTCACATTTACAACCACATGAGTCTGGGTCACTCTCTGTGGTTGTAAGAGTTGCAGACCCTCGTCTGTGATGTGGGCCACGGACAGATCACCTGTGGGGGAAATAACATAACGTTATAGATTCCACTCCATGTAAACCAAATCTGAACACAATGTCTAAACCACTTCACCCTCCGCTAAGCCCCACCCACTCCACTCTGTGCTTCTCACTCATTGACTTACTTGTTATATGATGGATTTCTCCAAATGAACAATATATCATTTTAGTAGCAATTAAGAGCTTCAAAATGTCTTCTAAATCTAGTCAACCAGGCCTGCAGTAGGCTATGAACTGGAACATTTAAATCTATAGTCAACCAGGCCTGCAGTAGACTATGAACTGGAACATTTAAATCTATAGTCAACCAGGCCTGCAGTAGGCTATGAACTGGAACATTTAAATCTATAGTCAACCAGGCCTGCAGTAGGCTATGAACTGGAACATTTAAATCTATATATAGATATAGATATAGACACCAGGTGGCTGTTAGCTTTGTTCACGCCATGCCCGTCCGTCTGCACAACTTCTGGTCTTTGCATTGACTTTGTATGTAATCACGCCGCTCTGACCATCCAAGTCTCAACAGTGACTCACCAGGTGTGATGTCACAGCGTGGCAGGTGTAGCTGACTCACCAGGTGTGATGTCACAGTGTGGCAGGTGTAGCTATAACTCACCAGGTGTGATGTCACAGTGTGGCAGGTGTAGCTGACTCACCTGGTGTGATGTCACAGTGTGGCAGGTGTAGCTGACTCACCTGGTGTGATGTCACAGTGTGGCAGGTGTAGCTGACTCACCTGGTGTGATGTCACAGTGTGGCAGGTGTAGCTGACTCACCTGGTGTGATGTCACAGTGTGGCAGGTGTAGCTGGCAGACAGACTTCTGAGGACACTGGATGTCAAACAGAGGACCTGCAGGAGTCCTTCCTGTTGGCTGGAACCATCTCTCCTCCCACTGAACAGTCCTGTAGAGGACCTCTCCTTCGCCTGTCGTTTCAAACACCAACGCTGTCTCGCTGCACTGGAACAGCCCGGACCTGGCGAACTTGAACCTGTGACCGGTGGTGAAAAAAAAAGTACTAAGTGAAAGTATAAATACTGCAACGTAGACGTACTCCGTTACAAGTAGAAGTCCTGTATTCAAAATGTACTCGAGTGAAAGTACAAAAGTATTGGCATAAAAATGTACTTAAAGTACTAAAAGTAAAAGTACTCGTATTGCAGAATGTCCCATTTCACAAGTTCAAAATACACTTTAGTCCACTAAAATCTTATGACATTTAGTCGACTAAAACTAGACTAACACTAAGACATTCCAGGTGACTAAAATGTGACTAAAACTAAAATAGAAATTTGCTGCCAAAAACAACACTGGTTGACCTGTGTTTAGGATAACTGACCTGTACTGATTGGTTGACTAGGATAACTCACCTGTAGTGATTGGTTGACTAGGATAACTGACCTGTACTGATTGGTTGACTAGGATAACTCACCTGTACCGATTGGTTGACTAGGATAACTCACCTGTACTGATTGGTCGACTGCTCTGCGTGCACACTGGGTTCAAAATGGCTCTGAAAGACACAACAAAGCAGACAGGAAACGATCAGTGTCTTTCCTGATGTTCAGTCACTGTGATTATTGTGCAGAGCAGAGGGTTCTGTCTTCACTATGTCCATGTTGGAATGATGGAGTCTAGAGGGTTCTGTCCTCACTATGTCCATGTTGGAATGATGGAGTCTAGAGGGTTCTGTCCTCACTATGTCCATGTTGGAATGATGGAGTCTAGAGGGTTCTGTCCTCACTATGTCCATGTTGGAATGATGGAGTCTAGAGGGTTCTGTCTTCACTGTGTCCATGTTGGAATGATGGAGTCTAGAGGGTTCTGTCTTCACTATGTCCATGTTGGAATGATGGAGTCTAGAGGGTTCTGTCCTCACTATGTCTATGTTGGAATGATGGAGTCTAGAGGGTTCTGTCCTCACTATGTCCATGTTGGAATGATGGAGTCTAGAGGGTTCTGTCCTCACTATGTCCATGTTGGAATGATGGAGTCTAGAGGGTTCTGTCTTCACTATGTCCATGTTGGAATGATGGAGTCTAGAGGGTTCTGTCTTCACTATGTCCATGTTGGAATGATGGAGTCTAGAGGGTTCTGTCCTCACTATGTCCATGTTGGAATGATGGAGTCTAGAGGGTTCTGTACTCACTATGTCCATGTTGGAATGATGAAGTCTAGAGGGTTCTGTCCTCACTATGTCCATGTTGGAATGATGGAGTCTAGAGGGTTCTGTACTCACTATGTCCATGTTGGAATGATGGAGTCTAGAGGGTTCTGTACTCACTATGTCCATGTTGGAATGATGGAGTCTAGAGGGTTCTGTACTCACTATGTCCATGTTGGAATGATGGAGTCTAGAGGGTTCTGTCTTCACTATGTCCATGTTGGAATGATGGAGTCTAGAGGGTTCTGTACTCACTATGTCCATGTTGGAATGATGGAGTCTAGAGGGTTCTGTACTCACTATGTCCATGTTGGAATGATGGAGTCTAGAGGGTTCTGTCCTCACTGTGTCCATGTTGGAATGATGGAGTCTAGACACACACACACACACACACACACACACACACACACACACACACACACACACACACACACACACACACACACACACACACACAATTATAGATTCCAATGTTAACTTTGAGTGACATAATGATAAGACTAAGACTAGACTAAGACTAAATAATGTACAAATGACTAAAATAGGACTACAATTAAATGTGTGTCCATTATACTTACTGCTCACACAGACACGCTGAGGAGGAGCAGAGGGAGGACCAGAACCAGAACCCAGCATAGAGAGGTCCAGTGGACCTGGTCTGGAATTACGTGTGTGTGTGTGTGTGTGTGTGTGTGTGTGTGTGTGTGTGTGTGTGTGTGTGTGTGTGGACGTGGTCTGGAATTAAATGTGTGTGTGTCCATTATACTTACTGCTCACACAGACAAGCTGAGGAGGAGGAGGAGGAGGAGAGCCATAACAAGAACCCAGCATAGAGAGGTCCAGTGGACGTGGTCTGGAAGGTGTACAGGTGTCTCAGTGAGTCAGAGCACACTGTGTAGAAGGACAGAGTCCCAGCGGGACGGTCCACATACACTGATACTCTGTTGGAGCCTTTAGAGGGTCTGACAGGGAGGTCAGTCGTCTGTCCGTTGTGGAAGACATAGTAACTGTAACCATCATCACCATCACAGTCCAGACTCCAGGACTTATAATTCCCTCCAAACAAACAGTCAGTACCACCTCCTTTCCTGCTGATTGTTCCGTCAGCCACTGCTATACGAACCCTTCCACTGCACTCTACCTCCCAGGAACAGCGTCCAGTCACACTCTGTGAACTCAGAACCTCTTCCCAGTTATCAAACCTGTCTGGGTGATCAGGAGGACGCTGACCCCCTGACCTCTGTGACCCCCGTGTGACCTTCCTGTTGTCCTCAGACAGAGAGAGGTCACAGTGTGCTGTGTTTGAGTCCAGTGTGAGACGCTGGAAATCTGATGAGAAAACAACACAGTAAACATTATATACATCATTCACTGACTGACGCACACGCATGTACACACACGCACACGCATGTACACACACACACACACACACACACACACACACACACACACACACACACACACACACACACACACACACACACACACACACACACACACACACACACACACACACACACACACACACACACACACACACACACACACAGATCTACAAACTCACTGCAGTATTAATTTTGGCAACAGATTTAGTCCTATTTCAGTCATTTGTACATTATTTAGTCTTAGTCTAGTCTTAGTCGACTAAATTAAGACTCAATACAATGCAAATGTAATAAAGAAGATCGTCACTGTCAGAGTCCAACCACCAGGGGGCAGAATGTCTCTGCACCCCTGGGCAGAGACATTCTACAGTGTGATTTTATTTGAACTGGGGACCCCAAAAATAATCATATTTGAACTGGAGACCCCCCAAAATAATCATATTTGAACTGAGGACCCCCAAAATAATCATATTTGAACTGAGGACCCCCAAAATAATCATATTTGAACTGGAGACCCCCCAAAATAATCATATTTGAACTGGAGACCCCCCAAAATAATCATATACGTCCAGTTTGAACTGAGGACCCCCCCCAAAATATACTAAATACATGTTGTTTACAACCAGGTTAGTGAATGAGGCCCATTGTTTCTGTCAAACCACATGACCTCATCTTGATGTGTTAAGGACCAGGCCAAGAGCAGAGAGTAGAGAGCACAAGAGTTTTCAGGACATCAACCAAGTATACAGTGTATAAAATGTTAATGTAGACACAGATACTCACGTTTTGAAATGAGTGTAGAATTAAACCCATCTTCTCCTCCATGTTTGACTCTGTAGGAAGTAGAACAACAATGCATCAATGTCTAACTGTCTAACACGTCTCCACTAGCTGACACTACAGTGTTTCACTCTGTAGGAAGTAGAACAACAATGCATCAATGTCTAACTGTCTAACACAACGTCTCCACTAGCTGACACTACAGTGTTTCACTCTGTAGGAAGTAGAACAACAATGCATCAATGTCTAACTGTCTAACACAACGTCTCCACTAGCTGACACTACAGTGTTTCACTCTGTAGGAAGTAGAACAACAATGCATCAATGTCTGACTGTCTAACACAACGTCTCCACTAGCTGACACTAGTGTTTCTCATGTCATTATCTTGGCCCTGCAGCTCATCCAGACATAGTCACTGCTGCCCAGTTTGGATCTCATCACCTCCTCAGACTCCACCTTAACCCCTATAGCACTCCACTGTCCTTTTATACCTTCGTGATGCACATATATTGTCGTTTAGACAGATGTTCATTGTTTACGTCTGCTATCCTAGAGTTTCTTTGAGGCACTGCATTGTGTTGTTGTTCTTCTCATGATTTGTGACTTTGGGCTGTATCGTATCCCATGCCTTACCCGCAAGCATTAAACACTTTACGTGAATTACTCATTTAGGAGCTTCCACTATGCGTAAACGTTATCTTGCGGCCACACAACCCACTATACATGTTTGCGGCTGGAGGTGTGTCTGTACGCGTGTTGATGCGCTTTCCCTATATTTGCTATCTCATGCACACAGGACAACGGAAATCGTCTCTTCAAACCACCCGTAATGTGAACACACAAAACAACCCTCTGTATCTAATTTAAATGTATTCCAAGGCAGCACGCGTTGCTCTTCCATAAGGTTCACTCCAGGTATAATGGATTATGGTACCTGGCACACTGATTGGTTTAAGTTGCGTAACGCCCAAACCACACCTATGCATAATGTAACGGGTAGCGGAGGTGTTTTAAGGATTTAGACTGTGGCATAAGATATCTAATTTAATGGTGGAACGCCTCTTACACAATGCTAAATCCCCAAATTACGGAGAAAGTGCCCCTGACGCAAGATAGGGCCCTTTGTGTCAGAGATACACTGTTAAGGGAAACACTGCACTGTTCAACATGGACACAGCCCAAGTCTACTCACTTGCAGTTCTCCAGAACTGAATCATTCACCACGTTGAGGCTCAGGTCCAACTCTCTTAGGGAGGGGTTAGAGCTTACAGCTGAGGCCAGAGCTTCACAGCATGTCTCTGACAAGAAGCAGTTAGCCAGTCTGAAACACCAGATTAAAACATACATAAATAAATGAATGAATTCATTAATACATGTTTAATTCGCCGTTTTTTAATAATTATAAAAGAGCGGATTTGTCATGGACCTGGTGACGAGGCCGTTGCCTCCAAAGGTAAATGATCAATCCCGTCAGCCTAGGTGGTCTGATTATAATATTCTAAAGCCCTTAAAGTGTTAATATAATATTATTAAGAAGCTTGATAACTGTGTCGTAGCTACAACGGGTCGCAAGACAAAAATAGCAGATCTACAAACTCCTCAACGCGTTATATATAACGTTGTTATATGATGAAGTAGCCGATATGATGAATTTTAACGTCTACTCAGACACATAGGCTTGGGTTACCATGATATCAAGCTTATTAATACATTCTCACCACAGCATTCATATTATATTAACATAATACAGTACATAATAAAACAGTGATAATTGTCTTTGTCTCTAATATGTCAACAAAATTAAACCATACTTTTGAACCTGGCTTTATCTGATCTTCAGATTTATCGTCCCGGAATGTATGCAAATTAGCACATATAATGCCTAATTCGCATATAAACATATCATTTCAGAAAACTTGTAATACAAAAAATGTTAGTCTTAATATAATTAATCAACTGGAGAAGTTTCATTCTGATAGCTATTAGTTAACTTTTTTCCCCTATTCACCTACCATGTCTCACCATCAAGCTTATGAATACATTCAGCATTCATATTATATTCACATAATACAGTACATAATAAAACAGAAGTGATCAAAATAAAAGTGGTAAATGTATCTTACTTTAGAACTTCCAGTCCACAGTGTGGGCTCTTCAGTGAAGCACAGAGCAGCTCCACTAGTCCTGAGTCCTGCAGGTCGTTTTTACTGAGGTCCAGTTCTCTCAAATGGGAAGGATTAGAGCTGAGAACTGAAGACACAGCTTCAACACCTGTCTTACTGAGCCCACAGCCAGCAAGTCTGTAAATGCAGATTAAATAAGAGATTATCAATACAAAATGAATGATACCTATAGTACACTGTCATGGAAGTTAACTGGAACAAATCTAGTTATCTAGTATTTAGAGTGTGGAATAGACAACACCATGACAGCACAGAATAACAGGAAGATAACAATTTATATATCAAAGACTATGAAGACTGAATGTTAGTTTGATTTCCCCCAATATTATGAAAAAGAAGATCATAACCTCTCAGATGTTATTTTTTTTAGCGGCCAACTAAGAACATAAGTGACGGGTTGGAACAAGCATTTAAGGCGAGACATGGCAAGTGAAATCATGATTTTTCAATTTTGTGCTATTTTGCTTCCTAAACATGTTTTCTTTCAAACTAAAGCAAAATAAACGTTCAAACTACAGATTTAGATGTTTATTTTAGTAGTTTATTTTAGCCAATAGCCAATGACAGCTCGTTTTGCTGGGTGAAAATCCACCCTATCTATTTTCATGATTGGTTGTTGGTACGAAGGAAGAGACCATATTTGGATCCAACCACAGTCAGCTCGAGGTCCAGACCTTTCTAATGATATATGGCATAATACGTTGATGCCAAGGTTTGGATGAGATATTTTGTCTCAAATAAAACGTTTTGGAATTTTACAATACAAATCTTTAAAGGCCGTTTTTCTCAAAATGAGTTTTCCTCATACCTGGGACAAAGAATCTCCACTTCAGTTGCACTCACATACACCTGCACAGTCACATAAACACAACTTTCCAGTCTTATTCATAACTATATTCTGCAGGAACTTACAGAAGGGTTCATTGATTTCTCATTCACAGCCTGATTTACATCACATTTTACAATTTTTTTTGTTTTTTTTATGCCTGTTGACACTATTTTTTGTGATATTAGTGATAATTAGAGATATCGAAAATCCCCTAATTGTCTTTGTCTCTAATATGTCAACAAAATGAAACCATACTTTTTAACCTGGCTTTATCCGATCTTCAGATTTATCGTCCCGGAATGTATGCAAATTAGCGCATATAATGCCTAATTTGCATATCATGCAAACATATCATTTCAGTAATACAAAAAATCTTAGTCTTAATATAATTAATCAACTGTAGAAGTTTCATTGTGATAGCTATTAGTTAACTTTTTTCTCCTATTCGCCTACCATGTCTCACCATCAAGCTTATTTTGACCTGAGATCAGATTCTAAAAATGTCTTCTACATCCCGACAGCTTTCTGAAAAAGCTATGTTTCTATGTCAGTCGTTCTTCGATTTAAAAAAAATAGCAGACCTACAAGCTCGTAGCGCGACACTCGGTGGCGCGCTACGAGCTTGTAGATCTGCTATTTTTCAATAGCTAAAGCATAACATAATGCTAACACCAAAAAGGGTTCCCGCCCAAAATGGGTTAATACATTCTCACCACAGCATTCATATTATATTCACATAATACAGTACATAATAAAACAGAAGTGATCATAATAAAAGTGGTAAATGTATCTTACTTTAGAACTTCCAGTCTCCAGTGTGGGCTCTTCAGTGAAGCACAGAGCTCCTCTAGTCCTAGACTAGAGTGCCGCAGGTTGTTTTCACTGAGGTCCAGTTCTCTCAAATGGGAAGGATTAGGGCTGAGAGCTGAACACACAGCTCCAACTGAGAAAGTGAGTTTACAGCCAACAAGTCTGTAAATGCAGATTAAATAAGAGATCATCAATACAAAATGATACCTAGTTCACTGTCATGGAAGTTAACTAAAACAGCTTCTATCTAGTTATCCAGACATAAACAGTATTGTGGAATAGACCACAATAGACCCCCCCCCCCCCCCCCCCACCGCCAATACAAACACTGCATTTATGAAACTGAATTGCAAATTATTTTTTGGAAAATAATTTGGGGACCCCCGAGGGGTCGCGACCCACGGGTTGAGAACCCCTGGAATAGTAATGGAATAAGTAATGGTATAATTTGGCGGAATAAGTCAGCCATGTGTTTGGAAAGTTCATCTTTTTTATGAACTAGTTCAGTTCACAGTTCAAACATTTAAACATTAACTAGTTCAGTTCATAGTTAATCATTTTGAACTAAAGTTCATGGTTCCAAAAAATGAACTATTTTAGTTATTTTTCCATTTTTTGCTTTTTGTTTTTCTAAATTATTGCCGCAGCCCATAGCCATAGAACCGCATACTTTATTTCTACAATTTACAATTTAGGCATTTAGCAGACGCTCTTAATCCAGAGCGATTTACATTAAGCAAGAACAAAAAAGCATGGGAATACATCACATAAAAACATTTATCATGAAACATGCGTAAGCTAAGAAAGTAACGGTGGAACTAATATAATGAAACTATACATATAAACTATACATAATACTACTATGCTATACATATGTACTATGGCGTGCTATGACTACATACAATGCAATTATAGTGCTGTCTACATAACATACTATAAGTCTGTATCAAATGCTATCTAAGTCTACAGAAATGCTATCTAAGGGGGTGGGGTAAGTGCTATGGGCCATGATGGAGTCTGTAAAGGTGGGTTTTCAGACTACGGCGGAAGATTGGGAGTGATGCTGCAGTTCTGACTGCAATGGGAAGTGCATTCCACAGTTTTGGAGCCAGAAGGGAGAAGAGTTTGGGACGTGTGGAGCGTTGTTGTCCCGGCGTTTTTAGTGAGGGTACTTCCAGCTTCCCTGCGTTGGCTGATCTGAGTGCGCGGGAGGGTTTGTAGGGTTCGGGAATAACTTTGGGATTAATAAAGTTACAACTTTTACAATTTCACCATTAACATTAACCAAATTAATTCCTTATTATATATTTTTTTTACATTTTGAAAAAAATAGCTCTTTTGCAATGTGGAATGCCACAGAATTCTTAATACTTTTCCTTGTCTTAATTATGGGCCAACTTGTGAAAGCTGCATGCTTTTATTGTGAAGGCTCTCAGTTCTCAGTTCAGTTCTCACAGCCTGCATATCTCCGCGTGCTGAAAATAGCTGATCTAGACGCTCACAACACGTCACGGACGCAACACGTTGTGAGCTTGTAGATCAGCCATTTTCAGCATGGAACACGTTGTACGACGAAGAATAAATCAGGCATCACTGCGCTTCTGTGGAGGGAGATGTCTTTAGCTGGCCGACCGAGGTGATCATGTATATGGACAAATACCTCCTTGAACGATCTTCAGATTTATCGTCCCGGAATGTATGCTAATTAGCGCATATAATGCATAATTTGCATATTTAGACATATCATTTCAGTAATACAAAAAATCTTAGTCTTAATATAATTAATTAACTGGAGAAGTTTCATTGTGATAGCTATTAGTTAACTTTTTTCTCCTATTCGCCTACCATGTCTCACCATCAAGCTTATTTTGTCCTGAGATCAGATTCTAAAAATGTCTTCTACATCCCGACAGCTTTCTGAAAAAGCTATGTTTCTATGTCAGTCAATCTTCGATTTTTCAAAAATAGCAGACCTACAAGCTCGTAGCGCGACACTCGGTGGCGTGCTACGAGCTTGTAGATCTGCTATTTTTCAATAGCTAAAGCATAACATAATGGTAACACCAAAAAGAGTTCCCGCCCAAAATGGGTTAATACATTCTGACCACAGCATTCATATTATATTCACATAATACAGTACATAATAAAACAGAAGTGATCATAATAAAAGTGGTAAATGTATCTTACTTTAGAACTTCCAGTCTACAGTGTGGGCTCTTCAGTGAAGCACAGAGCTCCACTAGCCCTACGACCGGCAGGTCGTTTGAACTGAGGTCCAGTTCTCTCAAATGGGAAGGATTAGAGCTGAGAGCTGAAGACACAGCTTCAACATTTGTCACACTGAGACAGTCACGAGAAAGTCTGTAAATGCAGATTAAATAAAAGATTATTAAAACAAATGTCAAACTGTCATGGAAGTTAACTAAAAGTTCTAAAACATCTCCTATCTAGTTATCCAGACATAAACAGTATTGTGGAATAGACCAGGGGTTCTCAACCTTTTTGGCTGGGGACCCCCAGGGATGCTTTGGCCATGTCCCCCGCCCCCCCCCCCATTTCCAAAAAATGAACTATTAGTTATTTTCCTTTTTTTTCTTCTAAATGATTGCCGCAGCCCATAGCCATAGAACCACAGACTTTATTCCTATTGGGAATAACTTTGGGATTAATAAAGTTACAACTTTTACAATTTCTCCATTACCATTAACCAAATTAATTCCATATTATATATTTGTTTTACATTTTGGAAAAGATTGCTGTGGAATGCCACAGAATTCTTAATCCTTTTCCTTGTCTTAATTATGGGCCAACTTGTGAAAGCTGCATGCTTTTATTGTGAAGACATTGAAGCAGTCCTGTGCATGCAGACAGGGTTGACATTGAAGCAGTGCTGTGCATGCAGACAGGGTTGACATTGAAGCAGTCCTGTGCATGCAGACAGAGTTGACATTGAAGCAGTCCTGTGCATGCAGACAGGGTTGACATTGAAGCAGTCCTGTGCATGCAGACAGGGTTGAGATCGGGAAAACATGGAATCGGCTGTATAAAATGCTGCGTCATTGTAAATGGTGCATTTATGTATCACTTTTATCCAAAGCACATTTGTGTTTAAATTGAGGTGGACGGGAGGCAGACTTTCACTTCTGGTTCATTTCTGGTTTTATCTGTTGCCTAGCAACCTACCATCATTCATACAGTATGTTGATGAAGAGCGCCATCTATACTAATCCACTGAAAAGACCATAGGACACAATACTGCGTGCTTGGCAGTCAAGCCATGGATTCGATGCGACGTAACATGGCAGTCAAGTCAATGTGTTGACTACTAACCGAGCCTTTCTGCAGTTCCTCACAGCTGGGACCAGTCTCTGTAGCCCCGCCATTGATGTGTTGTATTTGTCCATGTCCAACTCTTCCAGAACCTCCTCTGACATCTGCAGCATGACGGCCAGAGCTGAACACTGGGTCTCAGACAGTTTCTCTGTTCTGTTCTCTGACTTCAGGAACTGTTGGATCTCCTGATGTAATGAGTGGTCGTTCATCTCCATCAGACAGTGGAAGATGTTGATACATCTGTCAGGAGAGGCATCACGATCAGTTAACATCTTCTTCAGGTTCTGGATGGCTTTCTGGATCTCCTCGGGACTGTTCTCTATGTGACCCAGCAGGTCTCCTAACAGTCTTTGGTTGGACTGCAGTGAGAGGCCATGAAGGAAGCGGACTAAGAGGTCCAGGTGGCCATTTTTACTCTCCAGGGATTTTTTGATAGCAGCTTCCAGGAAGTCTGAGAGGGAGCTGTTACTGTTGTATTTATCTCCCAGGAATGTGTTCAGGACCTCCATGTTCTCCTGTGTGAAACAGTGGAACAGGTAGACTGCAGCCAGAAACTCCTGGATGCTCAGATGAACAAAGCTGTAGACCGTTTTCTGGAACAGCACACTCTCTGTTTTGAAGATCTGTGTGCACACTCCTGAGTACAGCGCGGCATCTTTCACATCAAGACCACACTCTTCCAGGTCTTCTTGGTCGAACACGATGCTACTTTTCTTCAGGTGTTGAAACGCCAGCTTGCCCAGCTTCAGAAGAACATCCCTGTCAGTCTTACTGAGCTGCTGTTGAGTCCCCTTTTCTTTGTCTTTCTTGTTCACATCATGAGTCTCGTCATACTTCTGTTTCTTCGTGTTTGTCTGAACCAACAGGAAGTGGCAGCACATCTCAGTCAGGGTCTTGGGCAGCTGTCCTATCGTGGTGTGTGTCCTCAACATGTCCAGCAAAACGGTAGCAATGATCCAACAGAAGAGTGGGATGTAACACATGATGTGGAGGCTCCTCCATGTCTTCAAGTGTGAGAGGACTCTGTCGGCCAGATTCTCTTCACTGAATCTCTTCCTGAAGTACTTCTCCTTCTGGGGGTCTGTGAACCCTCGCACTTCTGTCACCATGTCAACACATGCAGGAGGGATCCGATTGGCTGCTGCGGGTCTGGTGGTTATCCAGAGGAGGGCAGAGGGGAGCAGATTCCTCTTGATGAGGTTCGTCAACAGAGCATCTACGGATGATGTCACTGTGACATCAGAGATGATTTCATTTTTGTCGAAGTGCAACGGAGACCTGCTTTCATCGAGGCCATCGAAGATGAAGCAAACTTTCCAGGCAGCGAGCTGCTCTGCTGTGACCTTCTTTAACGTTGGGTGGAAATCATGGATCAGGTTGAGAAGACTGTACCGCTTATCTCTGACCAAGTTCAGCTCCCGGAATGAAAAGGGAACCAGGAGATCTATATCTTGATTCTCCAAACCGCTTGCCCAGTCCAGAGCAAACTTGCGTGCAGAGAATGTTTTTCCGATGCCAGCGATGCCATTGGTCAGAACTGTTTGGCTGGGTTTCTCTCTGCCAGGGAGGATGATCTTAAAGACTTTACAGCAGTTGATTGCATCGTCATGGAAGGTCTTCATGTTGGAAGTTCTCTCAAGCTGTATCACCTCATGTTGGCTATTAACCCCTTCACTCTGTCCCGCTGAGATGTAGAGCTCTGAGTAGGTGCTGGTGAGGGAGTTTCCAGACTCTTCCGTCATGTGGTTTTTCACTCCACCAAGACTGTCCAAACTGACCTTCAAACTGACCTTATAATCGTTCAAATCAACCTGCAGACGGACATCTGAAATGAGAAGAACATTTATGTTTAAAACATTCAGGTTAATTTATAACGTTACATGTTTACATCACACATTACTAATTAATTACCCCCAGATAATATGCTTTTTGATAAGAAACATTTTGCCAAAGGTAACAACACAAGATCAGCTGTTTTTGTCCAGTTATTGAGTTGATAGATGTTTAGCTTCATTATTTGCACTTAGATATAATTGATACAGATTTGTGACCAGATTTCACTGAGAGCCTGCCATCGAGTAGCCTCCAGCTTTTCACCAGAGGAGAAAAAATAATATTTTAGTTTAATCCAAAATTAGTTATTAGCACAGGCAGACTCTTCACTAGAGCATGTTTGAAATAAGTGTCAGAGCTGAAATTGACATGTAAATATGAAATAAATGCTTAAACATGTAGCTAGGTGTAATGTTAGAGTCCACAGAAGACATGTAAATATGAAATAAATGCTTAAACATGTAGCTAGGTGTAATGATAGGCCCTCATTTATCAATTGAGTGTAAAATCTGCCACAGATTCGAGTGTAGGTTTCGTAGTACACCCACGTCGCCACGGCATTTATAAAGTGATCTCAAACAGCTGATCCTTCCTTAATTTCGTTCCGACGTTAATAAATGTGACGGCTGAAATCTATCTGGCACGTCCTATGAAATCAAGCCTCGCCCTCATTTTTGCGACATGAACAACTGCAGTACGACCTTGGAAACCATAGTTACATCAAGTCAAGCCTTCCTTGCCTTGCTGACCGCCTCACCCCCCTCTCATACACACACAGACGCACGCACGCACATTCAACTTGCAAGCAACTGTCACTGTGTGTTAGTTGTATATGCAATTATTAAAATGTTTATTCATTTAATATACAACAATATTATAATATCGGGGGGGCTACCGGTATGCACTCATGCAAAACACTATTTAAATGGATTAAAGCATTGTTTTTAATTGTGCGATTTTAATAAGCTTGCACACTTGGTAATATCCTACCAATTTCATATGACATGCCTTTAAAAAATATATTTTTTTCACATGTATAGGCTATTATTAGTTTTATACATTTTGAAAACATATGTTTAGATGCCTGTGACAGCCTCTCAGCTGGTCAAACAATGCTGCTCCGCTGTTCTACGACAGAAAAACAGGTGAGGACAAAGCGTACTGTCAAGTTCAATTTCAAGCTTTGGCGGAAATGGTAAATGCCGAAAATGTCGGTAGTTTCGGCGTGCACCCATATTTTGGCGTACGCACGGTTGATAAATGAGGGCCTTAGAGTCCACAGAATACATGTAAATATGAAATAAATGCTTAAACATGTAGCTAGGTGTAATGTTAGAGACCACAGAAGACATGTAAATATGAAATAAATGCTTAAACATGTAGCTAGGTGTAAAAAACGAAAATTACAAAAACTCCAATGGGCCCCACTCGCCCCAGTCCAATTTGGTCACATTTAGTCTGACTATGAATTTTCAATGAGTGCAGATTCTTACTTTGCCCAGGTGTGGTTTGACTGGTTGTCTTCAGTCCAGGTGTGGTTTGACTGGGTGTCTTCAGTCCAGGTGTGGTTTGACTGGGTGTCTTCAGTCCAGGTGTGGTTTGACTGGGTGTCTTCAGTCCAGGTGTGGTTTGACTGGGTGTCTTCAGTCCAGGGTTCTGCTCAGTCTCACCATGCCTCTCTCTGTGGACATGATTACATATTTACATCCTCATTGGAGCCACCTGGTTCCTATGTAGATCCCAAAATCCATCATTGATTGATTGATTAATTATTACATTTATATTTTGGGTTGGATATGTGGCTAATAATTAACCAGATAATGTCAGCTAAACGGTTGTTCTATCCCTAGGCTAGTTGTAGTGTGTTATAGTGTATATTGTATAGTGTATATTGTATAGTGTTATAGTGTATATTGTATAGTGTATATTGTATAGTGTTATAGTGTATATTGTATAGTGTATATTGTATAGTGTTAAGGGGCCTGATTCATTAAAAAGAAATACGCCACCGTTACACTGTGGCGGAAACAGATATCGTATTTATCCGTCCGATCAAGCTACGTTGAGATGACGTGTTATTCAGAGAGCGGTGTGTACCACAGGTGCGCTGGCATATCGCAGGTGTATGTCATACTGAATGCAGTGGGTGCAAAGTGATCGGAAAAGCACCCGACAACCTCATTTGCATTGATCCACGCCCCATATCGCACCATAAAAGGCTTCAAGCATGACTCAGCAGACAGCAGTTTGGTCTGTCAAAAAAAGAAAAAAGGCTTTGCAGCCCTTCACAGCCGTGGTCACTGCTGCTATGAATATAGCCCGCACTCTATTAATGTAATAATTCTACACATGTAGGAGCAGGACAGTTAGGGCTTTTATGTTATGTCGTTTTTGCACCATTGTATATTACCACTGTAGGCTACTATATATGTACACACTGACATCAATCCATCAAAGGACACCAAAGGAAATTATAATTATATTGCTTCAGCGGAGCACGCACCGTTGTAAGTTACAACGGTGCGTGCTCCGCTGCTGAAGCAATATAATTATAATTTATTGAATTAAGTTCGGGACCAAGGAGGGTGCTGCACTCACACCTTTGCAGTCAGAGGTAAAACATATATACGCTATCCGATATTTAAAATATCAATGCAAAAGTCGTCTTTTGAGAGAGAGAGAGAGAGAGAGAGAGAGAGAGAGAGAGAGGGAGGGGGGCATGGTTTGCGCGATAAAGAACAGTATAGCCTATACATTCATAAGTGAATAATTGGGATCCTCTTGTCTGAAGAAGAAATTATAATCCAGTGAGTTTATCCAGTGAGTTAAACTATTCTGTGTGTGGCATCCATGCATGTGATCAATATCAATACACATATTATAAAGTCTTTCCTTCATATTGCGAACAAGCGCGAGTGGAGGTGATCTGGCTTAAAACTATGATATGACTGGCCTACTTTCAAACACGCTGATGCCATTCATTAGGCTACTATTTTTTATATAGGGCTATAGCCTATAGCCCTATTCATTTTCCAATGTGAATCGGATCGGCAGCACGCAGCTTCTGTATTGGAAATGCATGCATTTAGGCATACAAGTGCACTCAGCTTTTATTATATAGGCTATCATTTATTTTGTGCTGATCGACCAATATGTTGGGGACACATGCCTACATATTTAATCTGAGATTTGGGAACAATTTATTGATTCAGCATGAAGACTAAAGCCTTCTGAATAAATCTATACGCAAGTGTATAGCTTCCGCAAATGTCTCCGCCACCTAAAGACGTCCCGTAGGATTTGACGGAGTTTCCGACCAACCTACGTGAGCGTCAAGTTCACGGCCATTACCATGAATAATGTGGGAAATCCACGTAAATGCCTTTCCGCTAGCTTCACGTCATGGTATCATCGTAAACGCCGTTGTGAATCAGGCCCATAGTGTATATTGTATAGTGTTATAGTGTATATTGTATAGTGTTATAGTGCATATTGTATAGTGTTATAGTGCATATTGTATAGTGTTATAGTCTATATTGTATAGTTATATAGTCTAGATATTGTATAGTGTTATAGTCTATATTGTATAGTGTTATAGTGTATATTGTATAGTGTTATAGTGTGTATATTGTACTGGATTGACATACTGTGTATCTGGAGGTCCAGATTCATCACTGAAGTTAAGAGGAATGTCTTTAGAAAAGTCACTCTTCATAGACGGAAGGCTGGGTGTTGGAGACTCTGCTCTGTGGTACAGACGTCTGGAATCATAGAAAATGTTTGTGTGAATGACATTGTCAATTAGTTTTTTATTTTGTATTGTTACATTCCATTTTACTTCCAAAAGGGTAACATCTTTTACTTTCATCTCACAGCATTGCAGCAACAACTAATCTGAATAAAATGGCCAAAAACATAATATAAATTGTTATGTTGTGGTTTTACTAGGCATGTAAAAGATTAGTTCTAAAACTGATTCTGATTGGAGACACTCGATGTGCTTGTGTCTCACTGCCTCTCACCCATTGTAAAATTCATGGTAATCTGAGACCTCTTGTGGCTTATTGCTTTATTACAGGGCCTGGCCAAGAGGGGGCGCAAGTAAACCAGACTAGGACTAGGCAGTCAGTAGTAGCCATAGAGTAAAACAGAGTTGCGACAACTCCGTTCACTTCATGGGGCTTCAGTCCAATCTTCTACATCTAGACTTCTATTGGTGAAGAGCATAGCGAACAGTGACAAAGTCCTTCTATTGGTGAAGAGCATAGCGAACAGTGACAAGTCCTTCTATTGGTGAAGAGCATAGTGAACAGTGACAAAGTCCTTCTATTGGTGAAGAGCATAGTGAACAGTGACAAAGTCCTTCTATTGGTAAAGAGCATAGTGAACAGTGACAAAGTCCTGGACCGGGAGTTGGCAGAATGCACTGGACTCAGATTTCTGCCCCTCAATGTCGTAACTCTGTCTTACTCTAACAGGAAACCACCAGCTTGGAGGAAGTGACTTTATTATGTGGCGATAGAGCTTCCAGTCTGTGTTCCTCACTTGGGAAATAAACAACAAGCATAATTTTGTACTGTAACCTTCAGTATTCAAGTATCAGGTGATACTTAAACATAGCTTGTGGCATACTGTACACATACTGTAATCATACAGTATATGTATTGTGTACCAGAATTTAAAAAGTAACGGGTTACTTTCAGTTACTTTTGGATTACTTTTAAGCAAAACTCTATTTAATTAGATGAAACACATTTTACCATTGATAACCAGACAAGAATGTTGAGCTTATGAAATTAAGAAAAGGACAACAGAAATATGGTTAAATCAACCTTTTTACAACAAGCAGAACCTCCTCAGAAAATATTTGGCTCTCAAGTTCCAACCTTATTATGATTCATGTTAAAATACAGTCCTATTCGGTTCACACAAAAGGCTAATTCATAATCATAATAATATATACAAATATAAAGAATATATAATATTACAAAATTATATTTAAAAAAAAGAATTGGCACTTTAACACTAAGTTGTCACAGACAGACAGACAGACAGACAGGCGCGCACACACACACACACACACACACACACACACACACACAAACACAAACACACACACACACAGTGTTCTGGCGCAACAGAGTTGATGAGTTTCAGGCCTCTTTTACACGGCGACCATCTCCAGATGAAATGTCAAAGTCCTGTTGCGTTCTCAATTTTAATAATTGACCCTTTACACGAGAACGCACACTTTATGAAAACACTATAATGATGCTATAGGTGGCGGTAACGGGCTGCCAAATAGACCAGTCAACCACGTACAAGAAGAAGAACCACTTCACGCAACCCTATTGGGGTTTTGAATGATTCCAGAACACAATGTGGTTGTGGCCGTCACTCGCTGCCTGCTTTCTATTAACGCATCGAGGTGACAGACAGGCTGACAGGCAGCCCAGAGCATGCAGGCAGGCAGGCAGACAGACAGACAGACAGACAGACAGACAGACAGACAGACAGACAGACAGACAGACAGACAGACAGACAGACAGACAGACAGACAGACAGACAGACAGACAGACAGACAGACAGACAGACAGACAGACAGCACAGAGCATGCAGGCAGAGAACGCCACGGGATGGTTATATATTTTATAATTACCTACATAAACGTTGCAACCCTGCACACGCACACGTGCAGTCACATACTTAGCATTAGGAGGTCCAGGTTCATTTACGACGCTCAGACGAATCATACAGAATTACAGATGTTTGTGTGGATGACATGATCAATGTTTATTTATTATTATTACCCTAGGGGACACGGGGAGAACACGCAAACTCCACACAGAAAGGCCCTTTCGCCAACCCCGCCTCGGGTATGGGCACTGATGACGCGGAGGAGGAAACACGCCGCCAGCACCCACAGCGTTCCCAGCAGGAATCGAACCCAGGACCTTCCAGCTGTGAGGAGACAGCACTACCAACTGTGCCACCGTGCCCCCCGCCCTTGCCCTTTTACCCTGTCTGTAAAACAACTGCCCCTACCCCTACCCTATCCATGCCATGCTGGAAGGAAGGCAGCGTTCAGGAGTGTAGTGACAAGCTCAAACAAACAAGCCACTCGGCTGGGCACATGCATGTGTATAGAAACCGTTTGCCACGCGGCTGGGCACATGCATGTGTATAGAAACGCGTTCAAATTATAATGTCCAGGCATTGACTGCTGTAGGGTGAGGTTCCCATGTATTCAACAAATTATGATATTACAGCAGTTTTCTTTATGCAGATAAAATGAGACGGTAAAAACCGTGTGATCTCTAGCCTGTGCCCATACCTTCCAAAGCATCAACCTGGATTGTTGCACCCTGTGGTCCCTAAAGCTAAATTCCAATACCACAACTTTCACACTCGCTCACTCCCCTCACGTCCTCCTCTCGCTCCTCGGCTCCGCCCCCAGCGAGGAGGAGAGGAGGAGAGGAGTCGATGCGAGGACAGAGTGGTGGAGTGGATTTTCCTGTAGAATCGGAATGTACTACGCTGTCATTTCAAAGCGACGGCACATTCCGCGATCACTAATGACGTGTATCAATTCAATTCAATTCAATTCAAAGGGCTTTATTGGCAAGGGAAAACATACGTTTACATTGCCAAAGCAAAAGTGGTGGAACAATACAGTGTCACACAGCTGGATCACTGGAACTCCGAACAGAGCCGTACAGTCTACAGAATAGACAATTCATCATTTTGTGCATGTATGTATTGGTAACATGTGCAAGGCAAGGCTATTTATTCCTGAAATAGTGAATAAGCGCCAGGATGCGCACACATATAAATCCCCCCCCTCCTCCGACAGTCAGTCCTCCTCCGACGGTCTTTGCAAATAACGGACACTATAACAGGAATTAGGTTTAGTCTCTCTGACTTACATAATTATGCAGTTCAGTCCACATAATATAAATAAATACATTTTTGTCACCGTCATTCATAGCAGTCTGTGCATTTTTCAGGCATGCACAGAGATAAATTAACTATAGCTTTTGAGGTGCGCACAATATAGCCGGCCTAATTTATATATCCTACTTTTATTATGCTTATATCACACAACGCAATAAAGCCAGTGGCTTGTTGTGGTCCTTTCACTTTCACATAATAGTAGGCTAGATAGGCAACTTTATCATTCTGAAGCTCTATTCATTCAGCGAAAATGTGTCTCTTCAACAAACAGTGCGTGCATGTGTGTGTTGGGTCAGCGACTCAGCCGGCCGGCAGCTAGTGGATGGGGGGGGGGGGGGGGGGTGCATAGTATCGGGTTTCAAGCAGTGTTTTCTGTGCCACATGTGGAGGAGGCGGACTTATGTCACTGGAGAAGGAAAAAAACTTGTACACGTGATGTGGAAATCCGCCGCGAGGAGACAAAATGCCCCACCGAGCTGCACCTGATGTACACTCGCTCTATGAGGAGACAACATACCCCACCGAGCTGCACCTGATGTACACTCGCTCTATGAGGAGACAACATACCCCACCGAGCTGCACCTGATGTACACTCGCTCTATGAGGAGACAACATACCCCACCGAGCTGCACCTGATGTACACTCGCTCTATGAGGAGACAACATACCCCACCGAGCTGCACCTGATGTACACTCGCTCTATGAGGAGACAACATACCCCACCGAGCTGCACCTGATGTACACTCGCTCTATGCGGTCTCGGAGAGCCCACTCGGCTCCTCCACTCGACTCCACTCTCCTCCTCGATGGAGCACTTTAACAATTGGAACGTGGAACATTTCCGGGTCACGCTGGAATGACCCCGAGTGACCGAGTGGGAGTGAGTGAGTGGCCGAGATTTTGGGTATTGGAATTTAGCTTATGACACCGTGTGTCAACCATTGTGACACAAATGACCCTGGTTTCCCTCCCACCCCTGCCCCCTAGGGAGTGTCACCGGACATGTTTTGCACTATGTTCCATAAACTCTGCACTTCATATTTATACTTCCTGCACGGTGTTGTATTTGTATTATAGTGTAGGACAGGTTATATATTTATAGGTGCATTCACATACTTATCATCAGGAGGTCCAGGTTCATTACTGAAGTCAGGAGGTGCAGATATAGACGCGTCAGCTCCCTCCTCTCTCTCCTCACACTGACTCATCTCTGCTCTGTGGACGAGATACACCAGACAACAGTCAATGTTTCCCTGTAAAACCTGGATTCATTTCTACTTGCAAAAAAAGAGATTGCAACCTTACTACTACTTTTTACTACTAGGACTTATCAGAGCCTTTTCATTTTGAAAATTTCAAAAAATGGCACCGTCGCCATCCAATCAATGTTAAATGGGCAGGGGGGAACAGGGGGAACTGAGTCGTTGTCGACGTCCAAGTGGAAAGTGGTTCGTCCAGAATAAAGTAGCGCGCACAGTGCGCACACACATAATTATAGGATCTATTCTACAAGGTCACGAACAGATATTTTGGGTGTGCGGTAGGCCGGTAGCCTACCACCGCAAAGTCTAGGCACAATCTAGCCCTGGTCCAGCGCTTACAGCGAGTCTCTCTCTGACGCCCTGTGGAAGCTGGGGACCTGAGATGCTTCCTAGCTTCGAGAATAGATTTTAAGGTCTAGCAGGCTTTGTGTCGGTGAGTTTTACGTCGTTTTGTTTATTTGCTGGGAATTGTAAACACTCGCACGGGAGTGAGAATATCACCAGAGGGCTGCGGAAGGGACTTCCACAGGGCGTCAGAGAGAGACTCGCTGTAAGCACTGGACCAGGGCTAGAAACCTGGACCAGGGCTAGGAACCTGGACCAGGGCTAGGCACAAATTGCACAATCGAAACTAAAATGAGAACATGCAGACTCGGAGATTCATTCATTTTGCGGCCTATGTCATGATGTCACGTATGTGTATGCGAGTGTTAAGGGCTTACGTTTTATAATGTTCATCCGAGGGTCTCTCTCCCCCCCCCGCGGGGGCTGTTGATTAATATATTGTTTTGCAAAACAAAAACAAATCAATTGATTTGTTTTGCAAAACAAATCAATTGATTATGTCATTGTATAAACACTGTAAAAACTGTACAGACAGTAGTTCCAGTATAAAGTGATTTAAACACTTACCCGATCGATGAGGCTATGGCGTCCAGAGTGATCAGTTGTCTCAACTTGCCTGTCTTCGTCTCCGGTGGACAACAATTCCACCGTGAATTCCACGGACGAAATTAATACCTGCGTCGACGCCTATTAACTTTAATACTTTAATATGCTACTTATATTCCCGTTGTGTAATGGTGAATGAACAGGCGTTTCTTCAGGCAGGTACTTTATTTACACTACCAGTGTAATGTATGCTGGGAGACAGACGGGTGGAGTTTGTATTGTTTCAGGAAGAGGAAGTGAACTAAAAACGTGTTTACTTATGGTTAACTCCAGGTTTGACACTCATATTGAGCAGTTGCCTAGCCCTGGGTTGTCCACATGATGGCACCATTTGACCAGCTATTTTCTTTTTCTTTTTTATTGATTGAAATATTTATTAACAGTTGCAGAATTACAGTACATTTCAAGTACAACTCAATACAAAGACTGTGAGTGGACGACACCAATAAAGCATTACACTTGTTTACAAGAGGGTCTACCTTGTTCAATTCATCAAAACATTTAGAGACGTACAAATAGACACTTCTATAAAGTCAATGAACAGAACAGGATCAATTCATCATAAGGGAGGTAAAAAGGGAAAAGAAACATATACAGTAAGGGAGAGATTTTACGGGGGCCCATTTCGATTTGCAGGCGTCCGTAGGGGCCATTTGAGAGCGGTTTGGAAGGATCGGATTAGCATATCTAAATGACTGTTGGTAGGGCGTTCCACATTTTGGTGGCATAGGAGCGAAATTAATTTAGTCCCTTGTTTGTGCCGAATCTGTGAGTTTGAAACTATGACCAATTAATTAAACCAATGAAGTAGACCCGCTATAGACCTACTGCTTTGATTGATATATATTATATATATATATATAAATATCTATTAACAGTTTGCAGAATTACAGTACATTTCAAGCACAAACTCAATACAAAGACTCTTAACTGTGAGTGGACGACCCAATAAAGCATTACACTTGTTTACAAGAGGGTCCACCTTGTTCAATTCATCAAAATGCATGCATGTAAACAGAGCTGCTACCTTTACACATATTAAATCTGAGTTTGTAATAGTCCTGAATCAATGTAATATAATATAACCATATTGTGTGTCTGACAGGCCTATGATATAGGCCTAGTTGACATTTGACAGACACTAAACCCAAGTGTTTAGGTTCTAAACACTTATTTGTAACACTTTTTAAACGTTTAGATTATAAACAGAAGAACATGTTTAATCGCCAGTAACACTTTTTAAACACATAAACGCGTTTAGTTTTTACAATCAAAGTCAGTCATATAGGTGTTTAGAATTCAAACACTATAGTGTTCTCGTGAGGTGTTTGAGTGAACTCGTGTTCTACTGTATTTTATGACCATTAAACATTTGGCATTTTATTATTACACACATGGTGTTTAGTAGTGATGCACCGAATATTCGGCCGCAGAAAATATTCGGCAGAAAATGGCTAAATATGCATTTTCGGCCTATTCGGTTTCGACCCAAATAGGCAGAAAATATATCACCGAATAGTGTATGCAATTAATGCATTCAAAGAGCTGAATAAATGTTTTATGTATCCATAATAGTGATTATTATTTAAGTAAAGTTTTACCATAACCATAACATAACATTTGTAGAATAAAACTCAGGTTAATGGGTTAAGTGAGGATACTAAAACAGCGATATTCAGTTACACTCCATACCAATTATACTGTGCGGGTGTAGGTATGTTAAGTGATAACCACTTTCAACATGGCATTATAGGCAAAAGCTTTCTAAATCTTAAAAAAATTCCAAACATCTACAAGCTTGTAGGTCAACAATCTTTGCTATTTGTTGTACAACAAGTGCTTGTGGCATGCTTAAGTGACATTCTGGACTAGACCTGTCTGGCTGGAAACATTGTGGTTGCAAGGACTGCATTTCTGACCTTTCAGATACAGGACTGTGTCACAGTCATTACCAGGTGATTGAGAGATTATTTATTCTGTACTTACTCTGTATAAACATACTATTTTAACTAGTGATGCTAGTGATTCAGCCGCAGAAAATGTTCTGCAGAAAATGGCAAAAAAATCATTTTAGGCCTATTCGGTTTTGGCCCGAATAGGCAGAAAATATATCACCGAATAGTGTATGCAATTAATGCATTCAAAAGGGCTGAATAAATGTTTTATGGGCCCATAATAGTGATTATTATTTAAGTTAAGTTTTGCCATAACCATTTATTTTGCCATAAATCAGGTAGCTTTAAGGTACGGCCATGACAGCAATGGTAGGAAAAAAGATGTATAATATTAATCATTCGGATATTCGGCATTCGGTTTTCGGCCAACTGTTTCCTATATTCGGTATTCGGTTTCGGCCAAGAATTTCAATTTCGGTGCATCCCTAGTGTTTAGGTTTTAATCGCGTCATATGTTCCGGGATTTACAGTGTGTCAAGTGTAGGCGTATCATGCTTCTACTATCATGGGTCCAAAACAACCTTTTCACATCAAGGACCCCCAAATTGACACTATTAGCCCCGCAGACTTTGAATAGATATACCAGACCCCCATTTAATGGCATTTATATCTCTGGGATCCCAATTTATATTGTAAAATCAATGTTATTTTAACTCTGAGAGTGTAGAAATGGAACCAAATATACTCTGAGTTACAGACCAATAAGGGTCCATTTGCTTCCTAATCTAACGAATTATTATACTAGTATAATATTAATATAATAATGAATTATACTAGTATAATAATAGGCTTTACTACTCTCAGAGTATACTCAGAGTATACTGTTTTAATCTGTTCCCACATGGTGTTGATGTTTTCTGGTTGTATGCGACCATCTTCAATGCTCGTCAGCGCTTGGAACCCGTTCTTCAACTTTAGGACGAAGGCATTCTTGACTCTGGGAGTATGCATTTTACCCACATCAAAACACTGACGTCCTAATTCAGTCCTGCCCCCATGCGCAAACAAAAAAATAATAATCCAGGTTACGAGCAGTTATTTACCATCACTTTGGAATGTCTCTGCTTATTGCTAAAACGGATTAATTTCCTAACAACAACAACCATTATAACACATTTCATAGGAAGTCATAAAAATGATTTATTTTGTATTACAACATACAAAATGTCACTGCAAAAAGGTTTTCTGAGGGGACTCACAAAACAAACATGTGATAGAAAAAGGTGAAAATCTGGTAAATATCAAGTGATGTATAGTTTAAAAAAAAAAGAAAAACACCACCAAGGCACTGACAAACAAGAAAATGTATAAAAAGAATTCCAAGTTGAAACTGAAGGTAGGATTGTAGTTCGAGATTGAAAAGATCACTTAAAAATACAGTACATTGAAGAACACCATGCTTAGAGTGAGGTAATTATCTGGGAGTAATGCAGTGCTCTGTGTCAGAAATGCATCAAGTCTTCAAGTCTTTAACCCCATGGGAAATAATGCAGTCATGCCTCTTTGCACTGAGGAGAGCTGAACCTCTCCGTCAAAAATCCCCAAAACAACACGTCGGTTATTCATCAAGTAACGGTCACACATTTACTCTGTGGAAGGCCCGATAAGGATCAAGAGGGAGAGATACCATTGTAAGAAATGAGCTGCGTTTAACAGGGTTTCCAACAGGGTTCATATCATTTATACAAAACTGCTCACTTTCAAAATCAGAGGCACTTTCATAATAAGCATTCCACACCGTAAAGAATTGTTTCGTATGATGATCTGTGGTAAAGTCAGCCAATCCTTAAAAATCACTTTATAAGTAACCTAAAGTGCATCCTCCAACTTGTATTAAATTTAATCAATATCCACTCCGAAGAGCTTGTGAAAGGTATGAATGTTGCATCACATTCATTATCCCCCCCCCCCCCCCCCCTGACTTTGCCACCATCAAAGATGTCACAGATTTTCACAAGCAAATACCCACTGACACATGCAAAAATGCATACAAACCATAGCACAGAGAGACACCACAAGGAAGTGGATGGAGAGTTGGAAGAAAAAGTGAAAAGAATGAAAGTGCTATGCAGACTCTGGGCAACAAAAAAGGTTTGCAGTGACTAGTTTTGTACCAACTAAAAATAAATTACTTCAAATGTGTGCCTTGGGGTGGGTCCGGTCCATCTCTTCACCTTCTGTAGTGCATGCATGTCATCAAGCAGCACTGCACATGTCTCCGGCAGCACGGGGATTCACGGGTACGGACGTTGGACAATGTACTTCCCGATTCTTGTACATGAACGGAAGGTGGAACAGACAAGTGGTTTATTGCATCCGACTCTTTATCCATCACCTCTGTAGTCCTCAGAATCGTCCCTCGTGTCTGCCTCACATCATTTCCTCCGTCTTGCGCCTATGTTGCCTTGACTCGCCACAGCCCGTTAAGTCGCATTCCTCCTTCCTGCTCTTCGTCCTATGATAGGTTGCGCACAACGAGCGCAGCGGTGAGAGCCCCGACTGCAAACACCGCCACAGTTTGCCAGGTTGGAGTGCCGAAATGTGAACGGATATTATCCTGAACATCAAGAGAGGGAAAGATAGCATTGCTGACAACTACCATCAACCAAGCAATAAAAAGATGTACTTAGAAGATTGCCCAAGTCTCTGCCATTAGAGACCAGAGCTGTCAGAATCGGGCCAAAAGTTACTTTAGAAAAATTCCTTTTAAAACACCATGTGGGTTCGATCCATTCGAACCTATCAAAATTCTAATGTAATTTATTTTTTTATACACGTTAGTACTGTAAAATCTAATTTAAACACAGTAGAAGTTTTTCTTTTGGAAGTTTGACTTTATGTCAAAATGAAAATGTAATTATAACTAGCCCCCCCCCCTTGTGGCCACGGGGGGTGAGAAATGTGACAATTGAAGCAGTTTTACAGTGAGGGACAATCCAGACATAGTTTTTACATTGATTTTCCGATCGAGTCTCGTTGTAAACGTCTGCCATCACTACCAAATTAATCACCCGTTTCAACTTGGCCCATTATCATTTTTAATCAATTAAAGTGACGTGTGATGATTAAACACATGTGCTCAACTACCGAATGAATCTGGTTTTATAGTCCAACACTCTTTTATATTCAAATATGGAATATTTGTTATTTCGTTGACAGCCTTAGCACCAGGGACACCCTAAAAATAAGTCTTGTGTGCAGGGAAAGTTTGACTTAGTGGTTTTGATCACACACGGTCGATGCGATGTGCAATCCATAGCCTGGTGGGATGATTTCTTTGCAATGATTATTTCACAAAAATGACATAGTTGTCATCAACAGATATAACAAATAAAAAAATATCCTGGTGGATATTAAGTGCATTGACGAAACATGGTTGGTTTCAAATTGAATGTTTTTCCTTTGCCTCCTTACCCAGCCTCCTTGCTCTTGGATCCATTTAATCACATGCTCGCGTAGGTAGTCCGTGGTCCATGAAATAATGGTTCTAATAATGTCTGGAATTTTGGTCACCAGAGCCTGAATGGATGAGAGAAGAGGACATTCCATAATTATCATTTATCAATATCCGTTTGGAATAAGCGGGTCAGATCTGGGACTATCTCACTCACTTTGATGACAAGGCGACAGGCAAAGTAGAAGAGCGCTACAACTCTGCCCCAGTTGAACTTTCCATCTGAAAAGATCTCACAGGCAACTTTCATGAATGCGTCCTTTGTAGGCTTGAGCCCAGGATTGTCTATCAACCTGGAAATGAAACACATTAAAAGTTAATAATCACATTCATGGAACATTATTAAAACAGAAATGTGGAATTCCACTGGAGTCACATACATGTGGAGTTGCATATTTCCATCTAGCTCATCTCCAATCTGTTGCAGGTACATGCCAAGCTTCTTGTGGTTTGGGTCAACCAGCTCTCCCCCACCCAGCTGTTCCCGGGTCACAGCTGTACGGTCAGCTGTGTGCTTGTCGCCATGCCGTTGGACCCGCTCATAAATGAAACTGCAAAAGAGGCCACAGAGAGAGACAGATAGAAATAGATTGCAAAGTAATCACAGAATACTTTGTCTTTGTGGGGAGGCGATGAGGGAACTACTGGGCAAAAGAGGACTTTACCATTTCTCTGTTAGACAGTTGTGCCTACCTGACTTTATCAAATAGTGTGACAACTTCCTCGATAACTTCCTCCCATTAAAATGTATTATTTATTTCAGATAGAATAGTAAGAACCCAAAAGGCAGCATTATACATGGCGGGGACATTGATATTTTTGACATAAGAATCTAGGAAATGTTTGAGTCAACAAAAAAAAAAGTGTGGGACAAAATGAGGAAGCTTAAAAATCAGTCTGTGAAACTATTTTTTATTCAAACATTAATCAACAATCTTCAAATTTAATCATTTATTTGCTCTTGTTGTTTAATTGGTTATCATTAAAGGACCACAACACTTTTCAACCTACCATAATATAATTGGTCCTCACTAATGTTTGATGAAATGCCAAAATAAATCCTACTCGGGTGGTCTTTACACGAGAATGGTGTTCATAGAAAACGGCAAAATAAATGGTTTGCTGGTGTCCCTTTAGACGAGAATGGTATTTTCAAGAGGTGAAAACGCAACAAAGTGAAACCACCTTCCAGAGTGGAAATCTTTGAGAACACCGTTTTATCCCTTCTCCGTGTAAACAGGCAAAACGGTGAATCCCCAAAACTTATGACATCATGGCTCACAGAGCATACCGGTATGTTTATTACATTAATGCAGAGCCATAGATAATGGAGTTCCTGAACAAGCCTCCCTCCTCGCCTACAAAGCGCTGCTCATCAGCGATGGTGAATGTATAACCATGATGAAAATAAAAAGCCTTGTGACGGCAGCCACGTTTATGTAGCCTAATGTATTATAAAATATATAACCATCCCGTGGCTCGTTCTGCCTGCATGCTCTGGGTTGCGTGAAGGGGTTCTTCTTCTTGTACGTGGGTGAATGGTCTATTTGGCAGCCTGTTACCGCCACCTAGCGACATTATAGCGTTTTCATAAAGTGTGCGTTCTCATAAAGGGTCAATAAAAATTGAGAACGCAACAGGACTTTGCCGTTTTATCTGGAGATGGTCGCCGTCTAAAAAAGGCATTAGTCTGTTTCATAGGAGGGCTGTGGGCAGTTCAAAAACCCATCCACCAGTGACATCATCGATGGGGAATCCAAGCGAATAGAAACTGCAGGCGTTCTATTCCTGAAAAGTTGCAATGCGATAATGGAAGCCGTTGCCCTCACGATAATAAAAATCTAAATATATATATATTTTTAATCTGCCCAACGACGATGTCACTGGTGGACGGGTTTCTGAACTGCCCATAGCCCTCCTATGAGACACAGACAGATTTGTTTTGTTGGCATTTTATCATGAACATTAGCGAGGACCAATTATATGAATACTGGTAAAGCCTCCAAGGAATTATCAGCCACCGCGCCTGTCCAGTGAATTCACTGAATGCTGTCAGGCCAGCCTCACAAGGTTTGTTCACGCAGCATGCAAAAGCTTTGTCATTCCAAACATGATATTTGCCTACTGTAGCATACAGTGTACACAATTTGTTTTACTGACATGGTATGTTGTGAACACATGGACATGCATTACATCCAAATGATCCAACACAGATTGTAGTACCGGTAGCAATACAAATCACTCCCATGGGGTTCATTCAGTCTCTGGGGCAATCTGGTGACAATTGTTTAAGTCCAATTGTAACTGGAGGACAGACACATCAGTTTTAAATGGGAATGGGCAATTGAGAAGTTTTATGGCTGTTGGTGGGGCATTCCACATTTAAGTGCCATAATGTGTTATTCCCCATGTTTGTGCCGAATTTAGGGGGAACAACAGGGTCAGCAGAGCTACCACTGGTGCTATGACCACGACGAGCATCTCACATCTCTTACAGTGTTGTAAAGACCAGGCCGATGGCCATTGCAAGTTGTTGTACTCTTGTCTTCTACCTTGACCCAGCCTAGCAACGTGTTGGTTGCCCTTTGGTATATTTAAATCAGTTTGAATGATAATGATATAAACGTACTTCTTTAGTAGCACCGTTCCCAGTTCGAGCGCCTGATCTCCAGTATTGCCTGAAAAACAGACAGATAAGGTTTAGCGGATACAAAATCAGAGTGAGATCACTGTGGAAAGTGGAAACCCACGTTAGCTTTTAAAGCTAGCCGACATCAGCTGCATGGCTAACAAGCTAGATATTAGATAACAAGCAGATGAACGTAACCTTCAAACAGTAATACTAACACGATGATTCGTCACTGACTCACTGTTGTCTGTTTGGTTCTTAATCAGACACGCCATCTTTACACAGCTCGATGTAAACAGTTGTCGTTTCTCTAACGTGTATAGCCATTTAAGCTAGCCTAGCCAGTTAAGCTAATGACAGTGATAATTAACAAGATGTAGTAACCTCAAAAACAGGCTACTAGTACAAGTGACAATTCGTTTTTTGTTAATATTGTCGTTCACGTCAGTGTCTCCGTAATGATGTGTACATTTAAAGTGTATAAATAAAGTAACACTAGCCACCTGAATCACCTCCTCCCGCTGATGATGCCATCTTGAACTGCAGACTGCAGTGCTTGTATGTATGGGAGCCCGCTTCCGTAAAGTCACGTGACACAATGTTTGTTTATGGGAATCAGATGCAGTCCGTGTTGGAAAGTAACTACATAAGCACACATTTTAGGTGTTTTTTACTCCTCTACAGTTCAGTGACAAATATTGTCTTTTACTCTCATGTATACTGTACATTAATTTTAAATTAATTACATTTAACTAATTACTTGAAATGAGACATTATGTATAAAGACTTATGTACTTTTTATACCAATACTTTTGTAATTTCACTTAAGTAATTTTTTCATTACAGACTTTTATTTGTAAGAGTATATCTAATTTTAATCGAGTACTTTTCCACGACAGTAAACTGGAAAGCCTGAGGTGAAATGGAACCAGTTGTCCTGTTGTGTAAAAGTTGAGAATCACTGCCATGGAGTACCAATTATTAAATCCAGCTATACCTTGCCTGGGAAACAGCAGGCGTTTTAGCCTAGAGATAGATACAGTATAAAGCAAATCAAAGACTTTCTTTGCAGAGCAACATTTAAAAATATTACACAAATAGGTCTCAGCTTATCACCCCAGGGATATACTATATTCAATTTATAAAGCATGCAATAAATGTCTCGCATATTATGGGTTATTATACAACACAATCTTTTCATTTTATGGTCATCAATGGAGGGGGAAAAGTCCATACTTAACTATGGGATAGGTGATTGGTTACTAAATAATTGAGTCAACTGCCAGCTGTATTAACCCTGTAACATGTAAATATTTACCAAATACCACAACAGAGAATTCCATTTATGCATAACCTCCAAGTACATTTTACACACAATGAAAAATGCAAGTCGTATCACCAAATCAGTTATCCTTACATGATAAAAGACACTGATTTTTGCATTTGCTGTAATTTGGGCACATGTAGGACAGGATTTTGTGTCGTCCCTTTAACATTGTGTAATTGTACTGTTACTATTCAATCAAATTTGTGTTGATAATGTTGGTATAGAAGTGCCAAATCGCATACTTTGTGTATATGCTGCTGGACTGAGTGAAGACAGACATGGACTACAGAATTTACAGAACATTTTTATTTTTGACAAAAGTCAGCTAAAAGGAACATCTTAGAACTTCTGAAATTGCTTCTTGGCTCCAGCTGCCTTTGTTACTTTCAGCACGTTGAACCGCACCGTCTTGCTGAGGGGGCGGCACTCTCCGACGATAACGATGTCTCCAACTGTGACGTCTCTGTAGTGGGAGAAGCAGAGCAGACAACACGATATTAGAACTTCCGTATGTCAATTTAATCCGAACTGCTCGCTCAGTGTTCAGAACAAGTTGCATCAGTATTGCCATTAGGCAGTGTCGTCATAGTCTTGCAGACTTGGAAGACCATCGTGAGAAATACATCATCTGCAGCAAAACCAAGCACCTACACTAAAATAACTAGTGGCTGGAAAGCAAGCAGTTAGGGGAGACAAGTTACATATTGCTTGGCTGGCTGTCCCCAATAACCATCTGGAACAACTTCA
The DNA here is from genome assembly GCF_963924005.1 of Protomyctophum bolini. Taxonomy (NCBI): domain Eukaryota; kingdom Metazoa; phylum Chordata; class Actinopteri; order Myctophiformes; family Myctophidae; genus Protomyctophum; species Protomyctophum bolini. Next base: position 32,085,303 of record NC_137872.1, read on the forward strand.
TATAAATTATAAATCTGAACTAGTATCATCTAATTACCTAAAATAATTACATTGTCATCAATTTCTAGATTGGTTGGGGGCCCTCTTCAAAGTTTTTTGGACAGACATTCCAATACAAGCTACCAATTTAATAATAAAGATTTCTGCTCAACTTTTCCACTTGTGGAAACAAGCTCATATCGTTTCCATGTTCATTTATTGCAGGAAGTGGAACTAAAAAGGTAGTGTAGGAGATGCCTTGTACCTGAAGGCAGGTGACAGGTGAACAGACATGTTCTTGTGCCTCTTCTCAAAGCGGTTGTATTTGCGAATGTAATGCAGGTAATCACGTCGGATAACAATGGTCCTCTGCATCTTCATTTTGGTCACCACACCTGTGAACAGATAAGACAGGGGAAAGAAAGTTAAAACAACTGCAGAAGCTAAAGCCATGCCAATACTAACAAAAAAGTTGATTCAGAGACTATTACTCCAACGTGGATCAATGCTCAAGGCAGGTCTACATCAGTGTTTCCTATAGGCAGTTGTCAGAAACAAAATGGCTTGGAAGACAATTGCACAGCACATAGATCCCCCAGTTGTGACTCACCAGAGAGGATACGTCCACGGATGGAGACATTTCCAGTGAAAGGGCATTTCTTGTCAATGTAAGTGCCTTCAATAGCCTGGTGAGAATACAGAAGATACTTTCCTTTAGCCCTTCATACATAATTACAACAGTAAATTCAGGATAAGTTCAAAATGATTGCATCAGCTACGCCAATAGGCAGTGTCGTCATAACCCGACAGGCTTGGAAGACCATCGTGAGATAGACATCATTTGCAGGTTTTAAGTACATATACTACATAAAATGATAATCCAACACCACTATTATATTCTTGTATTTCATAACTTGACATTACCTCTCTTGGGGTCTTGAAGCCAAGCCCAACATTCTTATGGTAGCGAGGGAGCTTTTCCTTTGACTCCTTGGCACCTTCAGTGGCCAGAACACGCTTCTTGTTCTGGAAGATTGTGGGCTGCTTCTGGTAAGCCCTCTCGGTCTGTGGAATGACACAAGACATTTTATTTTAGGCCAATTCATTTATATTGATCATGCATGTTCTTAAACAGAGTGAGCTGCATCAGTGTTGCCATTTGGCAGCATCGTCAAAGCCTTGTGGGCTTGGAAGACCATCGTGAGAATACATCATGTGCAGTGAAACAAAGCTCCTTCACTAATATCTCCTTTGTAGGAAAAGCAGTTGGTTACTTCAACCTAAATGGCATGTCTGTCCATCTGTCACTTCACCTGCCTTGGGTAGGAACCCAAATTTCAAAATTAAATTATACTGAGGAAGTTTGTCACACATTTTACATTAGCTTGGGGCTATTTGTAAAGAACTGGAAAATGTGCCAACAAGGGCAACCCAAATGCTCTCGGTTAAAAAAGGACTACAGTCCTTGCAGTAAACGGGTGCTCAGGAAACAACAAATCAATAGATTGCTAACTCCACGCGAAACGTTTGTTTAGTCATTTTGGTAAAATGTTTCACTTCAGTTAATCAAACCGGAATTAAGACATTGCCTCAACATCATTCACATTAACGGTCACCCAACTCAATATAATGAAACGTTCACTAGCATCTTTGTGATCACATTAGCCTTCTCGATTAACTGTAGTTAAATTAGCCATCACGAGAGACGTGGAAGCACCATTTACAACACGTCAAATGACTAAAATCACAGACAGACAATTTATTTGGGGGTCGATGTGTAATAACCTAACTGAGAATGAAAGTCAACAATCGATTCGCAAATCCTGCACTGCTAAGACTACCGGTGGCAAGCTGAAGCTAATGTAGCTTTAGCTTAGCATTGTGGCTAATTTCCTCCATCTCTGGACTGCACGCGGAGCCGCGGACGGGCACGAAGAGGGGATGATTTAATACTTTAAGCTTTAGAAAGCATCGCAGTGTCTATAAATTCCTCCGTGTTGCACATAGGGAACACGTAATGATATAAAAGTGACATTCTGCAGTCTAACTGTCTGGGGAGGACGTTAAAATAACGAGTAAATGTGGCCACGCCGTTTTCTTGAACATACTTGTGCGTCCGCCATCTTCGCCTGCCGAGGTGTAAAGAGGCCTGTGCATGCGCGCGACGCGCGGAAGAGCACAAACGGGCCGGAGGTGACGTCAGGAAAGAATACGTGTTTTTACGTAAGTAAAAGTCTAAATATAGCGATATAGAACTGTTTTTTTTAAAGTAAAAGTATTTACCATTATTATTACAATATTTGTCTCTGATATTTAGTGAAGTAGAAGTATTGGAACTTGGATTTGCTCTCAAGTACACTACAAATACCTAAAAAAATTGTACTAAAGTACAGTAAATGTAGTTAGTTACTTTCCACCACTGTTATTAACTGGAACTGATGGAGCACTGGTTCAAATACTGCTGCTTTTTACAGTAGGCCGACACCCTACAATAATATAGCAGCGCAGTGCACTCTACATTGCTGAATTTTAATGCACAGTGTCTCAACGTGTGGCTACCAGCAGGGGGCGGCAAATAACCATTATACCCTTGAGTGGTAAACTAAAGACTTGTAGTCCTCAGTGTCTGAGTGAATGTAGGTCTCAGAGTCTGAGTGAATGTAGGTCTCAGAGTCTGAGTGAATGTAGTCCTCAGTGTCTGAGTGAATGTAGGTCTCAGAGTCTGAGTGAATGTAGGTCTCAGAGTCTGAGTGAATGTAGGCCTCAGTCTGAGTGAATGTAGGTCTCAGAGTCTGAGTGAATGTAGTCCTCAGTGTCTGAGTGAATGTAGGTCTCAGAGTCTGAGTGAATGTAGGTCTCAGAGTCTGAGTGAATGTAGTCCTCAGTGTCTGAGTGATTGTAGGCCTCAGAGTCTGAGTGAATGACACGCTGTCAGGCCAGAGTCTGAGTGAATGTAGGCCTCCTCAGAATCTGAGTGAATGTAGGTCTCAGAGTCTGAGTGAATGTGGTCCCATATGGTGCCGGTGGTCATGTAAAAGGGTGGAAGTGGTTTAATTGTGAACCCAAACTTTAGGGTAGGAATGTCACCGTTGCCTTTCTGTGTGGAGTTTGCATGTTCTCCCCGTGTCCCCTAGGGTAGGTAGTAGTAGGTACCCTCACAAAAAACATGCAGTAGTCCTGGAAAGCAGCTTGGACGCTCATGCATTGAAGGAAGCATGAGGTCAGTCTGTTGCTCTCCCCAGGTTGGCAGAGGGCGTGTAGCGACCAGGATTAGATCATTCACACTGGGTGAAAAAAGTGGGTTACAAAACCCTGGGATAAAAATAAAAATAAATGTCACCGCTGCTGTTAGCAGCAATAGCAAACATCACAACCCTGTACCCTTATGCTTCACTATTTTAACCACAACAATGTCTCAGCTGGGTAAGTAACATTACAAATATTCATACTCCACTGGGGCTTTCCCATAAAACTACAGCTCCCCACAACTGCCAGTGGTGGAAAAAGTAAATATTGGCATCAAAATGTACCGGTACTTGTCTTAAAGTACCTAAAGTAAAAGTACTCATTATAGGCCTACAGGGCTGAAGTGGTTAGTGTACGTTGTGTAATAATAATCAAAATCTACAAAGCAATAACATTTTCAAATAAATGTAGTGGAGTAAAAGTACAATATTTGGATCTGAGATATAGTGGAGTAGAAGTAAAAGTACAGAAAATTTGAAATACTCAAGTAAAGTACAAATACCTCAGAACTGTACTTAAACAGTACTTAAATGTAGTTAATTACTGTACACCACAGGCTTTCCTATAAAGCTCCAGTTCCCCAGAGCCTTAATTCTATATGAGACTTAAAGGACCACTTTTCAACCTATCTTCATATAATTGGTCCTCACTAATGTTCATGATATAAATACCACATTTGTTTTCTATAATTGGTCTGTGTCTCATAGGACGGCTGTGTGCAGTTCAGAAACCCGTCCACCAGTGACATCATCGTTAGGCAGATTTATTTTTAAACAAGATTTGTTTTAAATATACATTTTGATTTTTAGTATCGTGAGAACGATGGCTTCCATTTTCGCATTGCAATTTTTCAGGACTAGAAAGCCTGCGGTTTCTATTGGCTTGGATTCCCCATCGATGGTGTCACTGCTGGACAGTTTTCTGAACTGCTCACAGCCCTCCTATGAGACACAGACAGAGTAGGAAAAAGATGGTGCTATTTATTTTATCATGAACATTAGTGAGGACAAATTATATGAAGATACAGGTCGCAAAGTGGTGAAGTGGTCCTTCAACGTGATAAAGAAGGAGAGTGTTCTGTGAAGAACAGACCATCTCACCATCAGACACCCCAGGGAGCAAAGGAGAGCACAGCTGGACACCCGATCCCACAAGAGTGCATGCTCCCTCCCTCCCAGAGAGTGTTTGTCTGGACACAGAGGTTTGACCCCTCACACAAGGTCTCAGTATACAAAATGAAACTGTCACATAAGAGTAATGAATCACAGCCGTTGTGAAAACTTTGTTTGGTTTGTGCTCATCTTTAACAGTTGAGGGTAATACGTCATTTGAGATAATAACAACCAGAAGTGGGTCCTTTGCTTAGCCTTAAGATACAGTGTTGACTTACTGAAATTATATATTACACAGAATTTGGTAACCAAATTAAGTTTTTATTGATCCCCACAATCCATCTATCACTGTCAAATATTTAGATTCTGGTATATTATTTCCAGTGTTTTTGATTAAATAGAGCCAGAGTGCTTCAGTGATCATGAGTAGCAAATTTAAACAATGGTACTATTGTTTGTCTGTTCTTTATTTTGTAATTATGTTCATTTAAAGGAGACAAAGGGCACATGTTTATGATCCTGTGTGTAGATGATTTACAAATGTTCTTGTGTTTCAGTGGTGTGGTACAAATTACTTGATCATTGCCAATGTCGTCTTTGGGCTTCCACATGACAAAGCGAATCAAAGCTTTTAATCTAATATAATTATGCACTAGTGTGTGAGAATACATAATTTATCCATTGCATCTGTAGCCAAATCTTTGGTGTGAGAAATATTTGGTTCCAGAAATTCCAATTTGGTTAATTGTTGTTTCTCAGACCACCCATGTAAAGTGTCTTTGGGTACTCAGAAAAGCACTATATGGGGCGCCCACTGGCTGAGTGGTCCAGGTACATGCCACATATAGGCTCTGGCCTGACAGCGTGTCATGTGTTCAAGTCCTGTTCATGACGACCTTTGCTGCGTGTCTCTCCCTCTTTCCTGTCTATCTTCACTAGTAACTATGAATAAAGACCAAAACAAATCTTTAACAGAAAAGCACTATATAAATTTGAGATATTATTATTATTTTCTGGATAAAAAATAAATAAAGTTTGGGGCCCACCTGTTAAGTGGTCAGATGGGTGGGCTGCTTGGGTGGGCTGCATGCATTTTCAGAGCGCCTTTATTTTAATGATCAATCAAGCGATTGTGTTCCGGCTTGGATCAATGTCAGTATACAACTCTATTAGTTCCTTCCTAGTTTAAGTTTTGGTATACCACAAATAAAAACATTTTGTTGTTTAAAGGAAAAAAATAACAATGTTTTGTTGTGCAACCTCTAGAATTTCGATAATCAAACTCTTTCCCTACGTGGGGATATAGTTGACATACAGTAAAACTAAAGCGACAGCCAATTTCAGCCCAACTATCTCACCCCCCCCCCCCCCCCCCCCACCCCACACACAATTAAAACACAGCATGTATTTATTCTAAAACTACCACGAAGTGTGACTGCTAAAAAAAAAGTTTTTAATTAACTCATATAGAAAATGTTTTCCCATCTTCCAGTTTTTGTACACTATATTTGTATGTCAACACCAGTAATAGGAGTTTTGATCTTTTCATCTGAATTGTCACTACATTATTGGATTCTGGAAATATTATTTTAATAGCTCATTGCTGAGGGAGGGTGGAGGTCTCTTCGCTGGCATATAGGAATGCCAGTTAGGCCCTCAACTCTTTGAACTGGCTCATTTTCCTACTCATAAATTGACTGCGTGTCACTTCACATTCCGCTGCTTTGCCCAACATGTTTACCCAGCGTCCCGGAGCATGCTTGCAGGCGTGCTTACTTGTGTATCTAATGGCAGGGATGTCAGCTCAGAAGGTTAACCCAGCGAGGGCAATGATTGCTATCAAAACAAAGACCTTATGGGAGCCCAGCAGGAGTTTTTCTGGTGATGGTCCTGTGTGCAAGGCCCCTCCCTGTTCAGGACTGTTTGGAGCCTGTCAACAACACAAAAAACAGTTTTTTTGCAGGGACAGTCAGCTAGGAGCCGCAATGGAAATAGGCCTGATGAGCTGAACAGATGCGAGCAGTGTTATCTAGTTGAGTCTAGGCTGGGCTATAGACCCCCCAGTCCCCTGACCCTCCTTTGTCTGAACAAGATGCCTCAGGTTTCGGGCTGGGATAGCAATAAAAAACGATTCCCCTGCACTAAAGTATATATCATTTTTTATAATTTTGATGCAGACTTTGTGGGAAGTCTACTACATTTCGTCGATGTCGGGTGGAAAACTTGCATGTGGGGTGGCCATAGCTGAACACGTAGAGAGGCCACCTCGCCCACCGCCTGGGAAACAGGAGGTCCCTGGTTTGATTCCCCGCCCTGGCTATGTATCGATGCGTCCATGAGCAAGACACTTAAAATCCCTAATTACTCCCCCCTGGGCGCTCAATTGTGTCCACCTGAGCAGCTGGGTGAAACTGAATTATCTATATTATTATCCCAATGAAGATCTAATAAGATCGAAACGTTGACGAACAGCAATAAACTTTAGAGGAGCTTTTTCAGCATTGCCAGTGTGCAAACTCTATTATTCCTTTTGAAACTGAATTACTCCCACAGGATTAATGTTATTGTTAATCATGTACAATGTAATCTAGACTACATTATATTGTTTGTATATGTCCAAGACTGCTACTTTACAGAACATAAGAAAAAAGAACCTGCGTTCCAGTGGATCCGATTAGCTCTAATACTTTTCTTTTGGTTCAATATTTATCAAACCCACAGAAACACTTGTGTGCGAAACTGTTGTACGACAAAGCTAGTAGGGCAAGTAGGGCATTAATTAACTAAACAAAATAATACTATTTTGAAAAACATATTAAAATAGTTCAACTAGCCGATCTACATGGAGACATTGTGAGCTTGTATATCGGCTATTTGAATTATTAAAAGTAATAGTAGATGTATGCTGTTGCTGTTGACTCGTGTTGACACTGCTAACTTCATATTGTTGTTTATGTTGTGCTAGAGTCAACTATTGAACCAATCACTGTCCAGGCAGCAGCACACTTCTGGGCTGACCCAGAGGAACATGGTGGGTTTCACTGTGGGTCAAAGCTAGGTCACTCTCCACATCTGGACAAGTCACCCCATCTGCCATTCAAATGTGAACAAGACCATGGGACGAAATCAAGAACTTGGGGTTGGACAAATTCAAATTGTAACATACTGTACTATACAGTATAGGCATACAGTATACATGCACAGTAACATGAGTATGTGTTAATGTTTTCCATTTATTGCTTGGCGGCTTAAATGAACACATTCTTACTGTGTATTTAGTAATAAACAAAATGGTGATGTTTATGATTACACAAGCACTGTATGCCCATGTATTAAATGTGTGGTAGGATTTCATCCTACAGGTACTGTAACAGTGGGGGTTTGGTCTGCAGTGAAAGAAGCTGATATGGTGCAATAACTAGCATGCCAAGATCTACGACCGTGGGGTCAGAGGTACCGGTCATGCTTATCAGTATCTGGTACCAACAATAGCACCATGACGCTTAACTGATTTTAAGTGATGTACCATATGTGGCTTCCACTGCACACATCATTCATCCCAGCGGTTGTCAACGTTTAGATTTCTTTTGCAAGGACCCCCAGTTCGATAGCATTAGGCCACGGACCCCCATTTGATGCGATTTGATCTCTGGGTGGGACACTGACCTCATCAAACCCTGGATAGCCATACATGGAGAAGACTGGATCATCACATAGATCTGCATATATGGAGCCGGCCAGCAACTCTACATCTATTCTCATATATAGACATGCTCCATATGGCCAGATCTCATCAAACCCTGTACGCTCAAGACACTGCCCCTGCTGCCACCCTTAGATCTCCATATATGGAGCATACCTGTTCTGACATGCCAAAGCGCCAGCGCTCGCCCAGCAGTCTGCCGCCAACGTGAGAGAGCACGTGACATCACGTGACATCCTCAGGGATGGAGCACGTGACATCATCAAGGATGGAGCACGTGACATCACGTGACATCATCAAGGATGGAGCTGTGACATCACGTGACACCAATATTAAGACCATATATGGAGATCCCTGATGTCATCAATATTGGCCAGCTACTCTCTGACCTCAAACCTCAAACCCTTAGATCCCTTATATATATATATTATTTTTTTATTCGAGTCGTGACCCATAAAAATTGGTCCGTGACCCACAAATGGGTCCCGAGCCACTCCTTGGGAAACAGTGCCATAAACACATGCTCATAGCTTTAAAGGAGACACGGCGGCATGGTCCTAATTTAATATTCTCCTGTCCAGACATGTACCGCATGCCTGTCAAACAGAGTGATGTTTGGCAAGTGGTGGACGGTGTATATGTGCTGTTTTATACCATGATGTGAGATGAAAGGGAAGGTCAACAGTACAGAGTGTCTTCTCTCCTATAGGCTCATGTGTGAACCATCCAGCATGGCTGTCATGATGACAGCTTCCCTGGGGTGCCCTCCGTGTGACTGATGGGCTCGCAGTACTGTCTGGACTCATGGAGTCCAAAAGATGAAAACTGCCATAATCTGCACCACATATCTAACTATGAGATGACACGCAGAAGCTATTTGCACTTGTTGTCATGGTCAATTCAATGCCAGCTGCCTTTTTTGCCTGCATTCGGGAATGCAGCTGCGCTCTCGTTTTTGCAATGTGAAATGTTATTCCTGCGCAAAAGACGAATTGGGAATTTGAATGCATTGAGACTCCACCATGGTATAGTGAATATAGAACTGCATGGCTGTGAAATGTTTAAACCATGAAATGAACACACACACTGGCTGTTTTATTAATCCGCACCCGGCCTGTATACATACATTTATGTTTTTAAAGATTAATTGCAGCCGTCAGTGTGAAAACTCTGTTTATTTCCATATTTGAATACACAAATTTGCAATCTCAGTACTCAGTACAGGGCAGGCTTCCTACAGCCTTTCGACCTTAAGCAGCATCATAAGATTTAATACTTAAACTGCAACAATTTGTCCTGTAAAGGTAACTGGAGAAAGGCAAAGCGACGCCCCACGGCTACGGCGAACAGTGAGCTATATATCCCCTGCAGCAGGAGGAATTCTCCCTGGCAGATGGCGGGGCAGAGCCCCTGAGGGCCAAAGGCAACGCTACACCCTGGGACCCGGATACCTAATCACGCCCTGTTGAGCCTCTCACCTGCTGCTTCGCCACTGACAATGTTATCTCATCTCCCTGACCTATTGTGGCTCGCAATGGCAATAATGACAGTCGAGAGACCCACGCAGTGCTGCAGTGCAGCGAGTCTCTCCCTGGAGAGAGACGGGGCCATGGGAAACTCGTAGTAATCAATCTCGCCATCTTGCCTCAATTGACGTATCTCATTTCATATCAGAGCACACAGACAGCTACTGTGCTTCGGGTATTTTAGGTCAGTCATGGAGAACGCAGGTTCTTTTTTCTTTCTTTCTTTGATTGAAATATATTGTTTTTCATGTTATTGCATGATTGCAGATAATGATGTCGCTTGCCTTTGTGCCTTTTGTGTATTGAACATGTTATCAGATAAAAAGGGGGATATGAATCTCAGGAATCTCAGTGAACCTTAGTAATCATGCAACTTCTCTGTTATATAAAAAGTAGAGAGTTAAGTTGCACAGGTCTCTTAATACAACAGCTTCATATGCCAAGCAGTAAAGTTGCCTGTCTGCAAACACCGATAATAACTGTCCAAGTGTGTTTAAAAAACAGTAACAACGAATGCTCACTGAGTGCTATTGGTCTAATGAGAAAACAACAGCCACGTGACCTTGGTTCCCACCATTTGAATACGATACTGTCACAGTGTCCTAGTTCTCACTGCGCTGCTTTAATTGGACTATTATTACTTTATCCCGCTGGATTCCTCTTCCAATTTGGATGGTAAAGGAAATACTTTGAGGAGACAAGCATTATTTAGTGCTGTGTACTGTACAAATCAAGGTCACTGCACTAGAGTGAGATAGAGAATACTCACTGTGTCAACGGATGTCCAAATTAGACTAAGGTGTGATTAATACTCTGTCATATGATGGTACGTTGCGCTCCAAAAATAGCAGATCTACAATGTGATTTTTTTGCTTAACTTCTCATATAGTAGCCTACATTAACTCAGTAGCCCTAAAAGATACTGCGTAGCCGACCATGAATACCAGTAAGACGCGCAAAAACGCGGGAAGCGAACGCAACTGTCTGTCCCGCTTTTGTGCCCATATATGGAGCTGAGTGATTTGTTTGTGATTGATGCAACACACTCCATATTTGGACGTATAGCTGCTTTGGGGACTCCTTATATGGTTATGGCTGAGTCAAATCACTCAGCTCCATATATGGGCACAAAGGGGACACACACACGGACACACACACACACACACAGACAGACAGACAGACATGATCTGCTATAGGTCTCATAGTAAGTGCTCACTGCGTTCGCAACAAATTGTTGCGAACGCAAGTGTGGCCCCTTGATTGAGAATTAGGTTATCCATCACATCAATAAGCGGACCCTTGGCGATAGAGCTGTCAGTGTGGCAGCCCCCCCTCCCCCCTGTCCTCTGGAACTCTCTCCCCATGGAGATTCGCCAGACGCCAACTTTGGACTCTTTCAAGTCCGCGCTGAAGAGACGCTTTTGGCTTTTGGCAAATAGTTTGTTTATTTTTGTAATTGTAAGGCACTCTTGGGTTTTTGAAAGGCGCTATATAAATCCAAGTTATTACTACTACTATTATTATTATTATTATTATTATTATTATTATTATTATTAGTATAATATAATAGTAGTAGGCTCTAAGGTTAGAATTGCCTAGAATTGTCTTTTCAATGACTATCATGACAGGGCAAAGGGACAAACACACAGAAAAACAACTCCATCCATGGACACGACAGATAACCTTGTCCCATTGTGTGTCTGGCCCCCAGAAGAGTCTTTCACTGTAGTGTGTGAGACGTGATAAAGATAAGGACCAAATCCCAAACATTCACAGGAGAGCAAACAAACGCTGCATGTTCCCCCCTCAACTAAAACAAACAGTAAATCACCTTATCTATAAGATGGATTTCATCTCGAAGACCACCTTCAGTTCAAAGTAAAGCAAGGAAATGTTGCCTCTCTGAAGACATAAAACATTGGCACTTTCCTATTTAGCCTTTGAAATGTTTAAACATGTGAGATTGTGATTGTGAATTTGCCGATAGTAGTAGGTCTACAAATTAATTTTAGTGTTGGTGTCCGCTCAACCCAGCTATGAAATTCTATGCTGTGCATTGTAAATCAGTTAAATAAGCTAAAATACAACAGTCAAAATTGCATTGCAAGAGTAGGTGTAAGGACAGTGTTAAATGCTGATTTCGAAGTCCACCTGCAGAAATGCTGAGCATAGGTTTTAGAGTAGGAAACCTGGTTGGAGGCAACCATCCATCCTGTTATCAAGACTTTGGCTGTATGCTTCCTGAATCCCGAATGAACACTAAAAATGTACCTTGTGATTTACATACAGTTCCCTTGAAACGACCACATATTTTTCATACAAGCACCGACCAAACACGTGACGTGGGGACCATTCTCCTGAGATGATGCAACGGTCAATATAGCCACAGAGGAGAGTGACGATGCTCAGCGATACTTATCAACAAGGAAGGCACACAAAGTAGTGGGAATCCATGTAATGGTCAGAGTCCAAAGACTGGTCTACAAAAGACTCTAGGAACAGCAGCTGACGTACGAACAGTCTGAGTCCTAGCCAAAACCCAACCCTAAATCTAACCTCACAGGAAGCAGTTAGTTTTAACCTGCCACGCATGTCGGGAGTCACGGGTTAGTTTTTAACCTGCCACGCATGTCGGGAGCTCAACAACACCTGCAGGTGTTGTGGGACTAATTTGCCTGTCGGTCTGTTAGTATGTCTAACCAACGTATGCACCCCTAATAGACCTCACATTTAACTTTTCATTGTGATGCAACATGAAACACAGTATAAGAGAGGAACAAAAACTAAATGGAAGCCCCTGTGGTGTATGTCCCTTTGAGGTGGCCCCAACATAAACATTGATCTGTTGAGCAGAAGAGTAAACTTCCCTTGTTTGTACCATTGAACACACTTCCTGAGGGGATTGTCTATCAATGAGATACATCTCATTGAACTCTGCATTCATAAAGATTAGACTCATTCTAATTGGCAAATGATGGAAATAAACAATCAGATTGACCTACACAGACACATCTTCTGTTCTGTGTTAACTCAGGTGGTTCCATTTCGGTCCATCTTTACACTTTCATTGTGCTCTGTAGTTGGTCATCCATTGTTCTCACTATTGTTTCCAGTAACCTTACTCTGTGTTTATACTGTAAAATGTATCACAATGGTCCCTTGTCCCACTATCTTTTCAAGTCAACATTTATCATGTAAATTGGAAACTTTTCTGGTCTTATCCTCAAATCTTTGTGGCAAATTAATGCCACAATACGATAAATCCTTATCCAACAAATCTGTCCAAATTTGCAAGAATTCTGCATAAGCTGTCCCTGTTAGATAACAGTAACGGCATGGATCAGAGCGAATAAAAACACAAACGGGCAGTGCGTGGTTTCCCGAAACATCTCAGCGTTAAAATCATCTTGTTTCCATTACAGGGGCAAAGTGCATAAATGATCCCCAAGCTGTGGTATTTTAGGGAAACAACTAGAACAATATTTTACTATATTATGAACAGAATGGATTTACTAACTATTTCCACTCATTTGATGTGTTCTGGAGCTTATTTTTCATTTCCTGCACTCCATAACTTCAGATTAAAATCTGTGGTGGCAACAACCCAACTGCAACAAATCCTTTACTACAACAACCAGGCTGACGATGTTATCGCGCCAGTCCCCAACACCACCGGCACCCTGAGAAATGATACAGCCAGCGAGAAGGCAAGGCATGCCGTGCATAATTGGAGACATGATTGGGGAATAAACAGATAATGTGCGGATTTCAGCGGTGGAAAAAGTACTCACATATTTTACTTAAGTAAAAGCATCTATACTGCAATGTAGAGTAAATTAAGTACAAAAGTATTGGTATCTAAATGTACTCATTTGCAGAATGTATAAAAAGTATTTAGAAAATAGCTGATCTACAAGCTCACAATGGCAGTTTGTGAGTATATTTTCAAATACATATAGGGCTGAAGTGGTTAATGTGTTTTGTAATAATAATAATCTAAATCTACAACGTAACTAGTAACTAAGATTTTCATATACTTGTAGTGGAGTATATTTTCCTCTGAGATGTAGCAGTGCTGAACATTGGAAATGCTCCAGTAAAGTAAAAGGTACCTCAAAATTGTACTCAGTACTTGAGTAAATGTACTTTACATCACTGTGATAATGTGTGGGTTTTTAGCAGCCTGGAGGGAGTCCCACCCAGGGAGCTTGGACAGGAAGCAGTGCAGATGGAGGTCAAAGTTGGGTGGCTGACATCCTACTCACTATGTGTCCTGTTATTCCACTCCCCGCCAACACACAGACAGGACTGTGATCGGGGACACTGTCCAGGGACTCATCTTTAAAAACTTAGCAAACATAACACAAACATAACAAAACTTACTTTTTTTTTGTTGCTCCCTATGGGACTCTTACAGTTTCAAACATAACCACATGAATGCTAGCAGCATCACTATGTGGGCATGTTCTACAAGCTCTCAACGTGCATTGCAGAACAAGCTTGTTTATACTTTATTGTCTCCACCAGGCCGAAGGCATGGGGAGAGAGTATATTTTGCACTTCGTCTGTCTGTCTGTCCATCCGTCCGTCCGTCCGTCCGTCCGTCCGTCCGTGAACAGCTAATCTCTGGCACCGTTGACTCGCTCGCAGCTAAACTCTGCACACACACTCTCTGGATGCCATAGCTGAACCTCTGCCCCACATTTTCCACATGGGCCTATTATAGTGCCACCAGGAGGCCGACTATTGCAAAACTAATTTTTTTGACTACACCTACAGATGTTGTCCAAACATCACGCAAATTGGTACACAGTCTCTCTATAACCATTAAACGAAACGGGTCTTTCAGATTTTTCATACTCCATCCTCATTGGCTTCCAAAGTTCGCAGGAGAGCTCCGTTTGCCGCAAATCTAGAACATATATCATGTGATTTCTGAACTCAATCTGAACTTTTGCATGCACATTCAGGCCAAGGAAGAAATGCCACTTGAAGATTTTCAAATCATCCTCATGGTGGCACTCTTACTGGCCAATTCTTGTTTTACCTATAACTGCACTGATCTGTGTAAAACTTTGTATAAAACATTTGCCCTGCTTCACATCTGCCACCAGGAGGCCGACTTCAGATTTGTTCCAAATTTCACACAAATTAGTAGTGAACAAGACCGGTCTATTTGATTTCTCATATTCCATCCTGATTGTCTTCCAAAGTGTCCAGGAGTGGTCCATTTTATACAAAATGCCTCAAAACATGGCCTGGGCCATGGCTCAATGGTCCAGGCACCTTGGCTGGTAATCCAGTCTGGCAGTGTGCCTCCCGATCCCGACGGCCTTTACTGCATGTCTTTACCCCCATCTCTCTCCCCATTTCCTGTCAGCCTACTGTCTGTCCCTCCATAAAACATATAAAATAAAGGCGAAGGCCACAAAAAATCATTAAAAAATGAATAGGCCTTAAGTCACTACCAAAAGCCAAAAGCAATACAAGGGCACATATATTCTGGTGCAGTGTTCCTACACGCTTTTAAGAGGCATATTCACGTTCATATTTATTTACATATTTCTTTATGATACTACCTCTAGCCTTATTTGTATCATGTTTTCTGCTTTTCCAGGCCATTGCTAAATTCGGGCAAGCGGATGCTGTTGCTGGCTATAATGTAATACTCCTCATTCTCAAAACATGCAAAGATAAACCCCAGATGTTAAATATATCTATTCCAGGCAGAGTTGTATCCTCTCTAAACAGATATCCTTAACGGTGCCTTCTCGGGTCAGGCCTAGAAATAATCATAACAGCACAGTAAACTGTGACATATCCCAAATGCTAAAAATATATCAAACAGCTCCACAGAACAGAATGCAGAACACATAAACAGGATTAGGAATCAACACATAATTCATCTTCTTATTTTCTTTCATTTTTTTTTTTTATGCTCTAACAATTGTCTATTGTAAACAGTGGTGACATCTGAGGGAAAATGACCATGTTGACACTAAGGGGAGGAATGTGAGAGGAGCTCGTGCAGACTACAAAAGCAGACGCACAACAAGGACTCTTCCTGGAGATGTGACCGTGCTCACGCTGTCTCTCTGAGGTCGCTACATGGATGTTGGACCACGTCCATATCAGACCATGGCGAGGAGGACCAGTGGCCGAAGAACTACTCTGATTTCTTCAAGCTAAAGTAGCAATACCACTACCGTATTCTAAATTCTAAATTAGACTTGAGTTAAATCATCAATCATCAATACATACGTAAAACTACTCAAATGTTTCAAAATGTGTTCGACTGTTCATCTACAAGCTCGTGGATAATAATAATATAGGGTTAAAATAGGGTCGTTAATGCATGTTTTTGTGATAATTATCTAAATCTGCAAAGTAACTATTAACTAAACTAACATTTTATTTAATATTTGTATCATCATTCTGAGATGTAATGGAGTATAAAGTATTACAAAATGCAAATACTAAAGTAAAGTAAAAGTATACCTAAACATTGCACTTAAGTACAGTACTTGAGTAAATGTACTTGCTTTCCTTGGCTGGCGAGGAGCTACTGTACTGTACTGTACTGTACATCCCCCTGGTTGGTCTCAAGCAGCCTGACGGTCTGACCTGGGGAAATAAACATGTTTTCCGTCAATACTGCAGACACAAAGGGATGTCAGGAGATGATGACCCTTTCCCGGTAATCAGGACGAGATATGCAGGAGAGGAAGGACTCCTCCCCTAACCTTTGCTCGCGCAGTGATGAGGTTTCCATGTTTGCGTTGGCTTATGGTAAAAATACAACATTAAAAAAAACAGCAGAGGACGGGTCTGGTTCATTGGTTTGGTATTGACAATAGAAACTTCAAAGGGCAATTCATCTGAATTCATACTCATAATTCATTTTTCAGGGTTAAGTTGACTGTGCCTACATTCTGAGGAGTTTGGTTGTTTAAAATGAGGTGAAATTATGTTCCTGTCTTTTTTTGTCACTTATTTGTATCCAAATACCAAAGCCATTGAAGGGATTTAATTTATTTAAAATAGGATATTTCTGTTGTCATTGTTTCATTATATTGACGTAGTACTGCCTTTAACTTCCCAGGCCAGTATATACAGTACATATAGCTACATTGTCTCATGGTTATTCTCCAGTGACATTCGAGGCAAAATGAACTGCATAGAAATGCAATTATTCTTTTTTTGTTCATCCCAATCCCTATCCCGCCATGTCAATCACACAAACTTTTATAATTGATTTTCTGAACTTTTGGGAAATATTACATCTGTGAATCTGTGGGTGAAGTAGGAATTACCTGATGAATATAGATATTTAATACATGGATATGACACTCGTTATGGTCCCCCAAGAACCATCATGCATCTGCTCAGCTGTGGAGATATTACAGAGGGATATTAAGCAACTATTTTGAGTCCCTTTCAAATACTTTATGGTCAAGTAAGGGCCAAAGATGCATATCCAAGTGTTATTTGACCTGAGGCTTTCTTCTTGCCGACTGAAGTTCAAGACTTGTCCGGAGGCTCGGCCCACTATCTTTCTTCCCCTGTGATCACTTTGACCCCAGGGCCGTCACTCCAGTAATGTTACACAAATGTCATGCATCACAGGACTGACAGCTAAGAGGCAAGCGTTTGGCCTGCGAACATTGTCTGAGGGCTCTTTGTGATAGAACAGAGACCCCCCGACTAAAATGAACAATGGTGTTTTACTGATAAGGTCAGACAGAAAAGAACGCGGTAGTGTTTTCCCCTCAAAGCCTCTGTTAGAACTTCTTTGATGTTTCGGCCTCTTTATTGCTTGTCTTAGCGCTATTTATTATTTGAGTTGGATGTTTTATTTGCTCCACAGTTAGTCCCACAAACCATTCTTTATTACCAACGCTATCAAGCTTTCAAGCTCAGCGACGCTTGCTGTGATAGTGCTTAATATGACTCTCACATGCTTTATACTATAACGCATTTAAATACTGTAAAGTTTATAAGCTAAATATTGTAAATGCAAAGTCTGTCTGTCTGTCTGTCTGTCTGTCTGTCTCACAGTCTGGACAGACACCGGCATCAAATTATGAAGACTGGAACAAAGCCCCCCCCTTCCTATGAAAAAGGCCCCTGTACCCCCAGACAGATACAGTGACCAGGTAGCTACACCTTATGGGCTCCTCAACGTTAAAGTGGCGTTGAGGAAATTTCAATGTACTTCATATGTGCTTTGAAAATAATGTAGCCTAAAGTACAGTACATCATTTTAACATTCATGGCACATCATTCTCAGACCCTTCAACTTCTATCCCCAAAATTATGACAGGTTTTATCTTTCAGCAGGGCTGGGACAAAGATTAGGTGCCCACCACTTTCTGATGGGATAAAGAAAAAGTCTCACCTAATGTTATTTTCATCCCTTGTCCACATATCAGATTTTCATTTCAGCATCGATTCATTCATTAACAACGTAATGAATGCATGATTGTGCACACATCCTCTGTCACACAGCTGATACAGTCAAGGGTTGTTATCAGAGCTTGCCTATCAAATATAGTGAAGTGAGGGGCAAAGGCTGCACATGAAGTGCATGGACTCTGTCTGTCCTAGCTAGTATCAACACACACACACACACACACACACACACACACACACACACACACACACACCCCCCCCCCCCCCCACGGAAGTGGAAGTATAGATTCAAGGTGTTGAAAGCAGCTTATAGAACGTAACCAGACCACTGAGCAATATTTGCGGCAAGTTTGAACCCAGTTGGAGTATTGGTGTGCTGTCACACATCAATACTGACCAGTTACACCATGGCTGTGTTTGTCAATTTTAATAAGATAGATAAGCTCCCCGTGCAGACTCTCCCAAGTTAGTGCATCACATAGCGTCATTTCCCCCCCCACACCATGCCCATATCGCCCCCTCCCACACCATGCCCATATCTCCCCCACCATGCCCATATCGCCCCCTCCCACACCATGCCCATATCGCCCCCTCCCCCACCATGCCCATATCGCCCCCTCCCACACCATGCCCATATCGCCCCCTCCCCCACCATGCCCATATGGTATGGAGTCCATGTAAGATACTAGTGTACACACAATGTACACACATTGTCTGATGTAATAGACTGGAGTCCATGTAGATGCTACTGTACACACAATGTACACACATTGTCTGATGTAATAGACTGGAGTCCATGTAGATGCTAGTGTACACACAATGTACACACATTGTCTGATGTAATAGACTGGTGTCCATACTGTACACACTGGGTCCTCTGGCGCTTATATTATATTGTAATATCCAAGCCTCTGCATATCGACAGCTCCAAGAACAAGTGCACTTGCGGTGCCTCCTTAAATGCCATTGTAATATAGATGTTGTCTGCTCTATTTCCTCACACAACGTGCCTTTTGCTGCAGAGAGAGTGATCATTCTGTCAGACCACTACAGTGAGTGCTTTATGACCCATTTATTGCATACTGAGACTATCCGATGAGGCCAAGGTTTGATCAAAGACAGTGGCCGCAAACTTGCATTCCGCTGCAGGCATCACCTCAAAGGAAATGACTCAAGTGCAGTAAACAGACAACAAGCTGTGCTTTTAATCTCTCTGTCTTATGTCTGGCGCTCCCTGTGGCTTTGCTGCTCCACATCTCCATGTGGAAATTTCCCCCCTCTAGATATTGCATTCCTCTGTCACACTGTCCCCGTTCGTTGGTCACGATTCAACGGTTCTTTGCCTGGTCTCCAAACCACACACACAGTTGGCAAAGCTTCTGGATCATGGACAACACTGAGTAAGTATACCAACAGGGTATAGGACCGACTCAATAGTCATTTATATTCAACCACTGGGGACGGCATTGGCTCAGGAGGTGGAGCGGCCGTCTTGAAATTGGAAAGTTCACGGTTTGATCCCGGCCTCCTCCTGGCTGCGAGTGTCCTCGAGCAAGACACTTAACACCTAACTGCTCCCGGTCTTGCATGGTTGCCTTTTTAAAGTATTTTATTAAATTTCCACAAAATTACAAGTCCCTGTGCCGTACGTCGGTGTGCGAATGGGTCAATGTAATAAAATACACAATGTAAAGTGCTATAAAAATGCACCATTGCTTATGTTTCTATGTGTGCCTTATTTGTGGTAAGTCATATAAAAGGTATATTATGTGGTGGAAAAAGTACTCATTTTTTTTTGTATTAATAATCTGTATTCAAATCTACAGAGTAACTAGTAACTAAAGTTTTCAAATAAATGTTGTGGAGTAAAAGTACAATATTTGGATCCGAGATGTTGTGGAGTAGAAGTAAAAGTAGTGGAAATACTCAAGTAAAGTACAACTAGGCTACCTCAAAATGGTACTTATAAGTACAGTACTTAACTAAATGTACTTAGTTACTTTTCATCACAGGGTATATTCATGATATAAACTGAATAAGATTTCATAGCTGTAATAATAATATACTTCTGTCTGTGTGTGTTGTCTATAGGATCACAGAGCACCAATGAGGAGCCCTATAGCTGTTTAATATGCCAGAGAACAGACAGCCTTAGTGATGCCGGCACAGCAACAGGCTGCCATGGAAACCACACAGTTGTGTGCCGCTGTGCGTGTGTGTGTGACTGTGTGAGACTGTGTGACTGTGTCTGTGTCTGTGTGTGCGTGTGCGTGTGCGTGTGTGCGCGTGTGTGTGTGTGTGCGCGTGCGTGTGCGTGTGTGTGTGTGTGTGTGCGTGTGTGTGTGTGTGCGTGTGCGCATGCATGCGTCCGTGCGTGCTCGCTCCTCCCCCTTTTCCAGTGGTGGAAAGTATAAGTACATTTACTTAACTTACTTAGCTTAACTTACAAATAACCTGTACTGTACTTAAGTACAGGTTTACATGTTTACAATATTTTAAACATGAAATGTGACATTCTGCATGACGAGCACTTTCTACGTTTGGCATACCTTAAGTACAAGTAGATTTTGAATTTCCAGACTTTTACTTGTAACAGAGTATTTTTTCCCACATTACCATATTGATACATTTACTTAAGTAAAACATGCGAGTACTTTTCCCACCACTGCTCTCCTCCTCTGCCCCTCCATCTTTCTGGTGGCGGCACACTTTCCCTTGGGGGTCTCACAGACAGCATCTGTCCCCTGAACCCCCCTCTTCCCCCTGTCGGCTCTGGAAGCCAGAGGGGCCACCGTCCGTCTCTCTCAATGGAGCCTGGCCACACACACACCTGCTGAGAGGGTCACAGGTCACCGTCCTATAGCATGACCACATTACCACAGCCTGGCTGGACTCCGACCAGAACCCCCCACCGCCCAACCCACCCCCACATAAAAGGCCAGGGGTTCCCCATTCATTCTCACGTCACTTTAAAGCCAGGCGATAAAAATCATAACCTTTTATTACCATTCATTGCCTGTTGCAAACTCAACAGACGGTTCAAACAGATGCCTAGATAGTACTGAATGTTCATAAGTATATCATGCACAGTATACATCTGTTGCTATGCTCAGGCACCTTGTATATCTTATCTCAGATACACAAACGATTTCAACAACTTATTTTACTGCTGTAAAGAAGTTGGTGTGACAATAAAGCTGATTCTGAAACATGAACGGCAATGAAGCACAAGCACATAACATAATGTTCTCCACTCTGAAAATGTCTGCCGATGCACAGGAACGAATTTACTTGTAAATATGTGATGGGTTCACACATTCAAGTCACGGTTTTGAGGAAAAAATATAAAGGATCTCAAGTGGTATTAAGAAGACCAATGGCATGGATCGTTGATGTAACTTTACCTTGGCTTTTTCAGAACTAATATTTCCTTTTTATTTTCCCATTGGAGCCTTGGCTTGCTCCGTCATGTGATTGGAGTACGTATGTGTGGAGACAACGGGAAAGGGAGCTCTCTTTGGTGTCCACTGTGTCTGGTGGACTGCCTGCTGCCTCGCAGGGCCCTAAAGGAATCACCCGGAGCCTCATCAATCTGGCCGCACATTCCAGGATAGCTGACAATGGGACTACACTCTCTCCATGGCAGATGGCCTGCCTCGGGCTGTCCAAGCCAAGCTCCCATTGTTTAGGCCTGGGTTTCGATGCGGGGACCTTTGCCCCCCTCCCTCCTTCTGTGCGAGAGACGGAAGAGAGGGATATTTGGGCACACGGTCTGAATTCAAACTATATGCCAATGATATCAAATAATTTGGCCATAATCTGATCTGAGTCCTAGTTACTCCATAACAATTTCATGTGAAAATAGCTTCTGACGCGATGCATAATATATTGTAGCAACAAAATCCATAATTTATTGGAGACGCTGACAACTCACAGTCCATATGGATGAAGCGTAGCTCATTTAAATCCCCCAGGAGCCAGGCCTGGCCCCAGCAGGCAAATGGCTGCAGGCTATCACATGGCAGAATGGAAGCCATGCTGTTGTTGTCTGCAGCCAAGATATATGTCAAGGCAAAACAAAGTGATTTGTGGGAATGCGATAGGAATGGCTTTGGGAGAAAAAAATGTAAATGGTTGAAAAAAAAAAGTTCAAGTAGATTTAATATCTAACCTAAATAAAAACTAAGAAAATACTTACAATAGATACAGACAGCTCCCTACGTCTTGGTTTTACAACTATCTTGTGGGTTGTCAAAAAAAACAGTTGTAGGCTTTTAACCTTTAATTACCCAATAGTAGCTGAGCATGAGTGCTCCATTTCAGCAATGCTGTGCACATCACAGACACGCACGCATGCACACGCGCATGCACACATTAAAACCTGGGATGGCAGCTGACCGGTGCCGTGGCAGTACAACCACAGCCTGTTTCTCCACTTGAGCAGGTGGGGGTTTGGTGCCTTGCCTTGCTCATGGGCACTTCTGCACTATTGGAGGAGGGGTGACCATTCCCCTTTCCCATGAAGAGTTTTCCCGCCAGTTCGGGGACTAGAACCACGACCCTTGCGGCATTAAGCGCACTCCTCCAACCTTTAGGCCACAGCTGGCCAACAAAGGAGAGTGAAGGCTACGCTCTCCCTTTGTGAAATGGGAATTGTCCCGGGTGCTGCACTAAATACACAAAGTATAAAGTAACTCCATTCAACAATTAGCATAAGCTGCCTCTCTATGAGAGATCATGCAATCTCACTCTCAACTTTTTGTGAGGGAGTCGGCCGCGTTTAACACATCTGTTGTCTCCCATGTCTGTGCAACCCACAGACAGGTCGGATCACAGTGTTCCCTTTATGCCGCTCTGAAAAGAGTCAAAAGACCTATAGGGGCTCCTGATGGATGGCCGTCATTCCAATGAAAATGGCAACCCAGATAATGAGAAGAATGGCGGGAGCAACCTCTCCAGATACACCCCTAAAGATCCTTAAACAGCCTGATGCTAGCTGAGCCCTGCAATCATGTTTTGGAGGGAAAAAAACATGCCTGAGCAAGTTCTCTCTACCCACTTTTAAAGCAGGCCTTATATTTGCATGCGTTAGAATTAACAATTTAAAAGATATATCCATTGTTATGAAAAACGGCACGCCAAACAAGCATTTAAAAAGTGATTACATTACAAAGACAAAACCTATACCTTACCAAAATATTAGCGGTCATCATTTAAATGCTAGTTGAAAATAAACAACTTGGTAATTAGCCAACTTAAGAGTAGCCTAGTTGCCCTGAATACACTAATCAATAGTACAAAGCAATGATGTCTTTCTGGATGACAGATCTTCCAATAACAATAAGAGTAGGAGTGTATAAAGATTAAGAATAAGATATTTTACAGAAGTAGTGTCTTAAGAGCACATGGGTGACCTGTGATAAATGGTGCATTCATATAACGCCTTTATCCAAGGAGTTTTACATAGATAAATTGTGCATTACATTCACCCATTCACACCCATTCACACACACACACACACACACACACACACACACACACACACACACACACACACACACACACACACACACACACACACACACACACACACACACACACACACACACACACACACACACACACACACACACACACACACACACACACACACACACACACCGGCGGAAACCATGCAAGGCACCAACCAGCACATCAGGAGCAATTAGGGGTTCAGTGTCTTGCTCAAGGACACTTCGACACTACTCTGGGGGAGGCCGGGTTCGAACTGGCAACCTTGCGGTTACCATCCAGCCACTCTATCCCTGAGCCACCGCCTCGCCATGTGACCATGATGGTGTCATTCTGTTTTTACATAATGTTCTTATTATGTGCATGTCATGTCGATGTGACTGATGTGCCTGACACAGGACACACACACATTTATGGAAAAAGAAAAAGACAGGAGTGAAAGGTTATGTTCAAGTTCAGAGGAAGTTTACCACAGTAGTGTCAGCATTGTTAGCCAAGACAGTACCAAAATAGACAATTAAGAAAACAATGCACTATTTTAGAGATGGCTTAGTGCTATTTATGAACTACCGGTACGTGACGACACCGTGGGTCAGAGGAGACAGGATGACATCTAAACAGAGCATCTCAAGCTTCCTCGGTTGCTAAACATATTATTTACAAAAATGTATAAATATATTAGAAATTTGGTGAAATGAATGGGATGTGTATTACAATTTTATTTTTGGATGCTTTCATGCAGCTGGGGCTGCCAACCCTCTTGGATCCTGCAGGAGTCTCCTTGATTTCAACCACTACATCTCCTTCTGGTACAAGTACAAGTATCAAACTCACAAAATTCACCAGAACACATCTGCTAAAAAGTTTGAAAAATAAAAGAAAGAAGAAATCCTTGATTCTCACAGTCCAAATATCGGCAGCCCTATAGCCATCTGCTCCCATTGATATCTGTAAAAGAAGCACCTCTCTCAACAACCGTTTTGCCTGGGAGAAATATTAAAGCACGAGATGTTTATTTTCGTATAATTTGCAGCAATCGTCCTTAAAGTATCCTTCCGTGTCCTGGAACCAGTGATATCCCTAGCGCTGCATTGTCTTTCTGCTGGCGAGATCCCCTTTAAATCAAAATGGACACTTGTGAGCCAACACAATGGCCTGCATTGTTTCTCGGTGAAAGGAGAGCATGTGCTTTGCTAATGCCGCACTCGTAGCAGCCAACCTCCGGGACAACTTCTACATTCAGCCTTTGATTAAGAAGCACAGTTAGCCATGGATGACTTCCTCCAAGGTGCCTGGAGGTTGTGGGAAAATGCCAGTGAATAAGTGTGGCCTCAATTGGGGCCACCTTTGCCTTATTGAATGGGATGCATCTATGGACCATAATAATACTGGGGTGTCTTCAACTGAGCCAATGGTTGGGTTCAGTACATGACTTTCGTAACTTGAAAGCAGAAGTGAAATTAATTTTAGTCTTTGTTTGCATGTATGGCAAGAATTCACAGCTCCTCTCATGCCACAGAGATACGGTGTGTGTGTGTGTGTGTGTGTGTGTGTGTGTGTGTGTGTGTGTGTGTGTGTGTGTGTGTGTGTGTGTGTGTCTCAGTGATATGATCACCCCTCCCATGCCACTGTGATAAACAGAAAGGTGCTTTCTCATCTTATTTGGAAACACAAAATGTGTTGTTCTACTTTGCGATTGTAAAGGCGGTGTAGAACCCTCTTAACATCATGTTACTGGCCTCTCTAAGCCTTCAATAATTATACATACAAGAGACTAATGAATTAACTATAAAGTGGATTAACCCAGTATTTAGCATAAACTGACTGATTTGACCCACTTTTGAGTTTAGCCCGAAAATATCATGGCTAAAAATAAAACATAATCGCAGGAAAAAATAATGCAGTGTAATGCACATTCATTGCATGCCCAGGGCTATCGCTGGACTAAATCTTAAATGTGCAGTGTGAACAGATCTCGATAGCTCTTAAAATTTGCAAAAGTAAGCTACTTCACCAGCAAGTGACCTAAAAAAAGAAGGTAAAACATTAAAAGAATGCACAAAGCTAGGATAATACTTGAATCTTAGGCTGAAAAGGCAGTCTATATATCAGTGTATCCGTGTAGGCAAATTCCTGTTGGCACGTCCCTCATGATCCATGTTAAGATTGTTAGCCAAAAACAGACTAACACAAGCTTAACCGCATACCAAGACAGGGACTGGAGCTATGGGTCTGGACTCATGGAGCAATGGGCCGGGGGGGGGGGGGGGCTGCTGGGGGTCAGGGCTGTTGGTGCCCGGCCTGATCTCAGCCACATCTGTGGCAGTGTGAGGGCCTCCCATTTAACAGTGTGATTAGCATGGCGCCCGTATGGAGATCTGTGCGGGGCGAGGGAGGGGTCGCTGTCTTTGGAAGGAGATTAATGCAAGAGCGCAGGCAAGGCGGAACACCTGCCACTCGTTCCTCTCACACACGCAATCAAAGAGAGAGACTATAGAGAGCTAGAACACTGTCAGCTTTTGTCTTTGTATTAGGTCTACGTGTTCTTTCCCCCCCTCCCGGCATATGACCATGCCACTTGCTGAAAACAACTGATTTCCGAGTGGGAGGAACATGTGACACGTGGTACAACACCGTATAAATGAGGCTTTGGGACTGGGGCTCACGCTATAGGCCATGCCTGTAAATGGATTTTAAACAGACAGTTCTGGTCCTTGATTGTGATTAGCTGAGCCATGTTCAAAGACACAGGCTCTCTAAACACATCTGCGACCGCACAACATCAGATTTCTGGGTGGCGGCGGGGGGGGGGGGGGGGGGGGGGGGGGGGGACGACGACGACGTGTTAGTCCGACATACGTGGCCGGTTAAGACTCACCCGTGGCTTCCATTCATACACCGAAGGCAGAGGAAACCACGCAGGGCACCAACCTGCACATCGGGATTCGGGAGCAGAGTCTTGCTCAAGGACACTTCGAACTGGGAACCTTGTGGTTCTCATCCGGCTGCTCTACCGGCCACTATACCCCTGAGTCACTGCCGCTCCATATAAGCCTGATTTCCACTGCCATGGCCTCACACCACTCCACCCCACACCGCCTACTCCACTGCAATTGGGCTAAGTGGTGTCAAAGTGGTACTAAATGAGTGCCTAAAAAGTACCCACTCCAGGGTGTGTCTGAGCTAGGCTAAGCAGGGCCAGAGCCATAGAGTATAAGACAGAGTTACGCAAACTCTGAAGAGTTAACTTCATGGGGCCAGTCCAATGGCGGCTCTTCTACATAGACTTCTATTGAAAGGGGACAACCGGAAGTATTGAATGGGGACAACCGGAAGTTTACAGAATGCATTGGATTGGAGTCTATATGGGCTCGAGTACATGAACCACGTGACCGTGCCGTTTTCCGCCCCCTCAATATTGCAACTCTTCTTGATGGGTATTCTCTTATTGATGTTTTAATTATATCATATTCTATGTTCGCATCTTATTACTATGTTAAAAAAGACCTTGTAAATCTTCTTGTATCTGGTGCACAGGATTGCCCTGTCACCCAGTGGTATTCATTCCATGTATCAGCTGTCGCCCACTCCAGATTGACCATTGTACCAAAGGGAAATAGGATTATATGGAAAACAACATGACAACAACTTTGCCCTTTAAAGATGAGGCACCGACTACTCTCTCACCCCATGAGATAAAGAGACAACAACAGAATCCTAATCACAGAACGAGATTCAAGTCAAAAACAGGATTCAGACTATCGGACGCTCATGACAGCCTGATGACACCTTACTCTGATGAGACCTCTCAACCTATTGAAATGTGACAGCTGAATTCTGAATCTATGACATTGTTGTGTATTGTTGTGTATATATGTTTGAAAATTGATGTGACATGGTTCAGAGCACTTAAGGAGAATTCTCTCTCCTACATTTTTTACATTCTTGTACAACGCTTATGAACCTTGAAGACTTCACTAAAACTCTGATTGTTTTAAATGGTTTCTTGTGTGAAAATTCTTTAAGGTCTTTTACACAGTCTCTAGTCTCACTAGAGAATACTTTTTGGGGTTGTCTGGAAGGATTGAGGGTTCTCACGGTTCAAAGGAAGGATAGATAAGGTGGAATTGCGGTCTAGGCTACTTTAATAGCCTGAAAGAGATTTATACCTATCACTTCTACGCACTTACTATGAGACCCAGCAGATCATGTCTGTCTGTGTGTCTGTCTGTGTGTCTGTCCCGCTATACGTCCAAATATGGAGTGTGTTGCATCAGCAATCACTCAGCTCCATATATGGGCACAAAAGGG
The DNA here is from genome assembly GCF_963924005.1 of Protomyctophum bolini. Lineage (NCBI taxonomy): Eukaryota > Metazoa > Chordata > Actinopteri > Myctophiformes > Myctophidae > Protomyctophum > Protomyctophum bolini. Next base: position 32,113,103 of record NC_137872.1, read on the forward strand.
GCCAGGTCCACATATACAGTAACAGTGGGACAGACACACAGACAGACAGACAGACAGACAGACAGACAGACATGATCTGCAGGGTCTCAGCTGCATTCGCTTCCCGCGTTTGTGCGTCTTACTGGTTATCATAGTTGTAATACATTATACTTTATATTTTATTATAAATCAGCTGGAGTACTCCTCTCCTGTGCACTCATATACACGAGTAAGACGCGCGAACGTGGGAAGCGAACGCAGATCGTAAATTGCAATAACAATTAGAATAAATTACGAATTAGTGTCACTCAGCTCCATATATGGGCACAAAAGGGGCCAGGTCCACAACAAACAAATCACTGGCCCCTTTTGTGCCCATATATGGAGCTGAGTGGACCTGGCCCCTTTTGTGCCCATATATGGAGCTGAGTGATTGCTGATGCAACACACTCCATATTTGGATAGCGGGACAGACACACGGACAGACAGACAGACGCACGCACAGACATGATCTGCTAGGTCTCATAGTAAGTGCTCACTGCGTTCGCAATTACATTGTTAGGCAAGAAGCAATGACCTCCACCTCCTTACATTACAAAGGGGGCGTCAATCTCCCCCCCCCCCCCCCGGGTACTGCGAGGGGGTACTTTATTTTAATGGAAATGGTAGATATTTTGATGCGGTGCGGTGTGGTGTAGTGCCGTGTGGTGCTAAAGCTGCAGTCGAAATCGGGCTATAGAGCAGCCTATCATTATTTAGGCCTATACCTGTGATTGGGAAGAAATACACACTCAGGTACATGATTGAGGTTGAGCCGTACCCGTTCTTCCTTGAAATGTGTAACTTGATCAGTTCAATCCCAGTCGCCCTATAAGTAACAGTTGTGTCCCAACCTAACCTAGCCTACTCCTGGCTGATGTCTCTCGTGGGAAATCATGAAGCTTGTCGTCTGTGCTAATGCTGCAGTTTCCCACGGATACTATGAGAGCTAAACAAGCCTGATAAAGAGGTCAGCTAGGCATCACATTTCTAACACTAGGTCTGTGGAAAAAAGCATGACCTTTCACTCACTGTTTAGAAGATGCACACATGGCATCGGATTGATTTTTATTTTAGAGTTGGTCTTTAACGTTATAAATGATAATAATAAAAAGAAACGTCTCCCTTCTTTCACTGAGAGAATGACAGTAGAACAAGGTCTCTGCTAATCCATTTTAATATGAGAGGATCATCCCTGTTAGACCCACGCACCACAAGGGGATAGACTTCTGCTCTGCGGGATGGAAGCTAGCTGGCCTTGTTCCCTCACCAGAGCTGGGCCAGGCCAGGAATTAATCCTAGTTCCAAATACAGCAGTCTTGCCTAGCTGACGAGGTTGTGTGGTTGTGTGTGTGTGTGTGTGTGTGTGTGTGTGTGTGTGTGTGTGTGTGTGTGTGTGTGTATTATGCTGACAGGTGGTATTCTCAATAAATGCCATGTGGTAACCCCTATTATCATGTATCCCTAAATACTCAGTTCTGATCCTGCAGGTTTAGTTTCATGTTGTCAACAGCAATTAACTAATGAGATGGTTAAAGCTTGAATCACTGGTCCAGCAATCATATCTAAAAGCAAGCTAAAAATTAAGTCACCACCACAGCTGTTTCATGCATAAGCTCTCTCATCACTTCATGCGATGAAGGATAACATAATCTCCTTAAATCATATTAATTCATGAGAAATCAAACAAAATTAAATCAAATCCTACACAAATAAGACAAATTAACCTATGAGATTGTGACTGAAACTAAACAAATAAAATGAGACGATACGACACTTTGTGACCTTATTTTCGACGACATTTCACGTAGAGGGAAAAAGGGAGGTGCCAAATATAGACCCATGGGACGGACTCTGGTCAACTACATTTATAGTGTAGGGTTTAAAGAACACGGATATACATACATAAGCACAAGCTATTTTACTTGACCGGAAGATATGCGAGTGAAGACAGGATATGAATAGGAACAAATAGAAAACATGATGTTCTGACAAACAGGTGACAGAGACATCCTGTATCCTCCTTGGGCCTGTGGTATACATTATATTATTTTGAACACGAATCACGGTTTCAAAATACACACTATACGTTTACACGGGTGATTAAGTCAAACCGCACGCACGCACGCTTGACCATTTTTCCAGCTTGTCTTGGGTAATTAGCCAGAATTCACTGTACAGTCTCGGTGATTTTTACAGGCCAGTAAAGTGATTTTAATTGCCTTACAGAGTAGACACATCTGCTTCACATCGTTCTCCCAGCCTCCCATGTTGCACATTATGCTACTTTCTCTGCCTGGGTTCACACTTGCAAAACGATGAGATGTGACAAATCCTTGCTACTCTGCAAAACATTTATTAACAAACATAATTTAGCTTTTTAGGGACAGCCTACATAATGACACACAAAGCGAAGGAAACTCACAATGAGTCATGCAATAAAAACAACCACAACAAAGCAGTGGAAATGGCTTACACTGTAAAACAGAATAGAGTCAATCAAAACACAGCAGGTCCTCTGAGAATAATGAATCTCTGGAAGAATGTTGGTTGCCAGTGGACCTCTGACGGAGTACAAAAGCATTAATTACAACTATGAGATGCTAAATGCGCTACAGATGTTGGTATGATGTTACTAATTGATTCGATGACTGACGCTGAATGTCTGGAATATCTGTTATTGTGCTCTGCGGGGAACCGTCCGAGGGCACGGGGATAAAGCTCAGATAGGGCAGAGGTTTCGACCTTGGTGGTATCACAAAAATGTTCGAGACCCTCCGCCACTGGGGTGGGGGGCGGGGGGGGGGGGGGCTGGAGCAGTTTCCTTTCGGCCCACTGGGAGCCACCACAAGGCCCCGAGGCCGGGGAAGTGAGGAGGTCACAGTGGTTTGCTCGTTTTCTAAACAGATCATGTATCAGAGAGAGCTCTGAAGTGTGAGACTCAGGGGACACCGAAGAGTCCCCTCCCCCCCACACCACATTAACCCTGGCATCCCTATATATTTTCTTTCCTATTAATTCAATTCAATTCAATTTTATTATAGTGTCAAATCACAACAAGTTGTCTCAAGACACTTTACAACCAACAAAGACTTTTCTGTGTGGCAAAGTGAGTTTAATGTGGTTTAATGATTAAACAACATTAAACTCACTTTGCACCTCGATGATTTGCCACTTTATGCATGCACATACCCTCTATTACGCCATGCCATTATATAACATTTGATGAAGACTACTCTCCGCCAAGTTATCATGCTGGTGTAGCAGGCTATGTGAGCGTGGTGGGTGCTAGCTACCACGGCGAGAAACTTGACCCCACAGAAACGGTGTGAAAGATTATGGAAGTTTAGAATAGGGGTGATCCCTACGATCATGGCCACGTCACTGTCAATACTGAAGCAACCCATCTCTTAACTGCTGTCACCTCTGTTTGAAATGCAGCGAGTTTCACGCAATGTACATAACACCCACATAACACACCCTTAAGTGTAACTTCAGCAGTTTCCCATCAGAATCTCCCACAGCAAACAGCACTCATGCATGCAACTGACAGTCCCGTGAGATTCACAGAGAGAGATTCGCACATCAGCATGCCCTGTCATTAATAGTAATGCGTTCCGGAGCGCTATTCTTCTGCCATAATATGTGCACACAGATCACGTGGCACATATCTTTTCATTACTCCACAACATGACATACATCAATATAAAGCCTGTCTTGTAACACTGGTGAGAACGACAAAACAACAAAATGGGAAACCACGCGACTCTCCCAAACATTCACAATCGTAACTGTGCCACTAAAAGACAGTAAAGGGAGGCTAGACAAGACTGGAGCCCTCCCAATTTAACATGTCAATCATTTGTTATTCTCATGACAGCAAGGACTGACACAAAGGAAGAAACGATGGGAAGCACCAGACTGAATGAGGGGAAGTAGGGCAGAGGCAGGGGGGCTAGTATGTCTGAACAATTATGCAAATGGCCCTGGTTGAGCTGTTGAGCTCTATTAAGTATGGAGGTGAAAGTGACTAATTATAACTCAAGAGAAGCACTGGGGCCCTGTTTAAAATAGGACAGCAGCACCTACAAAATTGCCCGTTTTGCCCTGATATATTATATATTAGTACGATGAAAATTGATTAAATGCAATGAAAATATGGTCGATGAGGATGCTTAAGAGTTTCCCATGATCACCCAGACCTCTTGAATACAGCATGTGTCATCAGATTTCATTAGATTAGAGATCGTGATATATTGAACCCACAGAGGGAGATTTCAAACATTTCAACAGCCATGATAAACTATCTTGTTGTGAGGTGGGAATGTGTGTGTGAAAGGTCAAAACATTCGTTCAAATCTAAGCGGAATTGATTTTGCTCAATCTTAGGTTTACCCTACTACCCCCACTGGCGGCCGTGTTCACTTTCCCTGCACGCTGTGCCATATTTACATACGGAAGAGAGCACAATGCAGATACATGCTTAAGCACTTGAATGAATCCATTGTCATCCCTTTGTCCACTGGATATCCCATTGTTTATGCCAGCAATAGGAAGGTTAGTAGAGAGAGCTAGAAAGAGACTGCAAACATGTTTAGAAACTGCCTTTTATCCTGACAGGGTGAACTCGTCCCTGGGCTCTACCAGAAGAAAGAAACTTTGGCTAATAGAGGAAGTCTGCTGGCTATACATATGCACCCCTACACCAGCATGCCGGTTAGAACACAAAGACCAGACAGGATTGCAGTGTCACAGCAGTATATTCAGGCTTTGTACAGGTGATTAGGACATGATGGCAATGATGATACTTACTTAGGCCTTGAAATTCCCTGAGGAACATGTCATAGGTGAGGCTCCTCCATCCCCTTCGGTCTTGTGCCCTCCGCTCCAGTTGTTGCCATGACAGCCCTCGCCTTGTGACTTCATCTCCTGCTCTGTGGTTCTTCTCCAGGTGGCTCTACGCCTAGGCAATGATCATGGTGATGAAATTATGATTTCATTTAACTGAACAAGAAAGGGAAACATGGTATTAGTAGTGCAAAATAAACAACGGCATAAACTAACGTAGGCATAAACAACTCAAACAAACAAATACTCACAGGGACATGCTAATAAACAGAAAGGAGCTAACTTAACTTACATAATGCATCAACTTTGACATATAGCTGTGGGGTTCTCACAGTACCTCTCCAGGCAAAGGAAAGTGTTTGTGTAGTTACAACCTGGGCCTAAGTAGGCCTGCCACAGGTGTGCCAAATTAGTATGAGATAGGGCAGTGTGCACCCACCACTAAATGAGGTGATCAGCTCCCACCCAACTTTCAGCCAAAGAGTGCAGGTGGTTTTTGTACAAGTCATAAATCAAATCTGTAAAAACTATATTTAGTGCAAAAGCATTCCTCAAAACAGCATGCAGTCCTGTGCAGTAGACTATATGCTTTTGTCAGTGAAACATTGATAATTGAAAAAAGGTATTTTCTTAAATTGAATAATGGAATAGAGAATTATCTGTTACCATTTGGATGTTCTCACTATCATTAATGCTGAACCATAATTTGTGTAGCCTACATGTATTAGTTGTTATGGGATGTATAAATTGCATGATATTATTTCTCTAAATAATCCATTGTTGTGATATGAGCACACCACAGTATGCCCATGTCCCTCTCATTTCCGCAGTTTCTGGCTCACTCAGGGAGGTATCCATAACAGAGTCTTAAGACCTAACTTATGGCCTACTTTGTCTGGCGTTTAACTCCTTTTGTGAATCTATAGGAGGTTCCTTTGAATCCCCTTGAAACTTGATCTCGTCTATGATGAATCAATAAAATAATATAGGCTCCATTTACCTCCTCAGCCCCATAGAGTGAGCCATTCCGAACAGTAATCTTACCAGAGAGCATCCTATGTTGTATATAGAGACGGCAGGGAAACTGAAACCAACTTCTGAAGGGCCGCCCAGTCCCCTGGCTCTCACTTCTACTGTGACCTGTAATCCTATCACAGCCAGTGTGTCCATGCTGGGAAAATAAACAGAACCAAAGACTGCTCCCACTACGCTGGCTGCCCTCGTCCACTGATCCTCACGTTCACAGAGCACAAGCTCAGAGAAAGATGAGAGAAGACCTAATGTGCTGGATTTTTTTTTTTTTCTTTTTTTTACTTTAGTGCCTTCTCAGTTTTTTCTTTGGGTTGTCTCCTTCACTAGCGCACATGAATGCAAGTAGTAATGCGCACACGCGCACGCACAGGCGCGCGCGCACACACACACACACACACACACACACACACACACACACACACACACACACACACACACACACACACACACTACAAGAGCAATGTGTGAAAGAGATGAGAATAGGGCAAATCACAGAAAGCATGGGTACAACTACAAAAGAATGAAACTTGTGCTAAAGATTTCCATGTTTGGTTAGTTTTTCTTTTGGCACAGAGCACAAGCTGCATCCATTCACATGTGTGTGCAACATGCAGCGTACCAAGACACATCTGAACATTTTTTGAACTGTAAAGCACATGTGTTTTCAACTTTCTGCGGTGTGTGGCAGTGCATGAGTCAATATGACGAGGTATCCTGTGAAGTATATACCCGGGTTCTGGTACATCACAAAACTGTTGTTTACAGGGACTTGTGCATAATTACAACAATAGATATTTCCATTGATCTGGGACTTCTCAGGAATCTTTCACCTAAGACGTGGGTGTCCTCCCATACACAGACTATAAATAGCATTCCTCTAATCATCATGCTCATCTGCTGAGGCTCCATGGCTCTGCTTTGGATCCCCGGCGGACATGTTGACATGATCAGGAGAAAATCAAGCGCTGTTGCGTTTATTTGTGGGCACCCAGCAGGGGAAGTGGTCTTTGGGGATGAAGGGGATTTAATTTCACTGGAATCCAGCGGTAATGTCATCTGTGTGCATCAAGGATGTGGTGGTGGTGGTGTGGGGGGCCATCTTCTGAACAGAGAACGGAGGCTGCTTTTATTTTGTATTTCTTTTGTCTCATCAGTCTCTATGAAGGGAACATGATACAAAAAAAGGCATTGTGGGCTACAAAAAAAAGGCATTAACCACTTTTCAACTATTTTTTGGGGGGAAACTTAGAATGCATAGATATGCTATTACTCCACAATGCAACTAGGTGGTTAATAACCGACATTGTTACATCAAAAGCCTTTCAAAGGTGGGACAAATGCCTATAGAGAAAGAGTGTGTTCAATGCAGAAGAATGGGGGCGAAGAGGCCACCCCCTCTGCCTGTTTTTTATGCACACCGTCTGAAATCCTGAATGTTCAATTGGGTAAAGATTTTTGGCAGTACTTTGGCCTCCGTAAATTAACACTCAGTTTTTAGTTGCCCTTCTATGGCTACTTGTAAAAGTTGATCAACACAGTGCGTTGTCATCTCTAAGAAGATTGAACTTTAACATCAACGTATGTATATGAAACACTTCCAGATAATATATACAAATTTAAAAAAGGGTACTTTCCTGTCAGTGCAAGTAAGCATATATAAAGATGAATAGGCCTATACGCTAGAAGAGTGAGAATGTAAGAATGCGTAAGTCATATGGGCAGTACTACTAGGCCTACTGTATGTACACGCAAAAGGTCTTTTGAATGACTTGACTCCATACAGTCAGAGCAAGATGGTACCTGACCAGAAACATGCTTTGGAACTGAGCATACGAATGCTGGGGTCTGTTGGGGCGTGAGGTTATTTAAATGTCTGTACCACCACCAGCTGCACGCCGGTCTGAATTGAATCTCACGTCATGTCTTGGGTCAGAGATTTGCTTTGCACAACTAAAAGGCCCATTGCCTTGTGAGGGCCAGCATTTGAATAACAAGTGTTCAGGTTCAGGAATGGCCAACTGTTCGGGGGCTCGTCACAAGGTCAGAGAGGAACAATAGAATTGGCCTCCATGGTGAACAAGGCAGTCCACACTTGGCTGGCCACGCCTAAAACAAACCGCATTGGAATGGAACTTAATTCTTCCGAAACAAAACTCAAGACTTTAATATGTTTAATCATTAATGGTAAACTACTTGTTGATGCAATGTTTCACCAGGTGCAGCCTAAACCTGCCCTGCCCAGACAACCACCTGCAGCACTGTTTTCCTTGGGTCAATATTTCGCCTTTATCTCTGGAACAGGCAAACTGAACTTCTGATCTCCTTCAAGCAAGAAACCGCCAAACTAAACTTGTATATCACACACGCAGACGCACACACACACACACACACACACACACGCGCGCGCGCACACACACACGCACGCACTCGCGCACACCCGTCACGCACACGCACACTTCATTGTTTTCACAGGCCGTGTCTTCAAGGCTAAAGGCAGCACGCTGCGTTCAAGGCCCGCCCACAAGGCGTGGCCTGCGTAGAAGTTTATATAGCGTGCCGGTGCAACAGTAGGCGCCTGTAGCTCCATAATACTCCTGAGCTATGAAACGTAACGGGACTACCGCCACATAACGTTTTCCGCGTACCACTGAGAGACATCACCACATGGACTTTGTATCTGGGATTCAGTGTGCTGCTGAATAGCGCTTTAATTAGTTATTTATTAGAATTTAAAATCATGTTGAAAAACAATGGGAAGACAGCTGTCTCCATAGCCAGCGCAGCGTTTCTCTGCCTCCTCCTGTTGCTGCTGGTGGCCGCGTCGCAGCATCACCGCTTCCAGGTGGCCGAGGATCCCGCGGAGGAGACGCTCCGCTCTCTGCGGAGTCTGGCGCCGGACCACACGAGCCCTGCCGGACCGCAGGCGAAGATCGGATTCTCCGCGTATTTCACCAAACTGTCCCGGGGACGCAGAGAGGCGGAGAAGCCCGCACTGTCCTCCGCGTCGCCCGGGGCAGACGCGCCTCCTCCCGCCGAGGACATCAGCGCCAGTGATCTCTTCATAGCTGTCAAGACCACGAAAAAGTTCCACCAGTCGAGGCTGAATCTTCTGCTGGACACGTGGATCTCAAGAAACAAGCCGCAGGTAAATAGAGTCTAAATAAGATTAAGAATATACATTTATGGTAGCCTAATTGTTTTGGGTTCATCCATTAATTCACCCCTTATCTTACTCGCGTTAGAATATTAATGCACGATCATGTCTATGCTAGGCCTACTCTACGAAAAAAAAAAAGAAAGGGTATATCTATCTACCTCTCCCTGAGTCCCTGTAACTCTATATAATTGTTCCTCTGAACTGAGGCCATTGTCCCTGACCCGGTCCCGTTGTGCTTTAACAATGGCCCCGTGCACACATGCAGGTGATGCCTGCATGATAGCCCGGCTACAGTGTTGCATTGTTCCCTTGTTATCAGATGACAGACACACTGAAATAATGGCCACGCAGCCCTATTCCATTATTCCGAGTATCCGCTGGGATCTGTCACTTTTACATTCGGGCTCCAAAGTGATGTCCCTGAGAACGACGGGAGAGAACAGTTTTCAGCCCACCCACCCTCCCCTCCCTCCCCATTATCTCCCCTCTTTTGGGCGTCCCCCGTGAAAAGCCTGTCGGTGCAATGGATGCTTCACAGCAGCGACTCTGACTGGTGCTGTCCCCTTTCCAGGGCTATAACAAAGCGTCTTTCTGATGGGGGAAGAAAAGCTTTCCCAGCGTCTTGTCTCACTCTCTCCATGGGAACGTGGGAGCCGAGTCTGGGTCAAGCCCATGCCGAGGGATGGGAAAACGGGGGGCTTCGCTAAGGGGATGCCTATGAGGGACAAAGGGGTGCATCTGTTGGGAAGTTTGTGTCCTGGAGTATAGCACGCTGGGGTATGAAAATGTGCCTTTGAGACTAGAAGCTCTTTTAGGTTGTACACAAAGACACAGTCAACAGAAAACACACAGGCTATAGTCAGAGTGATTTTACATCAGCAGCCATGGCTGTCACACGTAGTTTTCCAAAAAAGTCACTTTAATTGGCTTCGGACATATTCACACCATCCACATTTTTCTTTCTCTCTTTTTAAATAGAACATTTCCATCACCATTGTATTCCAAACACCACTGTTTCTGAGCTGAGAGGAATGACCCCTGGATGTGGATATAGGGAGAGAGTTGGGCCACGAAAACTGAGTGGACAAGATTTATCTTTCAATATGTCACATCCACTTAGCTAAATCAAAATCAATTCCCAAATGTGTTGAATACTTACATAACACACAGCAAGAACTTCACAGCTCCCAGATAGTTAAATTAACGCAGATGATTTCGCTCGCTGTGTGTATACATAATTATATTATACAACATCAGGTAACTGTTAAGGGGAGGCTCCCAGATTGACTCTGCATGCCGTGTGCGTGGGAACGGGTTGCACTGCAGTAGATGATGTTAGTTATCCCAGCATCCTCCAGCTCTCTAACAGCAGGGCTTAGAGGTTAGGCAGCTGGTGCAAGGCAGAACAGACATAAAGGACAGACTCAACCCACAATGCAAGAGGGAGTTCCTAGAGGAGCACTGCCAGGTGGCCAAGAGAGGGAGAACAAAAGATGGCCTTAATGCTAGCCATATGATGCACCCAATTCCCACACCATATCTACATATGGTCATCGCTGCACTCGTGAGGTCAGATGTGTCGACTGCATGAACACCTGTGGTGGTTTTGATTAGTCATCATGATGATGCCATTGAAAAGGCAGGCTATAGCAGGAGGATAATGTTATGTTGCTATAAGTCAGTGGGCATTAATGACATAACAATTGTACCCCCCCCCCCCCAACCTGATACAGAGACGGGGGGTTGCTATGAGATGCTTGTTGTTTACACACAAAACGGAGACATAAACAAAGACAGAAGAATGAGCGCTGCAGGACAGTGGATGTGCCTGTGGGCCGGCCTCCTTTGTCTGGCTCTTGTTATAGCCGAGCCCCTCCAGAGATAAAGGTGGCAGACAGTAGTGGTGGTGAAGAATTTACTGAGCAGCGTTTGGGAATGATAAATGCAGCGCACAGAATTGACAATGTTTTTCCCAGAAAAGAATAATGATGTCGTGATTTTAACTTCTTCTTAGGAACAGCCAGAGTCAAGATGTTCAGGGGATGACACGTGTCTGCCTATTTGGATTCAAAATATCAAGATAGATATACATTTGACTTTGGTAGTGTCAACTCAGGACAGTTGGCACACGGATCACAATGGCATTGCGCTGTACGCATTCCACTCTTTAATTGAAATTGCAGTCATCAGCTAGTGCTCCAGCATCAAGTGCTCATTTAGCTGGCTGATGGAACAGGACTTGGACTATGATGAATAAACAGATCTGTTTAGAGCTGCTCTCTCAGCGAGTGAAAGAAATAGACTCGTTATGGAGGTAGCCAATGAGACCTACCAGGAACACCCAGGGTCCTTGAAAAACAAGGGATAGTTTTTGTACTATTATTCAAAGTGACGTTTTCCAAGCCTTTGCGATCTGCCAGGGCAGCCCATATATTTCACTATTGTGGCAGTTCTTATGCAAGGTCCTGAGTGCTCCATTCACTGGTGCCATCCGCTTCTCTGTTCTGGCCTGTCCTGATTGCCTATACCAGGTCTCCCACTAGCAGAACTGCTTTGTCATAATAAAAAGTGCTGTAATAGCTCACCGTTTGTGAGCTCACGGCCCAGAACACAGAGGGGGGAAACAGGCTGGGTGGGGGCAGTTGTTGATGGAGGGAGGGGGTCTATAGTGCCCTTCCTTCCTGGGGTGCTGGAGTCAGCCAGCCAGGCACCACATTCAGCTCCGCCTGCAGGGCCCTGCCAGGCCTTCCTGTGGTGAGGAGAGCAGTCTCTCTTAACTCTCATCTCCCATCGCTCTTCTCTTTAGCCCCGTGGCCTCACATCTCTTACTGGGAGAGAGAGAGTCACACACAGACAGCATCATTGTTTTCATTCAGTATGAATTAGTATTCCATAGACGTATAAACTGTGCTCTCTTTTTTTGGGGAAGTTTCAGTTAAAGGACAAAGACAGATCAAAAACAAAAAAATCTCTTTCCCTTCCCGCAGGCTTCTCTTTAGTTAACTCCTGCAGCTGTATGCAAATGCTGGCAAACATATTTAGAATTTACCCAGTGGAGACTTTACCCAGCATGAAAACTCACGGCATTGTTCTATTCAAGAGGGCCTAGCTAAGTATGTGGAAAGGGGGGTAGGGGGTAGCATAGGGGATGAAGTAGGGGGTGAATGGCCACACACAGATTTCGATTTACTAATCAGTAGTGAGATTCCACCCCCCCCCCCCTCTTTCCTCCCTCGCCTTCTCCACTCTCCCTCCTCTTTCTGTCAGTACACCCAGGCAGTCCTGGCAGCTGCCTCAATGATTAGGCTGTCCATTCACTGGGCTTTTAAAGCAAACAGCGCCAGTCTCAGATCCCCTTTACCAGCGAAATCACCACCCTTCCTTAGACAAACACGGGCTCATGGCTCTCGCATCGTGCAGCATCTGCTCAGAGTTTATTCCGCAAACCAATGAAGCCGCCTTGCCCTTCCTCCCCCCCTCTTCCACGGCAGACACAGACATTTAGGAGGAATAGTGTTTGCACAGGCAAACGATGAGTGCGTGCGCATGTCTTTCCCCCCCGGCTGGTACCGACTCAGCTGGCTCTTCAAAAGATGCAGTTCCTGGGTGCAGCTCAGCTCGTGTGGTTGGCGCACGTAGTTGTTTGTCATGAAGCACTCTTTTATCAGTCAAACTCAGGGAGCAGGTGAGTCGCCGCTGCACCGTGACCCGGGCGTGCCGAGACACGCGGCGCAGATAAGGCAGCGTGCCGTTCGGCAGGTGCTGTCTGACTCAGCCGAGAGGTGATGGGTAAACAGACAGGGTGGCAGTTAAGTTACACGGCCTGAGGCTCGCCGGCTTTTTCATCCACTCCGCTCAGTCTGAGGTTGCAGCCCACCTTGCACCTGCTCAGTCCGAGACGCCATGAAAGATCATCTAATCCCTGCGTGCTCTCTGTGATGTGGCAGTCTTGGAAAGCCCTTTGTTGTGTTCACTCCTTTTGTTACCGATAGCTACTGTTAACTATGGCGCCCGCAGCTTATTTATGCTCCCTTTGTGCTCATAACTTAAACTTCCTCATAAGCCCTCTGTGTTGGTACAATTAAACAAGAAAATTGCATTGGTGGTCTGTATAATACAGAGACTTGTGGCATGCAGCATGCCACATGTTAGGTGAATGCACGTTTTATTTGCATAACATGTTGAACGTAGACAGTGCGTCCAGCGGAATAAGGGGCTGGTTTGGGAGTGAGACAAGGGTGTGGGGAGGGGGTGTTTGGGGGTTCATACCCCCCTTTGTTCTAGGTCTACGATGCTTTGGGGGGGCTGCAAAGTTGCCATGGAGAGAGTGAAACCGAGGACAAAAGGCCTTTATTGGGGCAAGGGCTGTTTAACTCAATGTGTTTTTCACTGCATAAAAGACTGATGATGGATGCAAATCACACCGAGTTAGGAACAAGAAGCACATCAGATGACTGGAAATCAGTTGATCTCGTGACAAAGTTTAACTTCAGTTTCATTTCATGTATTTCAAGGGGAAGTTGTGTCATCTCTAGTTTTCTCTCTTTTACAGACATACATATTCACAGATGGAGAAGATGAGGAGCTGAAAAAGAAAATTGGTAAGTTGATGTATGCTGACTATGATAAAAGCGGAAATTGGTTCATCATTCCGGCCAATTTTAGACATTCTGAAAGCAAATCCTATCTCAATCTGTATGCTAGTTCACTGGTCTTATTATGACTCCAACAAAGTCACATTACATTTCCTAGGCCTTGCCGATCCAACATTTGCCTCCAAAATAGGGTACTTTCTTGTAACTCTAACTAATAATCTTTTCTCTCGTCATCACAGGGAGTCATGCCATCAACACCAACTGTTCTGCAGCCCATAGCCGTCAAGCTTTGTCTTGTAAGATGGCGGTGGAATATGACAAGTACATAGAGTCTGGGAAGAAGTAAGTGCACCCACAATTTGTTTTAACCTCAAACTTTTGTTTCTTATAGAAAAAAAGTTACAATTTTGCACTTTCTGACTGTAATTTCTGTTCTTCAGGTGGTTCTGTCATGTTGACGATGACAACTACGTGAATGTGCGGACTCTGGTCAAGCACCTGTCCCAGTACCTCCACACCCAGGACGTTTACATCGGTAAACCCAGCCTGGACCGGCCCATAGAGGCCACGGAGAGACTATCGGAAAACAAGATGGTGGGTGAATGATTGTTGCCTTTTCCATAATATAATGTACTTCTTCCTGGATATGCCAACTATGGACAATTATGCTGTGTTAGACTACAACGAAAACTAACAATCTCTCCGTCTGTAATATGTTTCAGAGACCAGTCAACTTCTGGTTTGCCACCGGAGGCGCAGGTTTCTGTGTGAGCCGGGGGCTAGCGTTGAAGATGAGCCCGTGGGCCAGGTGAGATTTGGTCAAATGTGTGCACCAGTGATCGTAAATAGCTTTATAGATTTTCAAATGGCCAAAATGTACAGGACTGAAGTGGTTCTAGTGTAATAGCAGACACGTGTTGTCGTCCTTCGGCGTGCAGAGTGCCGCTGTGTTAACCGCGTTGTGTGTCGTTGTCTTCCTCCTCAGCGGCGGCCATTTCATGAACACCGCCGAAAAGATCCGCCTGCCGGACGACTGCACCGTCGGTTACATCATCGAGTCGGTGCTGGGCGTGCCGCTGACGCGCAGCAACCTGTTCCACTCGCACCTGGAGAACCTGCAGCAAGTCTCACGATCCGAGGTTCACAAGCAGGTGAGATGCTTCAACCGCTGCTCACGTCAATTAGACAGACGTATTGTTGCAAGCGGTATTGAGAATATTTTTTTGGAAGGTCATTGTGCTCATTGTGACATTCGTTATTCTCCTCTCCCAGATCACGTTGAGTTATGGAATGTTTGAAAACAAGAGGAACATCATCAATTTGAAAGGGGCTTTTCCCGTGGAGGAGGATCCGTCAAGGTGAGAGCTATACAGAATATAATCATTTAAATATACCGTATATAGATTTAGCATGTGTCGTACTGTATATATATATATAGTCTAGATTAGAAGATATATATCTAGAAGCTCGTGACACGTTCGGATCTTGTAGATCGTCTATTTTCACTGTGTACGGTACTGTAATGTGTATTAGTAAACGCTTAATCTAAATCTAACCCTCACACCTCTGTGTTTCAGGTTCAAGTCTGTGCACTGTCTCCTGTATCCAGACACACCGTGGTGCCCTCCTCTGGTTGCCTATTAGGGCGACCCCTCTCCTTTCTCATCCTCGTCCCCGTCATGCCTCGGTATCTGAAAGGCTCGTGGGGACCAGCGTTTGGTTATTAGACCATGTGGCTGCTGTATTTTCGCCGCAGTGACACATGGTGTTCAATAGTTTTATTAGGCTGCTGTGCGGCCTCTGCCCTAGGACACTTCCTTCCTGTCTGGTGCCTGGGCTCTCTCCCATTGTTGCAATGGTAGCCAGAGCCAAACTCCTGGCAGGAAGTAGCTTTCAGCGTTAAGCTTTGCAGGCAATCAATTTGAGCTTTGTGTTGCAAATTTCGCTTGTAAAATGTAATAATGTATTTGCAATTCTCATAGAATGTAATGCCTTAATGTTCAAACCTTTTGCCAGCTTTAAACAAATAATATTCTTTAGACTTCTGTTTTAAGTTTGACCTATTCCAATTGTTTAAGCGATGCAGATGCATCTTTCTGGACTTGTTTAATTAATCATTGTAATTTCTTTGATTGTGAGCAAATCCGTTTTCTTTTAGGCCTTAGTGGTGTTTTCTTTTTTTACTTCTGTTTTTCGCTTTTTAATCTCAGATGACTCCGGACAAACTCCATAATATGAAGACGTTATGCTTTTTTAAAATGATATCTGTCAGTGTTATTTCTCTCACAATTTGAGCTGGCATTAGGTTTTTTATTTTATTTTGTACAAATGTAACCTTGGGTGATGTAATCTGAGGTATATCAGGATAAAGCACTTTTCCCATTTTATATTTTAGGTGAACCGATTGAATTTACATCAATTGATTGAATTTACATCAATTGTCCATTATATGCATCAGATCTTTGTTAAAACCAACCAACAACACCTAAATATCAACATCACAATATTCTATTGTATTTAAGAACAGTCCTTGCATTTAATTACAGTCAGGGAAACTAATATATGACAGAGATGTTGATTTGGGGTTAACAATCAGATTTTGATTATCTTAAAAATGAATGAATTTGAAAATTGCACAGCTGAGTTTCAAATGAACTGTTGTTTGCTCCTGTAATGATGCTCAACCTAAGAGGCTTAACTGACAAAAAATAGTTTAAGCATGGATGTGTGTCATTTAAGTAGCCCCAAACAGTGACGAGAGCAACAACAACACATGTTTGAATGTGTGGCATCTAGATATATTGACCACATACCTTTACGCAACACACATTTTTGCACAAAAATATTCCATCCGGTTATCGTTAAAATGAATGTTCTTTAATTCCAGTTTAATACTGCTGAGTTATAGACAGTGTTAAGGCTTGTGACCCCCCCCCCCACACACACACACACACAGGTGTGTCCCCCCCCCCCCCTGTGCATTGACCCACATTGGGTGATACTGTACATCTGCAGCAGTACTGTGTACTGTGCCTTTGTTTATGAACTGTAGTGATTGTACATTGTTTAGAATGTAATTTCCCGTGGCGGTTTACATAATGCTTTTGATGACCTTGATATGGTTTTGTACTGCTTTGAATTGTACTCTGATGGCTGTGGTGGTTTATTCTCCAGTATCTGGAGGGTTCAGACAGTTCATTCAAACACTAGCTTCTCAGGGATTATGTTGTGATCCTGGTATTATTGCCATGGGAACCACAGTGGGGCCCAAACTTTGAATAAAGTTGCATAACCACTGAGAAACATTACATATTTGTCTGTGTCTTTTTTTATTTCACTATTTCACTGATTTCATTCAGGTTATAGCTATACAATAACAGTCAGTGTCAAAAGGTAGGCTAGTCATCTTATTATTCTGTCATTGGGTCAAGGAGATGGGAAAGAATTATGTGAACTTTATTAAGAAAATGTGACGCAAACAACAACTTCCAAGTGCAAGCTCTCTCTTTTCTAGACTGACCCAATACACAGTATGTTCTCCAAACTGTCTTCCCAAGTGTGACGCTGAAAAGCTGGCCCAAACCCAGGGCGTAAATTGTAATGCTAATGGTGCACACTTAAAAGGACTGTCTGAGTCTCTATTTATTATTCTACAAGTGTGGGTATGGGAACGGACATACTGTAATTGCAATAGCAAACACGTAAGAGAAAATACACAGTGGAAACCACCATAGAACAGTAATCACATGTAACAGTTGTAATTTAGCTGACTGGGGTTGTAAGTAGACATGACAGTTTGGTGTACCTCAGGGATTACTATGCGTTAAGATGACATGTGGAATTTGTGTAAATTGTATTAGGCAACGTTTAATCTCGTATCACTCTTGCTCCTCATGGCGGTGCCGTGCCAGTACGTACGACCTAAATATGTTTTCATAGCTGAGAATGTTTCAAAGCTGACAACAAATCAGCAACGAAAATAAAGTCAGTCAAACATTTCTATATGGGCCACACACAATTATTGTGGCTACAGGCAATTCTACGTGTTTTGGCAGCCCTGCATTCATTGTATATATGAATGTACTGTAAACGCAATAGATAATGAAATATAGAATTACATGAGAGAATGGGACTCTTGCCCCGACAACCAGGGCATTGGCTAGATAGAATGAAAAGACAAAACTATATGGTAAATTACTGTATAACCTAAATTATTTTGACTGGTATTATATATAGGGAGCTGTTAAATGCAATAGCCAAAGTCTGACTTGGTCATGAATTGCTATCTTTATTGAAAAACATGTTTTTGTAAGTAAACAACTGAACTGATGCTTGCGCGTACCGTGTGCTGTACATCCATAACTTGCAAATTAGCCTAATTATGACTAACGATAACGAATAGTCATCCACATTTACTTTTCTTCCGCATGGTGCGGTTCTTCTTCCGACTTCCACTGACTGACAGGGCTGAATATAGAGTGAGGTTTATCAACCAATCATCACTATGCGAATTAGATAATTGGGATTAGTTTATACAGTCCTGTTTAACGCAGTCTATGATTTTCAAGCCTCTATATAACTTCATTTGCGCCAATTGTGTGTGTGTGTGTGGGGGGGGGGGGGGGGGGGGGGGCACATTTTGATTGATGTCTGCTTGAACATGAGATCCAGACACATAAAAGCTTCCAGCTTTTCTCACTGCACATCTCAGGAAGGCAAACCTATGATTATGGTCTGTGGTCTGGATGTTTGCTTGTGTAATTTGTCTCCCACGCTAGGCTTCACTGACCAATGTGTGTGTGTGTGTGTGTGTGTGTGTGTGTGTGTGTGTGTGTGTGTGTGTGTGTGTGTGTGTGTGTGAGTGTGTGTGTGTGTGTGAGAGAGGGGTAATGACAGGTGAGAAATAACAAGTCCAGATCTGACTGGACTAAGAGATGGTAATCACAGAGCAGTGTGTGGCAGGATACTGCAGCACTACACATGGTTATGCTTCTGTGCACCTGCTTGCACGTTATGCTGAAATGTATGCGCCGTTGTAGAATGGCGGCGTCCCTTGCAAAAAAAACAGCAGATCTAAAAGCTCACAATATGAGATACATATATAATAATAACTCAGGATTTATGGTGAGAGATGACTGGAGACTACCGTGAGTGATTTTCTGCCAGTGATTAAGATTATCCGGTATCCAAATATTAATCATGTCCTGTTTACAAAACAGAAATAAAATCCCATACGACTTGTTGATGTTTCTCGGTTTGAATGATCACACTGGTTTAGAAATGAATGACACATTCCTCTACATTTATGGCTTTACTCCCAGGGACAAAAAAAATAATAGTCGTGAAGTGTCTGCTACCCATGTAATGAAAGGCAAGGTTCCAAGAAAGAACTTCCTTATTGGAGATGACGTTAATTCAAAGCCAGCCGTTATGAATTTTGGTGTGACTGTTTTGTTGGCCCCCACTGCTGAAAGAGGTCTGTATTTGTCTTTTCGGAAAACAGAACCCAGTCCTTTATCTATGGAGTCAGATCAGTCTAGAAATTCTGCAAAAAATCAAATAAATTGTCTCGGATACTAGTACTCATTAAGATAAATTATGTGCAAAAATATACAATCTATAGAGCACCGAAGTCCTGACGTAACTGGCTCATCCCGACGATTCCCCTGGTTCGCGGAAGTAATTTCTCTATGGAGAATAACATGGGGTGATCTTAATATCGTCTACTATAAGGTGTCTCTGTATCGTTTGCAACAGTCAGTCACTCATATATGATATGATAGTACTGACATCTGAGCGCCAGTGAGTACAATCTATCAACAATGAATATGTGTATGTGAATATATGAGTGAATATTAGTGTCTCACAAGTTCTAATTAACAGGCATTTGACACTGTTTGTAATGACAGATTAATTGGATATGTTAATTTTAATCCTTCGGGGCATACCATAGAACACTGGGTGAATCCACCCTCCCTCGTTATCATGTCTAACATTGGGGAGAAACCCTTTTGATCAGAGCTTGTTGGTCTGCGACTGTTTGTCCAGCCGATACAAAAACAAACACCTAGGTGTGATATCCTGCACCTCCTAAATGAGGTGGGCGGGGATATGTGAAAATTCACAACCCGTTAAATTTACTGTTTGTCTTCGTTTGAAATTGTGACACGGAAGAAAATAGAGGTCTAACTGTGTGTGAAATGGAATACCCCGGAGTGGCAAAGTGGGCCGTCGGAAATTAGCCGGAGCTGGTGGATCCTGACACCAGCTCCAGCTGAACAGATCCGAACAGAGTTGCTGACACGTGGATGGTGGCGAAACTGCCACTGAGAGGGACATGCCACAGAGAGTGTTTTGATTGATTGATTGATTGAATACTTTGTTAAAGGTTTGCAGAAGAAAGAACATGAAAGTACAGTTCAATTAGGGTCTGCTAAGAGGATTTAAACCCAAGAAAGCCTATGGCTTGTTTGTTTCCATTGTGGTATTTCATAATCAATTCGTCGAAGAGAGATAGTGTGTGTGTATGTTTTCTCATGCCAATAAAGCCCTTTGAATTGAGTGTGTGTGTGTATGTGTGTGTGTGTGTGTGTGCACGTGCGTGTGATTAAAGAGATGGTGGTGACTTGCACGTTGTCGTCGCCGTGACTTTGCCATATTAGCCAGTTTCCAATTAACGTCCCACATTGTCTGCGGGATTAGGAGACGTAGTGCAATTCTCTGGCCCCACTTGGGAGTTCCCTCTAACAACTGGTCGTGGGCCTTTAATCCTCCTTGGTGTGCTCAAAAGGTTGAGGAATTTACTACAATCCAGATATCACATTTCCTCACAATGAAAGTGCCTGGACTTCAGACGTACCGATACGTTGCTCCGTCATTGTCTTCGAATCAGTGACCCGAGGAATTTTAAAGGCCCGGCTCAACTTGAACAGCTAGGTCCTGTTGTGAACAGCCATTTGATCTAACTCTAATGTAATACTCATAATTGAACTGTAGTTTTTGCAACATTGTTCAAATTTAAAATGTTAATTCAAATTGTCAATCTCTTCATAGGTCAAATTTGTCTTTCACTATAATGGACAAGCATGGGGCCATGTCCAATGGCCCCATAGCCTACATAGACTTCTATTGAGCATGGGGACAACCAACCAACCAAAGTAGGCAGAAATGCATTGGACTCAGGCTACAGCCCAGCTCTAATGATCTTAAATCCCTTTATTTTAGATTGTTTTTTTTAGTAATAGTACAACATAAACATTAAAGAGACTTTAGTTGTTACTGTACAATACTTTAAAACAGTTGTCATGTTGCACACATGCTTAAAATAGCTCTTATTTGCGCAGCCCTAGTTGAAAACAATGTATTTCCAAACTCCAGCTTGTACCAGTTCAGGCTCCATGAACAGCGCTCGAGCGTTCGGTTTCTGCCCCATCAACATCGCAACTCTTCTATTAGATGGCTCTGGGCCTGGCCACACGATTCTTTAGGCTTTCTAGATCCTTTAACTTTACGTGACAAAACAGGCACTGAATGTGTCCGAGGAACGGGAGCAAAGTTTGTCTTTAAACCTCAGCTCAGTCATCGCATTAAAACGATCTGACTTGGACTGACTGCATGCTCTCCTTTCTCTTGTTGAATGGTAATAATACTGACACCTGCTAGTGTGTTGAGTAATGCATATCCCCTCCTTCAACAGTACAGTCATTAGTCAACAGCAGAGATCAGTATCAAGATCTATATCTTTCTAGAATAGATTTAGATCTATATTGAAATGAGAACACGAATCCTGGCATTGTACTGCAGGGACACTAGATTTACAGTATTCACAGCTTTACCGAGGGTGACAAAAGAACAATAGCTATAAGTACTTCAGCATGATATCATTTGAAGGAATAAGGTTGTGTGACAAAAGTAGGAACTGAAAATGATCTGAAGACTGTTATTAAGTGCTATTTTGGCAATATCTATCGCATACTTACAAATAAGTTGACAGCGATACTAATGTATACATTACAAATCCAGAGGCAACTGACACACACACACACACACACACACACACACACACACACACACACACACACACACACACACACACACACACAAGTAGTGGGCGGCATATGCTGCTTTGCATAAATGTAAAACAGGATGCAAATGCATATGAAGTTATGAACCCTTCATATCCTAGCTGCAGGCAATGGCATCTTGTCGCTGTAACGGAGCTAAATCTTTCAGCAACCACACCAAAAGATGGTTCCAAGTCATCATGATGGAACCAAAGTTGTAAAGAGAGATAAAGGGTTGCATTACCCTCGCCTTAGGACAGCCTCGTAAACGTCTCCTCTTTTATTAAGACTATTTTTAAAAACTGAACTGCTGTTAACATTGCTAATATGGAAACATTAATGTCCTGGTATTGAGAGCTGAGCTGAGATCATATGGTCCAACGTCTAATGTGGGTTAAACATGGCCGCCGTGGAGATGGTGGTAAACCACTGGATCATGACACAAGCTTTACATAAGAAAATACTTAAAAAATGACCTTCAAAGAAACAGGAAGGAGAGGGATACGCTTTGGACAGATGGAAAGAAAAAAAGTATTTCGAATAGGGAAGGCTTGCATGGCGGCACGACGTCACGGTGAGTGGGAGGAGGGGGATTTGGCGAGAAGTTAACTTCCATGAACTGACACGGAGGAGACGTGTTCTGAAATGACTGGTTGGTTTTTCCACACAGCTGAGTTAAAAGGTACAGAGAGGGTCGGAGAAGAACAGAAGCGACTCCCATAAAGCCATTCATTGGATGCATGCCGCCTCAGACTGGTGTGTAGGTGACGCGCACAAAGGGGGAGCTGGGGTGTGAATAACGTGTGCAATGACACCCAGGATACAGCTGCCTCTCTTTTCAGCCCGACCACAAAGGAGACGAGCAACACGCCCTGCTTCCTTTGACTCCCGTTCCATCTTAAGCATCTGGCAGCATTCCCTACAAGAACTGGGGAACAAAAAGTGACTATGGGTCTGCAGTGCAGTCAAGTCAGTCCCAGTGCTCGCGCGGAAAAGGAGTGGTGTGGTGTGTGTGTGTGTGTGTGTGTACACACTGAACAGGCAGCAGTATCATCGGACACCGAGAGAGGAGGACCCAGTTTCTCCGCCAAAGTATTACAATTCGTGTCAACTTAACTCTGAAAAGTGTAACTGTACACTGTCAGAGTTAAGTGATCTCTCCAGATTCAGTTGTGCAGAAAGCGTTGAACATCGTACGCAGCTGCTTGTGACAGAGGAGATTGAGAGAGGCAGGCGAGGACAACCACAGGCCTGTGGTACGTTTGGGTCCTGGCAGAGCGCCAGGCCAGACACAGGAAGTGTCTACAGCGGGTCAGAGGGCTCTGCCACCATCTCGCCCCCAATTCAGCACTGCACCTCCAAGCATTAGTAACGCATTCCTACAGTCCCACAATAGAGCGGAGGCTAATTCAATTTCCGAGACAGACAGTCTGGGCCGTGTGACATTTCATTAGTGTTGACTGACTGTCCCTTCCCATCGCTGAAATTCACTCAGTCGGTGTGTTTGTTTAGAAATAATTAAATAAATTATGCTTTTGTTTGCTTACTACCTTGTTCGGTTCCACCATCGTAACAAAAAGCAATGAGACAGATGTCTAAGAGATCGCAGAGATCTCTGAGCTCTATGACCTGCCCAAGGCGAGGTTACTTTGGAGAAGTGGATTACATAATTGGATTACATAATTGCCAAAAGTACCCATGAAAATAAGAACAAAAAGGAGATTCATTGTTTTAGAAAATTATTTCAAGATCATTTTCATCTGACAGAAACATGACTCAAAACTACACATATTAAGGTAAGGTGAGATAAAGCTTTACCGTCCCCAAGGGAAGATATCCACTGTGGGATAATTAACCAGGTCTACCCCTCCCTCCTTCAATATAGACATACAGTACGTACACAATGGCAGTTGAGACAAAGAACCATCAAAGTCCATAATAATTATCCATAACTTATACATTGTGTAAGATATAGTTACAGGTCAGGACTTTTCGGGGAGGGGTCAGAGTTAGATGGTTCTTCGTACACAAATAACAGGGGCACCACCACCATCCATGGATAAATATACAGTCCTACTTTGTTCAAATAGCTGACATGTTAGCGTCACCTTTAGGTTGGTGTAGCTCCTCTCACAACGTTGACGAGTGGACAGGTCGGGTTCTTTATAAATGGTCATTCATTTCTTCTCATCCCCTCAGTCATGGCATGCCGTATGGGCCTATGTTCACACAAAAAATAACAAGAAACACACCATCAACAAAATTGCACAGTACAATACTGGCCAAACTGGCCAAACATACAAACAATTTTTTTTAATAGAATACCTCGTTGGCCGCGTTTTGTGGAAAAGTATTTAGAATGTCTTTTGACCGTCTGTCCTTCCTTGGCTTCAGACGTGCTTAAATAACTTTAGCAGCGCGATATAACACTAAGTAAGACCAGAGTCTGACTGACACAGGATTGTTTGTACCACCTGGCACCTGACCTGACCTGCTGTGTGCAATAACATGCAATCATGCATCAACCAATAATGGTCCGGACGGTGTAGTGCTACTGACCTATGATACTGACAGACAGGTAACCTTTGTTCCACCAGAAGGTTATCACATAATGAAACCTAGTATTTAATATATAATGCATCATGAAATTATTATGAATTACACCTCATGAACGTCTGACCATACATTTTTGTATTTTAGCAATCTAAAGGCCTATTCATAGTCTGGATTTTCGGTGGTTAGGTGACCACCGAACCGAACTACAACATGACGTCACGAGCCGCGGTGAAGAGCAAACCACCGCCACCGCTCCAGCCCTTCTCTCTGTTTTTACTCACCACCGCTCAACGTTATTTCAGCTCCGGTGGTCAGCTCACCACTGGAGCGGTGGTCACCTCACCACCGAAAATCCAGACTATGAATAGGCCTTTATAGTACAAGCCTTTTAATAACAGCAGGTGGTAAAACCTTCAGTAGTATTACTATGTAGTTCACGTGATAATAAAGTTGAACGGCATCTCGTCTTTCCATCAGTCGAGTCCCCCTTTCGAAGAAATTAAAAGGCAGTCTGTGTCTCTATGGGCAGCAGCTGGCTGATGGCCCACAGGAAGCAGACAGAGCCAGACTTCTGGCCTGCTGGTGACACTGACCTCTTGACACTATGGTCATGTTTTTGACAGCCCATCCCTCCTCCCCCCGCCCTCACCCTAAGCAAAAACATCATACAAATAGCAAAATGAAACGATATACAACACATGAATGGAGCAAATTTATTATATTTAATTCATTATAAATGCATTATATATTTAAGCAAGTCTTCATGAATCATATAGAGGCTGCTGTATTTGTGTGAGAAAATAGAGTCAATACTGAATGCTCCATGCTTGATTGCATTACGTCCACCAGAGAGACGACGAAGCTATAATATAAAATATTGTTTTGGCTATAGTCTTTAAATCTTCTCTTGCCTATCAATGCCTGTCTAATATTGCATGAATACCTTCAAAATAATGCAATGTTTCAAGGGCCTCAGTTTCCTGCCTTGCATGTCATTGACTGACTGTCCTGTGTTTGCAATGACACCGACTGAATAATGATGAAGTATTTAAAAATCCCCAGAGAGAGGTTTGCCTCAAAGCTCACCCTGAGCTACCAGGACACAGCGCCCTCTTCTGGTCGCGAATAGCCACTGTAATAAGCTTCCTTTATCTATAAATGCACCATGTCTCTGTCTGTAAGTACATGTGTATGGCTGTAATGCATGTAACTCGAGTCGAGAACCGTTCGCCCCACCGACTTCAAATTCGACACACGTTCCACACAGGGACGGATTAACCCCCACGAAAGCCCCTGGGCCAGTATGTTTTATGGGTCCCCCATAGCACACGTGCGGCATGCGGACAATATTTACAGTTTCTTCAGGTTTCTTTCAGCGCCTCAAACCCAGTAGTCCAGTTCTCAGGGCCACGCGACCCCAACGGCCCAATGGCTAATTTGGCCCTGGTTTCACACCCCCACAGTGAGTGCAGTGACCGTTGTCGAGACGGTCGGACCCACGGTTGTCCAGAACCGCCACAAAAGGCCCGGGCTCTGTACAGGGCCCCAGCCCAGAGTCCATATATGGAGCTGGCCTGTTCTGACATCAACACTCCATATTTGGGCATGCCTGACATCACAACACTCCATATTTGGGCATGCCTGACATCACAACACTCCGTATTTGGGCATGCCTGATACATAACTCCATAGAAATAAAGAGACACAGAGAGACAGATACAGAAATCTCCATATATGGGCTGCGGGCATAGGGAAAGATGGGTGGAACCGTGGAACGGAACGGGTATTGCATAGGGTGGGGCATGGATCTCCAACTTCCATGTTTACAGACATAGTTTCGTAAATGACTACAAAACTACAGACGACTCTGTAGGTAGTGTTTTATTTGGTAAGATGCCCCGCTCTCCTCAATCATGTGAGTGTGGGTGTCTTAAATAATGAATGAATTATCCTTTTCCCTAGTATTGGCCTAGTTTCATTAGTTTAAAGACATTTTAACCCACCCTACTCGAAATAATTAAACTTATTAGGAAACGAGTCCTCGCTCCTCACCTCTGTAACTCCTGCACACCTGTTTGGCCAGTGAGGTTTTTAGGAGGAATTAAGCTCGTTTAGCGAGTCCGAAAGGTAATGTTGAGTTTGTTATGAGTTGGTTATATTGACTCGTAGGTCTAAAATGTCAGAATCGATAAAATGCGAGAGTTCTACGAGAGTTTAAATCTTAGGCTAGTCATAGCATACTAGCCTACAGTACAGAGACCCTATTTTCTACAGTCTATTATACAGACACACACAGACAGTAGGCCTGTGTTAGATATGGAACAGACCAGTCGGTTGGTAGACTGGTTTTAATGACCGCATTGCAACTAACTTACCTTAAAGATGGTCATGAGTGTCTCTCATCCTCCACATGCAGGCAGGTGCAGAAACACAACAAAGCTCCAGCACTAATCATGTACCACCTCATCATAAGCCACCTGCTGGCCATCTTGAGTAACTAAATGACACTAGAGTAACTTGCTTGCCCAACACTGGACACAAATCAGTTATGATTGTGTATGTTGAAATTGTCTGTGTGAAAGTATTTTTTTTCCCCTTTGAAATTTCTATCACGTGGAATGTTTATGCATTTAGTGCACATTTTATTTTATATATCCCAAGGCTTACTTAAATTAAGTTGAATTGTTGGAATAATAGTGAACCACTGCCACAGCCACTGCAGGGCAGATCTACTTGGAAGGATTTTGAAATATTTGTGATCTGTGAATCACATGAATTCAAGCAAATCATGGCAGAACATTTAGGGTTTGTTTAATTTTAAAACACAGCGTTCAAGCTCAACAAACCACAGGTTTTCACATGTACAAGATTTTAGTTTTCAGAAAGAAATGATATAAAAACAAGGAATCTACAGTGAATTCAATCTCCAAAAAACAAAAGGCAACCAAAGATTAAAACTACTCACCATATCCACATGAATGAAACAATAAATTGTGCTTGCCACAGATTCTATAATGCAAAAAAAAAGAGCTAAAAAACAAAGCAAATCCATAAAAAAATGAAATTATAAAGAAATGAAAGTTTAAACTAATAATAAATTTAAACAACTTATTTTTCTTGATTTTGCAGTTTATAGTCTGTACAAGTCTTGCATAAACAATAGGATTACTACTCAAAAACAGTAAGATTGCATTAGTATATAATAAAAGTTTACAGAGCATAAATGAGTATCATTTCAAAAAAGTTCAGGCTCATTTCCTTGTTTGATTGCTGAGACAATCAAGGGCTGTGAACCAAATTACAAACAGCTCTTGAGTGAAGACATGTTTAAAAAAAGGAGGGTGGGGGGGGGGGTGTTTGGTGATTGGCACAATGGCAAGAATCACCTCTCATACCCCTAACAATGCAGAACAAAAGCACAATTTATATATCGTGGTAGGACGTGGTCACTCGCCAAAAATGTGTTCTTTTTGGTGAGTGACACCAATACAATGTATAAATGAGGCTTTAGAGAAGCCAGTTGAAACAGCAGTCAGTAGTACAAAGACTTCACTCCACATCTGAAGGATCGTCATGCTTCATATGACAAGTAGGTGGCTCCCATGAAAGAGAGGAAGTAGCAGGAGCGAATGCCATTCACATTCGCCTCCACAATCCCTGGGGTTAAAGCATACTCACATGATCCATTGGTTTTTGTATAAATCTAAATGCTAGAACACATTTGTGAGACACTGTATTGCTAAAGCATATAATCTTTCCTTTTCTTTGAAATTCACAGACACCGTGACATGCATAATCTTAAACAAACAGATGACATTTGCATTGAGATTCCTGTAGGACATGGCTGATGTAAAGCAACCCGCAACAGGACAGCGAGAAGTATTTTTAAAAAAAAAAGTTGGTAGAGCAGAGAAACTGGCCACTTCACTGCTCCGTTTAGACCTGAGGCCCTGCAAACAAATCCACTCATCACTTTACAAAAGAACATGGAAACAACCACAACAGATCTGGCAAAAATAAAGAGGTCACTGAAAATAATTATCCTAGAGTTTCTTTCTAATAATGTTGCAAATGACAAGTAAATATAATTCCTTGTCCTTCTGTGCTCCAGAATCTCCGACATTAAGAAGCCAGTCGTCAGTGGGCGATAGAACAGTTTGTGCTTCCAGTAGCAGAAAACGGTTCTCCTTTGACAGGTATTTTTTTCCCCCCCAGAAAAAGAGCACAGAAGTCAAGAAACTTGGTTCATTGTGGTCTCTCTCAGATGATCAAAGTTATGAAAACCGGCAGCCTACGGTGCAAATTGAGAGACAAGCAACTGCAATTCCACTGTGCGGCTCATCCTCGTTGATGTGAGATCATCCATGAGTAGTCACGTTCACAGCTTCAAAGCACCCTCCTCACTTCAACTTCTAGTACAGTCATTTGCGGAATAGTGGCTTATCAATCCATTGTATATATATACACATAATAAAAAAATAAAATAAAAGCCACAGGGGGGGGGGGTCACCATCCCAATAGGAAAAGATCTATAATTTTCCAATCACATATACAGTATGTGCAATGCTGCAGAGAGCCGGTTCCAAAACATTTTTCAAATTTAAGACGAATGCAGAAACAAGCAAACATGTTGTGCATGCTGTGATGAGTTGCTATTTGACCCCAGGAGGAACCCTGGTCGACTTGTAAACTGGAGTAAACACCGTTCCCTATCGTTACCTTGAATTGAAACGGAGCGCGCTCCCCACATAGCAGAACTAGATGAGGTGCTGAGATGTGACACTGTTAGACATGTTAAACCAACAGTACTCCAGTGGTCCAATTTGTAAACTGTATTATGTTGACAGGGTTTCCTTGAGAAATTACTGGTACAACTAGATTGTGGGGTAGGCGGGGCAGTAGATTTCTTCCATAGTTGTGAATAAGGCATTTCTCACACTGCCCCACAGAAGTAAAGAGTATACTACAATACTTGTATCAAGTATTTAACTAAATCAGAACCAGCAGTAGTAGTAAATCATTGTTAGTCTATGAACACCTCCACAATCGTCATCATCACAGCAATGCCTAGTTAGATGTGATTTCACAAGTTTAATGATACATTAAAAAACACATTTCAAGGAAACAAATGTTGGAAAAATGGAATGCCAAGTTAAAAACAAAAATATGCAATTCCAGGCATATCACATAGTTAGAAGATAAAAAAAACAAATAATTGATTTCATTGCCATGCAACCAGCACCAGATACAAGTTTGTGGTAAACGTCAACTTTTGATTGCAGATATAGTTAAGTAATGTATAACTGAGGGAGTCCAAACAAGAGACTCTGTTGGTTGGGGGGGAAAAAAATAACAAGCAAACAAACAAAAACACCCTACTTTTTGCACACATTGTTGAACGAAATCTGAAAGATCTCTGAAGTCTTTTTTTTTAATTTTGAGTAATCCTTCATCCATCCTGCACAACGATGTGCAGTATTTGGTTCTATGGTGCTGAAGGAGTATAAAAGCCAGTGGTTTCGTACAGTACACGGCTGCCTGATAGACTGAAGGACGAGATTAATGGATCACGTGGAGAGGCGAGGCAGCGGAGGAGCTTCACATTGGTCCGTTAAGGTGGGAGGGAGGAGCTGGTCCAGTGTGGTCTAGCGTGCCGGCGGGGAGGCGCTGGCGTCAGGCGGGCTGTTGGCCAGGTACTTCACCCTCATGCTGTTGGTGTACTGTAGGAGGAATAACACAGCTCATTAGCAACTTAACGTCTAATCCAGTGGTTCTAAAACGGTTGCATTTCAAGGACGCCTGATAATAACCGAGGGTGTGCAAATGGGGGGCAAGGGGTCCACATTTGGTTCCATTTGCACATCCTCAGAGTTTACAGACCTGTAAGTGTCCATTTGGGACCCCCCTCAATGAACCCGGAGAACCACTGATCTAATCGATATCAGTCTGCACAGATCCTCAGAAAGTGTAGTGAAGATATTACATCTGATTTCTAACATACGCAAGACGCTACGCTACTTTCTTACCAATATGCGATTGCAATAATATACAGTTCAGCACGATCCAACGATAAAACTGTCACCGTTGCGAAGAGAATATACAAACAGTTACATTTTTAAATGTTATACTATATAGCCGATTTACAAGCACACCTTGTGTCACACACACATCGTGTATGCTGTGTGCTTGTAGAGGATCTATAACAATTTTATACGTATATCCACTTCTGAAAATCGTTTATGATCATTTTTCCTATAATGCCCAAAATAGGGATGCCGGGGTTAATGTGGTCAACCTTTCCAGCGCCTTAAGAGCGAGCGCTCAAGACAAAGAATGCATTGCGAAGAGCTATGATCATATGTTCCCTAGGAATTATGTTAATGATCAGCAAGGGCCTTTTGACCACTGGTGTCAACAGGAGGAAACCTGGTCGACTTGAAAACATCAAAAGAAGCATGGAGGAGGAAATGGTCAGTGTCAGTGCCGTGGTTCCCAAACTTTGTACTAGCTCGTGACCCAAATGAGAAATTAGATTAGTTTGCCCGTTACCCAAACTAGTGAAAATAGCCGATCTACAAGCTCACAATATACACTACTTCTTATTTGTTTTTTAATTTTTCTTGTATTTATTCATGAAATTACTTTAGGCCTAATACGCCATAAACATGTGTCCGCGACCCACAAATGGGTCACGACCCAGTGTTTGGGTCTATAGTCTATACACTACCAGAACACAGGTCAGTTAACGACCTACAATCTTTAAATCCATTTAATTAAAAAAGTACAGATCTATAGCGACTACAGTATAAATACATCATGTAGAAAACACAGAGTCTCACAGACAGAGGAGGACTAATTTTCTGGCAGATGAAGGAAATTCCAAACAAAGTGCCCGTTGGCAACTTGGCATAGGGGGTGGTGAAGTCAAAGAACCAAAAATACTTTTTTGGTTTTTGGTCACTATTCCATTTTATAAATGAATCATATTGATGAAATCAAGCAAAGGAGAACTTCATAGTACAAATCTCTCTCTCTATATATTAATATACGGAAGATCAATTATGTCGGAAATAACCTTCAGTGGAGATTACAGTATATAAATTGTGCAAACGTCCATGCATTGCAGAGTGGCGGGGCCAAACATTCAGAGCCATTGCAGAAGCACCCATGCATGCAAAACAAACAATGCAAGCAACAAAAATCTTTTTATGATGTCACATAAACTGGAATATCTTTTTAATTATAGTTGTAGACTAGCATTTCAACATTTTATTACAGTTGTAGACTAGCATTTCAACATTTTGGTCGGTTGAGAATGCTGCATAAAGACACGTTCGCTGAAACAGCGATGGCTTACCGTGGACATAATATAATGTCTCAAATGTTTGGTATTGGACCTTTACATGGGACAGGACCATGAAAATGCAGTGTGGATGTCCTCAGGCTACAGTATTAATGTCAACATCAACGCATGTTTTAAGCACTTAAACTCAATATACTTCAGTTAACCGGAGGATCCCACGGGGTCTGTGCCACTATACTCTTTTTCTACTTTTTTACACTGTACACTAAATATTTTCACTGAATGTTTGTACCAGGGTCATGTGGTTAAGGGGCATATCATATCATATCATATATCCTATTTGGTAATTTTATGTGGCCCAGAATTCCTGGCAAAGACCCAGCCGGGGGTCTTGGAAATGCTTGATCGAGAACAGTTTTATCTTTGTATGTTACATTATAAAAATACCTATATACACCTATAAACCTTTCAAACTAACTAGAGTACTATTATTATAGCCTTATTAATCAGGCTATATGATTATAGCGATTCATATTCAAAAGTGGGTTGGTTATGTTATTCCGCCGGATTCCAGCACAACAACCTTTTGTAACGGTGTGTGTACAAAATACAAATGTATAATTTAAAGACCGATACCAAGTCAAACTCCTTGTTCGTGACTTACTCGGTAAACAAAAGGCATTTCCGATTCTTTCACACACTGGACACGCAATGTCACTTGCAAACCCCCTCCCACCAATTCCAGTTAAAAACAATCCTCACAGGGACTGTTGCCAAAGTTCAGCTTGAGGGCTTCCCGGTACTGAGGTTGAATTGTTTGTGCACTCAAGGGCCATGGACACGCCTCACTCAGGGCAGATGTTCATATGTTCCTCCTAAAAAGCTGTGGTGACTGGTGAGGGACAATCCTCGATTTATACTTGGTTGCACGCCAGTGTCGCGCGCACACACAGAAAAAAAGCAGATTTACTGGTTTGCAGATCAGCCATTTTCAGTACCGCGGCAGGACACACAGACGTGAAACCAAGCATACGTCAGGCTTAAGGGAAACATGCAGCCCGGGGCCACAGGGAACACACATCAGGTGGCACACTAGCAAGGGTCAAGACACAGTGAGAGAGAGAGGCCCAACAGACTCTGGTTGTATGTGGACTGTGGAGTGGACAGGAGGGTGGAGTGGAGCCGGGGGGGTCTTGGGGAGCGGCACAGTACACAGGGAGGAGGAATAGGCCAGCAAGTGGAGGTGTTGCAGGCATGTTTAGTACCTGTTTCACACGATGAGAGAGGCTACCAAAACGATCTTGAACTCTTCGAGGGCTTTAATTGCCAGCCGATGTGGCTGTCACTGTCCATGGGAGTCAAATACAACTGGAAGGGTGTGCAAGAGAGAGAGAGAGAACAACGACAAAGAGAAGAGTATGTAGAGAAGATAGACAGGGCGGCGTCTCGGGCTCCCTGGCGGACGCACAGAGATGATACCAGGGAAGGGAAAGAGTCTCCAGAGGGGCTCAGGCAAGAGGTTTTGTGTCAGGGAACAGTCAGTGTTATGGTTGAGGTCCATTCACAACACACACAGCCTAGTAAAACACTGCACTAAGACCATCTTGAAATCAGGCTGAAGAAACAAACGCAACACCTCCAAAAGAAAAAGGGTTTTCAAATTGGTCCACGGCAGTTAATCAACAACAGCATCAATGAATTGAATTTAAATGTTGTTAGGGTAGATTGTATTTTAACCACTTAAGCCCTATTTTCTAATTAACATACAGTGTGATGGACTGATGGTGTCGTGCAGCATTAAATAGCCCATCTACAAGCTTTCAACGTGTTGTTGCGAACTTGCGAGCTTGTAGTTCTACATTGTTTTTACATTATGCCTACAACAGGGATGCCTGGTTGAACGCTGTATGTATATCACTGTATGTTCCAGTGAACATTCTAAAGAATGAATGTGGTTAAAATGTGCATATGTAACAATTTACCGCTAACATTTGGATGACACCCATTGTTTTTATTTTGTTTTGATCCATTAAAACTGGGAAAGCATCCGTGTCATTCTTTATTTATTTTTACGTTGGCTGTCCAGCAATAGCAGATGCAAGCTTACATCTGCTATTATTTATTTCTTTGAACATTTTTGAAAGCGATACGGCATTTGTAGAATCGGCCTCAGGTCTTAAGAGAGGCAGCAACAACTTGAGATAAGGGCGCATGTTATACACTTCTGTAAATGTCACTGATGAGTCTAGGACTAAAATCAAGCAGCGTTATTTCAACCACTAAATATTTTACCACAGAAAGTTCGTCCTGAAGGCTGAAGTTGACTAAAACCTTTCTGTCACATGAACCACTTAAGTCCTATATAATTTGCCGACGAATAGTGAAAATACTGCATGTGCAAGCCCACGACACGCAACACTGTTGCTTGTCGTTTAAATGATAATTGTTTTGCCTCTAATAATGACATGTGCTGTGACGTGACATGGAGTGCAGGGCTGTGCTTCGCTACAATCCTCGCCACGGACGGCCTTCCAAATGACCCCAGCAAGGTGTTTCCGTTCAGCGAGACAAGCTTTCCTGGGAGCGTTTTCCACTTACCGAGGGGGGAGGGGACTCTCTCTCTTGGACTATCAGAGGGGTGTTCTCACAGCGCGCCGGGTTCTGGAAGTTGGCGTTCTGATTCCTGTAGGGGTGAAAATGTATACATCATGTCAGTACATGCGGCATATAAAATGTACATGATGTCAGTACACGGCATGGGAGCGGAGGCGAAAGACGCAAATCCCTCATCCAGCTGACCTAAAAATGCACGGCATGAGCCTCGTAATCATATATACACCCATGCATGAATTTTACAGTTCTTAATTAAACATTGCATACAGTCAATTGCTAAGCCACCATTCCCATCATATCGATGCCGTAGCGTCCAGACATGGCAGAGTGACCCGGCCCCCTACCCATTAGCCCATTAAGACCTGAACGCATCTGTGTCACCTTAGCTTTGAACCACTTCATCCATTATTTTAAACTTTAGCTGTTGGAAAATTGCAGTTCTACAAGCTCATAGCACGGCACTGAGTGCTGTGCTACGAGCTTGTAGATCTGCTATCTTTTCTAAATCGTGAAAACATGTTCAAAATCTTTGAATATAATATTCTTTCACAGCAAACATTTTTAACTAAAATCTCCACTTCTGGGGACGACGACGACCCTGGAACAACACATTTTCAGATGAGGGTCAGCGGTCCACTGATGAAAACTGTCATGACATGATTTAGTTCAGAAGACATTTGTAGAACCTGGTCTGGGGTCTAAATGGGTTAGTGTTCCTAATCCCGATGTTCATTCATAAGGCTGCTGGCGTTGGTTTTCAAAGGCCCCTGCAGCTGGACGCCAACAGCTGCATGTGTCAGCCACTACTCTCACTCTCTCTGAGAGAAGCCAGCTCCTCTCCGGGGACTCTTAAACTCTGACTGAAGCAACAGCGCTCCATCACATCACGGCGTCTCACATTCCTCGTCTCCCCACGAAAAGCCCGACTCTAGAGTCCAAACAGTGTGCGGGGGAAAAAAACGGTATCATCTCACACACTTCCAAGTCCTTCCCATACCACCTCCTAAGTCCTAAGACTCCGGGAGCCAGTTGCTTCAATTATGTTTTAGTCAAGCCATTTAAGCTATAACCAGGCTAAGGTTTAGTGTGAAAGGTAGACGCCTCCTTCGGCTCTGGGGCGTCTGTATTCAAGTTAGGGCGAGCTTCCGCGTTGGTGCTTTCGTGTAGCCAGACAACTATTCCACAATCTCCGAATGCTATATAGAGTCTGGAACTACAGCTCCCGAAATCAGAGTAAGGAAGCTGCCATTTCCGTTCACGAAAAGCTTTCCTGCTAAGCGACAAGCTATATATGCTTAGATGATTTCTATTTATGTTAGGATAAATGTGCGCGACTGTAAAGACGAAACGGAAGTGGCGAGGAGGCTCCACTTCCGCTTTATAGTTTACTCATGACTGCTCTTCCGTTGCTCCAAGACTGTATGATGAAAGCTTTTGGAAATTGCGAGAGGCAACAGTCTGGTAACGAGACTAGTGCTTTACAGAAGCTTCCGTGTGCGTCACAGAGCGGACGTTCGGTAGGCCAATCAGAGGCTATGTAGAGTGGCAGCGTGGCATCCGCCCTCACGCCGATACAGGTCGCTCCAATGAAGTGCAGCGGCCATTGAGGCATCCATTGTTGACGGGCGCTGTCCCCTCCCATGCCCAGCTTTGAGTGTTTGTTTAAACACAAAAAATGTAAGACAAAAGTGAGGGCGGCGTGATTGGGTGGGAGACATTGGTTGAGAACGCGATGATGTATGATGACGCCCCTCACTTCACACGGGTGTTGTTTTTGGAGGGCGCTAGCCCCTCCTGTGTCCTGTTTTGAGGGTTGTGTGTAAAACACAAACATTGTCCTAACACAAACATTAAATGCCACTGAAATTTTTGAGCGTTTGTGAAAAAACAAACATTACGTCGTAAGCACAAACGTTGAAGACGAAGGTGAGGACGATGATAAGAGCGCCCCTCACTTCACACACACACACACACACACACACACACACAGGTGTGATGTTTGTAATGTTATATCTGTGGTACCGGCGAGGCGTTTTGGAGCTGCCGTGACTTACATGTACTCTGTGACGGGTGCGTTGCTGACTGTGTGCGCGGCGGCGGGGATGCTGGTCTCGCTGCCGTAGCTGCTGCCACAGCTGTACATGCTGGGCATGTGGACGCGGTACAGGTTGTCCTGGTTCTGTCTGCCTCCGTGGGGGGCGATGGACTCGTCCTCGCTGTCCTCCTCGGCCCTGCAACCAAACAAATGACACACCAGCGTTGATTTCGTCGGCTAAAACTAAGACGGAAAATGTTCGTCGACTACCTTTTTGAGTGGTGCAACCACTCCTAGGAACAGCAATGTCCGTGTTCACCTATGTGGCGTTAATGTGTGTGTTAATGTGACTATGAGCACCACTCAGTGGGGGGGGGGGGGGGGGGGCAAGTGTAAAAACTGTCATATTTAGTTGACTAAAACTAGACTAACACTAAAACATTCCAGGTGACTAAAATGTGACTGAAACTAAATGAAAACTTGAATAATAATGACTATGACTAATACTAAAATCTAAATTTGCTGCCAAAAACACTGACACACACACACACACACACGCACACACACCACCACCACCACCACCAGGGGGACCCCCACTCACATAAGAGCAGCACAATGATAATGATAATACCACACATGGTGTCGTTTTTTGTAGCTATTCGTGGTTCTATTGAGTTTCATCTGTATGTGTTCTATGGGTTTTGGGATATTCAACGCTTCCACTGTGCTTTACCATTTAAACACCATTCATAGACTACGGCCCGCCAGTGATCTATACTCCCCTTTCCCTCTACATCACACCAGCTTTCTGAAAACAGCAGAGCTCGAGCTTGTAAAACTGAGCAGAAAGTGCGCCCGTTATGAGATGCCCAGAAGACAGAGACGGTCGGGTAGCCGGGGGTTCATGTGGTTAATGCGAAGGGAACAAAGAATGTAAAAATAGACTCATATATATGTAATTGCTTCTGCGTAAATGCCCCAGTTGTGCCACTTCAGACTTCACAGTGCATGCATTGGTTCACTGTGAGGTACAGCTTGTGCTCGAGGGCCATGCAGGCACAAGGCTCTGCTGTATGACTGAGACGGGGCCGATGGAACGGTGTATGAAGCACTGTGACATTAAGAAGGAAAAGATAAAGACAATGCAAATAACAAAGGCTGAAAAAGCCTAGCACAAACCCATGGTGCAACAACGAGGCCGATATCAAGGAGGCTGTCTCCCTCTAGTGTTCAGCACACCCCCGGGTGTTTCAGCAGCATAACTAACCCATGACATCATAGAGTTGCATTCACTGCAGCATAAAGCACAATTTTACCCCGCTGTTCAAAGGAAAATCCGACGTTTGATGTTAGAGCTATAATTCATGAACTAAATAGATTTGACATTGATCTTTTAACATTAGGGGAACATCTTTACAATAACCCACTATCTAGACTAGAGGCTGGAAATCCATTTGGGGTTGAACAATAATTTAATTTATTGATTGTAATTTAAATAAATGTCATATTTCAAGGTATACACTTTCAGACACACAGGATGTTGGTGTGCAGTGTTGAGTAGTAAGGGGCATTTGCTCCGTTGCTTGACGACAGGAAACTCCAGCTGAGATGGAAGTCGAGACCCGGTGTTTAGGAGTGCTTATTGTGTTAATTACACAGCAGTGAACCACTTTCCTCACAGAACGTTGTGCTAATCTTATCCGCCGTCAATGTAGTCCGGCAGCCGGGCTTTTTTTTTATTGGCCTAAAATATTGTCTATAATACATTACATTCATGAATCCACTTGCTGACCGGCTGTCTGTATTGAGCAATTTGTTTTATAGGGGTTTATATGTGATCCTACCATTAAAATCCTATATAAAAGGCAAAATGTCATTATGGTCAGCAAGTGGATTCATGAATGTATGTATATACTATATAGACAATATATTTTAGGCCAATAAAAAAAAAAGACTATATACCAAATTTACCACTTTAAACAAAAAAAAGCCTGTCGGCTGCTGGACTAATGGGAGAAGTAAAATGGGATAGATTTCATCTAAAGTATTGCTGCACACAAAGTGACACCAGCGTTGCAGGCAACGGCTGCGATAGATTCAGGGCAGCTTTTCACTATTAAGGGGGCCTAACAGGAAGCAATCTATTTGAGGACGCAGCTGGAGTCTCCTGGCCATGTCCCAGTGGTAAACTCAGACAGTCCCCCCCCCACCCACCCAAAAAATGAAGCACGTTTTAAGGTTGCTAGATGCATTCCTCAAGCACGGAATAACATCTTTGTGATATACCATCTGTTTCAACATCTCGGCCTTCCTTTGTTCCATGTCATGTAAACAAAGAACAGTTGTACAGAAGAGGGAAATGATCCAATTATACAAATATGATACATCATTGTTTGACAGGCTCATTTAGTTGAATTACTTCTGAATTATTTCTCGATGTGTGCAAACCGACTAAACGTAAACGCAGCAGCTCAAAAGTGGCTGAGTGGATCCTGCGTATTATGACGACAGCCTATGGTAGGTAGAAGGTGTCTAGCAGGCGGCGTTTCTCATCGTAGAGTCGCACACGAAAATGAGCAGTTTGCGTCGAATTGTGACATTGTAGATCAGCTACTGTTGGGCAGAAACTGATGCAGATTGATGATTTGTTTTTAATCTTATTTTTGTAACACCTGGTGTCAATGCCTAAGCTGTAAACCTGGGTGCTACTCTCCCTCTACCAACCTGTGGAGAGCCCCGAACTGTGCTCAGGCTTCCCTTAATGCACGAGGAGTGAGCCAGGGACCTTCTAGCTGTGAGGCGACAGCGCTACAGAATTACGCCCCTATGTTTTCCTTTCACACACACACACACACACACACACACACACACACACACACACACACACACACACACACACACACACACACACACACACACACACACACACAGCATGTCCCGACAGAAGGTGTGACTCACCTCTTGGCGCCCCAGGTGTGGGGCACGGCGCAGACGATGGAGCTGAACATCAGCGCGGTGATGAAGGAGAACAGGACCAGGTAGATGAGACCCTCCAGACCATCGTAGCACAGGCCTGTCATGGCCTGGACATAATCCTGAAACATCCAGAGGGGGGTGCACAATTATACTTAGTCGAAACCAAGGTGTCCCTCAACAAAACCTGCAGATATACAAACTCGCATAGCTTGTAATTCTATGATTTTCAGGAACAATGGAATATGAAATAGGTATTACACAGAATTGTATCGATGACAATGATTTCATAGAAGAATAGTCTATATTCAAAAAAGGTTTTAATTAGCATATATACTACGGAACAAAAAAGGCCTAATGGAGCTCTCGACAATTACCCATTAGGGCTGCAACTACCGATTATTTTCTTAGTGATAATTCTTTCGCTTTCTTATCTCTTCGTATTTCCAACAAATCGATTAACCACTTAAGCCATATTTTAAACTTTGTTTCACAGCAGAGAAAATATCAGATCTAGCTTACAGATCAGATATTGTGACTACGGGTATTTTAGAGTGGGGCAACCACTCCTAGAACCAGCAATCTCCGTCCGTCCATCCCCATGTCTGTCTGTATGTTTAGGGTACCAACAGGGGGCGCTGTTGCACCACTCACTTCAGACAGGTCTGATTTTTTTTTATTCGTAGAAATCTTTTACCTAGAATGAAGTGCTCTAGGGATCGATTAATAATGTATTATTTTATTAAATGAACTATTTCACCCATAGAGCCTATGTTGAAATGTGCTCAAGCTATAGATGGAGAGAAAAACAATGCTTGCCACAGTGTGCACATTGCCTCGCTCTGCAGCGCCGGGACCAAAACACATCCAGTAGGCTGCTGCAATTCTTATGCAACAATTAATGAGCTCTAGCGTAGCGTAAGTAGACTGGAGGAGAGGCAGGGTCGATTGTACACGGTCAAAAGTTAAATTCACATTCCAGATTTTACAGTGTGGGCACTGTTCGTTTGCACTTTGCAGGCAATGCAAACCAGTCTATTAATGTCCTACAATCAGCCTCTCAAAGGGTGCATAGCCAGCATAGTTGATTTGACCGCAGCTGGAGCTCATGTACAGTACAGGAAAGCAATTGTTATCGACGTTGACACGTGCGGTTGATTGAACTGCAGCATTCGCATAGGCGTTGGGTCACGTCACACAACCGGAACCACAACTATCTCATTTAGCTCAAAGCGTACAGCATAGATAACAGACAGACAATTGACTCGCAGACCCTATGCCTGTATCCCAAACAGTCCCATTTTCCACGAGTAAATAACCCTTTATATTTCGTTTGTTTTTAATTTGTATAACTTTTTTTTTTTTTTACAAACAAAAATGTCACAATTTTTCACAACTTAAATATTATTAAACTTTGAAGAAGTAGTGAAAATAGCAGAGCAGCCATTTTCACTAGTTTGGGTCCCAGGGAGCAGAAACGTTTTGGAAACAACCACTACTGTACGATATACCATGACACAGACATCATGCTGCTGCTCACCATGTGTAGGCTCCGACAGTCTACTGTACGATATACCATGACACAGACATCATGCTGCTGCTCACCATGTGTAGGCTCCGACAGTCCACCAGGGCCGTCAGCTGATGCAGGCTGATCTCTGTGCTGTTCAACACTCCCTGGATCTCTAACAGTTTGCCCTACAAGAGAAGAGGTTTAATCATTAGTTTATTTTATTTTAACCTTTATTTAACCAGTAAAAAACACATTGACGGGAACTGGCCAAGAGGCAGAAATAAAATGACACATCAATGCTACATTGTACATGTCACAATTACAGAACAGCAACACTTTGAGCAACACCTCAAAGTACCTATGAAATATATACAACAAATCACCAAAGTGCTAATCTTTTAATATATATTTAATATATCCCGCCGTATGAACGTGTTGCTCGCTGAAAACACAAACTTGAAAGAACAGTTTTTTTTTTTTTACGGTGAGCGACGCCACCATAAGAGTATAAATGATACTTGGGGCTTGTATACTTGTGGAACTGTACAAATGGAAGTCCCTCTGCTGCAGAAAACCCCTCTTTCTCCTTCCCCAATATCATTCCAGCTGTACACACGTGCGTGACGACCTGATATGAATGTTTTCATGCACTCAGCACGTTTGTCTGTGTGTGGCCACACCAGTGAAGTATAAAGTAACGCCCTCCCTCCATTCTCTCTCTTCCATTCCAAAATGTCAGCCCTCATTTGTCCCTCGGTGCACCCAGTGGAAGGACTGCTCGCTGGGGGGACAATGCCGCGGTGTTCGTTGCATTGACACCGGCCAGTGACAGCAGCATCCAAATGGAGATAATGCAACGGCCCAGGTGCGCCGTCACTGTCAGCAGGCCTTTATGTGGAGCCCAGGTGCACATCACCTCTCTGCAAGTCAGTGCTTTGAGCTCTATTCACTGGACAGATTGAGTCAATACAAATCACAAAAGTACACAGTAAAATGCTCAGTGTAAATAAACAAATGGTGTCTTTAGTTGTTACTGGGGAGTTTGTCAAATGCATTAGTTGCGCACACCTGAAATTATTATGACGCAACTCCTAATATTTGCGAGATCCACAATAATTTCTCCATTGAATTATACATATTGCACAGAGAAGTCTTAGTCACTTTTAGTACAAAAACAAAGCAGATTGTGCCAGTAAATAACTGTTTTTTTTTAAATATATATATATGTCTACGGATTGAATTTATTTGAATTAAGAATGTAAACTTGATCTGGAGATCCAGATTTGGATCTTCAAAGAGTAAAATGGTCAGAAGTTTTAGGGATGGGGAGAGGGTTGAATTGGCAACCTTTGGATGACCCACCCACCCACGGCAACTACAGCACTGCACTCTGAGGGCTCTATTTTTGTCCTTTGTGCCTGAACTACTTTGCCCCTTTTTATATTTTTTTATATCTTTTTACTATTTTTGGATTTTTAAAATTGATATTTAAAATAGCCAATCTACAAGCTCACAACGTGTCGATGTAGAGGGATAAGGTGTGAGGTGTAAAATGGTGTAAAATGGATAAATCGACACTGAGTGAGTATTTTACTGTGTACACTGTGGCCTATGGCAGGGTACAGTGTATATAGTGTGTGCATGTGTTGCCAAAGCTCCCCTAAATGTTTGTCATTTTCTGGAAGGAAGTGGCTGGAGGAGGGTATCCTATACTATACAGACGTTATAAGTGGTGTTGGAACAGACCTTGGTTTGAACGTATTCTCTCGTGGCAGAGCGCAGCAGCTCAGACACGTCATCCTGCATCTCCACTAATGCTTTGTGGCTCCCAGAAAGCCTCTGAAAACGGTCACACACACACACACACACACACACACACACACACACACACACACACACACACACACACACACACACACACACACACACACACACACACACACACACACACACACACACACACACACACACACACACACACACACACACACACACACACACACACACACACACACACACACACACACACACACACACACACACACACACACACACACACACATATATATAAAGCACCCTGTCCTATACAGACATAAAGTAACAGTAATAGTACCGCACGGGACAGGGGCAGCCCAGAGCACTCCAGCATTTCATTAATTCATGTGGAGTGGAAAAAGGAAAGTAAACTGTTGTATTACAATCAAGTCTCGGTGGATGTAACCTTAACCCATTTTGACCCGATTTGGAAAAAAAAATCTTCTGAAATAATATATATTCAAAGATTTGTGCCGCATCTTTACGATTAAAACAAAATGGCAGACCTACAAGCTCGTAGCGCGCCACTCGGTGGCGCGCTATGAGCTTGTAGATCTGCTATTTGTCAACAGCTAAAGTATAACATAATGCTTAAAACACCAAAAGGGGTTAAAGCCTCGTTTTATTTTGGTATAACGTAAAAGAAATGTAGGCATGTTGCTCTGACGCATTACTGTCTTTCCTGTGAATGTGTGGTGATGACACGTGTTCGCTTCCGGTTTCCTGCTGGCAGACTGTTCAAGTATTGTACTCTCTCTCTGACAAAACATTCCTCCGCTCCAACGGGAGTGAGTCACAGTACTGCGTCTCTTGTGACTCATTAAGAGTCAGATCATAAATAAGCAAGAGGATAGGTCCGGTGCATCATCTCCACCTACATAACAGCATAAAGCTCCATTTATGCTTGGATGCACGATGAAAATAGCCGATCTATAAGCTATTATACACGTTATTTTCATTATGCGACACTGGCGTGCTTTCAAGCATGAATCAGGCTTTAATCTTTCATGTCTTGCCCAGACGGAAATGTCTCTAGCTAGCTTGGGGAGAAAAACAGATTGAGATAATGACTTAAACGTTGAGGGCATACTGTAGGTTTGCAACCAATTTAGTTCCATGTGCTTACAGTACATACCTGCTGAAAGGGGTTGATTTGATCCATATTGCAGCCGAGATAATACTGAAGATTATCTGTGAATGAAAAGGACAACGCAAGTAAAATCAGAAAATGTGAAAAAAATAAGAAATCACACAAAAATGAAAACCGTCAATACTGGAAATGATGCGATCATGGTTTACCTATTCCAT